>NC_133325.1:695988692-696588692 GCF_042186555.1 Aquarana catesbeiana | reverse complement strand
CCTCTGCAGGGACAGGGGATGACAGCTCACCACGCGACCGGAGATGATTCCGACACTTCCGCGTTGCTGTAAACACTCCCTCGTTTTTGAACTCGTGGATAGAGAAGGGGAGAAAAAACTCCAATAGTGTAGTAGGTAAAAAAAGATTTTATTGCCTCAGACAACTAGGCATCTTACAAAAACATCCAAAATATAAAAGCCGACAAATTTAAAAAACAACAGAGATGCCCATGCTGGGTTACATGGGGCTCTATGGCGATCTGGCATACACTGCGTAGCCACGCCCTACATGTTTCGTGATACGTCACGTCTTCAAAGGGGCACGGGCGACGCAGTGAACCATCGCCATTTATAATACTTCCTCACATTCAAGCCTCGTTTTCATCTAGAACTCGGGTTACAATCTGAGCATGCGCAAAGCATACCAAGCCTCGATATGGCTCCCGTTATGGAATGCAAAAAGCAATTTGTGTGGTCAAAGTTTCATTCTAGGGAAAAAAATATTGATAATACTCCAGCCTCAAACCGATGTATGTTATCTATTCTAAGCCATAACAATTAATTATCTTTATGTCAGATTGTCCTCTTGTATATATACTATAGGACAATTATTCCTATAGTAATGGACATTTTAACAACGAAAAAAGAAAAACAAAGGAAAAAACACAAAATCCATATAATATATTCCTTATTTCTTCCTTAAGCCACAGCTACTTTAATATTGAAAGGTGATGTGTTTTAGGGATATATTACTGTAAATCATCGTGCATTGGTTCTTATGTTTGTGTATATGCATATATGAATTCAGAGGGCAGCCATATCTGGACATGGTATCCCCTTACATTTTATCAAACAGAATATATGCCAAACTACAATGTAACCATAAAAAGAAGAAGAATATTCTCATGAATATCGAAATCAATGCGTCCACCAACAACAATCGCCTAAGCATTGTCGATAAACGCATTCATCTCGACATCCACGTTAAGCCCATGAGGTTTTAAACATTTCATTTTATATATCCACTCCATTTCAAGTTTAGATATAGCTCGTTTTTTCGGACCACCCCTCCATGGTACCTTAAGTCTGTCTATGGCTATAAATTTTGTACCCTTAGGATCCTGCCCATGTACATCCAAATAGTGCTTGAATACTGGTTGACCTAAAAAACCTCTTCGGATGTTTCCGATGTTCTCGTTCAATCTAACCTGAAGAGGTCGTACTGTACGACCCACGTATTGTAATCCACATGGACAGATTAGAAGGTATACTACGTGGGTAGTGGAACAGGTAATAAAGGATTTAATTGAGAAGGTCCTTGAGGTACTGGTAGAGTGAAACTGTTCCACCTTACGGTCTTTAATGTCATTAATAGTGCAAACAGCACAGTTTTTACATTTATAATATCCAACCAGGTTCTGAAAGAACATGGGTTTTCTAATGGGGGGGGGGGGGTCACAGACACCAGGGGCTATAGCTGATCTAATAGAAGGCACTCCTCTAAAGATTACACAGGGTTTTTCCGGAAGTAGAGGGCCTAATACACTGTCATTTTTTTATGATATGCCAGTGCTTGTACATCAGTTTCCTAATTAAGAAGTATTCATGGGAATAGCCTGTTATAAAGGGACAAATAGACTCTTTCTTTCTTTTCAGGAGTCTCCATCCTACTCCTATCCCTAAGGAGTGACTCCCTATCCAACAGCTCCACCTCCCTCATTTTTTCCTCAAGGAAAGAAGATTCATATCCTTTTTTCAGGAACCTCTCAGTAAGTATCCTAGATTGAGCTCTAAAGTCATTAATGGTAGAACAATTACGTTTAATACGTAAGTATTGACTTTTACGGACTGAGTCAAGCCACGATTTATGGTGGCAACTGTCTCTGGGAATAAATGAATTGCGGTCCGTGGTCTTAAAATAAGTAGAGGTGTACAGAGAGTCTCCCTCCCCTTTAATTACAAGATCAAGGAAGTTCACAGATTGTAAACTGGGCTCATACTTAAATTCTATCCCTCTGTCATTCCTATTTAAGTTTTCCATAAACTCGCAGAGGGATTCATGGGTACCGTTCCATAGGAGGAGGACGTCATCTATATACCTTGCCCATAGGACTAACTCTGATCTCTGTTGGGCGTAGATGACGTCCTCCTCCCATTTCCCCATGAATAAATTAGCCAAGCTGGGGGCGAACTTCTGTAGCAGAATACATTTTGGCCAAAATTTGATACGTTTTATAGCAGGAAGTAAAATATATATATATATATATATAGATATATATATATATATATATATATATATATATATATCTATATATATATAGATATATATATTCAAAATTTCCAGTCTTTTTTCCTTTATAGCGCAAAAAATAAAAAACCCAGTGGTGATCAAATACCACCAAAAGAAAGTTCTATTTCTGTGAAAAAAAATTATATAACTTTAGATACAGCATTGCATGACTGCGCAATCGCCAGTGCCGTATCGCAAAAAATGGCCTGGTCATGAAGGGGGTAAAATTTTCCAGAGCTGAAGTGGTTACAAAGCCCTCTTACATGTTACTTAAAGCAGCAAAAATATTTCATGAGTTTTCACATATGGCAACTTTATGCAGAACCAGTATCTTGGGTCTCCTCATCCTTAACTACTTCCCACCCGTAGGATGTCCAAGGATGTCCTTGGGTTGAAGTAGTCATACCCGGATGATGCCTGCACCTACAGGCATCATCCCGCTATGGAATTTTTCAACCAGCGATTCCCTTTCTAGCAGAAGTGACTAGAGTGGCTACATGGCCACTCAATCACTTCTGCGGATGGTGGAAGGGTGTCCCGCCACTGTCTTTACCAAGCTCTACTGTTCGATCGCAGAACCTGGGAGCACTGCGGCCGGTAGCGATGGCTGCACGGAACAGAGAAAGAGGCACTGGCATTTTTCCTCTTTCTCTGTGATCCCGGAAACCGGGAGCGAAGAGTATGTTGTCACTTCCGGTTCTGCCTTTTTGTTTACCTGGCCATTAGACCAATCTGTGTGTGATCAACCGCATTGGAGGCAAGAGGAGAGATTTAGGGTCTAATATACCCCAGATCTCTCCATAAAGAGGACCTGTCACGGCCCATGTTGTCACAAGGGATGTCGTTCAAATTAGTCCAAAAAAGAAAAGTAAAAAAAAAAAAAAAAGTTTTGTATATAATAATTATAATAAATAAAAAATGAAAGCACCCTCATCCCCCAATAATTCTAGCACCAGACCTCCTCTGTAACGCTGGGCTGGTAACCTGCAAAGGCATTTAAAGCGTCGCCTATAGAGAATTTTAAGCACCGTAGTTTGCTGCTATTCCACGGGCAGACGCTATTTTAAAGCGTGACATGTTGGGTATCTATTTACTCAGTGTAACATCATCTTTCACATTATACAAAAATTGGGTAAATATTATTTATTTTTTTTATCAATTATAATTCATTAAAGTGTATTTAAAATTTTTTTTATCCTGACCAGAGCACTTTTTACAATTTGGCACTGCGTTGCTTTAACTGTCAATTGCACGGTCATGCAATGCTGTACCCAAACGTAATTTGCGTCCTTTTTTTCCCACAAATAGAGCTTTCTTTTGGTGGTATTTGATCACCTCTGCAGTTTTTATTTTTTCGCTATAAACAAAAAAAAGCAATCGTTTTGAAAAAAAATAAATATTTTTTACTTTTTGCTATAATAAATATCCCC
The DNA here is from genome assembly GCF_042186555.1 of Aquarana catesbeiana. NCBI lineage: Eukaryota > Metazoa > Chordata > Amphibia > Anura > Ranidae > Aquarana > Aquarana catesbeiana. Next base: position 696,584,972 of record NC_133325.1, on the reverse strand, counting down.
CGAATTTAAAAAAAAAAAAAACACATTTCTTCATCAGTTTAGGCCAATATGTATTCTTCTACTTATTTTTGGTAAAAAAAAAATAGCAATAAGCGTATATTGATTGGTTTGCGCAAAAGTTATAGTGGCTACAAACTATGGGAAAGATTTATGGCATTTTTATTACTGCGATCTTTAGCAGTATTGCGATGGATAGATCGGACACTTTTGACACATTTTTGGGACCATTGACATTTATACAGCGATCGGTGCTATAAATATGCACTGATTACTGTGTAAATGTCACTGGCGGGGAAGGGGTTAACACTAGGGGGCGGTCAAGGGGTTAAATGTGTGTTCCCTCAGTGTGTTCTAACTGTGAGGGGACGGGGGACTGACTAGGGGAGAAGACAGATTGTTCCTACTTAGTAGGAACACACAATCAGTTTCCTCTCCCCTGACAGCACAAGGATTTGTGTTTACACACACAAATCCCCTTGCTGGCTCTCGTGGCATGCGATCGTGTGTGGCCAGTGGCAATCATGCCCACCGGCCACGTGCATCGGGTCCCCTGCTGTGCAGCGGGCGCCTCTGGTGGCTCTCCTGGGCAAAGCCGTACCCATGCAGGATGTCGCTCAGGAGAGCCATTCTGCAGCAGTAAAAAGACGTCAGCCGGTCGGGAACTGGCTAGGCACAGAAGCACACCCTTCCCAGTGTGGTCAGTTCTCTAGCTAGGCTGGGAGCTCAGCCTGCTCTCTTCTAATGATCAGACGTGTCCTGACACATCCCCCCCTCTCCTTCACAGCCAGGAAGCTCAGTGTGCTGCTGCCCCCCCCCCCCCCCCCCCCCAGCTCAGAACAGAGGGAATGTGATCACTTATAAAAAAGGTATTTATAATGGGTTTTTTTTTTATATCTATACACCAATGTTTTGCCTTTCATTTCTATTTCAAACTGAATGGCTTGTTTACAATCACTTTAACCGCTTGCCGACTGCCCTATATACAGGGCAGCCGCTGTGTGCAGGATCACATATGTATACGTGATCCTGTATTTCTGTGTAGTGACCACAAATGTGTGCCTCTGGCTCGCTCCCGCTGTGATTATTTACAGCGGGAGCCAATGGGTGGGTATTGCAGACCTGATGTCCGCTGGCACCCGCCGATCATTCGGTACAGGGGCAGAACGGCAGTCTACCTACAGTATCTCACAAAAGTGAGTACACCCCTCGCTTTTTTGTAAATATCTTTTCATTGAGAACACTAAAGAAATTACACAATGTAAAGTAATGAGTGTACAGCTTGTATAACAGTGTAAATTTGCTGCCCCCTCAAAATAACTCAACACACAGCCATTATTGTCTAAACCGCTGGCAACAAAAGCGAATACACCCCTAAGTGAAAATGTCCAAATTGGGCCCAATTAGCCATATTTCCTCCCCAGTGTCATGTGACTCGTTAGCGTTACAATGTCTCAGGTGTAAATGGGGAGCAGGTGTGTTAGATTTGCTGTTATCGCTCTCACTCTCTCATACTGGTCACTGGAAGTTCAACATGGCACCTCATGGCAAAGAACTCTGAGGATCTGAAAAAAAAGAATTGTTGCTCTACACAAAGATGGCCTAGGCTATAAGAAGATTGCCAAGAACCCGAAATTGAGCTGCAGCACAGTGGCCAAGACCATACAGCAGTTTAACAGGACAGGTTCCACTCAGAACAGGCCTCGCCATGGTCGACTAAAGAAGTTGAGTGCACGTGCTCAGTGTCATATCCAGAGGTTGTCTTTGGGAAATAGACGTATGAGTGCTGCCAGCATTGCTGCAGAGATTGAAGGGGTGGGGGGGGTTGGTCAGCCTGTCCATGCTCAGACCATACGCCGCACACTGCATCAAACTGGTCTGCCTGGCTGTCATCCCAGAAGGAAGCTCCTTCTAAAGATGATGCACAAGAAAACCCGCAAACAGTTTGCTGAAGACAAGCAGACTAAGGACATGGATTACTAGAACCATGTCATGTGGTCTGATGAGACCAAGATAAACTTATTTGGTTCAGATGGTGTCAAGCATGTGTGGCGGCAACCAGGTGAGGAGTACAAAGACAAGTGTGTCCTGCCTACAGTCAGGCATGGTGGTGGAAGTGGTCTGGGGCTGCATGAGTGCTGCCAGCACTGGGGAGCTACTGTTCATTAAGGGGAACCATGAATGGCAATATGTAATGTGACATATTGAAGCAGAGCATGATCCCCTCCCTTTGGAGACTGGGCCACAGGGCAGTGTTCCAACATGATAACAACCCCAAACACACCCCCAGGACGACCACTACCTTGCTAAAGAAGCTGAGGGTAAAGGTGATGGACTGGTTAAGCATGTCTCCAGACCTAAACCCTATTGAGCATCTGTGGGGCATCCTCAAATGAAAGGTGGTGGAGCGCAAGGTCTCTAACATCCACCAACTCTGTGATGTTGTCATAGAGGAGTAGAAGAGGACTCCAGTGCCAACCTGTGAAACTCTGGTGAACTCCAAGCTCAAGGGGGTTAAGGCAGCGCTGGAAAATAATGGTGGCCACGCAAAATATTGACACTTTGGGCCCAATTTGGACATTTTCACTTAGGGGTGTACTCACTTTTGTTACTAGCGGTTTAGACATTAATGGCTGTGTGCTGAGATATTTTGAGGGGACTCACTACTTTACATTGTAGCAAAGTGTAATTTCTTCACTGTTGTCACATGAAAAGATATAATAAAATATTTACAAAAATGTGAGGGGTGTACTCACTTTTGTGAGATACTCTATGTAAACAAGGCAGATTGTCGTTCTGTCAGGATGGAAGACATGGATCCTGTGTCTCTGCAAAGCAGGGACATGGATCCATGTCTTCCCCTAGTACAAGCTTCTACCCACAGTAAGAAAACACCAGCTAGGTACACATTTAACCCTTTGATCACCCCTGATGTTTAACCCCTTCCCAGCCACCGTCATTAGTACAGTGACAGTACATATTTTTAGCACTGATCACTGTATCAGTGTCACTGGTTCCCAAAAAAGTGTCAGTTACTGTGCAATTGTCTGCCGCAATATCTCAGTCTAGCTATAAGTCGCTGATCGATGCATTACTAGTAAAAAAAATAAGAATTAAAAAAAAAAAATATCTCATAGTTTGTAGACGCTATAACTTTTGCGCAAACCAATCGATATGTGCTTATTGGGATTTTGTTTACCAAAAATATGTAGCAGAATACATATTGACCTAAATTTTTAAAGAAATTATATATTTTTTTTACATTTTTATTGGATGTGTTTTATAGCAGAAAGTAAAAATATTGCTTTTTTTTTTTTCAAAATTTTGTTTATAGCACAAAAAATAATCGGTAATCAAATTCCACCAAAAGAAAGGAAAAAAGGACATAAATTTTATTTGGGTACACTGCTGCATGACCACGCAATTGTCAGTTAAAGTAATGCAGTGAGTGCCGTGCTGTGAAAAATGGCCTGGTCATGAAGGGGGTAAATCTTCCAGAGGTTAAGCAGCCACTGTCAGCATTATAAACTACTACACACTGGGATACTTGAACTATGCCTATATAATGACCTCATATAGGCGGAGTTCAGTTAGGCTCCTTTCACACTGGTGTGCCCTGAAAGTCACATGATTTTGCCACATTTTTGCCTTGAAGCAATGCCTGTGTAATCTTGAGGTCAATGGACCTCAAGTCGCATCAAAGTCGGACCGAAGTAGTGCAGGGACTACTTTGAAGTTGCTGGAACTTGAAGTTGCACAGATATGAATGGTAATCATTGGAAATCATGGGGGTATGACTTGTCATGCGACTTTGCAGTCCCAAGTGGCACAAGTGTGAAAGGGGCCTTAGGCTACGTTTCCACTATTGCAACCCCAAAGTCGCGTTATTTAGAGTGCGACTTTGAGTGCAGCTTTGGCTCAACTTTACAGTCTCTGGATCAAAGTTGCATCAAAAGTCGCATGATAGTAGTGCAGGAACCTTTTCAAGGTCGCTGCAACTTTAAGTCGCATAGATGGGAACGGGTGCCATTGAAATCAATGGGCTGTGACCTGTCATGCGACTTTGGACACATAAGTCGCACCAGTGGAAACGGAGCCTAAAGCAGAATCGCGCGGTCAGATTGAGCAATGGGCATCAGGGTTTAAAGCGGTAGTAAACCGATGGGTGTTTTTTTTTTTTTTTTATTAAACCTGAAAGGCAAAGTCATAATGTGCTAGTATGCACCGCATACTAGCACATCATGTGAAACTTACCTGAAAATGAAGCCTTCCAGTGGAGCGATGTCACCGCTTTAGGCGCTTCGATCTTCACCCTTCCGTCCGGGTTCGCGAACTCCGGCTGTGTGAGTGGCTAGAACCGCCATGACGTCACTGCCGGTGTTTATGGCACCGGACTCTGAAGGAATGGCACGGTGAGGTCACTGGCTGCATGTAATGTAAATATCTCCTAAACGGTGCACATTTAGGAGATATTTACAGTACCTGTAGGCAAGACTTATTATAGGCAAACTTAGAGGTAAAACTCATGCATGGGAGTTTACTCCCAGTTTAAGAGGAGCACAGGACCCTGCTTTCATTCCCACTGAATGTAGGACAGGTGGTGGCCAGCAGAAAATATGGTGGGCAGCCTTATCATGTGGTTGACCCCCCCCCAATGGAAAAACTTAGTATCCGGAGCAGGTACCCTTGCTGCCCTCCCCTTGTACCGGTCCTGCTCCCTCCACTCACTCATCAGATACCGGAGCTCCATGTGAGAGGAAGTTTTCTTTGTTCTATCAAATGGGTGGAGCAAAGGAGGAGACTTGCTCTCACACTGAGCTCCAGATGCCACTGAAGAATCGGGTACAGACTCACTTGGGGTGCCACAGTTCCTCTCTTAGTACGCCATGGTCCACAGGTGCTGGTGGCACCCCTTTCAATACGGCACCAAGGGCACATGCTCTCCTAACCCCCCCCCTCCCTCCAGTTTCGTCCCAGAACTGTAGGGATGTGAAAGTTAGCAGGAGAAACAAGTTAGCGTTATGGGAAATGGTGATGGAAGTGTTGGTTTTCAAGTGGACTTCAGAAAAAGATTTCTCTGAAAGTGGTATTAACCACTTCAGCCCCGGAAGAATTTATCCCCTTCCTGACCAGAGCGTTATTTGCAATTCGGCACTGCGTCGCTTTAACTGACAATTGCGCGGTCGTGCGACGTTGTACCCAAACAAAATTGACGTCCTTTTTTCCCCACAAATAGAGCTTTCTTTTGGTGGTATTTGATCACCACTGCGGTTTTTATTTTTTGCACTATAAACAAGAAAAGAGCAACAATTTTGAAAAAAACACAATATTTTGTACTTTTTGCTATAATAAATATCCCCATTTTTTTTAAAAAAAGCTAAAATTTTTTTCAGTTGAGGCCGATATGTATTCTTCTACATATTTTTGGTAAAAAAAATTGCAATATGCGTATATTGATTGGTTTGCGCAAAAGTTATAGCATCTACAAAATAGGGGAAAGATTTATAGAATTTTTATTTATTTAATTTTACTAGTAATGGCGGCAATCTGCGATTTTTATTGTGACTGTGACATTAAAGTGGATGTAAACCCGAATTATTATTATTTTTTTTTTTTTTTATATCATGCTGTAGAGTATAAGATTTCCTATCATTTGAGCCCAGTCTTGCCACACAGAGTTAATCCATCTCTAAGCAATCCTCTTTTATTGTTCAGTGATAAATCTTGACAAACTGAGAAAAACTTTGCCAAATCCTCCCCCTTGCTGTGAGTGACAGGTGATTTACATCTCGTGCACTAGCCTAATGCCCTGTACACATGATCGGACACTGATCGGACATTCTGACAACACAATCCATCTTTTTTTTCTACGGATGTCAAACTTGTCTTGCATACACACGGTCGCACAAAGTTGTCAGAAAATCCGATCGTTCCGAACGCGGTGACGTAAAACACGTACGTCGTGACTATAAACAGGGCAATAGCCAATAGCTTTCGTCTTTTAATTTATTCTGAGCATGCGTGGCACATTGTCCGTCGGATTTGTCTACACACGATCAGAATTTAAAGATCGGATTTTGTTGTCGGAAAATTTTATAGCCTGCTCTCAAACTTTGTGTGTCGGAAATTCCGATGGAAAAAGTCCGATGGAGCCCACACACGGTCGAAATTTTCCGACAACAAGCTCCGATCGCACATATTCTGTCGGAAAGTTTGACCGTGTGTGGGCTCCGATCGCACATATTCCGTCGGAAAGTTCGACCGTGTGTACAGGGCATAAGAGACATGCAGTATTTTTTAATTCCCTCCCACTCCTTTCTTCTGCTGCTCTGCCAGGATTGGATGTTCCTGGTCGGTGTCAGTAGGACAGTGTTAGTAGTTTTTTATTTTTATGTATTTTCTTTTTACAAGTTAATTTGTTCTTAATTTTTTTTTCACAATCCTTTTTGGGGGTGGGGGGCTTGGGGCTCTGGACCGTGTCGGTATGGGGGGGTGGGCAGTTGTAGTGTCAGTAGTTTTTTTATTTACAATTTTATTTTGTAATATTTATGGGTTTTTTTTCTATCAGCCCTGTTGGGGGCTCTGGTGACATGTCAGGGGTCTAAACCGAGACCCCTGACATCTCCCATTTGAGACAGAGAAAGGGACAGAGGACACAAATTCCCCAGTCCCTTTCTCTGCATTGAAGATGAATGGAGAGGAGACAGAGGCTCCTCTCTATTCATAAACTGAAGCAGAGTAACACACAGGTTACTCTGCTCAGCTATCACAGGACACAGGAGCAATCGGTAATGAACGCTCACTGTGTCCCATTCAGAAAAGAAAGGGGCCGGTATATGACATTCCGGCCCCTTTCTCCACTCCCTATCCTGATAGATGGCAGAAAGTAAAAAATCTTTTTTTTTTCTTCAAAATTGTCCGTCTTTTTCGTTTATAGCGCAAAAAATAAAAAACCCAGTGGTGATCAAATACCACCAAAAGAAAGCTCTATTTGTGGGGAAAATAGGACATAAATGTCATTTATGTACAGTGTCGCACGACCGTGCAATTACCAGTTAACCACTTCCCGCCCAAGGATGCCATATGACGTCTTTGAATTTCAGTGGGAATATCTGAATGATGCCTGCAGCTACAGGCATCATTCAGATATCCTTGTTTTCAACCAGCGATTCTGTGAACAATCATAGCGTCAATTCCACCGCTTGATCGTTCTTAAAGGTGATGGGAGGGGGCATCCCCCCTCCCGTCGCCATCCGGTGCTTCTCCGGGCTCTCCCGTGCCATCGGGACCCGGAGAAAGAATTGGCCGCCGCCGGATGACGACCATAGAGGTTTTCGATGACCAGATGGTCACCAGTCATTTCTATGACTGTCGGAGGCCCAGTCGCAACGTTATGACGTCACATCCGGGCCCTGGATGTAAACAAAGCAGCGAACGCTGCTGGTAAGCATGAGATCGTGGATTTTTTTTTTTCCGATCTCATGCTTTCCAGCCTGGAGGAGAGATGTGGGGTCTTATTGACCCCGCATCTCTCCATAAAGAGGACCTGTCACGAAAGATTCATATTACAAGGGATATTTACATTCCTTGTAATAGGAATAAAAGTGATAAAAAAAAAAATAAAGTAAAAATTTTTAAAAAATTTAAAAAAAGTAAAAAAAAATAATTTTTAAACGCCCCTGTCCCCAGTAGCTTGCGCTCAGAAGCGAACGCACACGTTAGTCCCGCCCACATATGTAAATGCCGTTCAAACCACATGTGAAGTATCGCCGCGTGCGTTAGAGTGCGAGCAACCATTCTTGCACTAGACCTCCTCTATAACTCTAAACATGTAATCTGTAAAAAATTTTAAAGCGTCGCCTATGGAGATTTTTAAGTACCAAAGTTTGGCGTCATTCCATGAGTATTTCCATTTTTAAAGCGTGACATGTTAGGTATTTATTTACTCGAAGTAACATCATCTATCACATTATACAAAAAAATTGGGCTAACTTTACTGTTTTGTTATTTTTAAAATTAATTCCAAAAAAAAAAAGCTTTTGAAAAATTGTTGTGCAAATACCGTGCGAGATAAAAAGTTGCAACGGCCGCCATTTTATTCCTTAACCACTTCCCGACCGCCGCAAGACGATGTACGTCCTAAGTTTGAATGGGGATATCGTTGTTATGGCAGCAGCTAGCTGCCATAACCTCGGTATCCCCGTTTTCGTGCGGCGGCCGGCTTTCAGATAAAAGTGGTCCCTGCGGCGGATTCGCCGCGAGATCACTTTTATCGGTGGCGGGAGAGGGCCCCCCCCTCCCGCCGGGATCCGGTGCCCTCCGCCGCTTACCGGAGCCATCGGTAGCGGCAGAGGCGATTGCGTCCTGCTCTCTGGTGTGTCTGGAGACGAGTGAGGCTAAGATGGCGCTCACTCGTCTCCATGACACTGCTGGGCAGAAGCGACGTCAAAACGTCACTTCCGTCCACGCCTCTTAAAGGCATATTTTTTCAAATGTCATTTTTCTAAATGACTTTTTTTATTGCATTTTAGTGTAAATATGAGATCTGAGGTCTTTTTGACCCCAGATCTCATATTTAAGAGGTCCTGACACAATTTTTTTTTTTTTTTTAAACAGTGTAAAAATAAATAAAATATTGTAAAATAAATAATAAAAATAAAAAAAAATTTTTTTAAAACGCCCCTGTCCAGACGAGCTTGCGCGCAGAAGCGAACGCATACGCGAGTAGCGCCCGCATATGAAAACGGTGGTCAAACCACACATGTGAGGTATCACAGCGACCGGTAGAGCGAGAGCAATAATTCTAGCCCTAGACCTCCTCTGTAACGCAAAATATGCAACCTGTAGAATTTTTTAAACGTCGCCTATGGAGATTTTTGAGGGTAAAAGTTTGACGCCATTCCACGAGCGGGCGCAATTTTCAAGCATGACATGTTGGGTATCAATTTACTTGGCGTAACATTATATTTCACAATATAAAAAAAATTGGGATAACTTTACTGTTGTCTTTTTTTATTCAAAAAAGTGAATTTTTTCCAAAAAAAGTGCGCTTTTAAGACCGCTGCGCAAATACGGTGCAAAAAAAAAAGTAGTGCAATGACCGCCATTGTATTCTCTAGGGTGTTAGAAGAAAAACCATATATAATGTTTGGGGGTTCTAAGTAATTTTCTAGCAGAAAAAACTGTTTTAAACATGTAAACACCTAAAATCCAAAACGAGGCTGGTCCTTAAGTGGCTAGGGTGTCTGCTAAAAAAAAATATATATAATGTTTGGGGGTTCTGAGTAATTTTCTAGCAAAAAAATTATTTTTACATGTAGAAGAGGAGTGCCAGAATAGGCCCGGTATGGAAGTGGTTAAAGTAGCGCAATGCCATATAGCAAAAAATGGCCTGGTCATGAGAGGGGGTAAAATCTTCAGGATTTAAGGCTTATTTCACACGGGGGCCACCGGTGCATTAGTGCTAAGGCTCCGCTCGTTTAAGCAGCGCTTTTCAGCTGCTAGCGGGCGTTTTTAACCCCCGCTAACAGCCAAAGAAGGGGTTAAAAGTGCCCATGTTGAGGTGTTTCTGAAGCGATTTTTCCGGCGCTTCGGAAGCACTGCCCCATTCATTTCAATGGGCAGGGCGTTTGGGGAGCACTAAATATAGCGCTCCCAAATCGCCCCAAAGATGCTGCTCGCAGGACTTTTTCTAACGTCCTGCAAGCGCACCGCCCCAGTGTAAAAGCACTCGGGCTCTCAGATGATTCGGGGGCAGTTTTCAGGTGCTATTTCTAGCGCTAAAACGCCTGAAAACTGCCTGTGTGGTTAAACAGCGTAGTATGAATTAATTCATGCTCTTACTGCAGCCACAATTCTTTTAGATTTTTTTTCAGAATGTCAATGCCGCTTTAAGAGCTGAAGTAGACCCAGGAACATGCCAACTGTGTGCCAACACTTCCACCCACCAAATACAGCACCCACCAACACAGCATTGGGTGTTTACGGATTTTCACAACGTGCACTACCAGCAATGTCCAGCAGGTGGGAGCAGAGCACTGAGATTGCCGGCTCCTCCGCTTCCCTTCCTTGTCTCACTTCTCTCGTCTCACTTCTCTCAGCTCCCCGGCCGGAGGCGCCGCTTTGACTTGTCCGCCGAGCAGTGTGCAGGAGGTGGACCGGCCGGGGGAGAATGGCGGCCTCTATGGGCGCTGTACTGCACTGGGACACTCTGGAGCAGAGGAAACACAAGGGGCAGAATCTCTACTATGACCTCTTCCGCTGGAAGCTGCTGCAGCTCCCCCCAGATGTGCACAGGTTCTGCGACCCCCTGCTGTCCGCCCCCCGCAGGAAGGAACTTCTCCACCTTCTACGGAGCCTGGAGGAAGAATCGAGCTGTCAGCGCCTGCAGATCCTCTTCTCCTTCTCTGTGCCCAGTCCACAGGTGCTGGACCTGCTGTGTGCTCTGCACTGCCCCCTGGTGTCTGCAGGAGCGGTGAGTACCCCACCACACTGTCCACTCTACCTCCCTCCACACTGCCCCCTGGTGTCTGCAAAAGGTGGTGAGTACCCCACCAAACTGTCCACTCTACCTCCCTCCACACTGCCCCCTGGTGTCTGCAAAAGGTGGTGAGTACCCCACCAAACTGTCCACTCTACCTCCCTCCACACTGCCCCCTGGTGTCTGCAAAAGGTGGTGAGTACCCCACCACACTGTCCACTCTACCTCCCTCCACACTGCCCCCTGGTGTCTGCAAAAGGTGGTGAGTACCCCACCACACTGTCCACTCTACCTCCCTCCACACTGCCCCCTGGTGTCTGCAAAACGTGGTGAGTACCCCACCACTCTGTCCACTCTACCTCCCTCCACACTGCCCCCTGGTGTCTGCAAGACTGGTGAGTACCCCACCACACTGTCCACTCTACCTCCCTCCACACTGCCCCCTGGTGTCTGCAAAACGTGGTGAGTACCCCACCACACTGTCCACTCTACCTCCCTCCACACTGCCCCCTGGTGTCTGCAAAAGGTGGTGAGTACCCCACCACACTGTCCACTCTACCTCCCTCCACACTGCCCCCTGGTGTCTGCAAGAATAGTGAGCACACCACCTATTGTACCACCCTCCACACTGCCCACGGTACCACTCTTCACACTGCCCCCTGGTGTCTGCAGGAGCGGTGAGTACCCCACCACACTGTCCACTCTACCTCCCTCCACACTGCCCCCTGGTGTCTGCAAGACAGGTGAGTACCCCTCCACACTGTCCACTCTACCTCCCTCCACACTGCCCCCTGGTGTCTGCAAAAGGTGGTGAGTACCCCACCACACTGTCCACTCTACCTCCCTCCACACTGCCCCCTGGTGTCTGCAAAACGTGGTGAGTACCCCACCACACTGTCCATTCTACCTCCCTCCACACTGCCCCCTGGTGTCTGCAAAAGGTGGTGAGTACCCCACCACACTGTCCACTCTACCTCCCTCCACACTGCCCCCTGGTGTCTGCAAGAATAGTGAGCACACCACCTATTGTACCACCCTCCACACTGCCCACGGTACCACTCTTCACACTGCCCCCTGGTGTCTGCAGGAGCGGTGAGTACCCCACCACACTGTCCACTCTACCTCCCTCCACACTGCCCCCTGGTGTCTGCAAGACAGGTGAGTACCCCTCCACACTGTCCACTCTACCTCCCTCCACACTGCCCCCTGGTGTCTGCAAGACTGGTGAGTACCCCACCACACTGTCCACTCTACCTCCCTCCACACTGCCCCCTGGTGTCTGCAAAACGTGGTGAGTACCCCACCACACTGTCTACTCTACCACCCTCCACACTGCCCCCTGGTGTCTGCAAAACGTGGTGAGTACCCCACCACACTGTCCACTCTACCTCCCTCCACACTGCCCCCTGGTGTCTGCAAGAATAGTGAGCACACCACCTATTGTACCACCCTCCACACTGCCCCTGTGTCTGCAAGAATGGTGAGTACCCAACCACACTGCCCACTTTACCACTCTCCACACTGCCCTCTGGTGTCTGCGGCAGCGGTGAGTACCCTACCACACTGCTCACTGTACCACCCTCCACACTGCCCCCTGATGTCTGCAAGTTTGGTGAGTACCCCTTCAAACCACCCACCCTCCACACTGCCCCCTGATGTCTGCAAGTTTGGTGAGTACCCCTTCAAACCACCCACCCTCCACACTGCCCCTGGTGTCTGCAGGAGCAGTGAGTACCCCACCACACTGCCCACTATACCATCCCCTACACTGCCCCCTGGTGTCTGCAAGAATGGTGAGTACTCCTCAAAACCACTCACCCTCCACATTGTCCCCTGGTGTTTGCGGGAATAATGAGTACCTCAACACACCAGCCACCATACCACACTACACCCTGGTATCTGCAGGAGCGTTGAGTACCGAACCACATTATCCGCTGCATTACCCACAACATTGCCCCCTGGTGTCTCCAGGAGCTGTGAGTACCCCACCATCCTCCACATCCCCCCCCGTTGTCTGAAGGAGCAGTGAGTACCCCACTACACTATGCACTGCCCACCATGCCATTCTCCACACTACCTTCTGGTGTCTGCAGGAGCTGTGAGTACTGACTGCAATGCTCACCACACTGCCCCCCGGTGTCTGCAGAAGCTGTGTGTACCCCACCACACTATGCACTACCCACCATATCACTCTCCACACTGCCCCCGGTGTCTGCAGAAGCTGTGTGTACCCCACCACACCACCATCTACGTGGTCTCCTGGTGTCTGCAGGATCTGTGAGCACCCCACCACGCTATGCACTACTCTCCATACTGCTGCCTGGTGTCTGCAGGAGCTGTGTGTAACCAACCACACTGCCCACCACAAGGACACCACATTGTCCTCCACACCACCCACTGCACTGCTGTTCAAATTTCCTCGCACCCACCACACTGCCCTGCACCCTGCCAAGGTTATCTTCACCAATCCTTCCAGGAAATCTATTATAATTAGTTACATGGTGATAAAGTAGCTGCACAGCCTTGTTTTACTGCAGGATGTTTCTTCTCCATTAACAAAGGGTCCATTGGCCTTGCACCTGTAGAATTTAAGTTGAAAATTTTCAATTTCTTTTTCTCCTACAGGAGTTTAGCAGCAGCAAAAACGTGGTAAAAAGTCACATTTTATGTGGGTGTTCTTGTGCTTTCACATGTCTGGCGTTAATACATTCTATTGGCCAGAATTCTAGCCATTAGAATGCTTGAACGCGGGGACGTGCCTAAAGTTGATGAGTGGTAATGCGCAGGAGCTTTTGAGCATTTTTTATGCTCAAAAGCTCCTCTACAAAACGCACAAGTGATGTTTTTTTTTCTTCTGCCTGTAAACTCCCCTGCCACTAAACTCCTGAAAAAATAGTGTGCATGGATACATAGGCTAAAATGGAGGGGAGTTTTCAGGCAGAGAAAAATAAGCTCAAACCTCTAAAGAAGCAGCTTTTTTGAGCTGCAGGGTGCATGAGGCCTAACTAGTGATCCGCTTTTCTTTCACTGATTCCGCTGCCTGTAACAGACTCTCCCCATTCACAGACGATGTAATCTGTGAAAGAACTTCACTGTCCCCATCGGATCACCTAAATGCAGTTGATCTCAATGATCCAAAGCTGTTAACCCCCCACAGTGATAGAAGTTCAGCAGCAGGAAGAGGACAAGGCAAACCTGCAGTGAAGATTTCTACAGACAGCCTGCACATCCTGGGACCTGATGTGAGAAAACTGACCATGAAAATTTATGAAACAATCTGCAGTGTTAGATTTCCTGCCTACATGGAGCTCAAATGAGACCCACACATGCATCCACCATTTTTAAGTGGTTCTACAGGCAGAAGTTTTTTTTAATCTTAATGCATTCTATACATTAAGATAAAAAACCTTCTGTGTGCTGCAGCCCCCCCCAATACTTACCATACTCATGATCCAGCAATGTTGCACAAGAGCCTCGACTGTCCAGGGACTTTCCCCTCTTCTTTAGCTGAGACAGCAGCGAGCGTGATCAGCTGTCAATCAAAGTAATTGAGCCAATGAGTAGAGAGAGGGGGCAGGTCTGAGCCGCGGCTCCGTGTCTGAATAGACACACAGAGAAGCAGCTCGGGTGCCCCATAGCAAGCTGTTTGCTGTGAGGGCACTTGGCAGGTGGGAGGGGCCAGGAGCAACGGCCCCGAGAAGAGGAGGATCGGGGCTGCTCTGTGCAAAACCTCTGCACAGAGCAGGTAAGTATAACACGTTTGTTATTTTTAAACAACAAAAAAAATCAGGACTTTAATAACACTTTAAGCTAGCCATACACAATATGCATTCTCTCTTTGGCCCATGTGCCAATAAATCAATTAATTTCTGTTTAGCCTGGATGGGGAAATCTCTGCTGCTCCACATACGGCTGTCTGATTACCTGAACATCCAAATACCTGATAGGATGCAGTCTCTGTTCAGCTAAGAATTTTCCATCCGGCTCAGCAAATTTTTTGATCAACTTTTGTCGAGCCGGAGGATGCTTGCATGGCTCAAATTTCAACTGGTTCCTGATAAAATTTGAGCCCTGTATGGTCAGCTTAAAGTTGTTCTAAAGCCTTACAGTGATATTAAAGCTTTGTTTTTTTACTTACTTGCTCTGTGCAATGGTTTTGCACAGAGCAGCCCCAATCCTTCTCTTCTCGGGTCCTCCACCAGCGCTCTTGGCCCCTCCCTCCTGCCGAGTGCCCCCGCAGCAAGAAGCTTGCTGTGGGGGCACCCAGGCTTGCTCCTGAGCTGCTGCTCTGCGTTTCCATTCACACACAGAGCCAGGGCTCGGCCCCACCCCTCTCTCTCTCCTAATTGGCTCTCTGGCTGTGATTGACAGCAGCGGGAGCCATTGGCTCAGCCAATGAGAGTCCCCGGAGATCTGAGGCTCTCGTGCGTAGTGCTGGAGGAAGATGCATGCAGAATAGAATGCATTAAGGTAAAAAAAACCTTGAGCTTTTAGAACCACTTTAAGTTTTTTTTCTAGCAAAAAAAAAACCTGTGCTGTACGATCAACCCAACCCCCCTCTTATACATACCTGAGCCCAATCCAGCAATGTGTACGAGATCGGTGGCTCTCGCTGCTGTCTCCCTCCTCACTGAGCAGATTGACAGCAGCAGGAGCCATTGGCTTCCACTCCTGTCAATCAAATGCTGTGATGGGGGTGAGGCCAAGCCACCCAGTCTTTGTCAATGGATGCAGACAGGGCGGTTTGGGAGCGAGTCCGCACAGGTGCTTCCATAGAAAGAGGCTTTCTATGGGGGGCACTTGCCTAAGAGGAGGAGCCTGGGGCGCCTGTGGTGCACAGAGCAGGTAAGTATAGCATGTTTATTATTTTAATAAAAAGGAAACTGAAGCTTTAATGTTACTTTAACCTCTATGGGAAGACATTTTTCCACTTTCCCATAGCTCAAAGGGGACCACCTGGTGCTGAGAGGCAACACAAACTGTCTCTATATTTCTAGATCCTTGACATGGTATGAATGTTATTGTACTATGGTTGTCACCATTACATGCTTATTTTGCTTTTCTTTTGTAAATGTGGCTTTTCTTTATCCAGGGCACTGGCTACTGGGAATTTTTACTGCAGAGTCGTGGGCTTGACGTAGTTGCTTTTGACCAAAATCGAATTTTTCCACCTGAGATGCGTTACACAGAGATCATGGTAAGATCACCTACAAGGACTATGGAAAGAGCATGTACAGCTTAGTGTAAAATGCTATTACACCATGTCTTCCGTATATCTGTAAGGCTGCGTTCACAATGTGGCAATGTGGTAAAGGACACGTTACCCTGAATGTTGTGGTGCTATTCATTCTTAAAATGGAAGAAAATCCTGACTAACTATTCTTTTTTTTTTTTTAAACAGTTAACTGACTAACTATTCTTAACGGTTTCCCCTCCCCCTGCCTATCCTGCTACCCTGTATAAAAAAAGATCTATATAATTGCCTACTTTTTATCCACTTCGATCACGTGAGCCTGCAGTTCCAGCTCCCCTGTCAGTGAGTGACTGCAGCAGGGAAGAGGAGGGAGCCGCATGGGAGCCTATGGGTGACTTCACGGCACCAGGTATTCACAGCCATTGTCAAGTGCTTCCTTACACAGGGAGTAAAAAAGAGGGTTTGGGACTTTATATGAGGCACAGTGCATGTGCCTTCATCCCTAATTGCTGAGATACATGGGAGAGGGGTTTGGGACTTTACATGAAACATGTAGCCAGGGAGGAATCATGGCATGAATGTGTCTGGTGGGTAATTATGAGTTGTGACCATATATATTGCTCAGTAACATAATACATACAAAAATGTAAAATAGGTAAAATTTATTCCATACATAATACATAATTAACAGGGTAGCATAATAGCATAGCAACATGTTGGCTCACCATGATATCATCATATAAAACGCCTAACTCATTATTGCGTGTCTCCACAATAAAAAAAAAAAAAACATGATTTAAATTGGTAAGATCCAGTAGAACATAATGTTAGTAACAATCTTGAGATGTAAACAAAGGGGCATCTAATAGCTTGACGCGTTTCGTGGCTAACTTCCACTCTTCAGGAGCAGATGCAGGATAGGTGTCTATAAAAATGTTAAAAATCAAATATTCAATTGGGTATGTCTATAAGAGGAGGAGGAAAAGGAAGATGCACAGGTGGATCCCCCACTCATACTTACAGAACAACTATGAGTCTGGGCACAGGCGTGGAAAGCGGGGGGCTAGCTGGGAGGGTCATTAGCCCCGGGAGCTGAGGCAGTGACCCCCATGGCACTGATGGAAAACCAAGAAAAAACGCAGTCCCCAAAGAAGAATCCCCCTTGGATGATCAAGGATGATGTGAACCACATGAAATTAGCCCATCAAAGGAAAATTGTAAATTTGTATATAATATAATAAAACATGAAGATATATAACATAGTGGCTAATAATTAGTCAGGGGTGTACTAGTGCTGTGACCATAAGGGTATTCAAATGTAATGTGACAGGGCCTAGATAGAAAGCAAATTGAAAAGTGATGAAAATAACATAATGTACACCAACAAGGGGGGCTACTAGTGAGTAGGGTAAGAAACCAGCCACCAAGGCAAAGGTATTAAGGAGAAAACAATAAAGAAAAATAAAGGACTGCCACAATAATAAGTGAACGGATAGGATCCAAATGGTGCACAGTGTACACGGGAACATCAACCACAGGGAGTGTCTCGTTGGGCTATGTGGAGTATAAATACTCCAATGTGACTGGGGGTAACCACCAACGTCATGCAGTGGCCAATAAGAGGAGAGGCGCCACCAGCTGAGCAGTTTGAACCGCTCGTTAGATGGCGCCAAGTTACCTCGTGTATAAAGCCGATAACAAAACGCAATGCTGGCGCACCAACGCCACTGGTGATGACGTAGCGCATATGGCGTTGGGGGAGTGACGTTGATGCGCAATGGGAAGCCTGCCCGAACCCTCGCATCACCAAGAGGGAAGGGGAGGACTTCTGGAGCGAATCATAGCTCTTGGGGCTGCAAAAACCACAGTTGGACCAGAACAGCCCAACACACCTGCAAACAAAGACATAGGATCTGCATGTCATGGGGTGTGGTAGGAATTCTAGGTGTATAAAACTGAACCTATATGCACTCCTCTATCACTTATCTAGAATCATAACCCAGACATGGAAAAGTTGAAAAGTAAAAAAAAAGTATAAACACCTGTACTAGTGCTAACACTGGATAGTACCAAAGATGTTAAAATGTACTAGGTATTGGTGCATGCTTTCATCCCTGATAAGCCAATAAGGAAAAAAGAGGGTTTGGGATCCCTAATTGCTAAGATACATGGGATAGGGGTTTGGGACTTTATATGAAACATAAGAGACTCCCTGTGGTTGATGTTCCTGTGGACACTGTGTACCATTTGGATCTTATCCGTTCACTTAGGAGTCCTAAGTATTATTGCCCTCCTCCTCTTATAGACATACCCAGTTGAATATTTGATTTTTAACATTTTTATAGACACCTATCCTGCATCTGCTCCTGAAGAGTGGAAGTTAGTCACGAAACACATCGAGCTATTAGATGCCCCTTTGTTTACATCTCAAGATTGTTACCAACATTATGTTCTACTGGATCTTACCAAATTAAATCATGTTTTTTTTTTATTGTGGAGACACGCAATAATGAGTTTGGTGTTTTATATGATGATATCATTGTGAACCAATATGACTTGTTATGCTATTATGCTGCCATGTTATGTATGGAATACATTTTACCCATTTTACATTTTTGTATGTATTATGTTACTATGCAATATATAAGGTCACAACTCAATATTACCTGCCAGGCACATTCCTGCCGTGATGCCTCCCTGGCTGCCTCCCTGGCTGCATGTTTCATATAAAGTCCCAAACCCCTCTCCCATGTATCTCCTTACACAGGGAGCCAGATCTGCAGGATTATGTGATTGGAGAGGATTAAGAATGGGTAAGTACACAGATATTTTTTTTATATAGGTTAGGTGGGGGGGAGGGAACATATTTAAGAATTTACATAGTTAGGCTTTTCTTCCACTTTAATGGCACTACATTGTGCCTGTATTACAGTGTGCCACAATGCACAGGTACCCTATTCAAGAGAATACATTACATAATGCACATTAGCACACACGCAGTAATGTACCACAAAAGTATGGATATAACCTAAAGCTTTCCATTAAAACATTTGCTGGTTATCTGTCTTTGAATGAATTATATTCACTTATATCCTCCCTTTGCTATCAATCTGCCCAATGAGGAGGGAGACAGTGGCTAGAGCTGCTGCTCTTGTGCGCATCACTGGATCATTGTGCATAGAATGCATTAAGGTAAAAAAACCTTGAGGCTTTAGAACCACTTTAAGTTACAAGCTTTTCATAAACTTTATGCAAAATTGGTTTTAAAAGCATTCATTGAAGAACATATTTACGTATTCAAGAGATTATCAGAAGAGAAGACATTAAACATTAACCTCTTCAGGCCCACGCTATAGCCGAAAGATAGCTATAGCTGCGCTGCCTGCGTGCTCCCGGCGCGGGCAGTGTGCTCTGTGATCACCGAGTCCATGCAACTCTGCTGAACACAGATTGGAGTAAAGGGCTGATCCTGGCCCTTTACCACGTTATCAGCTGTCAGCCTATGACAGCTGATCACGTGATGTAAACAGAAGCCGGTAATCAGCTTTTTTTTTCTTCACGCTGACAGCGTGAGGAGAAAATAATAAGCCAATTTACCAGCTTGTGTAAACGGGACATCGGTCCTGCACACTGACAGTCACTGCTGCTAAGCAGTGCCATCTACCAGTGCCCATCATTACTGCTAAGCAGTGCCCACCAGTGCTGCCAATCAGTGCCACCTATCAGTGATGCCTTTGAGTGCCCTTCGGTGCCGCCTATCAGTACCCTTCAGTGCCACTTATCAGTGCAGCCTATCAGTGCTCATCAGTTCAGCCTATCATTGGCCATCAGTATTTGTGTGAAAAAAATAATAATTTCATATGGGTACAGTGTTGCATGACCAGGCAATGTCATTCAAAGTGTGACAGCGCTGAAAGCTGAAAATTGGCCTGGGCAGGAAGGGGGTATATGTGCCCAGTATGCAAGTGGTTAACAAATGGTGAAAAGTTATATTTTCCTAGCTAATTGCTTGAAAAAAAAATCTATCACCAACCCTTTTCAAGAATGAGTGCATGAAGCATAGTAATCTTAAAACTGCAAATAGATGACTCTTTTTTTTTTTTTTTTTTTAATCAACCAGCGCACTGAACGAAAAAAACAAACAAAAACAAAACAAACTGATTCTTTCATCCACACAAGAGAGGAATCTTCCCTGCTGGGACATTGTATGCTGACAGTGGTATTCTCTGCTGTCAGAATACACTGATCAGCGGCTGAGCAAGAAAAATGGTGCAACAAGCCTGTTTGACAGAAGTCGATCTAACAGAAAATTGAGATGAATGTCTTCTTTTCTATGGGGTTATAGATACTTATACATACATAACTGTGACTGTCGTAAGTAGCATGTCTTTTGGTTAAAGTGGTCAATTCACGCTAAGCCTGGCACTCAAATTGGCCATTAAAACTGGTTACACACTAACAGATCATAAAACTGAAAATTTTCTAGATTTGACCTTTTTATACAAATGTTAAAGAAGCAGTTATTAAGAAAGCAAGCTGACAATCTATCCCTCAGTAGTTGCTATAGAAATGGTGATACCGTGATCGGCATGGATAAACCATACGCAGTCTAGCGATGACCAGCTGCCTCACACATAGTTGCTTTGATATCAAACGTTGATTAACAATGTAGATCTTTTATGATGCAGGCTGTTTTTTTATTTTCTAAACAGTGCTAAAACACATCCTCTGGAATTGAATTACTATAGTAACATCTCCCCTCTGCTCTTCTATTGCACATGAAGCCCACTGCTGATTTGTGTTTTAATGCAGAAAATGAATGAATTAAAAGCTGTAAAGGAAGGACTTGCTGTTGCATGCGCTGTGTGTTGGTATTATTATTTTTATTGTCACACTGGTTACAGGACCCAGATTCAGCTACTGAACATACAACTTATTATGTCTAGACTGGAGGTCCTGAGCTGTTAGAGAATTACCCAGACAGAGCCTTATTCCTTGCCTGGCCGGATGCAGACGGTAAGTTATCTCTTGAAACTGTCATTCTAACAGCATTACTATATACAACTAATCAGGAGAAAGGAAAGGCTCCTGGCTTCCAAAAAAGTGCTTATTGTTGTACACAGAACGCTGTAATGAATTTTTGTAAATAGCATGATAAGCAGTATATCAAACTACACATGTAATGCACAAATTTTGAGTATAGCCTCATGTAATCGAAAATAATAATTGGTTAAGAACGTACCATCATCCAAATTAATATACAAGAACAAGGAAGAGTGGGATCAAGGGGACAGTGGCTGATGTTGGCCCGATCATGATCCCACCCTGGAAAAGACTGGACTATATCGGTACAGATAAATAACAATGAACAGTTGAGTAAAAGGATTTATTACAAAGAAAGAAATTACATAGTGTACTTGTTAAAATTGCAAAAACAGAGGCTCAGAGTTGCCCAAGAGGCATCTGTTGTTACAGGGTATAGAATGGTCTGGTTCTCGACTAGTTTCGCGGTATTACCGCTTCCTCAGGAGGACCAATCTATGAGAAAGATAGTACATAATAATGCAGACAATATGCATACAAAAATATATAATACAGCATGTAGAAGAAACATCATAAGAGGTAAATAAGGAAGTGGCTTACCCTATATCTAGGTGAATATGTGCGGCACCCAGCTGCCCAAACATAACTCCCCTGCGGCGGACAAGGGGGATTGTGCGAAGTTCCCTAAATGGATAACAAAATGGCAATTGAGGGGTCTGATATTAGCTGGTTGGGAGTAAAAGAGGGGGAGGATAGTCATTGGTATAAAAGGGGGGAGATAATTAGGGTCAAGAGGGAAAGAAAGGAAAAAGGATAAGGAAAGAGGAGGGGGGTAAGATGGGGAAGGAAAATAGGGAAGGGAAATTGGGATGGGGGGGAGGGAAGAAGAGGGGGGGGAGGGGAAAAGAGGGGAGAAGGGGGAGGGGAACAACAGGGAAGGGGGGGAGAGGGGAAGGGACAAGAGGGTAGTAGGGAGGGAGAATGGACAGGGGGGGGGCATAAAGAGGGGGGGGGGAGGGGGGGAAGGGGAGGGGAGGGAAACCAGGGGAGGGGAGGGAACAGGAGGTATGGGGGGGGGGGAGGGAAGGGCGGGGAGGATCAGGAAAGAGGAAACGGGAGGGGGGAGAGGAGGGAGGGGGAAAGGGAACAAGATGGGACAGACAGGGCATAGAACCAGGGGAGGAAAGGAGGGGTAAAATTGCCCGCACCCTCGCTATACACATGTAATGCTTAATGATTCAGAGGAGCGACACACCTCTCCGACTAGCACAGATAACAGCTCTCCAGATTTTCAATCTGCAAAACAAGTCAAGCACACAAAATTTTTTGAAGTACCGCTCTCCTCTCTTCCTGGTCTCACTGGAGGCACTGAGAGCCACAGGGGCTATTGGCTCCTGCTGCTGTCAGTCAAACTTTTGTGAGGAGGAAGCAGGGGTGTGACTTATTGGCGCTGTGTGTGTCTATAGGTGCATACAGCCTGGCTGGGGAGCATGTGCACAGGGGTGTGCCCCCTTAGATTTGCTAAGGAGGCACCCAGAGGAAGGAGCAGACCATGCTGGTGGGGAACTATAAAAGAGGAGGTAAGAGACCGCTCTGTGTAATATCATCGCACAGAGCAGGTAAGTATAACCTCCTTATTTTAATTTTTTAAAATGTGAGCTTTATGCAGGCCATACATGGTCGAATTCTGAACTCATTTTCTTTAAAAAATCTGAAATTTTGTGCGTTTTATGATCCGATGATGGCACCATTGATTTAGAAATTTGACCAACCAAGCCTTCAATTTCACCTCATGTTGCTACAGAAAAGAATTTTCATGGCCGGGAATTTTCTTTTCTTTCTGGGATTTTTCTTTTCTTGTGCTCATGTGCATTTCTTTTTTGATTTTATATTTCTGACATCATTGATTAGAAAATCGTTCATATTTAAAAAAAATTTCAACATGCCTGATCACTCAAATTCGATGACTGCACGAAAATCGGCCCTTGCTGCGGCCCACTAATGATGCGAAATTAGAAACTTTCTGAATTCGATCCATGTATGGCCAGCATTAGGCCCCTTTCACACATGTGGACTGTTCACTTCATCAGTTCAGTCACATTTTAGTTCAGTCACATTTTTTCAAAGAAAAAAACGGATGAAGTTTTCATCCGTTTTTCATCCGTTTCTTATCAGTATTTCATCAGTTTTTTTACATCCACTACCAATGCAAAAACGAATGTAAAACGTATCGTTTGCCCGTTAACATCTGTTTTTCGTGTGATCCGTTTGTTTAGCGGAAGAAAAATAGGGCTTTGATCCGTTCCAAAAAATGGATGTTGATGGAAGCGGATGTAAACAGAAGCAAATGGATAATCGTCCATTTCCATAGAGATGCATTGATGTCCGTTTTTCATCCGTCAACAGATGGTCCATATGTGTGAAAGGGTTCTTAGTGTCACTTTAATCTCCAGGTGATATAATATATTCAAAGGAATGCAGCTCTGTAATCGTAAATACAGTAATACATGTACATTTTTTTTAAATATAAGCAGAGTAAGTACAGGATTTTGACTTTGTATCAGCCTCTTGCAGTCCCTGTACAGCAGAGCTCAGACTTAGGAGAGGAAGAAACAGCTCCCATATACTGTATGTATTTCATCTGTCTATTTAGCTGTTTACCTGGAGTTCAGCTTTAAATACAGGCGATCTCCTAGTTACAAACATCCGACTTACAAACGACTCCTACTTACAAATGGAGGGAGACAACAGGAAGTGAGAGGAAATCTAGCCCTAAGAAAGGAAATTCTCTCCTGTAATGCCCTGTACACACGGTCGGATTTTCCAACGGAAAAAGTGTGATTGGATTGTGTTGTCGGAAATTCCGATCGTGTTTGGGCTCCATCGGACTTTTTCCTGTCAGAATTTCCGACACACAAAGTTTGAGAGCAGGATCTAAAATTTTTCCTACAACAAAATCCGATTGTTTAAATTCTGATCGTGTGTACACAAATCCGACGCACAAAGTGCCACGCATGCTCAGAATAAATTAAGAGACGAAAGCTATTGGCTACTGCCCCGTTTATAGTCCCAACGTACGTGTTTTACGTCACCGCGTTCAGAACAAGAATCGGATTTTCCGACAACTTTGTGTGACCGTGTGTATGCAAGACAAGTTTGGCACAAAATCCGACAGATTTTGTGTCCGGAATGTCCGATCAATGTCCGATCCAATCGTGTGTACAGGGCATTAGAGTTATTATGGGAAAAAGGTGTCTCCACTGATGCTTTATCACCAAGGCTTGTTTCATCAACAATCCAAAATTTTCAAAATCCAATTGTCATTTGGACAGAATGTGAGGTGAAATCTTCTGCACAGACAGCAAAACAAACATTACAGTGGTGTTATACCTTCCCTATGCTATCCAAAAAGCTTAAAAATCGTTTTTTTGGCTGGAGTTACACTTAAAAAATGTACCTGTTCCGACTTATAAACAGATTCAACTTAAAAACAAACCTACAGACCCTATCTTGTTTGTAACCCGGGGACTGCCTTTAAAACTGACTAGAAACTAGTATGGTTTCCCTGTCAAATTTGGCCAGAATGGGTGAACATTGTCTTATCTGTGAGTAGCAGACAGCCTTGGCTGGTTATCTACAGAAGGAAAATCATGGAGCAGCCAGTTGGGGAATCTTTACTCCTTTGTTAATGTTTCTCTTAGAGTAGACGGACACTACACAGCACCATTTCGTGTTTGCATAAGCATGCATGGTAATGTGACAATTCATTTATGAAAACTGTTATAATTTAACTGTATCCGCTCCCTTTAGTACACCCCTAGAGTCTTAGACCCGCCATTTGGAGCTACAAAGTGGCTACTGTAAAATCTTCCAGCTGAGCAGATTATTCTTCTGTGTATGTGCACAAAATCACCATTCCTATGGGAAGACACTCTATTATGCTTCCCAAAAGTGGATGGCTTTTCTATATTGTATAGGAATGAATTAGTATTTTTCCACACAGATTCAGAAGAAGTATTTGTTCAACAGAGAGACTTTCCAGCAGTGTCTGTAGCAGGAGTGAGGACAGATCAGTATAAGACTTCCGGGTCCTTAGGGAGGGGTGTATTGTGAGGGGGGGGGTTAGTTGAAAGTATAACAAATGTCCTTTAAGGTGCCTATGGAACTAAGAGAACACTTATGGTTGGGTTGAACAAAATGTGTATAGTTTTCTCCGAATGCCTCTTAACTAAGCTAGCCATAAGTGGACCGAACCAATTCACCCATCCACATATTCGAGGTGGTTGAAGGACCCCCCCCCCCCCCCCCCATGCTTTGTTATTCTACTCTGACAGTGATGACTCCTTCTCTGTCAGAATACACTGATCAGCGCTGCAGCTGGTTGGCTGCAATGCTGGTCAAATTTAATTATTTCATCTTTCTATACTCATTCGACTCTAGGGGGAACAGGCATAGATGGATCAAAATTTGTCTGTCCAAAATTACGATCAATCTATGGCCAGCTTAAGCCTTTTTGAGGCAACAATTGATTATCTGGAATTTATTGTACCCCTGAGACAGCTTATGTCTGCAGAGCTTACAGCTCCCCTTGTCCCTGGCAAACATGTACAATAATGTCATACAGGAATGTTCATTTGGTGGCCCGATACAACATACATAACAAACTCTAAACAGCAAACACACACAACTGCATAAAGAAGATATTTAACAAATTCAGAACTATTGAAAGCCAAAGCCTCCCCTTCTTGAGCTTACAATCTACAGCGAAGAGTTGAGGATGAAATTTGGTCACATAAATAGCGTACTGTTTGATATAATTTATCATACATATAGCTCAACTTTGTTCGCATAGATGGACTATAAACATGGGATATAGATGCTTTCATGTAAAGGCTAAGTTCAACTTTAGGAACATGCTACACCTCTATTTCGGGTGTAACATGTAACATGTTCTTAAGCAACTCCCCTCTGCCCCTGGGCCCCGTATCCCCTGTGACAGTATGTGGGGGATCCTCTCCCCTGCACATTTAAATTCGGCTTGGCTGCGCAGTGGTCCGTACGCACAACTGCATCATTCATTCACAGAGATCTGTGAATGAATAATCTACAAGGCCGTCTGCCACTGTGGCATATGGACTTGTAGTTCTCAATGGACTACCAGTGCAGTAATCTAACTGAAAGCCCACAGAGGTATGAACAGAAAAGTGGTGGAAGTGTCTGCAGGAGCCTGACATTGCACCCACAATCCACTGATCGCAGGTGCAATGCTTTGCAGGCTCCTGTAAAAAATAATAAATGTGTTTTTGTTTTACTGCAAAACGTGCATTTATTATTATTTTAAAGGCAATCCTAGCCTTCACCTTTTTGAAACATGTTCCACCTGTATATAGCGTAGAACATGTGACATGTTCCAGTTCCTGCCTCGTCTCTTCCTGCTACCCTCCGCTCTGTGACAGCGGGCAGGGGATCTCCTCCCTGCACCCCCTGTCACAATTTGACAACAGCGTGGCTGTGTGGGGTTCCGCCCACACGGCCACGTCATTAATTTACCTTTTCCTGTCAATGAATGCCTACAAGTACTGTCAGCCATTGCAGCTGATGGCTTGTAGTTCCCTATGAACTGCGAGGGTGCTGGTGTGCACTATTGTAGTCCATTGATTCTTCCTGCCATTCAATAACTGAGGTACAGGCAGATAGCTTACTAAGTGTCTGCAGGATCCAGGCATTGCACTCACATATCCTGATCGCGGGTGCGATGCTTTACAAACTGCAGTGAAAGAAATGATAAATGCTTTTTTTTTTTTTTTTTTTTTTTTTTTTTTTTTTTTACACGCAAAAAGATGTGCATTAATTATTTTTTGTAAAAGGTGAACTTATCCTTTAAAGAGCAACAAGAATATCAAGAAAAATCCTGCTGCTGTGTCCGTAGGTGGGAGTGCTGCAGATATGATCAGTAGAGGGCAGTATTTATACACGAGTCCTGATCATAGGGATTTTCCAGCTTGCACTTAAAATCATAATGCAGAAAAATCTATTTTAATTGTAGCATCAAATGACATACAATAGCTAAAAGTTAATCTTAGGCCTTTACTAAAATGTGTGCATTTGAAGTACACCCCACAGGACCTGTATAGCAAATGCAACAATATGACAAAAATATGCTGTTTCTTAATTACAGTTCATGGTGGATGTTCTAATTAGAGAGAGACATCCAAAGCCAGTCCCCTTTGGACCACTTGTCTCGTGTCACCTCCCTCGCACCCCAACTGACATGCTAGCGTTTTTAGGACTCTTCCTAGCATTAGATGTCAAAGACATGAAAGGCATACTAAGGCTGAAGAAGAAACAGAAAGACACCGTTTGCCCAGTTTGTGTCAGTACATGAAGACTAGGGTAAATGATCACCCCGCACTTCTAGCAGTTTAGTTTTAGGCGAGGGACCCACAGTCAGAGCTGTATATATACAGCACACTATTCTGCCAACATTAATGCAATGAAAGCAACAATGAGGACCCAGACAGATGGTACTGGTAGGCAGGATGATAGCATGAAATCCTTTATTAGACATGGGAACATTTTGCTGATAATATATTTTTGTATATGTACTGCCCCAGGCATCTGTGCCACCCACTGCATATGTTGTCTTTTTTCTAAAATGCAGGCTTAGAGGCATCTATCAGTCTAGAATTAAGTTTCCTAATCTGCCTTTCCCTGGTTATGTAGTTTGGTAAAGTAGTAATCAAATACCTCCCCTCCTCCTAAATGCAACGGGCACATACCCTTACCACACTATTCTCTGTGTATTCGTGTACATGATTCAGAATTAGGAGTTTGAACGATAGACTTTGTTGTAAAGCCAAATGCCAAAATAACTGCAACAGAAATTTATGGATGTATGTGGAATATCCCGTCACAGAGCTTGAGTATTCATTACATGGTTTATTTGCAAAGAATACTGCATTTGTTTTCTTAAGTGCAAAGACAAAATGCTTAACAAAATTCCCATTTTGCATTTCTTTGCATTCACCTGAACCATAGTACTAATCCTATGCAGATGTTGCAGGCACCATTTATCTCTGGCAACTCCGCTTGTGTGCTGATATACCATTCAGCCCTGGCATCTGGGGAATGCTTGGCAGGCATAAGGAACAACTTGCAGAGTGCCATTTCTACATCCCTGTTTTCGGGGCTTTTTTATTCTTCCATATGAAAAGCTCAGGTTGATGTAAATAATTGTATCAATGTTTAGTATTTTAAACACCTTTCTTATCTTTAGAAAAAAAAGAGGCAGAGAACAGCCATATTTGCTGATTACACATTTAGGCTTTGCTTCCCGCTTTGCAGTTCTACACAATGGTTGTACTTTACCGTGTCTTGACACCATTTAAGTCTACAAATCTAACGACTGGGTAACAACAAAGCATGCCTAAGTGTCTCCTATCTAAATATCTATCAAATAGTTAGGCATAGTAATTGCAGTAGCTGATCTTTTCTCCCTCTAAAATTGGCCATACACATGGCAATTTAATATACTGATCACACTTTCAGTTCCAGTTATTGTCAAAAAGGTTTCAATTGAAAAAAAATAAAAAAACAATTGAAAATAGTCTTTTTTACATTCCTGTTTTCAGGGCTTTTTTATTCTTTAGTATAACCCAATTGCTTTCTATGAAATTTCCTTAGTTTTTTCCCTTCTTGATTCAATGTTTCAATAAACTGTATTGAAGCTTTCAATTTATTGCCCGGTTTGGACGTCACAATTGACTGAAGGTTGGTGGTTGATTGAACTTGTGGGAGGTAGATTGCTTAGTTTCTGCCAAATACTTCTGATCATGTCTTTGATTCCTAGTGGATGGATAATGTATAAAGTTGGTGAAAAATGACCATGTCTATGGCTAGCTTAATCGTAATCTTCAAATCTCTAGGGGGGGGGGGTGTATTTATCAATGGCTCGCTGGTGATATATTTATACGCAGTTTTAGCACTAGGAGGGTTGGTGTCATTTTTATGTTATGTTTTGTTAAAAAAAAAAAATTCTGTCAACACAGACAACGTAGATAAGGCAAAGTCGACAACAGAACCTTTGATAAATAGCCTCAAGATAGCAGGAGGTGAATTGTCCCTGCCTATACTGTATGTTAGACAGACTATAAAATCTGTACACTGTTTTGAAATATTGCCAAGGTCTTTAATCTGTACTGTCAAAAAACTGAATAAACATTGTTGAAACTAAAAAAAAAAAAAAATTCTGTCTCCCCAACTAACCAGCCTGGCATGCCAGCCATGCAGGCTGATATCTCCATAACAAGGGAGAGGCACGCATGCAACCCTCCTGCTATACTGATATCAGCCCCACATTCCCTTCATTGTCCCAACTTAAAACACCCTAGCTTTTCCATACCTTCCAGGGTCCTCTTGGAGCCACCTTTGCATACTTGTTTCCAGGACTACAGGTATGCAGAGCCGGCACAGATAGCCACATATGTAAACTGCAGTGCTGCTCTGTCCACCATATTCATTGACAGCTGATCTCCCTGTCATTGGCTCTTGCATGCATGATGTAAACAAGGTGTGCTCCCTAAGGGAACATTTTGGGAAGCAGCTAGTAGCAGGAGTCTGATAAAGCAGCAGTCATTTCTAAAAATGTAAAAAATATATGTATGGAAGCAAAAGTAGAAAAAATAACATTGGCACTAGAGGGAAACCTTGAATAATAGTTTTTAATACTACTTTAATCTTATTCATTACATTATAGACATGCTGCAATGGAAACACTCACTTTTTAACGCATACTATTCAAGAATCTTTCAGCAAGGACAAAATTAGTGGTATGTTGAAAAATCTTGGCTAATAAAACTTCTACTGCATAAATATATTTGTTATCAGTCACATTAAAATCTAAAAGGGTGATTAGGAGATGCTAAGATCAGTCTAGTCATTTACGAGCATTGCACAATCAATCCGTAACACTTGATCTTGGCCTATGTGGATGGAGCTTTATGTCACATCGTCTTCTCTTTTCCAGAATCGTCACGTTTTTCTCTGGATTGTCTGGCTTACTTCAGGGGACACACACTGTTCCATGTGGGCGAACTGCTTGGTGAAACATTGTCTTCCAATCCCTGGGGGCAGTCCACGTCACGTGACTTCCAGCTTGCATTGGCTGAGGATTTCTGCTGTGTGAAGAGGATACGGCTGCCCAACTGGCCAGGGCATGTTGACTCATTCACTGTGTGGAAGAGGAAAAACCCTCAATTTGTGCTGTGTGATGGTGCCCATTTCCAGTATGTGGATACACAGCTGGAAGCAGATCAGTAAAAAAATAACACAACACATGAATTTCATGTCTGCAGATTCAATACAGCTTCCATCGGAATGTGACTTGACAATCGTCTGTGTATTGCTGTGCCTACCCTACCTCCACCTATTTATAGGAAGATCTTCCGTTGTTTGTACAGTTGTGAATGTAAAACTTCATCACTGTTATGGAAATCACCCTTTGGGGATGCCTACGCAACTTAAGGGAACCTCTCCACCCAATGCTAATATTTTTATTATGGGTGTAAATTGTTAGGCTGGAGTGCATATCAGCTGCTTAATGTTCACCAGGCCTTCTAAGGGCGCCATTATTTTTTTGGGTTTGTTTCACCCTATCTTCCACAAAGCTGCATTTTTACCTGCTTGTAAAACATGGACGTAGTAATTGGTATCGGTGAATTGCCAGTGAGAAAAAGCCCAAAAATTTGTCGACAAAACATGGAAACCATTACATTAGCTTCATCTAAGTCCTTCTCCAAATTCTGTTGGAAATGGTGGTTTAGGACTTCTATAAATGTACACTGTTTTTGTTTGCTTCTGACTGAAGTTTTTAAAGAGGACCCAAACTCTGGAAACTGCATCCAAAAAGCCAGACAGAAAACAAAGGACTAGTCACCAGTATTGCCTGAGGATTCCTTGCAGCTGATCATTTCCCCATTACTGACTTACCATGCTTGTTGTTCACTGTGTCTCTGTGTAGGGCAGCCATATTTATAGGGGCAGGGCTTTGCTTCCTCATACCAGAGCCTCCAGCAAGGAGAGCAGTGAGCAGCACAGTAGCAGCATCAACAAATCTCACGAGACCAGCAGCCAAAAGCAGCAGAGCCTTAGATCTCACACCACAGATATAAAGCTATGAGGTTGTTGGAACATGCCTAGACACCCTCATACACAAGCAAGTGGCCTGCTATTTTTCAAGAAGAATTCCAGACAAGAGGTAAATGTTTCAGGGCACTGCTTTGGCACAATTCATATTTTTAGATGTTCCCTATTGCTTACAAAATATTCAATTGAGTTCCTGTCAACGCTAATGTGCTTTTAAAGGATTTGGAATGCAGTGCTTAACTTTTGGCTTCAATCATATGGAGCAGTGCAAATCTGGGTAAACAGAGCATGTCGTATGCTGCTGCATTACCTGTTTTTACCCTCATACTGTTTTCTCCCATTCTGTGAATGCAAATAAAAAACAGCAAGTCAGGAAGAAATCAAAGGTGGGTCAGAAGCAACTCAAATTGATCTAAAACGCAAATGTGTTTTTTTTTTTTTTTTCCTACACAAAAAATGCTGCATTTGACTTATATCTGACTTGAACGCACATACAGACATTTGGACATATAAAAAAAAATAGATTTTGCCAGTTTGTTTTGGTGAGTCAAAAAGTGCTAAAGTATAAAATCGGTACAAAGAAAAAATACCCAGCCTGGAAAAAGATTTTGCCTATAGAATCTATTGCAGAATTTTGAGATCTAAATTAGGGAAATAAGGGCTTTGAGTAGATCTCACCTTCGTACTTCTGATCAGTTTTAACGAAATACAAGGTGCTTTACCTACTGGGATATAACAAGAACTAACAAATATATGTTTTAGGTGTAGTCCTTAAAGTGAAGTTGTCAGTCATTTTTAAATATGTAAAAAATTCAATAAGTGCAGACTCTGTAAGATGTATTACTTTTTTTAGCCAAAAAGCCCTTTCTGTGTGCTTCATTAAAATTAGTTTAGTTTAATTTGGTTACTTAGGGACCCGACTTTGTGGCCAATCCCCCCTCCCCAGCTGCTTATCACTTGTCTTATTATGCCGCGTACACACGAGCGGACTTTTCGACTGGACTGGTCCAATGGACTTCCAACGGACTTTCCGAATGAACGGACTTGCCTACACGCAATCACACCAAAGTCTGACGCATTCGTACGTGATGATGTACGACCGGACTAAAATAAGGAAATTGATAGCTAGTAGCCAATAGCTGCCCTAGCGTCGGTTTTTGTCCGTCGGACTAGCATACAGACGAGTGGACTTTTCGATAGGAACTGGGTCCAGCGGAGTTCCGAAGTAAAGATTTGAAACATGTTCCAAATCTAAAGTCCGTCAGGTTTTCGACCGAAAAAGTCCGCTGCAGGTCCGATGAAGCCCACACGCGGTCGAATTGTCTGCCGGACTCGGTCCGTCGGACCAGTCCGGTCGAAAAGTCCGCTCGTGTGTACGCGGCATTAGGGTAGCTTCCAGTAATCAAAGTGAAATCAGTTTCAGAGGGAAATAAAGATGAGACCTTTTTGACTAAGAGAACTTAGAGGTTACCAAATCCTACCTGCATGGTTTGCATGTGCACTTGGTTGTTTTACCAGTCATGGAGCAAAGTCTCTTAATAGGAATGTCCAATGAAAGTACAGTTTGGATAGCCTCTTAAAAGGCCATCCACATAAGCCCCAACAAATGTAGTAGTGGACAGCTAACAGTATTTTCTCTTAGGATTTTACTTAAAATTGATGCAAGTTTCACTTTACAGATAACATTTCAGTTTTGTTAAACATTGACATAACATTTATAAATTTTCTACTCAAGCCACATTACCATTTATTGTTTAATTATTTATCTATTTCAGTTTGTAGCTGTCCACGGGTTTCTGGAACTGCCAGAAAATTAACTTTTTTGCTTCTGTACAACCAGGGCTCAGTACTCATTTTTATACTTGGGGATTCCCAAATAATCATGCCTCTGCTTTAGTAATTGGCTCACTGTTTTGTCTAAAGATCTGCAAAGAACTCAAAGGGACTTTCCCGTGCTTTTAGCTCTACAATGAAGTGAAGATGCGAGTCGCTGGAAAGTGGGAACTGGTAAGGTTGTATTTGGGCTGGATTGACACCCATGCAATCTTTTTTAATTAATTTCCATTGCTTATCAAAATGCATGTGGTAAGATACACATCAACCCGTGTCATGATGCACGTCAAAATGTCATTAAACATTGTTAATTTTCAATGCAAACTGCATTGCAACATGTGTTAACAATTTTTATTAAATTTATGTTTTTTTTAATCGGGAGGAAAAATGGATAGGTGTAGTAGAAATGTACTTTTACAGACTTTTTTATAAGGTTTAAAGCCTAATGCTGGTCATTAATTAAAATGGACACTAGCTAGCATCAAATGCTTGTTTTATTTAGGGGATCATATAAAACAGAGTATTACTTTCCTTTACCTAGGGTCCTACAGTCTTCTTCCATGCTAGATGTTTCCTTCTTGCCAATCTCTGACAAGCCTGTTGTCGCCCCTCACACTGGCTCCATCACATATGAAAGAAGGACAAGCAGCGACGTCCCACCCTGATGACATGAATGTTAGTCCTGTGTTATATGTGATGACATTAGGAGCCTTGTGTCTATAGAATAAAGATTAGTAAAGCAGCTGAAAAGAAGTTTGCTAAAATCTGTACAATGTATGTTTTCTTAAAACTGGAGTTGTACTTTAACTTTCTGCAATCGCTGATATTACAGGCAGTTTACAAAGTATTTACTTGTAGGAAAGGTGCTCCGTGAGTGAATAGAATACATGATCTCTCTCCATAGAATGTTTTTCTTCCACAAATTTTATATACATTTATATATTTATGAAAACAGATTGTATTGTAGTTCTTCCATTCAAAAAAAAAGTTAGATGGCGTTCTATCCTGTGTACAGACATCGTCATTAAAGTTGCCTATCTGTGCTTTATGATGTGAAGTTGATGCTGATTGGGGATCAGGAATAATTATGCCCCATGCACAAAGTTATGATCAATGTTTCAATCCTTGTGAAAATCATTCTGAGTTCCAAGCATCTTTTATTATTTTGTTTTTGCATGAATACTTGATACAAGATCATTAAAGTAGCTATTAAAACAATGCAGTTGATCTGAAAAAAAAAAAGAGTTTAATTATGGGTTTAAATATTCATTTTGTTGTAAAGACTTGTAAAAGAAAATTTTGATTTTTTTGTGTGTGTTACCATTTTAAATAAAAACTCTTAAAAAACAAAGCAGAAAAAAATGACTGAGCTATCTTCATAAACTTCCTGTTAACATTGCACTCCAGTTCTTTGCACACAAAACTTTGATTGGTACAAAATACCAAGAATCTAGTTTTAAACTACTAACACGTTGGTATAGAATTCAAAGGCCTTACACCAGTTGTTTCCATCAACAGCAGACATATGCTGGGGATACAGAGCTTTGCCAGTTGATTTACTGCACATTTTTAGTCCTGCCCCTCCTTGCACCCTTTTTTGAGCAGAATTGCGTCACTGCTCCAAAAAAGTTATGGATGATGTTCTCCCGGACAAAATCGCACCACAACAATTTCCCCAGACAGATATACAAGAGCTCTACCCTACCTCATTTACTGAATGCTACTTGGAGTTGCATTCTGTTATTGAGGAAGCAGCCATATGCTCCCTCTATCGCTACATGGATAGCTAAAGTACAGTGAATTAAATCAAATGCACGAAGGACCTTGTCCCCTCTAGCAAAGGCATACATAACAAGTTCTAGTGAACCTGGTTCTATTATACACTACTACACCTGTATATGAGGCCCTTCTGAGCCTTGCTTCCCCACCATGATTTCCTGAGTTTCAGAAGAGATGGGGGCTGCTGTCTGGAGGAGACAAAGGGGCCTCCCAACTCCCCAACCTTTTTCCTCCCCATCCTTTTTTTGGACCCTTCTCCACCCTGATGTTCTGCCCAAACCCCTTTCTACCATTTCATTCCCCACATCTGAAAAACTACTTGCACATTGGTGACTACTCCTCCCTGAATGTTCCCCTATCCACAAGCTTAACCCTATGTTTGTGGCAGACACTCCTCCCATACACCACAGTAACCAAAACATGAGATGCTATGGCTATATTTATTGTAACTTAAAGTGGAACTTTAGTCAAAAACTTAAGTCCTGCTTGATCACTACCGGCTGGCCCTTTTGCAGGTATAGCTATGTACAACATTAAGTGCCTATACTGTTTAAAATCCAGTCTCACCCTGCTCTGCACATGCTCAGTTGCTCTCCATTTTTAGTCATTGTTGAGTTTGTAGAGGCCAATCTGCTGACAGCCTAAGACCCCTTTCACACCGAGGGCGTTTTGCAGGCGCTATAGCGTTGAAAATAGCGCCTGCAATCCGCCCTCAAACAGCTGCAGCATTGTCTCCAGTGTGAAAGCCCGAGGGCTTTCACACCGGAGCGCTGCGCTGGCAGGACGGGAAAAAAAGTCCTGCTAGCAGCTTCTTTGGAGCGGTGAAGGAGCGGTGTGTTTAC
The DNA here is from genome assembly GCF_042186555.1 of Aquarana catesbeiana. NCBI lineage: Eukaryota > Metazoa > Chordata > Amphibia > Anura > Ranidae > Aquarana > Aquarana catesbeiana. The sequence continues at coordinate 696,549,661 of NC_133325.1, read as the reverse complement.
CGCTCCTCCACCGCTGCTCCCCATTGAAATCAATGGGGCAGCGCTGGGATACCACCGGCAAAACGCCGCTATTGCGGGCGGTTTTAACCCTTTCTCGGCCGCTAGCGAGGCGTAAAAGCGCCCCGCTAGCGGCCAAAATGCGCCGCTAATCCGACGCTAAAACGCCGCTAAAATAGCGGCGTTTTACCACTGACGCTGCGGGCGGCCCGGTGTGAAAGGGCTCTTAAAGTGGTGTTCCGGCCGAAATGATACTTTTTAAATAAAAATACCCCTATAATACACAAGCTTAATGTATTCTAGTAAAGTTAGTCTGTAAACTAAGGTCTGTTTTGTTAGTTTATAGCAGTAGTTTGTTATTTTATAAGTTTACAACAGGCTGTGGCCATCTTAAGTGTGGGCATCTGAAGCCAGACTGTATTTCTTCCTGGATCTCATCCTTGCAGATCTCGCACATGCTCAGTGCAGCACAAGCAGTGTAATAGGTTTCAGGTCAGGTTTCCATAGCAACGGCAGTTTCAGAGGAAGTTGCCGCCCCTTCCCAGAAGGCATTGCAAACAGGAAATGATGCGATGGGCCGCAGCCACGGAGGAGGAAGTGAAAAATGAATACAGCAGATATACAGTAGGTGCTGAGAAAAAAAATTAAAAAATATCCAATTTGTTTACAGTGCACAGTTTAGTGAGGGATGCTGAAGAGTTGTAAAAGTGGGTGGAACTCAACTTTAAAGCGGAATAAACCCTCCTATCCTATACAGCCAAGGAAGCTGCTTCTGTTTGAACTGCAACTGCCATGGTACTGCACATGCGATCAGTTGGGATACTGGACATTTGATGGTTTGACAGTTTAGTTGAGGACACAATCAAATCAAACTGTTTTTTCAAACCGGTAAATTGATGGGTTTAGTTCCGCTTTACGATTTACAGCTGGGGCTTTGGGCTTCAGCAAAATAGCAGCCTCCAGCAAGAAGAAACAGCAGCAGTGCTGGAGGCAAAATACAACATACACTATTTTGGTAGCATAATTATTAATGTGGAATGTATGTTCCTTGCTAAAGAACATTATTTTTTATCAAGTTATTGGTAAAGTTCCGCTTTAAGTTCATTTTATTGTACTTTGAACTTGATATATAACCAATGTGTGAACCTCTGGATAAATAAAGAATACAAAACAAAATAACACTTCAGGCAAGCTCCAAGACATGGTACAGCTACCGAGAAAATGTGGCATACTCTTTAGGTTCAAGCAGATCAATACATAACTTTACCATTCTGCTTTTTGCAGAAGCCCATATGTTCCTGCCCTTGTGATTGGTCCTAAGTTTATTTGGGTTTATTTGGGTTTTGCCTGAAAGGAGCATTCTGGAAGAATTATGTCTATCCTGCAGCAGCCGGCTTTTCTCTCCTTAGTGATTACTTACTGGTATTGTTCAATGTTATTTTTTGTCAAGTCACAGGTGAGAGGAAGAAGATGGGCTAATCCGTGTTAGCTTGTCATTGATTTTTAAGTGACACAAGAGGACATACTGTAAGCCAACAATTCTTAAACTATAGCCTGCTGGTTGTCAATTACGTGCCTTCTCATTGCATGCTGGGAGCAGCTGTATGCAGAGTAGCAGCAGTCGCTGAGCCCTGAAACACAGCGCTGGAACCAACATTGGGACATCTTTAGCTCCCATTGACCCCTGGATATCTCTTTCTATCACTGACTGTGGGACATCTCTTGCTCCCACTGTGGTCTTTTACACTCCCATTGATTACCAATGATGGGGCAATTTTTTATTTCCAGGACATCTTTTTCTGTTACAGACGGTGAAGCATTTTTTACTCCCACTTACACCAGAACATTTTTTACTCAAACTGACCTCTGACACTGGGTCAATTTTTATTCCTACTGTCCACAGACCAGTCCCTCAACAGTCTCACGTACAGTAAACTGACCCTTTGTTTAAAAGTTGGAGGACCAATTGATAAAACTATATACAGCAAAGAATATAACCATCCCTGAGCCAACATCTTACTCTGAGATGTTGGCTCTAAATAATGGCTAGACAAAAATGGCTGCATGTTTCTGTGGAGAATAAAAGATTAAGGCATTTTTGAGAGTATAATACTTTGAGATTTTAGGTTACACATACAAATTGTGTAACATGCTTGTACTGGATATGAAAAAATAAGACTCTGGGTAAATCTGCATTAAACATCTATATAGTATGATGTTCACTTACAGAGCAAGCAAACCATTTTAAAAGTAAAAGTGCTGACACAATGTTAGCGCCACAAGGTGTTTATTACCTTTGTTGGCTAAAAAAGCCTCTTCTGTGCTTCCATTCTGAATCTACTTTCCTTATTTTACTAAAGGCTTAAGGTGATTGTAAAGGCTCTTTTTTTTCCCTAAATAACAAACATGTCATACTTACCTCCTCTGTGCAGTTGGTTTTGCACAGAGCAGCCCCAACCCTCCTCATCTTGGGTCCCTCTTTGTTGCTCCTGGCCCCTCCCTCCTCTATCGTGTGCCCCCACAGTCAGCAGCTTCCTATGGGGGCACTGTAGCCAAGTCACAGCTCCGCATGTCCATTCAGACACAAAGCCCCACCCCCTCTCTCCCCTGATTGGCTGACTGACTTTATTCAGCAACTGGAGAGCCAATGGCGCCGCTGCTGTGCTGTGTTAAGTATGAACTTAAAGCGGAACTTTACCCATAACTTGATAAAAAATAATGTTCTTTAGCAAGGAACGTACATTCCACATTAATAATTATGCTACCAAAATAGTGTGTGCTGTATATTGCCTCCAGCACTACTGCTGTTTCTTCTTGCTGGAGGCTGCTATTTTTCTGAAGCCCTAAGCCCCAGCTGTAAATCATAAAAGCGGAACTAAACCCATCAATTTACCGGTTTGAAAAAACTGTTTGATTTGATTGTGTCCTCAACTAAACTGTCAAACCATCAAATGTCCAGTATCCCAACTGATCACATGTGCCAATCAGGAGTGTCCTGGAAGGCTTAGACATTCGTGGACATCGCTGGAGAGAGATGGGCACAGGTAAGTAATTGGGGGTGCTGGGAGGCTGCTACCCCCTACCCATCAGTTACATTGGACAAAGTATGCATTTAAAGGTTCACTATAGTTTAGCAAAATTTGCACCACCTCTCCACTTGCCCTCCCCATCAACTCTATATGCCGCAACATATACCTCAGATCAGGTTACCGCAATTTCTCAAAGCTATAGCCTACTCCTTGTCTGGCAATGTTTCATTTATCCTATGATCGTGCCAGCAGGACGGTGCCAGTTGCAGTACTGTTGGCCCATAAGATCACCAATGAAACTAAAATAATCTTTGGAACAGGCTGATCTGAGGTTCATTTTGGGACAGGTTAGTGATAGGTAGGGGGTCTTGTAAACGTTTTACTTAAAAAGAATTACCTTTCCCTTGTTAAAATAAAAAAGAATTACCTTTTAACAGGACCCATCAAAATGCTGTAGCTTTTTCTTGTTCAAGTAGTGTTCTTTGTAAAATTGATGCAGAAAATGTCAATCCTGCATAAATGATAAAAGAAATGTATTCAAGTGACACTAAACACTGGTTTTAAAAATAATATTCTATTTCTATTAATATTATATTTCAGTATGTAATGTGGGTTTTCAAAAAAGACAATCCTACTCACCTAGATGCTGCATCTGTCTCCCTCACCTCTAAGACCAAGAACCAAGCAATCAAAGACCACTGATTGCTCAGTTCTCAGTCTTCAGTATGCACAGAGTGGTGACTGTCAGTCACTGCTCTCTGCTCTGCCCCACCAGTACTCAATGGAGCATTCGGTTGTGGAGGGGGCGGAAGCGGCTGGCTCAGGCCCACAGCAGGGAGCTGAGAGGCTGAGCCAGCTGCCGGTCAGGCATCTGGGCAGATCCTGGCATTATTGTCGGAATCCCTGCAGAGCTTGGACCAGCTCCGTGATGCAAGCTGCTGTCGGCTGAATCTGGTTCACAGGAGTGCAGAGCTAAGTGCACTCCTGTGACCCACAGGAGAAATATGGCCAAAAGAGTTTTCACCACAGTTCTTTAACTCAAAAAAGTACGTTCTATTGCTCTCTACCTCCTCCAGAACTCCAAATTCCTTTTTTTTTCTGCTGTGATCTGATTCGCTGTGAGAGGGTGGCTATTTTCATTCTATGCATTAAGGTAAAAGACCTTCTGTGTCTGGGATCCCCCCTTATACTTGCCTGTGCCCCATCGTGATCCAGCACTGTGCATAAGAGCAGCGGCTCTCCTGACTCTGTCCCTCACAGGGCAGATCGATAGCCAATGGCTCCCACTGCTGTCAATCAAACTCTGTGGCGGGGGACCGTGCCTCACTGTCTGTGTATATATATACAAGCAGTGGCGCTCGGGAGTGAGCCCGCGTGGGTACGTCTATAGGAAGCAGCTTCCTATGGGGGCACTGGATGAAGAGGAGGAACCAGGAGCACCGGCGGGGGACCCAGGAAGAGGGGAACGTGGCTGCACTATACAAAACCATTGCACAGGGCAGGTAAGTATGACATGTTATTTCAGTAAAAAATAAAAAGGAACTTTACAACCAGTTTAATGGTCCAACTGTAAGTAGGAAGGTATAGAAACAAAACCCAAAACAGGATATGGATAAGGGCTCTACCCCCCCCCCCCACTTAGTTTATGTGAATATCTCAAAAAGTTATTCTAAATAGAGAAATGTATTATTGTTATTATTGAATTGTTGTTAAACTCCCAGCTGGATGTTACATTCACGCTTAAAGCATAATGCCCTCATATAGTTGGATATGCCGCGCTGTCAAGTGCGTCAGTCTTGGAAAAGGTACATTAGTTCAGACCCCCAAACATTGGACAGTTTGCTTGAAGTATGCTTAAATTGGTCCTGTAGATATATATCTGTTAGCAATTATGCCTCTTATGATACTTCTGGATCCTTTAAAGGATAAGTATAGCCAAAGCTTGTTTGGCTGGACTTCTCCTATGGCTCACAGGAGTGCAATTTGTTTTGCACTCCTGTGACCCGTTTTCAGCAGAGAGCAGACTGCAGTCCGCTCTCTGCTGACGTCACCAATATCCGTCCAGGCACCGAGTCATCCCGACCATGGAGTCTGGATCTGCCAGGTGCCTGGACTGACACCCGACTCAGCCTCTTAGCAAGCCGCTGAGAGCCTGAGCTGGTCGCCCCCACCCCCTCCACAGCCCAGCGCTCTAATGAGCGAGGAAGGAGAAGAGCAGAGAGCTGTAACTGACAGTCTGCAGCTTTCTGCTGATTAAGCTCTGAAAACCGAGCGATCGGTGGTGTTCAATTACTCCGTTCTCAGTGTAGAGGTGATGGGGGACAGATGCAGTATCGGACCCATGCTGCATTCACCTTGGAAAGTATGATTGTGCAAAAAAAATGACAAAATGTGGAAAATTTTAAGGGGTATGAATACTTTTTCAAGGCATTGTAAAAGGCATTGACCCTGGCTGCTTCAGAGGCAAACCTTGCTACATTGGAACATATGGGGATCATGAATTGTAGCACGGACCCCTTGAGGCATTTCAGAGTATTATGTTGAATTGGCTTGAACACCCCTTGGATTTTGATCATTAGAGCTTCAATCACAGCAATCATTAGAGCTACAATCACAGCAATGAACTAACATTGCTGTGATTGTAGCCCCATGGCTTTGGGACATTGAGGGGACATTTACTTGTGTACCGTTTTTTGTCAAAACTTATGCAAAGGAGGAAATACATACCTGTTTCCTAAACGCACGTGAGAGGCAGGCAATATGGGCACAACAACGTGGACATATTACAACAGTCTTGGATAAGTTCCTTTCTATAATACCTCCTCTTGACCACTGATTTGATGTTTATTTACTCCATCAATTACATTTGAGTGATGCTCTGCAATGGAATATAAACTGAGTTTATTTTTTAAATACTTTATGCATTCTTAAATATAATACATCTAAAGGATCCAGAAGTGAGGCACAATTGCTAACAGAAATATATCTACAGGACCAATATAAGCATGCTCAAGCGAATTGTCCAATGTTTTGGGGTCTGAGCTAATGTATCTTTTCTAGGGCTGCAACTAACGATTATTTTCATAATCGATTAGTTGGCCGATTATTGTTTCGATTAATCGATTAATAAGCTTTAAAAATAAAAAGTGTGGTGTATAATTTAGTTAATATTTAAAGTTTTAAAAAAAGGCAATTTATTCTTAAATATCTCTATGCAGTGGTAAATATAAATAACTATATGGTTAGGGAGCAAAATATCTAATCCACTCTGAGAATAACAGACAGAAGAGATATACTATTAGAGGAGATGTACTGTATATACTATTAGAGGAGATGTACTGTATATACTATTAGAGGAGAGATATACTGTATATGCTATTGGAGGATATATACTATTAAAGGGTGAATCTGGTAAATATCATTAGACTCAGAGATCACATTTTTTTTATTTAAAAAACAATGTCTTCCTTCAAAAAAAAAAATGTCATTTTAAAAACGTTAGTTTGATTTTCTAATCGTTAGTGGGTTCAAATCGACGTTCATTTTCAACCATGGTGACAATTTGGAAATAATAGAAAACTTCTTGGTCAAAGGAATTTTCAGACAGTGTATGTAGTTTTCCTTCATTTTAAAAACAGAATGTTAAAAACAATTGAAAATTTCAAACATTCTTTCATTCAGCGAATGTACAAAGATTTTCCGTCTGAATATTCTTGTCTGAAAATTGATCCGTGTGACCAGCATAAGGCTCGGTACACACCTATGCAGTTTGCTTTTGATTTGTTTTTGCAGTGCTTTTTGCTGTGCATTTTGATTTTTGCACACGTGATTTTGCTGCGATTTGCGTTTTTGCATTTTTTTTTGGTCAACTTGTTGGGCAGATTAAAAAACACAAATTTCTGCAAAAACGCATTACATGCTTTTCTGCAGCTTCTCCGCTGTAGTATATTGAACCAAAAAAGCACCGTTTTGCGGTAAAAAAAAGTCACTGACCCTTTCCAAATACGCAGCGACTAAAAACAAGCATACAGTAGATGTGAACGTGTCCCATAGGAAACCATGTAAATGAACTGTAGTGCAACCAGGTCTAAGACGTTTAATAACATAATGGGGTTAAAAAGAAAAAACTAAAATGAGCCCTTTATAGTACAAAAAAAGCAGATAATCACTACTGTAAGGGGTTCATTTTTTTACTGTAGAACTGTGAAAGTGATATTTACAGTAGTGATTATTTGCTCTTTTTGTACTACAAAGGGCTCATTTTAGTTTTTCTTAACCCCATTATGTTACTGACCGATTAATCGATTATGAAAATAGTAATCGATTAATTTCATAATCGATTAGTTGTCGATTAATCGATTAGTTGTTTCAGCCCTAATCTTTTCGAAGACCAACACACTTGACAACATGGTATATCCAACTCTGGGTATATGTTGGCATTAAGCTTTAAGCGTGAAACCACCACATTTTATATATAACATCCAGTTTAACAATAATTCTCCCACACTTACCGTGGATAGTGGTCCGGTGTTTACACATATACAGTATCTCACAAAAGTGAGTACACCCCTCACATTTTTGTAAACATTTTATTATATCTTTTCATGTGGCAACACTGAAGAAATGACACTTTGCTACAATGTAAAGTAGTGAATGTACAGCTTGTATAACAGTGTAAATTTTCTGTCCCCTCAAAATAACTCAACATACAGCCATTAATGTCTAAACTGTTGGCAAAAAAAGTGAGTACACTCCTAAGTGTAAATGTCCAAATTGGGCCCAGTTAGCCCTTTCCCCCCCTGGTGTCATGTGACTTGTTAGTGTTACAAGGTCTCAGTTGTGAATGGGGAGCAAGTCTGTTAAATTTGGTGTTATCGCTCTCACTCTCTCATACTGGTCTCTGAAAGCTCAACATGGCACCTCATGGCAAAGAACTCTCTGAGGATCTGAAAAAAAGAATTATTTCTCTACATAAAGATGGCCTAGGCCAGTGATGGCGAACCTTGGCACTTCAGATGTTTTGGAACTACATTTCCCATGATACTCATCTACACTGCAGAGTGCCTGAGCATCATGGGTGCCAAGGTTCGCCATCACTGATCTAGGCTATAAGAAGAATGCCAAGACCATGAAACTGAGCTGCAGCATGGTGGCCAATACCATACAGCCTTTTAACCACTTCAATACCAGACACTTTCCCCCTTCCTGCCCAAGCCAACTTTCAGCTTTCAGTGCTGTTGCTGTTTAAATGACAAATGCGCGGTCATGCTACACTGTACCCAAACAGCATTTTTATCATTTTATTCCCACAATTAGAGCTTTATTTTGGTGGTATTTGATCACCTCTGGGGTTTTTATTTTTTGCTAAACAAATAAAAAAAAAAAAAAGTTTTTCTTAGTTTCTGTTATAAAATGTTGTAAATACGTACGTTTTCTCCTTCACTGTTGGGCACTGAAAGGCTGCACTGATGTGTACTTATGGGTGGCATTGATAGGTGGCACTGATGGACACTGATGCATATCACTGCTATGGAGGCACTGGCAGGTATTGCTAATTAGCACTGATTGGCATCATATGTGGGCACACATTGGCATCCCTGGTGGTCATGGGTGACATACCTGATGGTCATCAGTGGTGGCCATCCCCGGTGGTCCTGGTAGCATCCCTGGTGATCCTGGGTGGGTATCCTCGGGGGGGGGGGCGCTCTGATAATCAGTCAGTGCAGAACCCCCCTGTCAGGAGAGCAGCCGATCGTCTCTCCTCTACTTGTGTCTGTCAGACGTGAGTGCGGAAAAGCCAATACACGGCTCTTCCTGTTTACATCATGACCAGCTGTCTTTGGACACAGCTGATCACGTGGTAAAGAGTCTCTGTCAGTCTGACACACAACAACAGCGAATTCCACGCTGTGTGCTCCCACTGGCGAACGTCGCCTTGTTATCCTGATCAAGTCATATGGCGTCCGGTCAGGATAACAGAACCACTTTGCCGACGTCATATTGCTATATGGCGGGCAGCAAGTGATTAACAGGACAGGTTCCACTCAGAAAAGGCCTCGCCATGGTCGGCCAAAGAGGTTGAGTGCACATGTTTAACGTCATATCCAGAGGTTGTCTTTGGGAAATAGACGTATGAGTGCTACCAGCATAGCTGCAGAGGTTGAAGGGGTGGGGGGTCAGCCTGTCAGTGCTCAGACTATACGCTGCACACTGCATCAAATTGGTCTGCCTTGCAGTCATCCCAGAGGGATGCCTCTTCTAAAGATGAGGCACAAGAAAGCCCACAAACAGTTTGCTGAAGACAAACAGACTAAGGACATGGATTACTGGAACCATGTCCTGTGGTCTGATGAGACCAAGATAAACGTATTTGGTTCAGATGGTGTCAAGCATGTGTGGCGGCAACTAGGTGAGGAGTACAAAGACAAGTGTGTCTTGTCTACAGTCAAGCATGGTGGTGGGAGTGTCATGATCTGGGGCTGCACGAGTGCTGCCGGCACTGGGGAGCTACAGTTTATTGAGGGAACCATGAATGCCAACATTTACTGTGACATACTGAAGCAGAGCATGATCCCCTCCCTTCGGAGACTGGGCCGCAGGGCAGTATTCCAACATGATAACGACCCCAAATACACCTCCAAGACGACCACTGCCTTGCTAAAGAAGCTGAAGGTAAAGGTGATGGACTGGCCAAGCATGTCTCCAGACTTAAACCCTATTGAGCATCTGTGGGGCATCCTCAAACAGAAGGTGGTGGAGCGCAAGGTCTCTAACATCCACCAGCTCTGTGATGTCGTCATGGTGGAGTGGAAGAGGACCCCAGTGGCAACTTGTGAAGCTCTGGTGAACTCCCAAGAGGGTTAAGGCAGTGCTGTAAAAAAATAGTGGCCACACAAAATATTAACACTATGGGCCCAATTTGGACATTTTCACTTAGGGGTGTACTCATTTTTTGTTGCCAGTGGGTTAGCCATTAATGGCTGTGTGTTGTACATTGTAGCAAGGTGTCATTTCTTCAGTGTTGTCACATGAAAAGATATAATAAAATATTTACAAAAATTTAGGGCTGTGGAAATTAAAGATTAATTCCTCACTTAATCGTTAATCTTTTTGATCGATCAAAATTTTTTTGATTGGTAGGCCGCTTGCCCTGGGGCTGCTTTGGGCCAAGCTGTGGCTGCAGCGCAGCGCTCCGCTCCCTCCTCCTCCTCCACTATATGTCATATATAGGATAAAAAATGTAGCGCATAATAAACGTGTATAAGATCAAGGCCAAAACAATTCTGGATTGGTGCTTGAAAAAACATTAATAAAACGACAGCCAAATGGCAAGTGATAAACATAAAGTCAATGGGTAAATGTAAGTGTAAGGAATATAATGTCCCGCTACACAGGAAGGTGAATATGCTCCAAAGGGTGATGGTATTCCAATCGTTGTCAGAAGTTAAACTTCGCCAAAACTCGACATTTCAACGAGATGGAACAATCATGGAAAAGATGGTGTGTAAAAAACTCTTACCAGATCCTGTGGATTCCCATGTCAGCGACAGGGAATCGCATGAGCACTGTGCCACCCAGGGCGTGGAAGGAGACGTCTTGTCACTCGAATCCTCTAGGTTGGAATCTGCATGGATCTCCAGGGGCCGCCAGGCAGGTCCTCACAGTAGACAACCGAGGTATAGATCAGGAAGGCAAGGACGTCACTTGTGGAGCTGTAGTAGGCACTTAACCTCATTCAGAAGGTATGGAGAAAGAAAAAATATGCCTCCACATAGTGCAGATAAAAGGGGGTATTTTTATTTCTAAAAAACCTATATGTCATACACAGTCTGCAGGCATCTCCCGCTGTGTGTCTCGGAGCTGAGTGTGAAAACATTGGCCGCGCTGTGAGAAAAGTCCCGCCCTCCTCCTAGATCAGCTCGTGTGATAGGCTTGTGTTCTGTCTATCACACGAGTTGATCTAGGAGGAGGGCGGGACTTTTCTCACAGCGCAGCCAAATTTTTCACACTCAGCTCCGAGACACACAGTGGGAGATGCTCGCAGACTGTGTAATCCAGGCACAGGCACTGACTACAGTGAGGCTGCGATTATGGACACAGTGAGGCTGCGATTATGGGCACAGTGAGACTGAATTATGGGCATGGTGAGGCTGCGATTATGGGCACGGTAAGTCTGAGATTATGGGCACGGTGAGACTGCATTATGGGCATGGTAAGGCTGAGATTATGGGCACGGTGAGGCTGAGTTTATGACGTGTGACAACCTAGCCATGCCCCGCTATGTCCGGCTTCTGCCGTTGCCATAACAACGGTGCTAAAAGTAGTTGGATCTGTATGTGCGTTATAATTAATCTAAATTAGTCGATTAATCGATTTAAAAAAATCGATTAATCGAACACGAAAATTTTAATCAGTAACAGCCCTAACAAAAATGTGAGGTGTGTACTCACTTTTGTGAGATACTGTACAGTTTGCTACATATGACATTAAGTATTTGGGTGGAATGTGGGCAGTGGGTTGGTTTTAACAATTGCGTATATCTATGTATATCTATGTGTCTTGTGTATGAATTTATGTATTTTAGAAAGAATAAAGATATTAGTAATTTTCAAGTGGGAGCTGTCAGTATTTTATGGTCCAAACATTTCTCTATTTAGATTTCTAGTCTATTTCTATTTCTATTTGGATTTAAAGATATTCACATGAACTAAGTAGAGGAGGGGTAGAGCCCATATACATATCCTGTTTTGGGTTTTGTTTTTATTAATGATGTTGTGGAGGGCTGCCCCCACCAGAAAATAAATTGTGTAAAATACAGACCTAGTAGGGTCGGGTGTGGGTCTTTTCTATGTAAGAAGGTAGCCACCCTCTCTTGCTTGCTCCCAAGAACTGCTCCCACTGTGAACTATGGGACATGTAGTGTGCATAGAGTAGTGAACATGACCTCAACTAGAATGCACTGCACTTCCAAACAAATGGAAGTGCGGGAGGGAAAGGAAAGGTTTGGGAGCAAGGATGAGGTTCCAAGGAGGCAGAAAAACACATTAAGAAACAATTTACTTAAAATAGATTACAGGCTATCTAATAGTAGATGTGTATGGATTATTTTTGAGGAAAAAGGATATCCTTTAGTGTCATTTTAAGGATAAATCATTTTGAGTAAAATATAAATAATTACTCAATTTACATTTACTGACTATAACCGTGATTTCCAACAACACGCATTGATGACATCTCCTAAGTCGAGTATTGCTTCATCTTGCTGCAACTTGTTTTTACAGCTCGGAAATGTTATCTCGTACACTTTTTAAAATGTAATAAATTGTTAATATGAACTAGATGCCAGCTTTATAGAGCGAATCGAGCTGTAAAACAGCCTAATGGCTAATTACAAGGTACAGGCTGAGACCTGGAGCAATTTTAAAAATATTATTATTTAAATAGCCAAGAGAGTGAAGTTATGGAAATGTAGTGTAACCTGCCAGCAATTTGGTGATACATAAGGAAAATATGTGCTATACTGTATAAACATGACTCACACTCTTGCTGGGTAGATCTGATCACTTCTATCGTAGTCAGCTCACGGTATCCTTCTGAGGCTGGAGAATTATTTATAGCACAGTCATCAATCAGACCAATTGAGGCTGCAGTTATGGTGGCACGGTGGGGGGTGGCACTGAGAACAGAGTGTCCATTCCATCCTCAGTGCATGTTGAGCCCTGTGTATATTCAGCCCCCAGTCTGCACAAAATAATTGATTGTTAAGGTGAACGGCTGTGATTGTGGTCCACGTACTATAGGGGTGCAACAACAGCCATAGCAGACAATGCAACCACTATGGGCTTCTCTATTGCCTGGCTGCATTGCGATTTATCAGTTATAAGTGCAGCAACTTAGGTATAAACAATATATACTGTACGTATAGTGCAAATGGTATCCCAAAATATCTGTTTGAGACATCTTTTTATCTCTTTTAAGATGATATTGGTAATAAAATTGCTTTTTCAACACAAGACTGTTTGATGAATAAAATTCCAAAGGAAAAAGGGGAGAATGGCAACAGACAACAGATAATGTGGACTGGCTCTCAGTTTCATTCATACTGCATACACAGCTAGTGTGCCTTTAAATATCAGTGCATGTGCACCCATTTATCTGCAGGCACTGCTCATGGATGCCCAATGCATGACAGCTTGGCCAAATGTTATGTTTGTTACCATGGACATGGGCAAGGAAGAATGCTGCCCAATAAATTGATACCCCTTAAGGGGACAATTTTGTGATCTGGTTAAAGACAATGTTCTTCCTAAGGAGACCATTGCTTGATCTGGTTGAAGATATCCAGATTGGGCAGCTGTGGTGACTAGCATTATTGTCACATATGACAAACAATGATCTCTTTTAGTTTTTTTAATAATAGTCCTCGTTAGAGATGTCTTTACAAGTTATCTTATCTAATTTTAGAATAATGTGTGATATTCGTACAATTCTGATATCTATATTAGTTATGTTCCATTAAGTGAAGGCCAAGACAAAAAAATAAATAAAATGGGCACAGAATGGCTAAAGAGAATGTGTAACCACTGTGTGCCAACCATCACAAAGAGCATGCATGTCCAGTTGCCTGCACATTGACTTTGCTCCTCTCTATAGCACCCATGTACTCTGCAAACCGGGTTTGGCTTGTACTGCATTTTTATTGTGAGTCTACAGGTTCACTTTGGAGGAAACGCATACTATCATTGCTGACCACCCTCTGCAAATGTAGGTTGCATGGCTTTATCTGGTATTTTGAGACCCAGCATAAGCACACAGCTACAGTATCTCTAAAAAGTGAGTACACCCCTCACATTTTTGTAAATATTTTATTATATCTTTTCATGTGACAACACTGAAGAAATGACACTTTGCTACAATGTAAAGTAGTGAGTGTACAGCTTGTATAACAGTGTAAATTTGCTGTCCCCTCAAAATAACTTAAAGCAGAGGTCCGCTGAATTTTTTTTTTTTTAAGTCAGCAGCTACAAATACTGCAGCTGCTGACTTTTAAAATAAGGATACTTACTTGTCCAGGGCGCTCGCGATGTCGGCACCCGAGGCCGAACCGTCCCTCGGTCCTCGGGTGCTGCTGCCGCCATCTTCGGTAAGGGAATCAGGAAGTGTAGCCTTGCGGCTTCACTTCCTGGTTCCCTACTGCGCATGCGCGGGTCGCGCTGCGCAATATGAATGGTCCCTGCTGTCTCTGGGACCCGTGTGTCTCCCAGCAGACAGCAGGGAGGAACGGGAAGTGGCGTAGACCCTCAGCGGGGGTCTATGCCCGGAAGTGGGTGCAAATACCTGTATTATACAGGTATCTGCACCCCCCTCCCCCCTGAAAGGTGCCAAATGTGACACCAGAGGGGGGGAGGGTTCTGAAAAGCAGAAGTTCCATTTTATGTGTGGAACTCTGCTTTACCACACAGCCATTAATGTCTAAACCGCTGGCAACAAAAGGGAGTATACCCCTAAGTGAAAATGTTCAAATTGCTCCCAATTAGCCATTTTCCCTGCACAGTGTCATGTGACTCGTTAGTGTTACAAGGTCTCATACTGGTCACTGGAAGTTCAACATGGCACCCCATGGCAAAGAACTCTCTGAGGATCTGAAAAAAATTATGCTTGCTCTACATAAAGATGGCCTAGGCTATAAGAAGATTGCCAAGACCCTGAAACTGAGCTGCAGCACAGTGGCCAAGACCATACAGCAGTTTAACAGGACAGGTTCCACTCAGAACAGGCCTGGTCATGGTCGACCAAAGAAGTTGAGTACACATGCTCAGAGTCATATCCAGAGGTTGTCTTTGGGAAATAGACGTATGAGTGCTGCCAGCATTGCTGCAGAGGTTGAAGGGGTGGGGGGTCAGCCTGTCAGTGCTCAGACCATACGCCGCACACTGCATTAAATTGGTCTGCATGGCTGTCATTCCAGAGGGAAGCCTCTTCTAAAGGGATGATGCACAAGAAAGCCGGCAAACAGTTTGCTGAAGACAAGCAGACTAAGGACATGGATTACTGGAACCATGTCCTGTGATCTGATGAGACCAAGATAAAATTATTTCGTTTAGATGGTGTCAAGCGTGTGTGGAAGTAACCAGGTGAAGAGTACAAAGACAAGTGTGTTTTGCCTACAGTCAACCATGGTGGTGGGAGTGTCATGGTCTGGGGCTGCATGAGTGCTGCCAGCACTGGGGAGCTACAGTTCATTGAGGGAACCATGAATGCCAACATGTACTGTGACATACTGAAGCAGAGCATGATCCGATCCCTTCAGAGACTGGGCCGAAGGGCAGTATTCCAACATAACGACTCCAAACACACCTCCAAGATGACCACTGCCTTGCTAAAGAAGCTGAGGGTAAAGGTGACGGACTGGCCAAGCATGTCTCCAGACCTAAATCCTATTGAGCATCTGTGGGGCATCCTCAAACGGAAGGTGGAGGAGTGCAAGGTCTCTAACAACCACCAGGTCTGTGATGTCATCATGGAGGAGTGGAAGAGGACTCCAGTGACAACCTGTGAAGCTCTGCTGAACTCCATGCCCAAGGGGGTTAAGGCTGTGCTGGAAAATAATGGAGGCCACACAAAATATTGACACTGTGGGCCCAATTTGGACATTTTCACTTAGGGGTGTACTCACTTTTGTTGCCAGCGGTTTAGACATTAATGGCTGTGTGTTGAGTTATTTTGAGGGGACAAAAAATTTACACTGTTATACAAGCTATACACTCACTAATTTACATTGTAGCAAAGTGTCATATCTTCAGTGTTGTCACATGAAAAGATATAATAAAATATTTACAAAAATATGAGGGGTGTACTCACTTTTGTGAGATACTGTATGCATAGGTGTGCGCAGCCTATTGCATTACGGTGTGCACACCAAATCTCAAACACACGTGCCTTTCTCTGCAGCCTCAGCTGCACTAAACAGTGAATGAATGGGAAGTGCTCTGTGCTGAGCAGCTTCCCGTTCATTCGCAAACTGAAGCATAGTAAAAACTGTTTACTATGCTTCATTTATGAATGAACACAGTGAGTAAGTGTGTTCACTATATTCATTTAGAAAAGTAAGGAGCTGGTGAATGACATATTGATTAGCCATTTCCCCCGCTCTCCATCCTGAAACATCCCTGCAGTAGCAGAGGGGAGAGGAGAGGAAGGAAGCCAGCAGTACTGTAGAAGGGGAAAAACATGGGGGGAAGCCTGGGGAAAGAAGGGGAAATTGGCACGCCTATGACTGTATGTCTGAGTGAAGTTAGTACTTCAGATGTGGTTGTACTTTTTCTGGGTCAGTGACTCAGAAAGAGTTGAACCAAATGGATCAACGTAAGGGTCTACTGGTGAGAGCCATGCAGTCAGAGGAAGGATCACAGAGAATGATCTGTGCCAATAGAAAAAGGCACACAGGCTCAAGAGGTGTTTGCTCTTATCCAGTGTTGTGTTTCAGATCTTTTCTGAAGTGCAAAGCTAGGATTTCTTCATTTGTGGCACACAGATGGACAGTAGGGCTGAGGTAGAGTGCAAGGCCTTGGATGTAATATTCAGACCAGGAGTCTGATAGCAGGAAGTTAGAGAGAAAGGTACCAAAACAGAGACAAAAGCAAGATCAGCAACAGAGGTTAAACTAAGACAAATGTGCAACTACAACCCAAAGAGCAAACACTATAACAGGCAATTTTACTTAGGAATAACAGGCCCTGTAAAGTCACTGGGTTCCTGTGTTGATGCATGTCCATGTGTGCACTCATAACAGTTTTTAACAGAAAAGAAGTTTTATTGAACAATAAGACAGTACAGGTTTAGAAGGAGTCATACATAGGATTGTTGATAAATACAAGTCTAGAATTTTCCAGTAATATAAACTCATTCCTTTATGTGCATGTTGTCCACTAATATGTCATGTTATAGAGTAACCAAGGAACTTATGAAAGTTACTCGTGCCAATATGGGTGAAGTAACATCAAAATCATTTACATGAAAACCAGAAATAAAGAAGGGTCGAAAAGTCTCATCCTGTGTGATGTTGGTTAGTCCCTAACTCTCCGGCAGAGAAGAGGAGGAGGTGCGAGGGGAAATGCGGTAAGCAGAGTGGGGATAGGAGAGGAGGGGAGAAAAAAAAAAAGGGGGGGGGGACACCATCCTCCTCATCTCACTTTAATAATAAGTATACTTATTCCCCTTTTTTCCCCCTTTTCTCTTCCTTCTCTTCTCACCTTCTTTCTCTCCGCTTTCCTTATGTCACATCAGAGTTAGGTATCTAGCATCAGTTAGGTCTCAGCTCGTTATGCAAGATAAATTACAAGTATTAGCCAGCCTAGTAAAACGGTAATCCACAGCACTGCTCATCCACATGCATTTTGTCAGGAGACTGCAAGTGTCTCCGCTCGCCGGGCTCCGGGGCGCATGCGCGGTGGACTGGAGCTTCGCCGCACACCCGTCCGCGGCCCGATGGTGCGGCGCATGCTGGTGTACGGCGGTCCCCGTGTGCGCGCCGTCGCCCGTGCGGGTACCCGGTAGCGCGTCACGCTGACGCGCTCGCCGGGGGGGGGAGACTATTTCTGACGACTCCAGCACCCAGTCGGGTTGCTGGATCGTCATCAGCTCCTCCTGTTCCCTGTGTCCCTGCTGGTTACCTGAAATCTATTCTGCTGCTCTGTGTACCGAACCCCTGGCTTGTTGAAACACTATACCACTGTCTGCCTGATACCCCTCTGACCTCTGCCTGATAAACGGACTTGCCTCTGCCTGATTGCCTGGTGCTGACTTTGCCTGATAAACGGACTTGCCTCTGCCTGATTGCCTGGTGCTGACTTTTGCCTGATAAACGGACTTGCCTCTGCCTGATTACCTGGTTCTGACCTTCTGCCTGCTTAAACGGACTTGCCTCTGCCTGATTACCTGGTTCTGACCTTCTGCCTGCTTAAACGGACTTGCCTCTGCCTGATTACCTGGTTCTGACCTTTTGCCTGCTAAACGGACTTCCGTGCCTCAGTCTCCACCTACGGATCTCTTGCATACCGGAAGCCCGTGCCTCCGCGTGCCCCCAGTTCCCTGTATCAACTCCGGGGGTCTGGGTGCGCGTGGTCGTAAGGGCGAGTCGCTCTCGGCATCTTGGCCTCGGTGAGTATTAGCACTGACACATTTGCCAAATTTGACCACATTTTGTCATATTTCTGTGGGCAATTCCTACTTTCATAAGTAAGCCTCTATAGAGGTAAAACACCGTTGATCGACTTCTGCCATGCTGCTATAGATGGGGGTTCTTTTTGTTTCCACCTAAGGAGTATTTCCCTCCTAGCGTAAAATAGGGAGTAAGTTAGGCAAAGTTTAACATAGCGGTCTCCCTCTATATCATCTAAGTGACTCAGTAGCATAGTTAAAGGATCAAGCGGTATTTTGATTCCGCATATATTGCCTAAGATGTCTGCCACTGAGGTCCAATATGGGCGTAACTTAATGCATGACCATACTGTATGAACGAAGGAGCCCACCTCTACTCCACATCTATTACAACTGGGGCTGAGCCCGGGATATATATTAGCCAGCCTTTGTGGCGTGTAATATGCTCTGTGGAGGAATTTTAGTTGAACAAACCTGTCTCTGGCTGCAATCATAGAGGGGATGAAAGCCGTCAGGCACTCCTCCCATTCCTCCTCCCCCAAAGAAGGGATATCAGCTTGCCACTTTGCCATTGACCTAATTGTTTTTACATCATGTGCCACTGTGAGGTGCAAGTATAGGGTTGAAAGAGGCTTATCCAATATTCCCGAAATCAGGACACACTCAATCGAGTCTGGTTCGAGCGTCACCTGGGAGGGAAACTGCGCTGTAAGAGCGTGATGTAACTGCCTATATCTAAAGAAAAAGGTTGGTTATGGTTCAACTTCAGCTCCCGGAACGAAATTATACCCTCCCTGTGGATAACTTGTTTTAATTTAACAATACCTTTTTTGGCCCAACTCGCCGGATCAGGAACAGTAAGAAGGTGGGGGAGCATGGGATTAGCCCATAGTTGGGTATGTGGGGAAATAGAGGATCCCCTCAGGAGGGCGGCTCTGGAAGATTTCCATACCTGGATGATAGTCCTCATAGGACCTGTAACTACAGCACTAGCCTTCACTCCTCTATACGGTAGATTAGACAAGGCTGCGTAGAACCCCAAGATAGCTGCCTCAAGGGTGACTGCTGGGTTAAGCACTCATAACAGTTAAAGTGATTGTGAAAGTTCAATTTTTTTTTTTAATAATAAACATGTTGGTTGTGTACAGAGCAGCCCCAATCCTCATCTTCTGGGGTCCCCCACCAGAGCTCATTTCTTCTGAGTGCCGCCATAGCAAGCCACCTGAAATGGGGGCACTCGTGCAGGCTTAAAGTGATTGTAAAATCTCGTTTTTTTTATTAAAAATAACAACATGTTATACTTACATTACCTGCTCTGTGCAGTGTTTTTGCACAGGGCAGCCCAGATACTCCTCTTCCCCAGGCCCTCTTTGGTGCTCCTGGCCCCTCCCTCCTGTGGAGTGCCCCCACAGCAAGCAGCTTGCTATAGGGGGAACCAGAGCTGAGCCACAGCTCCGTGTGTCCATTCAGACAACTTTCTCTCCTCATTGGCTGACTAACTTTGATTGACAGCAGCAGGAGCCAATGGCGTCACGCTGCTGTCTCAGCCAATGAGGAGGGGAGTCCCGGGCAGCCGAGAAATTCCTGCAACATCGCTGGATCTAAAGGGACCTCAGGTAAGTATTAGAGGGACTGAGGGGGGCTGCTGCACACAGAAGGGTTTATATCTTAATGCATAGAATTTACAATTACTTTAAGTCCTGTGAGGAGGGAGAGAGCAGTGGAGTTGCTCTGAAGCACAGCCCTGAATCGAGATTTGGGCTCAGGTAAGTATTTAGGGGAGCTGGGCGGAGCTGATCGCAGAAAGTTTTTTACCTTAATGCAGAGAATGCATTAAGGTAAAAAAAAACCTTCTACCTTTACAGCCCCTTTACCATAAATAGCATACGTACACAGATATGAACTAAAAGCAACCAAGAAGCTGTAGAGGGTAAGTGTCTCACAATCAGCACAATTAAAACAGCCAGCTAGCATTTTCAGAGAGGTCAGCAGTGGCAGTGCCAAGTGCAGGCTTGCTTTAATACTTCTTAAATATTCATGTGAACAAGACTAACTTAAAGAGGAACTGCAGTCTGCTCACATAATTTGTAATAAAAACATCTTTGCCATTCTGAAGCTTCTCTCCAACCACTTTGCATATTATTTTATATATACTGTGATTCTGTACTTTCCAAATATTCTGCAGAAACCTCCCTCAGCTGAGTCTGGCTTCAATCATTTTAACTGTGGGCAGCTGAATCTGCTGCCTGTTCACTTCCTGGATATACACAGACACACACAGAGGCACACCTCCAGCTCTGCAGCCCTGCAGCTCTTATTGGCCCTCTTATGACTCATCCCCCCTCCCTTCCTGGCAAACTCTCAGGAGAAAAGAGAGAGAGAGCTGTCCATGATGTCATAAGCCTAGGCTTTTTACCACATAAGAAACAAGAAGTGGGCTGTATAAAGTATTTACTTGCAGAAAAAAAAAAGTTTTACTATCCAAAGTTAAAACAACAAGGGTAGAAGATTTAATAGATGGAAAGATAAAAAAATTACTGAAGTTCCACTTTAACCACTTCAATACTGGGTACTTTCACCCCCTTCCTGCCCAGGCGAATTTTAAGCTTTCGCTGTCGCAATTTGAATGACAATTGCACGGTCATGCAATGCTGTACCCAAACAACATTTTTATAATTTTTTTGAGACAGAGCTTTCTTTTGGTGGTATTTAATCACTGCTGAGTTTTTAATTTTTTGCTTAACAAATGAAAAAAGACCAAAAAACTTTGGATTTCTTTTTTTTTTTTAGTTTCTTTTTTTTTCCCAGAATTTAAATTTTTTTTCTAGATAATTTGTACAAACAAAAAGTTATCATACAGAATGTGTCAAACAACACTTACTGTAGATTGGAAGAATGGTAAATATAGTATGTGCGGTTCTTTTCTTCGTTTCTGTTACAAAATTTTGTAAATAAGTAATTTTTCTGCTGCACTGGTATGCACTGATGAGGCTCCACTGAAGGGCACTGATAGGCTGCACTGATGGGCACTGATGAGGAGGCACTAATATGTAGCCCTGATGTGCACTGATAGGTAGCAGTGATATGCAGCACCGATGGGCACTGATAGGTGGCAGTGATATGCATCACTGATGGACACTGAAAGGCAGCACTGATGGGCACTGATTTTCATCACTGATAGTCACTGATTGGCACCACTAGTGGGCATTTATTGGCATCACTGGTGGGCACAGGTGGGCATCGCTGATGGGAATGCACTGATAATCAATGCGCTGGTTATAAGTGCAGATCCTCCCTCTCCTCCGAGGAGAGCCGCTATCAGCGAGAGTAGAGGAATGCCGATAACCGGCACTTCCTACGTCATAGGCTCTTTACCGTGATCGGCGATGCGGTGTGCCCGAACCACACACTACACCACCGATCGCCGCACTGCGTGCCCCCGGGGCCACGCACGGGCGGCTTTTTCTTAAGGACGTTTATATTAACACTTTCCCGCCAAGCCTATAGCAAAATGACAGTATGTGTTTGTTTTTTAAGCCCCGGTTCACACTATGAATCGCAAAGGAAAGCGCTGCGATTAATTTGGTGCGGTGCAGTTTGAGCCCACTCAATTTATTTTGAGTGGGCCTAAATCGCACTGTTGCACCAAAAGTAATGCATGCACTATTTTTGGAAACACTCTGCAACAGGAACGCATGGTACTTTTGTACCATGCATTCTGGTCACGCAAAATGTGTTTGGGGTGTTGTTAAATTAACATTGACACCAACTACAGATCCCAATCCATACACCCACTACAAATCACAACTGCAGTGCGTTTTGAATGCGGTGCGGGAAACGCCCACGGAACATGGGTTTTCTGCACTGCATTGTGAACCTTAAAGAACGTTTCTATGTATAATTTTTAATTACATATGTACAAAATGGGCAGCCATATTGTTGGCCACTTCCTGTCATATAGTGCATCACAATGTTGTGTTTTGTTGATCCTCACAGCAAATCTGACAGATAAGGTCTGCCTGAATGAAAACTATATACTTTCTGCAGTCATAGCATGAAATATCTACAATGCTCTTGGTTGACAGAGACCACGTTATACAGGCTGTGAGCCATGTGAGGGTTTCAGGAATAGAAGTCTATTATTCATGGTAAGTAAGAGGTACACTTTACTGTATAGTTATGTGATCTAGAAAAAGTGGTCTATTAAAGGGGTTGAAAACACCTGGCAGTGACTGGCCCCCCAGCTCCCCGTTTTACTTACCTGAGTCCCGTATTTCTGTTGGTGGAGACGAGCTTTCCCTCTCTCCACGGGGTCCCGGCTTTTGATTGGATAGATTGATAGCAGCCATTGGCTCCCGCTGCTGTCAATCAAATCCAATGATGCGAGCGCCGGGGGGCGGGGCCAAGTCCAGCCCCCTTATGGACGCAAATGCTGGACTCGGGAGCGCGCCCGCAAGGTAACCCCCCCCCCCGGGAAAGCGCTTCCCCTAGGGGGTTATCTAATGCGGAGAGGAGCTGTGAGAGCCGCCGGGGGATCCCAGAAGACGAGGTTCGAGGTCACTCTGTGCAAAACGAACCGCACAGTGGAGGTAAGTATGATATGTTTGTTATTTAAAAAAAATAAAAAAAAACAAGCAGCCTTTACAATCACTTTAAGTCTGACCTTTTTTTTTACATTTGGGTTTTTTCTTTTGTGGTTTTGTTTGTTTTTTGGTCTAAATATAAACCTATGTTTCTTCCAAGCATGATTTGCTAATGCTGATGTGTCTACTACTGATTCATGGCAAATATAAATTTAAAGTGTAAGTAAACCCCCCCTATCGTTTTCAGCCAAGGAAGCTGCCATCTTTGCCTCTGTATAATCTACAACTGCCATGGTGCTGCACATGTGATCAGTTATGACACCAGCCATTGGATGGTTTGACAGTTTGGTTGAGAGCACAACCAATGGGAGTGTTACATTTCTGGCACGTGCCGGAAATGAAACTGTTTTTTAAAACTGGTAAATGGATGGGTTTACTTCCGCTTTAATGAGAAGTCTAGCTTGCCCTTCATAAAGACTGAGAATTTACAAGGCAGGAGAGTTATAGATAGGATCAGGTAGTGTATTTAGAATGCAGAATTATGGCTTATTCTTGGATCCATTTTGCCTCTTTGCTTAGCTTTTCCATAAAAGTCCTCGACCACATAATAAATTCTTATAAAGTCATTCAACTGTATTTCTAAATGTTTTTGAGGGAAAAACTGGTGGAAATTTTGTCTTGCCTCAAAGAGATTCAAGTCTGCAGTGGAAAATGAAAGCTGTCTATTGAACAGTTGAATCTGGTCAGTATGGTGGTATACAAACTTAGTTCTTCTCCATACATACATTTGAAGTCAGAGCTGTCTGTATTGTCTTGTAGCAACCAAGCCAACCCAGACTGTCATTGTCCCTTTGTAATTTTGCAGAGTGGATGCGAATGGTTGCTGTGGGACAAAACGGAAAGTTTGATGAGATTGTTCACATCTTTTCTGGCTGAAGCATAGCCATTACCTGTGCAAAAGCAACATTTTTCTGTGGCTTGCTGGTCTCAATGAATCATGACAATGAATAGGATTGTCAGTGAAAATGCTACAAAATAACTCAGACGCAGGTTCAGTGTAAAAATTGATTCATTCTCAGAAGTATCTTGACTCAGTTAGCTGTTAAAAATGGTCATCTATCCATCCTGCAATATACAGAACATGTGAATCATATGAATCATGCACAATGTAAGACATAGATTTGGAAGTAGCAGAGAAATCTCACCTATTAGCAGAAGTTTGTGCATCACAACAATAGGCATCCTAAATTACAAACCCTTTAGCAAGTAAATCTGCAACACGCATACAGTGTTTAGCTGTTTCCTGAGATTTTTTTTTTTGCATCTACAACTGGAATACTCATCTCTTCTTTCTTGGATGTGTGCTGAGGAGCTGTTGGTACAAAAGTTCATTTCACTTAAAAGTCTTTTTGAAATGTCTAATGGTTAAGAGCATCAAATAAAGCCAATGCATTTCGGGGGAAAAAGCCTTCCCCTTCTTCAAGGCTTGAACAGCTGACGTTAATAGAATCACTATAGATTAACACTGGGGGACCTGTAATAAGGCTTGATGAAGACTAACGTCTCCTAACGGTACTAAGAGACTCATTTGATGCTCATAACCATTAAACATTTTCAGAAAGACCCTTTAAGTGAAATACATTTTTATATAAGGTGCTCTTCAGTACACATCCAAGAATTTATCATCTTCTGAGCACTACCTTTTTCGTGATCAGAGAGGTAGCAGTCTAGGACTATAACAAGGTCCACACACATTATATTTTCAGCTGCTACTTTGAAGGAAAACACACTTAATGCATACACGCATCTTTAAGAACCAATTTTCACTTCTATGGGTGCAGGACTATCAAACACACCTCTTTAAACAATGTTCCTCGCAGATCACTTGCTTTGAGGTCCAGTGTCTATTTTATATCAGGCAGATACAAAACCCATGTTTGGCCATGCCACCTACACTTCTGGCAATTTTTTCACAAATCCTTGCAAGTGACCCTCCTTAATATTTTGAAATGTTGACACCTATATTATTTATGATAAGCAGTTGATCATTTGAGGAAATCAGATTTATGTACAATCTTTGTTCTACAATTAGTAGCAAAGGATCACATCATTTCTTTTGCCCATACACTACATACTTCAGTAGCTAGTGTTAATACAAAATCATATAGGATAAGGAGCAGAAGAGCACAGGCCAGGGGTATATTGCCTTCAGCTAATGAATCATGGTCTAGTTTAACGACTTAGGCCATGTATTAACATGCTCAGCCTCACATTGAAATTGAATGGGATTTGAGGACCACTAAGGCCTCATGTCTGGAGTGGTGTCAGAAAGATTAAACTCCATTCTTGCCCGAGGGTTATACAACAAACGATAGCTGAGTGTCTGCATTTGGGTACAAAACATATTCCCACAGGTGGGGGGTTGGAGGTTAAGCTTGACCCAACAGCTCATCCTCCACTGTAGAAGTGTGCTAGTGTTGGTATGCTAACTAGCAGTTAGGATAAAGGGCTTGCTTTTTTTTGTTTTTGCTAAGGGCGAGCAGATAATGAATAATAAAAGTTTCTCTTCTCCCCTCTACTTGAGTTAAAATCCTCGTAAAGTGAGGAATGTGAGAAGTGTATCTTTTTAAAATATGGATTGTAAGGTACAGAGGATTCCACTTCTCCCCTTTCTTCTAAAGGCCCTCGGGTCTTAACACTGAATAATACAACATACTTACAATAATGACCCATGTGGGAAGTTGTTGCATTGCAAGTAATCTGAAGGATTTCTAAAAGGATAAACATTATCTCAACACAACTACCTAATCACTGGGCATATCCAAAGAACAAATTTCACAAATATGTTGTTGATTAACTTAACATATACAGTATATACTGTAATATACAGTATCTCACAAAAATGAGTATACCCCTTAGTGAAAATGTGCAAATTGGGCCCAATTAGCCATTTACGCTCCCTGGTATCATGTGAGTCGTTAGTGTTACCGGGTCTCAGGTGTGAATGTGGAGCAGGTAAATTTGGTGTTATCGCTCTAACTCTCTCATACTGGTCACTGGAAGTTCAACATCTCATTTTAAGAACTCTCTGAAGATCTGAAAAAAAGAATGGCATAGTTTATAAAAAGATTGCCAAGACCCTGAAACTGAGCTGCAGCACGGTGGCCAAGACCATACAACGGTTTAACAGGACAGGTTCCACCCAGAACAGACCTCGCCATGGCCAACCAAAGAAGTTGAGTGCACGTGCTCTGCGTCATATCCAGAGGTTGTCTTTGGGAAACTGCTGCAGAGGTTGAAGGGGTGGGGGTCAGCCTGTCAGTGCTCAGACCATACGCCACACACTGCATCAAATTAGTCTGCATGGCTGTGTCCCAGAAAGAAGCCTCTTCTAAAGATGATGCAGAAAGAAAGAAAGCCCACAAACAGTTTGCTGAAGACAAGCAGACTAAGGACATGGATTACTGAAACCATGTCCTGTGGTCTGATGAGACCAAGATAAACTTATTTGGTTCAGATGGTGTCAAGCGTTTGTGGCGGCAACCAGGTAAGGAATACAAAGACAAGTGTGTCTTGCCTACAGTCAAGCATGGTGGTGGGAGTGTCATGGTCTGGGGCTGCATGAGTGCTGCCGGCACTGGGGAGCTACAGTTCATTGAGGGAACTATGAATGCCAACATGTACTGTGACATACTGAAGCAGGGCGTGATCCCCTCCTTTGGAGACTGGGCTGCAGTATTTCAACATAATAACGACCCCAAACACACCTCCAAGACAACCACTGTCTTGCTAAAGAAGCTGAGGGTAAAGGTGATGGACTGGCCAAGCATGTCTCCAAACCCAAACCCTATTGAACATCTGTGGGGCATCCTCAAGGTGGAGGAGCGCAAGGTCTCTAACATCCACCAGCTCTGTGATGTCTTCATGGAGTAGTTGAAGAGGACTCCAGTGGCAACCTGTGAAGCTCTGGTGAACTCCATGCCCAAGAGAGCTAAGGCAGTTCTGGAAAAAATTGGTGGCCACACAAAATATATACACTTAGGGCCCAATTTGGACATTTTTATTCAGGGGTGTACTCACTTTTGTTGCCAGCGGTTTAGACATTAATGACTGTGTGTTGAGTTATTTTGAGGGGACAGCAAATTTACACTGTTATACAAGCTGTACACTCACTACTTTACATTGTAGGAAAGTGTCATTTCTTCAGTGTTGTCACATGAAAAGATATAATAAAATATTTACAAAAATGTGAGGGGTGTACTCACTTTTGTGAGATACTGTATATATATATATATACTGTAAATGATCATTGTACAGTTGGGTATACATACTTATACCAGACTGTAGAGATCCAATATTCAGCCGGCCATACATTTTACAATCTATTTCTATTATTTCCTTTAGATTTACAAACAACAGTATACAGGGCCTTGAAAAAGTATTCATACCCCTTGAAATGTTCAACATTTTGTGATGTTTTAGCCAAAAACGTAAATGCATTTGATTGGGATTTTATGGGATAGACCAACGCAAAGTGGCAAATAATTGTGAAGTGAAAGGAAAATGATAAACGGTTTTCAACATTTTTTACAAATAAATATGTGAAAAGTGTGGCATGCATATGTATTCAGCCCCCTTTACTCTGATACCCCTAACTAAAATCTAGTAGAACCAATTGCCTTCAGAAGTCACCTAATTAGTAAATAGAGTCCACCTGTGTGTAATTTAATCTCAGTATAAATACAACTGTTCTGTGAAGCCCTCAGAGGTTTGTTAGAGAACTTTAGTGAACAAACAGCATCATAAAGGCCAAGGAACACACCAGACAGGTCAGGGATAAAGTTGTGGAGAAGTTTAAAGCAGGGTTTGGTTATAAAAAAAATATCCCAAGCTTTGAAAATCTCATGAAGCACTGTTCAATCCATCATCTGAAAATGGAAAGAGTAAGGCACAACTGCAAACCTACCAAGACATGGCCGTCCACCTAAACTGACAGGCCGGGCAAGGAGAGCATTAATCAGAGAAGCAGCCAAGAGGTCCATGGTAACTCTGGAGAGATCCACAGGGGACAATCTGTCCACAGGACAACTATTAGTCGTGCAATCCACAAATCTGGCCTTTATGGAAATAGAAAGCCATTGTTGAAAGAAAGCCATAAGAAGTCCTGTTTGCAGTTTGCGAGAAGCCATGTTGCGGACACAGCAAACATGTAAAAGAAGGTGGTCTAGTCAAATGAAACCAAACTTTGTGTGAAAACTAACACTGCACATCATCCTGAACACACCATTCCCACCGTGCAACACGGTGGTGGCAGCATCAAGTTTTGGGGATGCTTTTCTTTAGCAGGGACAGGGAAGCTGGTCAGAGTTGATGGGAAGATGCATGGAGCCAAATACAGGACAATCGTGGAAGAAAACATGTTTAGCCGCGTACACATCGGATCTGTCGACGGGAATTGTGTGATGATCCAACCGTTTGTACGCTCCATCGGATAATTGTTGTCGGATTTTCCGCTGACAAATGTTGGATGGCAGACTTTAAAATTTTCCGTGGACAAATGTCTGGACTTTCGTCTGACAGACTTGTGTACACACGCTCGGAAAATCCGACAACAAAGTACAAACACGCATGTTCAGAAGCAAGGACGAGCTGGCAGCGGTCGGTCTTGTAAACTAGCGTTTGTAATTGAGAATTAACATTAGTGACATTGCAAATTATGAAATCTCGAAATGCAGCGCACATTCTCTTCTTCTTTAATGGGATAATAATGAAGCTGCTTTCCTGGTGATACTGATGGAGTTATGGCAAACGAATCTTCAAAGGCTTTTTTTTTCTAGTGATATCAAGAATAATATTCTTATGCGTGTTTTTTTTTTTTTTTTTTTTTTTGGTGCAACTTACCACAACACCATTATCCTGTAGTTTTTAAGATCAAAGATACAACTATGTTGGTGTCCCTTGTTAATTTTACATTGGATTTTTTTTACATGTAACTGCCTACTCCCAAACTGTCATTTGAAGTAAAACACATAGCCAAGTATTATTCTCCACAATTTTATTATTGTGCATTAAAAAAGAAAACAAATAAAATTAGACATGTTATCTGCCAATAGAACTTAACCAAAAAGTGCATTCTATGCATCCAAAAATATAGAAAATATACCAAATCAATTCAAACAAAAAATAAAATAAAAACCTCATGCATGTGTCCTGCTTCTTAATTTAGGGGGTCAACAATGCTAAGAGTTGGTGAAAGCAGGGGTGCGTCATCCGGAGATAATTCTGAAAATCATCTGGATTATTCTCCTGGAGCTCCCGCAGCAAAGGCATATGACATAATTGGTCACGATTAATAAAGCAACCACTTTTTGGTCCAAGAAATCCTCCTGTTCCTCCTGTTCCTGGACTGGACTTAGGTCAAAGCAATAACTCCAAGGCCAATAATAACACGTTATCACCTCCGAATCCACAACATGGCTGGTTGACGAACGGCCGTTGAGAAACACACTGAAAAGCACGAAATGAAAAGCGCGAAATGAAAAGCACAAAATGAAAAGCGCGAAATGAAAAGCATGAATCAACACTCACCAAACTTCTGCTAACATGAAATTAACAGAAGGAGCCCAAAGGGTGGCGCTAAAGAGCTGAAAAACCACGCAGTACGTCACTACGTTCGTGTTTGTTGGCCGACAATTGTGTGCTGTTTGTATGCAAGACAAGTTTGGGGCCAACGCCCTTCGCACAAAAGTCTGCAGTTTAGTCTGCGGAAAATCCGATCGTACGAGGCTTTTGAGTCTGCAAAAGACTTGGGACTGGGACAGAGGTTCACCTTCCAGCAGGACAACGACCCAAATCATACAGCCAGAGCTACAATGGAATGGTTTCGATCAAAGCATATTCATGTGTTAGAGTGGCCCAGTCAAAGTCCGGACCTAAATCCAATTGAGAATCTGTGGCAAATTAAAAATTGCTGTTTACAGACGCTCTCCATCCAATCTGACAGAGTTTGAGTTATTTTGCAAAGAAGAATGGGCAAAGCTGGTAGAAACATACCCAAAAAGACTTGCAGCTGTAATTGCAGCAAAAGGTGATTCTACAAAGTATTGACTCAGGTTGGCTGAATACAAAGGCACGCCACACTTTTCATATATTTATTTGTAAAAAATGTTGAAAACCATTTATCATTTTCCTTCCACTTCACAATTATGTGCCACTTTGTGTTGGTCTATCACATAAAATCCCAATAAAATACATTTACGTTTTTGGTTGTAACATGACAAAATGTGGAAAATTTCAAGGGGTGTAAATATTTTTTTCAAGGCACTGTAGAAGATTTGGATATACAGCATATGTCATGGATTGTGTAGGTAGGCCTGCGCATTAAATGGCTGTAGGTAAAATGTATATCAAATTATATACTGTATGCAAATATAAAGAATTGCAAAATTAGATAGTAATTTGTGTGTTCAGCTTTCCACAAATTTTGCTATATACACGCATATCCAAAACTGCTAGATTCAAATGTTCCCTACCCAAGCCAACATTCCAGATCTTATCATTATACTATGTCTTCACAAACAGGTAGATGTAGTCACTGCAAGGAGCATATCATGTCATCCACCTGCAGTCTCCTCCATGTATGTAGATGAGTTGTTAATCTCCTGCACAGGACCAAGCTTATTATAGTACAGTACAGTACATACTGAGCCACCGGAGAAGGTTTGCTGCTACAGTTGAAGACTGCAGTTAAAACATCTTCAATACCCATGCTGGAACCTCAAGCAAGGACAATAGATTAGAAATAAACTCTTATTCAGGATTTATATAGTGCCAACAGTTTGCACAGCGCTTTACAATGTAGAGGGGAGACAGTACAATTACAATAGAGTTCAATACAGAAGGGATAGGAGGATCCTGCTCATGCAGCTTACAATCTAAAGAGAGGGGGAGGTGGTACAAAAGGTAATAGCTGCGGGGGATGATCTGATGGAGGTGGCTCAGGTACAGTTTTTTTGTAATAATTGACAATTTTTATTAAGAATTTATATTTTTCAAATACAAAAAGAAGGAAAGAAAAAAAATAATGAGCACTGATAATGCTACAGAATGTCCAAGAACAATCTGTCATTACATATACACACTAATACTCTCAGGTAAAGTAAAGAGGCTTCAATTCTGTAGCCATGTTCAGCTAATAAAAAGGACATGGGCTACCAAAGAACAGGCAAACCAGACATATAGAAACATCATGGTAGGTTCCTATGAAAACCGTTCCTGTAACTTTAGGCCCAATGGAGTAAACCAGGGGTGTACAAACTTTTTTGAAAGAGGGCCAGATTTGATGAAGTGAATGTGCGTGAGGGCCGACCATTTTGCCTGACATTCTTTGAACCATTAACCACTTGCCGACCAGCCGATACAGTTTTAATGTGGCAGAATGGCATGGCTGGGCGAAACAAGGTTATGTAACGTCGCTTCACCCTGTGGCTACTAGGGGCGCGCGTCTGCTGCTCGCCCCCGAAGCCGATGTTAGTGCCCGGTGGGTGCGATGACCGCTGGGCTCCCGCGATTGCTTGTGACACACCGAGAACCAGGGTCTGTGTGTGTAAACACACAGATCCCGGTTCTCTGAGGGGAGAAGAGACTGATCGCGTGTTCATACAAAGTACAGCGATCTGTCATCATCCCTAGACAGTCTCATCCCCCCTTCAGTTAGAACACAGAGAGGGAACACAGGTAACCCCTTGATCGCCCCCTAGTGTTTAACCCCTTCTCTGCCAGTGACATTTTTACAGTAATCAGTGCATTTTTATAGCACTGATCGCTGTATAAATGCCAATGGTCTCAAAAATGTGTCAAAAGTGTCCGATTTGTGTCTGCCATAATGTCACAGTCCCGATAAAAATTGCAGATCACCGCCATTACTAGTAAAAAAAATAATAAAAATGCTATAAATCTATCTCCTATTTTGTAGACCCTATAACTTTTGTGCAAACCAATCAATATACGCTTATTGTGATTTTTATTACCAAAAATATGTAAAAGAATACATATCGGCCTAAACTGAGAAATTTTTTTTTTTTTTAAATGGGGATATTTATTATAGCAAAAAGTACAAAATTTTGTGTTTTTTTCAAAATTGTCGCTCTTTTTTTTTTTATAGTGCAAAAAATAAAAACCACAGAGATGATCAAATACCACCAAAAGAAAACTCTATTTGTGGGGAAAAAATTTTGCTTGGGTGCAGCACTGCACGACCGCGCACTTGTCAGTTAAAGCGACGCAGTGCCGAATCGCAAAAAATGGCCTGGTCATTCAGCAGCCAAATCTTCCGGGGCAGAAGCGGTTAAAATTCGGTCTGTGTTTGTCCAAGCAGTATTACACTGCCCAACGACAATTCTCTTGCCTTTGTGGCTGTGTGTGGTGAAGAGATGAGCTTGGGCGTGATATTTGGCTATACCATATTTATCGGCGTTTAACACCTTAAGAGGGAAGTTTCAGGAAAAAAATTAAATCTTAAATAAAGAACTGTGAAGCAAAAAAGGGTCAGTGCTCATCTGCAGCTCCACCGTTGCCATGAATGCAGACCCACCGTTGCCATGAATGCAGACCCACCGTTGCCATGAATGCAGACCCACCGGAGCCATGAATGCAGTACCACCATTGCCATGAATGCAGACCCACCATTGCCATGAATGCAGCACCACCGCTGGCATAAATGCAGCACCGTCATTGTCATAAATGCAGCACCACTGTTGCCATGAATGCAGCACCACCGGAGTCATGAATGCAGCACCACCGGAGTCATGAATGCAGCACCACCGTTGCCATGAATGCAGACCCACCATTGCCATGAATGCAGCACCACCGCTGGCATAAATGCAGCACCACCGTTGCCATGAATGCAGACCCACCGGAGCCATGAATGCAGCACCACCGTTGCCATGAATGCAGACCCACCATTGCCATGAATGCAGCACCACCTCTGGCATAAATGCAGCACCATCGTTGTCATAAATGCAGCACCACCGGAGTCATGAATGCAGCACCACCGGAGTCATGAATGCAGCACCACTGTTGCCATGAATGCAGACCCACCATTGCCATGAATGCAGCACCACCGCTGGCATAAATGCAGCACCACCGCTGGCATAAATGCAGCACCACCGTTGCCATGAATGCAGCACCACCATTGCCATGAATGCAGCACCACCGTTGCCATGAATGCAGACCCACCGGAGTCATGAATGCAGCACCACCGTTGCCATGAATGCAGACCCACCATTGCCATGAATGCAGCACCACCGCTCTCATAAATGCTGCACCACTGTTGTCATAAATGCAGCACCACCATTGCCATGAATGCAGCACCACCGTTGCCATGAATGCAGACCCATCATTGCCATGAATGCAGACCCACCGTTGCCATGAATGCAGACCCACCATTGCCATGAATACAGCACCACCATTATCATGAATTCAGCACCACCGTTGTCATGAATGCAGCACCACTGTTGCCATGAATGCAGCACCACCGTTGTCATAAATGCAGCACCACCATTGTCATAAATGCAGCACCACCTTTGCCATGAATGCAGCACCACCATTGTCATGAATGCAGCCCCACCATTGCCATGAATGCAGCCCCACCATTGCCATGCCTTACCATTGCCAGGAATGCAGCACCCCCATTGCCAGGAATGCAGCACACCCATTGCCAGGAATGCAGACTCATCATTGCCATCAGTGCAGCCTGATTAAAGCCCATCTGCAACCTTGGATGGGACAGGGAGGGGGCGGGACGAGTGTCAACAGATTACATACAGCAGAATCTGTATGCTCTGCGGCCTCTTTAATAGAAAGTTCCACCTCCTTTGATGGACAGAACAGGAGACGGGACTTCCTATTACAGAGGCCGCCGTGCAAACAGGAAATTCACCTGTATGTATGGCACCCGTCCCATCCCCTTCCCGTCCCCTCCAGGGCAGCCAGTATGTATATCTTTTGTGGCCCCCGGCGCTTGGGGATTCATTGGGGGCCATAAAAGATATACATGTTCAAATCACCAGGCGGGCCATTCGAAACCAGAACGCGGGCTGCGATTGGCCCGCGGGCCAGACATTGGACATGCCTGGAGTAAACCAAATGCTCACTGGATTCATAAAAAACAGGTACAGTTCTTAGGTGGATCTGCGATGGGCTTCCCTGAATAAATGAGTTTTCAGGGATCCCCTAAAGGCGGACAGGGTAGGGGCTGACTGGACATACTGGGGCAGTGAGTTCCAGGGCATAGGAGAGGCTCTGGAGAAGTCCTGGAGGCCAACATGGGAGGAGGTAACAAGTGAGCTAGAGAGCAGCAGGTCTTGGGAGGAGCAGAGAGGACCATTTGGGCGATATCTGCAGATGAGGTTGACGTTGGTAATGTAGCTGGGGGCGATGTTGTGGATGGCCTTGTATGTTGTGGTTAGTATTAGTACAGACCCCCTTTTCTCAGTATAACCCACCCATAAAGTACAGACCCCCCTCCATCAGTATAGACCTCCCCATTAGTGTAGACCCCCCCAACAGCATAGACCCCCCTCAGTGCAGACCCCCCCATCAGCATAGACCCCCCTCAATGCAGACCCCCACATCAACATAGACCCCCCTCAGTGCAGACCCCCCCATCAGCATAGACCCCCCCTCAGTGCAGACCCCCCCTCCATCAGCATAGACTCTCCACTTGTGTTAGTAGTCCCCTCTCCCTACCCATAGCACCCACAGGCTATATATATATATATATATATATATATATATATATATATATATATATATATATAATATATAGCTGTGTCCAGCTCCCAACCCCCCTCCTTCGGTCATCAGCCTAACACAGGGCGCTAGACACGCTCCTCCCAGTCCCACACTAGCTCTCAGTCCCTCACCTTGGGCCGGCGGTGGTCACCCCCTCAGCGCAAGCTGACACCCTACAGCCCGTTACAGCACCAGGGCAGGGCGGGCGGCTTGGTAAACTGTAGTACACCCGTCCCAGGCGGCAGCTGGAGAGGAGAGAACAGTGTCCAGCCGCGCCTCCCGGGCGGAGATAGTTACACACATGTGACAGGCTCAGCAGCAGGGAAGTAGGAGGAGGAAGAAGGACACAGACCAGGGCTGCGCGGCTGCGGCGATGGAGATGTTCCGGCCGGGACAGCTGAAAAAAAAATGCCAGGGCTTTCCTCACCCATTGGAGAGTCAGGATGGTGTCACCCCTCTGTCGACCGCACCCCCCTAACGACACCACTGAGTGCAGGCGTCTCCAAACTTTCTAATGAAAGGGCCAGTTTACTGTCCTTAATACTAGGGGGGCCAGACTGTGCCCAGTGGGAATAAACAATGCTGAACTTTGGTATTAGAGGGGATAAATAGTTGGTGTCAGTGGGAGGAATAGTGCCTCCTTTTTGTTGTCAGTGGAAGGAATTATGCCACATAGTTGGTGTCAGTGGAAGGAATAGTGCCTTAAGGGCCAGATAAAGGCAAGCAAAGGGTTGCATCCAGCCCCAGGGCCACAGTTTGGAGATCACATGTCTAGTGCTTCTCCCTGCCTGTCAGCATTAATGTAAAATGAGCCGGGCATGAGCAGCTCGGTGAACATTTATGGCAACATGAACTCTGTGCCGTGATGAAGTGACTCCCATGCACATGTGCTGGAATGATGTCAATGGTAGTTATCTGTCTGTCAGTCTGGCTTGGTGGCTTCAATACATTCTAAGTCACTGGCCTGAACCAAGTATGCAGATTAGGTGTTCAGATTTCAGTCTGTCTGCACTAGCTGTTTACTTGTTCTGGATTAACAAATTGTAAAAATTAGAATGTTAATTTGCCTTTTTTTAGAAAACAAAAGAAAAGGTAGACTAACATTGTACACCCACCCCCTGGTCCCTGCTCTACTTACCTCCATGTGCACTGAGCTGTCACTGCCCACGCAACCAGTACACCAGTCAGGGGATTTAACATTTTCGTCTTCTCCCTCTTCTTTCTGCAGTGCTTCTGAAGCCGGGATTTCAAATCCCCAGCCCTCCGCTGTGACAGCTTAGAAACCACAGAGGTAAGTACAGCAGGGTCCAGGGGGTAAGGTGGGTGTACAGTATTAATTCACCTTTCCATTTATTCTGAAAACGTGGACTAACACTTTAAAGCTGGAGGCAGACAGTCAACTAGCATTCAGAGAAAGAGGTCATCAATGGCAGCCTCTATGCAGTGTTTTCTTTGTACAAATTTCCATTAATCAGATCTATTGCTGAGATAAGGTCCCCAGCTCCCTGGCCCACACATTCACTAAAAATAATACTTACCTTGGCTGTAAACAGTGCTGTGGCATGATACTAAAGCGCTTTTTTTATTCACATGACATGACAGTCACATGACTAGGTTATAATTACATAGTCTATTTCGGTGGTCTCCAGACTTCGGCCCGAGGGCCAGATCTGGTCCCTTGTCTGATTTTATCCGTCCTGAAGGGCATTATTCCCACCACTGTCAGCAACAGTGGGGCAACAGTGAGGCATAGTTCCTGCCACTGACACCACCAACGGGGCACTATTCCTTCCACTGACACCAATGATGGGGCACTATTCCTCCAACTGACACCAATGGTGGGGCATTGTTTACTGTCACTGAAACTAGGAAATTTTCTACTCCCGCTGGCCACAGACCGGCCCCCTGAAGTTTGAAGGACAGAAAAACTGACCCTTTGTTTAGAAGGTTTGGAGACCTCTGGTCCAGTGGCGGTGCGTTCATAAGGGTGCATGGGCGCCGCCCCCTCTCTCCTGTCACCCCCTCTAGCACCAATAGATAGATTCATGCATTACATGAATCTATCTATGGCTGCCACTGCCACCCCCTATTCAGGCGCCCAGCCCCTTTTCAAGCGCAGGGCGCCTGAATTACAGTGGCAGGGGGTGGTTTTGAAGCACCTGATTAGAGCCATAGGCTCTAATAGGGGTCAAAAAGGTGACCTGCGAGTGCCATGCTGGGTGCTCAGCTGTGTTAGAAAAGCGAATTAATTAATTCGCTTTCCTAACACTAAACCGCCTCTCCACCAATAATTCCATTATAAAAAAAAATATCTTGAATAGACTGTGAGAACTCATTAGATACGCTCTTAGGATATCCTAACCCAAGTAAATGCTATGTCTACCCTATTTAATTTTCTCCGGCAATTGCGCTAACCAAATGGACCAAGGATTTCCCCCACCAATCTACTTATACTCTTCTAAAAACATTGCATTTTTCAAGCTACAATGTACCATACAAGGAGGATCCTATGCGCTGCCACCTAAAGCTGTATAAATAATACGATATTTATATATTGAAATCAAGCAGCTGCTCACATTTTATCTATGTGTCCCCACATGTACAAATAAGAAAATGGAAATGTGGCGCTTACTCCAATAAATGTGTCACATAAACATAAATAACAACAAAAATGAATTTGATAATATTTACAACTCCTCTATAAGATACTTCACCAGTGCTTAAATAATAAAAATTGTATGCTGTTAATTCATATATGTAAAGTGCAATTGCAAACAAATTGCTCCATACAATGGTAAATTGTGCAATATTTCCTTTTGTTAACCAACCCTACTGTCCTTTTTTTTCCCACACATAGAGCTTTCTGTTGGTGGTATTTGATCACCTCTGCGATTTTTATTTTTTTGCGCTATAAACAAAAAAAGACCGACAAATTTGAAAAAAACACAATATTGTTTACTTTTTACTATAATGAATATCTCTAAATTAAAAAAAAACAAACAAATTTCTTCCTTAGTTTAGACCGACATATATTCTGCTACATATTTTTGGTAAAAAAAATTGCAATAAGCCTATATTGATTGGTTTGCGCAAAAGTTATAGCGTCTACAAAATAGAGGGTAGATTTATGGCATTTTTTTTTTACTAGTAATGTCGGCTATCTGCGATTTTTATCGTGACTGGGACATTGCGCCGGACAGATCGGACACTTTTTTCACTTTTTTGGGACCATTGACATTTATACAGCGATCAAAGCTAAAAATAGCCACTGATTACTGTATAAATGTCACTAGCAAGGAAGGGGTTAACACTAGGGGGCGATCAAGGGGTTAAATGTGTTCCCTCAGTGTGTTCTAACTGTAGGGGGGATGGGACTGACCGTTGTTCCTATATACTAGGAACACAGGATCTGTCTCCTCTCCCCTGCCAGAACAGGGATGTGTGTGTGTATACACACATATCCCTGTTCTGGCTCTGTCAGAAGCGATCGCGAGGGCCCGGCGGACATCGCGTCCCCTATACCCCTTAAAGCGGCCGCCGTACAGCTACGGTGATTTGCGCAGGGGAGCCATTCTGCCGCTGTCAAACAACGTTGGTCGGGCGGTTGGCAAGAGCTTAAATCCCTTTCAATCCACCTCTCTGTGTTCACAATACCATACTAAACCATTGTGCAAAAGTGGCTGCTCACCTTCAATATAGACCTATACATTCATACAGGTCTGTTTGTGCTTGATGAAAAAGATCCTCTTATATGTTTCAGCTCTTGTGTATACATATCTACTTCCACCTTTACTCTTCTCCACAATATGATAATGCAAATAAAAAAGATTCTCCCATAGAAGTTACGAATAAACTTCCAATAATAGAAAATGCTGCAGAGGACATAAACCCACAGGTTGGGGCCACTGTAGGACTGCTGAAGGTTTCTCTGGGTCCATCGAAAAACCAGCAGTGGAAATGACATAACCCAGGAATTTAACCTGTTCACGATAGAATTCGCACTTCTCCAATTAACAATAGAGATTTGTTCTCTCTTAGTTTCTGAAGTACACAACAGACATCTGTAGGGTGGCTCTCCGGGGACTTGGAAAATATGAGGATATTGTCGAGATAATCCACCACACATAACTGCAATCTCGGAGGACATCATTAATAATTTCCTGAAAAACTGCCGGGGCGTTACAAAGGCCAATAGGCATTACGAGGTGCTCATAATGGCCTGTTGTGGTGCTAAATGCAGTTTTCCACTCGTCACCCTCCTTAATCCTCACGAGATTGTATGCCCCTCTCAAATCAAGCTTTGTGAAAACAGTTGCTCCCTTGAGGCGGTCAAATAACTCCGTAATCAATGGAATCAGATAGGCATTCTTAATCATGAAACGATTGAGCCCCCTATAATCAATACAAGGTCTCAGTTCACCACTCTTCTTCTTCACAAAGAAGAAACCAGCTCCAGCAGGAGACGAGGATTTGCTGATGAAAGCTCAAGAAAGTGCGTCTGCAACATACTCCTCCATGGCCCTATCCTCCAAGACCGACAAAGCATAAACCCGGCCACGAGGGGGTATGGCACAAGGTTGAAGGTCAATTGCGCAATCATGCGACCGTTGTGGAGGCAAACTACCAGCTTGACCTTTGTCAAAGACATCGCTAAAATTGCAGTACTTCTCCGGCAGGGAGAAGAGTGAAGAGGTGCACAGGACCTTGGCTACCTTCTGGAAGCATGTCTTACTGCATTGTGGCGACCACAAGAGAACCTCAGCACAGAGCCAATCAAAAGAGGGGTTGTGCCTCTGTAACCAAGGATAACCAATAATCAGCGGAAACATAGGTGAGGAAATAACTTGGAATTGGGTTATCTCATGGTGAAGAGCCCCTATGGCCATGGACAACGGAACAGTCTCATGAGTCACATGGGCAGGCTGTAGATGTCTCCCGTCAAGAGCCTCAATGGCAAGTGGAGTGTCACGCAGCTGCAGCGGAATCGAGTGCTTCGATACAAAGGCAGCATCAATGAACAGGCCTGCAGCCCCAGAGTCGATTCGAGCTTGTATCTCGACGGACGACTCAGTCCAAGAAAGCCGGACACACCAACTGAAACAAAGAAAACCAGCTCCAGGTGTCTGTTTCCTAATGATCTCTCCCCTCTCCAGGCGTGGGCGCGGCTTGACATGCAACCATATGCAAAAACTGAACAAAAAGGTCTGGATGGTCGCACTCCAGTGAAAACGCTTTCTTTATTGTTATGATAAATCCATACAGCAAGGATAAAACCACTGACGCGTTTCACACCGTTATAGCAGGTGCTTATTCATAGCTAAGTTTTAAAATAATGACAAAGACATATATATGCAA
The DNA here is from genome assembly GCF_042186555.1 of Aquarana catesbeiana. Classification (NCBI taxonomy): domain Eukaryota; kingdom Metazoa; phylum Chordata; class Amphibia; order Anura; family Ranidae; genus Aquarana; species Aquarana catesbeiana. Next base: position 696,509,745 of record NC_133325.1, on the reverse strand, counting down.
GCAAGCAAAACCATAAATTGCTATAATTAAGTATCGTGTACACCCACTACAGGTGACACGATGCTCTGAATTGATGTTGAGATGAATCAACTGGATGATCACAAAATTAACTCTTAAGAAAAGAATGAATAAAGCAGACCTATAAAAATAAAAACCAGAAATTTAACGGTAATGCATGCATAATATAATGAAAAACCTAAACTGGTGGAAAACATCCCACTCAGGAGAGTCTCTTAAAAACAAAAAGTTGTTTAAAAAACTTTCCATAAACATATGTATGCATATATGTATACAGTAAACCTTGGTTTGAGAGTAACTTGGTTTGTGAGCGTTTTGCAAGATAAGCAAAATGCTTTAATAAATTTTGCCTTGATATACAAGCGATGTCTTGATATAAGAGTAGCGTCATGTCACAACTGGAGTATAAAAAAAAAGAGAGGAGCCTCTAAGTGTAGCAATATGGTTATATTTAATGAAGGTACAACATTTAGCAACTTATTGCTACTCTCAGAGGCTCCTCTCTTTTTTTTATACTCCAGTTGTGACATAGCAATATGGTTACATTTAATGAAGGTACAACATTTAGCAACTTATTGCTACACTTAGAGGTGCCTCTCTTCTCTTTTATACCCTGTAAAAAAAATGCTTTGATATACAGGTGCTTTGGATTACAAGCATGTTTCTGGAACGAATTATGCTTGCAAACCAAGGTTTTACTGTACATACTTTGATAAAATGCCTGCGGAGTTTCCCAACAGAAAAACCTGTGTGTGCCTAGCATTACAATTCTCATGTAAGTATATATATATATATATATATATATATATATATATATATATATATATATATATATATATATATATATATGTATAAGAAAGAAAATAAATGTTGCTCTTGAGCACGCACAGGTAGGTAAACCAAATTTCTGTCAAAAAACACCCGCACGCAGTCAGGATTCACACATCACAAAGCACAGCATGAAAAAAACTGCTGTTCACCCCATGACAAAAGGACCAGATAAATGTATATAGACCAAACTTCCAGCCGCAAACAACATGTTCATGGTTATTATCCAATCATTTGGTACAAATATACAATACACCTCCCGTGGACATCTAGAGCACCTTTCAAATATACATATTATAACACTGGAAAGAATAAATGGATGCAAAGAGGTAGATAGACATAATGATACCAGGAAGAAACTGTCAGAGACATATATATAGAGACATTCTGTCTGATCTATTTGAAAACCGTTTATCTACCTGTCCCATCCTGAATTAATGTAACAGAGTTGCTTGATAGATGTAATATGTAACCTTACGCATCTTTCAGTCAGGTGTTATTGGCTGACAGCAAACCACTCGCTGACATGCGGCCAATATAGATTATCAAGAGCTTACATCTAAGTGCAATGACATTAGAATCTGTGTAGTAATTATACCAATTTATGGTTTTGCTTTCTTGCATATATATGTCTTTGTCATGATTTTAAAACTTAACGGTGTGAAACGCGTCAGTGGTTTTATCCTTGCTGTATGGATTTATCATAACAATAAAGACATTGTTTTCACTGGAGTGCAGCCATCCGGAACTTTTTGTTCAGTTTCAGCCCAAGAAAGGGTAACCGAAACCAGGGGCTTATCCTTCTGGATAAGTGGGGATGAAACAATGCCACCTAAGGTCTGTCCGTGACAGGACCTCAAGATTCGGGCCTTCCCTGGACGGTTAAGACAAGACTTCAAAGAGTGACCTGCCTGGCCACAATAAAGGCACAATCTCTCTGTCCTCCTAATTGTTCTCTCATCCGCAGAGAGACGTGTGAAGCCCGAGTGCATGGGTTCATCTTCACAGACTGACTCAGTACCAGGAGGAGGCATGGGAGGTGAGGGAGGTAAGGGTGGGACTGCAAAGTTCGGAGACAAATGTACAGCGCTCCTTAAAAGGAAGTCCTTCTCTGAGTCTGGAGTCAATGAGGATGGCAAATGTGATCAACTTCTCCAGCTCAATGGGTATATCTCGGGCTGCTATCTCATCCTTAATAGTATCCGAGAGACCATGAGAAAAAGCAGCCACGAGGGCCTCATTGTTCCAATCAACCTCTGCTACCAGAGTACGGAATTCAATGGTGTAATCGGCAACAGTTCTCGTACTCTGTTTGATGGACATGAGGCGCTTGGCAGCAGAAGCGGAGTGTGCGGGAACGTCAAATACCCTTTTAAAAGAAGCCACAAACTCTGGGTAACTCAAGACAACAGGTTTTTGCGTCTCTTATAGAGGGTTTGCCCAGGCCAAGGCTCTCTCAGAAAGCAAAGATATCACGAAACCTACTCATCTTCTGTCCATGGGAAACGCCTGGGGCAGCATCTCAAAGTATATCTCAACCTGGTTGAGAAACCCTCTGCATTGGACTGGATTGCTCCCAAATCGCTGGGGAAATGGAGCAGAACCAGACATACCTCTTATAGAGGTAATACTCAAGGTGGGTGCCTGCACAGAGACTGGAGCAGCAGCAGGGATGGTCTGCAACACAGGTTGTACTGGAGCTCCCACAGTGGGAGATTCCAGGTGAGCCGTGTGACTCAGGAGCGTTTGTAACACCATGGCAAACTGATCCATGCGGTGATCCTGCTCATCCAATCTGGAAACAATATTACCAACAAGTGGATTGACTGCATCTTCTGAATTCATGGCCTTTGCCTACTGACAGAAACCATGAATCAGACTGAGACAGAAGTACAGTTAAATCACTATTGTTTAATAATAATAAAAAGGTAAACAGAGTAAACGTAGTCAAAACATATCCAGAGTTTAGGATCCGGAACGGATAGTCAGACAAGCCAAAACGGCAGGGAGCCAAAGATGAACGTAGTAGAACAGCAAGCAGGATCTGGAGCCAGAAGGAATGTCAGCCAAGCAACAGGAACACAGGAGAGCTTCTCTAGAGATGTGACCAAGGCGAAGGCAGAGATCATCTGGGCTGGACGGCTTAAGTAGGCAGGACTGACAAGCAGGATATCATCAACAGGTGAGTCACTGTGGAGAGATAGGGGCTGGCAATTAGCCAACAGCTGAGTGGCCAGCTTTGAGAAGGAAGGGCTGAGCCCAGTCCTGACAAGTATGCATCGCTAGTATGAAATACTCACCTTAGAACGAAGCCTTTCTAGCGGTACCCGCTCAATGCTCAGAGGGCTGACATCTTCTTCCGTCCTTTTTTTCAGGGATCACGGGCTTCGGTGTTCTAGTGAGAAATGCCTCCCATCGAAAAATGCCCCTGATGGGTCTGCGCATGCACAGTACCAAACGTCACTCCAGCTGAAGTGTTGATCAGCTGGCGTGACGTCAACACAGCACATGCGCAGATTGTCAGAGACATTATTCAACGCTATGCTAACAGCAGGGGAATGTAGTTGTCAGATTTAGCCTTGCTGTTGCGCGGCGGGTTGTGGGTGTGTTGAAGGGCGGATTTTGTGTGTGTTGCAACCCGCCCTTAGACACAGACAAAACTCGACCCTTCAGCACACGGAAAACCCGCCCCGCAACAGCGAGACACAAAACTTGACAAGTGCGTTTTCCTCTGCTGTTTGCATAGCTTTGAATACTGCCTTCGAATACTCTCTCCCATTGAAAAATGCCTCCGACAAGCTGCGCATGTGCTGTGTTGACGTCACGCCAGCTGATCAACATATCAGCTAAGGTGACGTTTGGTACTGCGCATGCGCAGACCCATCGGAGGGATTTTTAGACAGGAGACATTTCTCGATGGAACACTGGCACTGTGAGTGGCCGGAGCCTTGATGATGTCACTCGGTTCCAGCAAGAAGCTCTGAAGATCCACAACGGTATGCCGGTCCTTCAGAGCGCATGCGACACTGACGTCAGCGGCTGCATGCAGGATGAATATCTCCTAAACTGTGCACGTTTAGGAGATATACATTTTACCTATAGTACAGGTAAGCCTCATTATAGGCTTACTTTTAGGTAAAAATAACAAAGCGAGGTTTACAACCGATTTAAGCTTAGATCTCTGGTTGATCGTTATTATCTCCTTCAAAATAAGCTGACTGACTAGTGATGTTTGCCACCTGAAATAAATATAGATGCTTGGGAATTGGGATATATGAACATGTATGTTTTTGCATTTTTACAAAAATGTTTACCAGTTGGTTGGATCATAATCCCATATTTGAATGGAATGAAATGCCTAGGATGCTTTACATGAAATTTTGTTCAACTGAACATTTCCAGGTATCAGTAAGCTTCATTAGGCTGCCCTGCCATACTTCTTCTTAAAGTGGAACTTGACCCTAAAGGGGAGATTCTGCCTTATACCCTCAACCCCCCCCTCCTTTCAAACTTTTTTTGGGGGGAAGGAAGGAGCGGGTATCCTGGTTTTCACAGGTATCCGTTCCTACTTCCGGTAAAATCGCCTAGGTGATTCTTTTCTGGCTCTAGGGACCTGAAGACCAGCAAATAACCAGCCTAGGTGATCCCTGTACAGGTAAGTGTCTTTTTACTAAAAGTCACTAGCTACAGTATTTGTAGCATTTTTTCAGGATGAAGAACCTCTTTAATAATATAACATCATATATGCAGGATATAGAATGCCTGAGTTTGGTCATCAATACTGTACCCAGCTGGCATCTAGACAAGTACATTTCGCTCCACTGATATAGCAAACATTAACTGTAGAAATGTGAGCAAGTGTTGTTTATGGCTTTAGTGCTTTCTACCTACTGTCTGACAAAAAGGAACTAGTTGTTACTAATACTATACTGCCCTTGTTAAAGTTTAGAAAAACATTCTAAGTTTTATAAAAAGTTGTCATCTTTAGCAAACTTCTCACTGGTCTTTTTAGGAGACAGTTCCTGAGCACAAGGGGCTCAAACTGCTAGGATTTGCAATGATACCAGAGACACTAAAATCCTTTTTTTAGATTTTGACGTAAAAGCGTAGTAAACCGCACCACTTTTTTTTCTAAACCCTGGAAAGTAAAAGCATAATGTGCTAGTATGGATCGTATACTAGCACATTATAAAATACATTACAAAGAAGCCCTCCAGCGCCGCACTGTCACCACTTACAGGGGCTTCCATTTTCACCCAGTCTGGGGTCGCATCCTCCGGCCATCTGATTGGCCGTGCCGCGATGACGTCGCAGGCCGCGGCAGGGAGCTCTGAAGGGACAGCACGGGTATGCTGTCCCTTCAGAGCGCATACGCCGTGATGCAGGGGCGGATCCAGAGTCTAGTCTCGGGAGGGGCACTGCCAGAAAATATATTTTTTTGGGGTACATCTATCAGGGAAATGGTATTGGCGCTTCAATCATCACGGCACTATGGTTGTTATGGTGTCAGAATGATTGAAGCGCATTATTACTATTATTACACTGTTATATAAAAATAAATAGTTTAACTCACCATAATGCATAATCAGTGGGAGCCCTGGGGGGTCACTTGCCACGTCACCTGTCAACAGATGCAGATTGTCACTTGCCACATCGCCTGTCACCAAATGTGGATTGTCACTTGCCATGTCACTTGCCACGTCGCCTGTCACCAGATGCAGATTGTCACTTGCCACGTCGCCTGCCACACGTTGCGGATTGTCACTTGCCACGTCGCCTGTCACCAGATGCAGATTGTCACTTGCCACGTCGCCTGTCACCAGATGCAGATTGTCACTTGCCACGTCACCTGTCACCAGATGCAGATTGTCACTTGCCACGTCGCCTGTCACATGTTGCGGATTGTCACTTGCCACGTCGCCTGTCACACATTGTGGATTGACAGTCACTTGCTGTGTCACTTTCCTGCTAAGGTGGTCTCTTGAGTCCCAGAGTCAGGCAGCAGATTACCAGTCAGACAGCAGAGAGATGATGTAATCTACAAGAACATATTTGGGGGGCACACCATACAATGCATTTAAATTCAAGATGGTGCTGCTATAAGACCTACAAACAGTACAAAATATTTTACAGCGCACACATACAAGAATGACATTTCCTGCAGGGCAAGTTAAAAACACCTGAACATATTCAAAAAATACGGGGGTTTGGTCACACTATATGGTCATATAGTGCTAAGCCCACTTACTGCGACAAAGTACCCCGAATTAGTGGGTCCTACACTAGTAATAGAATGGAAGATCCTTTGTCTCAACCATGGGAGCTGAACTCCTCTATGTGGGAGAACCGAAAGGGATACATCCTAAACACTGGTGGCCACTAAATAGGAGGTAATGAGGAGGGGGAGGGGTGCTCCAGCCCAAAAACCTACCCACTAATTCGGGGTACTTTGTCGCAGTAAGTGGGCTTAGCACTATATGACCATATAGTGTGACCAAACCCCCGTATTTTTTGAATATGTTCAGGTGTTCAGGTGTTTTTAACTAGCCCTGCAGGTAATGTCATTCTTGTATGTGTGCGCTGTAAAATATTTTGTACTGTTTGTAGGTCTTATAGCAGCACCATCTTGAATTTAAATGCATTGTATGGTGTGCCCCCCAAATATGTTCTTGTATGTTGTAATAGGCCCTGACCAGGTTTTTGGGCTGGAGCACCCCTCCCCCTCCTCATTACCTCCTATTTAGTGGCCACCAGTGATTAGGATGTATCCCTTTCAGTTCTCCCACATAGAGGAGTTCAGCTCCCATGGTTGAGACAAAGGATCTTCCATTCTATTACTAGTGTAGGACCCACTAATTCGGGGTACTTTGTCGCAGTAAATTGGCTTAGCACTACATGACCATATAGTGTGACCAAACCCCCGTATTTTTTGAATATGTTCAGGTGTTTTTAACTAGCCCTGCAGGAAATGTCATTCTTGTATGTGTGCGCTGTAAAATATTTTGTAGATGATGTAATCTCTCTGCTGCCGCGGCTGCCTGCACGGTGAGGGGGGAACTGCAGGGATGCAGGGCGGGCGCCGGGCGGTGAGAGATGATGTCATCTCTCTGCTCCCCCGCCCACAGGCTTCCTGATTGGCCACTAGCCCGCAAACACATCGAGCTGCACAGCTGCTCATCTGCTCTTTCACCTTCCCGCTCACCAACTGAGCCGCCGGGCCCACCCGCTGTCTCTCTCCTGCGGAGCTGCCCGGTGGCTCTCTCACCTACGGAGCTGCCCGGTGGCTCTCTCATCCACGGAGCCGCCCGCCGGCTCTCTCACCTATGGAGCCGCCTGCCAGCTCTCTCACTCACGGTGCCGCCTGCCAGCTCTCTCACCCACGGATCTACCCGCCGACTCTCTCACTCACCCGCATTCTCGGAGGGGGCAATTTCCCCGTTGCCCCCCCCCGGATCCGCCCCTGGCGTTACGTCACTGGCTGCATGTAGTGTGAATATCTCCTAAACCCTGTAGGTTTAGGATTTTTCACTGCACCTACAGGTAAGCCTTATTATAGGCTTACCTATAGGTACAAGTGCCAAAAAAGGGTTTACTTCCACTTTAAAACTTTAAAGTGATTTAGGAGCGTGGTCTGAAATACTATGTGACAAAATGGAAATGAAATTATGGAAAAGATATCTGAAGAGTCGTTACTTAGATCAGTTTGTGACAGTATTAAAAGTAGCAGACTGACTAGTGTAGGTCTCCTCTGTAGTGTGCTTCCACCTCCATAGGCATTTTAATGGGTGCTATTAAAATGTTTATATACTGTATGTGTTTGTGGCATATCATGTGTCAACAGAAGGGGGCAGATAAAGATCAACAACTGCAATAGCCATATTGAATATCTGAGCTTGCATCATAACCAAACACCCAAAACAATCTTAGTAAAATAAATGGTGTGCTTTTGTGGATTAAAATACTATCCTCACGGCAAAAAAATGGAAAGGGCACAGTATTTGGGAGTTGTTCTGAACCCAGAGCTTTAATGACAATACAGCGCTACCATTGAGATGGGTTTTCAAACACAGACACACACAAGAACTGTGCTTTTTAATACAATTAGATCCCAAAGCCAGTTTTAAATTCCAGATTCTCACATTCCATGATATGTAAGTCAACTTGGACATAAAGCTAGTGTGGTTCCAACATATGGACATGTAAGTTTTTGCATTTTTACAAAAATGTTTACCATGTTTATGGGATCATAATCCCATATTTAAATGGAATTAAATGCCTATGGTTGTTTTACATTAATATACAAATCTGGGCCATAAAGGCATAGTGGGACAACGAATAAAAAAAAATTTCTTATCACTTAACTTATGGCACCAACCATTAGTACAAAACAAAGAACTAACACCATGCATTCCTGAATAACACAATAGACATATATCTACATAACAAGACAGGAAGTTTTAGGTGCTGCTAGACAAAAACAAGACATAAATGTATCCTGTCTTGCTGGACCTGCTTTACGTACTAAAGAGTAGCTTTATTACCTCAATGTCCTTCAGCAATGAAATGATAAACAACTAAAATAAGTATGTCTCTAAAATATCCATGCAACCTATGTACAGTAGGTAGGAAACATTCTGAGGACAGGTCCACTCTTTAAGGTTTTTAAACATTAACAATGTAAAAATAATAACACAAATGTAAAAGAAAGATTCTTACATGAAATAGATAACCCGTCAAATAATGTTGGAGCTAGTTTTGCAAATGATTAGAGCAACAAATTGTTCTCATGTGGAAGCAAAAGCTGTTGTGAATTTGTATTATCAAATCACTTACATTAAAATAAGGGGGGCGAAGGGTGATTGTATGAAATGATCTAGGAGGAGAACAAGGGGAAAATGGAAAGTATTTAATTAATTAATTAATTAAGTATTTAAAAAGTAATCAATTCTTACAACAAGAATTAGAGAAATGTAACCTCAATAGATATCAGCATTGCCATGCTCCCCACCTAGTCCTATCACAGAGGTCTTTAGAAGTCCCACTTGACTTCTATAGCTGCAACATTTAATAGGGTGACATCAGCAAACCATGGAAGTTCCAGGGGGTAAATTCTCACTGATTTGTGCCTCTTGTCACGTGATTATGTACTGTGCAAGACCCCTCTCATGAAGCATTGTGTGTGCATGGCTATTTACAGCCCTTTCCTTGCCTGATCATTGCAAGGCATGTTTAAAGCCATTTACTGTCTCACTACCTCTGCTGGAAGTTTATTCCAAGCCATGTTTATTCCAAGGAAGTTTTTTCCATGAGCCAAGAAAGAATGATGCTGAACTTCGACCCATCAGAAAGACAATCAACCCCTATTTTATTGTCTTTTTTTTTGGGGGGGGGGGGGGGTTACAAGGAAAATACAATGCATGTATAACATATATGGGCTTAAAACGACCGTTTATGAGCTTCAGTGTGCATGGAGCCTAAGTGCTTTAGCTCTTTTTTTATATCAGCTACAGCAGGTGCTGTAGAGAGAATCCACTTTTCTGGATTTCTTTGCAAGCAACTTACAGGCAGAGTCCATTGTGAATGATATATGGTACTTTTTGGTTGGCCCATCATAGATGCCACTGGCTGAGCCATGGCTGAACAGCAGAAGTACCCCCTATATATATATACTGTTGTTAGCTACTTGATCCTAAAATGGGGATATAATTGGACAGGACCTGAATTGAAATGATAGAGTTGCTTGGTGTGTGCCATAGAGAGAGCAGTTAAATGCCTGAATATTGTCTTTATCTGTGGTAAAAGTAATAAAGGCTCTGTGGATTCATTTGAATTACAATTCTCTCCAACATTCGATACGATATTTCTCTGAATTTTGTTATAGCCCGCAATGATTTTATCTCCATGGGTGTCATCCAGATCGTAGTTATACCGTTTTTTTAAAGCTGAGTTAGCGGTTGATTTTGTAAAAGAAGAGTTGAGGGGTTAATATATATCTGATATGGAGTAGGATTGTTTTTTAATTAGGTGGTCCACAGGAAAAGTTGAAATAGTTTAGAAGCAAGATTTAAAGCGGGGGTCCACCTATCTATTGTTTTTTTTTTTTTTGAGTTCATTCACAAACTTTTCTTCTCAGCATTACATACTCACATATTGTGTGTAATATGTCCGCCTGTGTCAGATTTCTTCGGAAAGAATAACTTATATTATTCACTGCAGGCGGTTTCCATCTTCATTGTGGACATTTAAAGCCCACAAGCATTTATTTCCTGGATGTGGTGAATGCTGTGCTCCAAGCATTTACTGCTCGTTCCCGCACATGCTCAGTGGCATCCTGGGAAGCCTGACACTAGCTCCCAGGAGTCTGGGAGAGGCTAGAAACACGCCTACTCCCACGGGAGAAGAACCAGGAAGTGCAAAGAAGAATAGAAAAATAAAAGGTAATTACGGCAATTTAAATTTTTTTAAACGGCATGTCAGCATCTAGGCAAGGAAGAGAATACATACAGATATTGTTCAAAATTTGGGTGGAACTACGCTTTAACATACAAGAAATGATGGTCCAGGAGATCATATTCAGTAGCGAGAACTTGGAAAGATTTCAGTTTGGTGGGGTCCATAGCATATAGAGAGGAAGCCTTAGTGAGCTTGTTAATCTTCCAGAGAGAGAAGGCTTTATGTTGCGTGATTTGTGGAAACATGGGGTTACCATGAATGGGCAGATATCTGGAAATAAAAGGGGAGTCACAATTTTTTCCATATTTCCCTCCAGGGAACAATGGTGTCCTGTATGAATAGGTTATGTTGTAGGTTCTTCATTTTACTATGTAGGAAAGCAAGCGGGCTAAAATGATATACTGATTCAAAAGCAAAAATCTTATAATGGGAAGCTTGTAACACCCAGTCCAGGCCTATGCAAAGGACAGATGCAAGATTACTGTATACTCTAGAGAGTATTTTCGTGTTTAGGTAAAATTGGTATGGTTTGAAGCAGGCATAGAAGAACGGCGTAGCTAACCATTTTAAACAAGTGACAGCTCCTAAAGAATGATATGAGAAGATCCATCCATGCTTCTTATTAATGTCTTGTTAAATACCTGCCTAAGTATCTTCAATGAATCCCTTGTCCACTAGAGCTTACGTATCCAGATGATACATAATGTAGTACAATCTTTGGAGGTTGCAGTATGACTCTTCTGGGCAGAATGTAGGTCTGATGATACAAAGGTAATATTTTAGAATCAGTGCCAGGGGGAATGTAGACAGCATAGTGATTTAGTGCTGGCGACTGATAATTACTGCTCACTGTCATCAGTAAGGGAGAGGGCTCAGGGAGTGCCCCAGCAACACATTTTTATGCTCTCTGCCTCAGCTCATCAATCTGTCATGCTACTGTAAATCATATGTCTAAATGAGCAGGACAAGGACTGAAGTAAGGCCTGCCAGGAAAAGCACTGCACTCCACTTCCTTGTCATTTGCTGATAATTTGACATTAGCGCTTCAGGCCCATCTTGACAAAAGAGGTCTTCTCAATATAGCATGATACTAGCAAAAAGAACAACAAAGATGAGATTTAAGTGAAAATAAATGTAGTAACAAAAAGATGTAAACTGATTCTGATATGTCAGACAGCAGACAAATAGTTAGATGTTACTGGGATATGACAGCAAAATGTAGGAATGCAAGGAAAATGAATGCTGTGAATGTACTGAGTGATCTTACTAGGTTGGCATCTCTAGCCATTACAGAGGTGTCAGTGTTCATCACAAAGCTTCAAACAGGTAATATTCAAACTTCTTACTTGCTATATAAAGTATATATATATATATATATATATATATATATATATATACAGTCAGGTCCATAAATATTGGGACATTGACACAATTCTAATCTTTTTGGCTCTATACACCACCACAATGGATTTGAAATGAAACAAACAAGATGTACTTTAACTGCAGACTTTCAGCTTTAATTTGAGGGTATTTACATCCAAATCAGGTGAACGATGTAGGAATTACAACAGTTTGTATATGTTCCTGTCACTTTTTAAGGGACCAAAAGTAATGGGACAATTGGCTGCTTAGCTGTTCCATGGCCAGGTGTGTGTTATTCCCTCATTATCCCATTTACAAGGAGCAAATAAAAGGTCCAGAGTTAATTTCAAGTGTGCTATTTGCATTTGGAATCTGTTTCTGTCAACTCTCAATATGAGATCCAAATAGCTGTCACTATCAGTGAAGCAAGCCATTATTAGGCTGAAAAAACAAAACAAACCCATCAGAGAGATAGCAAAAACATTAGGTGTGGCCAAATCAACTGTTTGGAACATCCTTAAAAAAAAAGAACGCACCGGTGAGCTCAGCAACACCAAAAGACCCGGAAGACCACGGAAAACAACTGTGGTGGATGACCGAAGAATTCTTTCCCTGGTGAAGAAAACACCCTTCACAACAGTTGGCCAGATCAAGAACACTCTCCAGGAGGTAGGTGTATGTGTGTCAAAGTCAACAATCAAGAGAAGACTTCACCAGAGTGAATAGAGGGTTCACTACAAGATGTTACCCATTGGTGAGCCTCAAAAACAGGAAGGCCAGATTAGAGTTTGCCAAACAACATCTAAAAAAGCCTTCACAGTTCTGGAACAACATCTTATGGACAGATGAGACTAAGATCAACTTGTACCAGAGTGATGGGAAGAGAAGAGTATGGAGAAGGAAAGGAACTGCTCATGATCCAAAGCATACCACCTCATCAGTGAAGCATGGTGGTGGTAGTGTCATGGCGTGGGCATGTATGGCTGCCAATGGAACTCGTTCTCTTGTATTTATTGATGATGTGACTGCTGACAAAAGCAGCAGGATGAATTCTGAAGTGTTTCGGGCAATATTATCTGCTCATATTCAGCAAAATGCTTCAGAACTCATTGGACGACGCTTCACAATGCAGATGGACAATGACCCGAAGCATACTGCGAAAGCAACCAAAGAGTTTTTTAAGGGAAAGAAGCGGAATGTTATGCAATGGCCAAGTCAATCACCTGACCTGAATCAAATTGAGCATCCATTTCACTTGCTGAAGACAAAACTGAAATGAAACCCAGCGTCTGGTGATGTCTATGCATTCCAGACTTCAGGCTGTAATTGACTGCAAAGGCTTTGCAACCAAGTATTAAAAAGTGAAAGTTTGATGGATGATTGTTAATCTGTCCCATTACTTTTGGTCCCTTAAAAAGTGGGAGGCACATATACAAGCTGTTGTAATTCCTACACCGTTCACCTGATATGGATGTAAATACCCTCAAATTAAAGCTGAAATTCTGCAGTTAAAGCACATCGTGTTCATTTCAAATCCATTGTGGTGGTGTATAGAGCCAAAAAGATTAGAATTGTGTCGATGTCCCAATATTTATGGACCTGACTGTGTGTATGTATATATATATACATATATATATATATATATATATATATATTCAAGACAGGTGCAGTGAACAGCACAATGGTTTCAGATGAAGTGCAAAACAATCAGACCATCCCACTGGTCATATATAGAAAAATCCAAAACAGGGATTGCTGCCCTTATATTTTATTGAGAGTCCAAAAAAGACAGAAGTTTCATGATATGTTCCAAATAGCATAGCTTTCGGGGCAAAGTACAAAACGCCTTTCCTCAGGCTAGAACATCATCTGAATAACATACAAACAAATATATATACACATATATACACATCATCAATTAAGTAAACAATTAACTGAAAATAGGAACCACTGAAGCCATTATCTCATGTCCATAAGGCCCCTTTCACACAGAATGGATCCACTCAGCGGACTCCGCTAGCTCAGCGGCGGATCGCTCCATTGATCCCCGCTGAACTGGCGGATGACAGGTCCATTTCCGCTCACTGTGCAGGGACGGACCTGTCAGAGCTCCGCTGTTCTCTATGGCGAGATTGGATGAAAATGGACAGCCTGTCCAGCCTGTCCGTTGTCATCTGATCCCATCCAATCTGATCCTCTGGACGGATGGCGAACGTATCGCCATCAGTCTGTTTTGAGCGGATCTTGTCGGATCGGATGACAGGCGGGTGTCAGCGGACAAATCTCCGCTGACATCCGTCTGCCCATACAAGTCAATGGGTGGCCCGCTCAGATCCAACCGGAGAAAGGGACAAGGCGGATCTTTGCCTCCGATCGTGTGAAAGGGGTCTAACACTAAATGCTTTTATTATCAATAGGTATTGGAAAGATAGCAGACAAATGGCAATCACTCCCCATTCTGACGAGAAGGGATTAACCCATACTGAGCCTGTTGTAGAAAATAGATAAAACAACCAGCATTAAAACCCCATGTATAAATGGTTTCAGAAATAAATAATAAATCAAAAACCAATAAACAATTAATCAAACAAAAATTAATTAAACAGAAATTATATATATATATATATATAGAGAGAGAGAGAGAGAGAGAGAGAGAGAGAGAGAGAGAGAGAGAGAGAGAGAGAGAGAGAGAATCCAGAATCACAGAAACTTGTAAGGTATTATCAAAACGTATTTAATATCCCTAGATGGCACAAATATGAACCTTTATATCACAAAAACAAATGTAGATCAAAGTTTGAGTTCAAACCCCTAGGAATAAGGGTATCCAAGCGATGGATTCATTCTACTTTTAGTTTTCTTAAAATGAATTCACAATCTCATCCTCGTCTGTTTTTCTTTGCATCATTAATTACCATATATTTTAATTGTGAAACTGAGTGTCCTTTTTCGAAAAAGTGTCTGGCCAGAGGCAACTGAGTCAATTTATCCCTAAGAGAATACAGTGGGGGCGGAAAGTATTCAGACCCCCTTAACTTTTTCACTCTTTGTTATATTGCAGCCATTTGCTAAAATCATTTAAGTTCATTTTTTCCTCATTAATGTACACACAGCACCCCATATTGACAGTAAAACACAGAATTGTTGACATTTTTGCAGATTTATTAAAAAAGAAAAACTGAAATATCACATGGTCCTAAGTATTCAGACCCTTTGCTGTGACACTCATATATTTAACTCAGGTGCTGTCCATTTCTTCTGCTCATCCTTGAGATGGTTCTACACCTTCATTTGAGTCCAGCTGTGTTTGATTATACTGATTGGACTTGATTAGGAAAGCCACACATCTTTCTATATAAGACCTTACAGCTCACAGTGCATGTCAGAGCCAATGAGAATCATGAGGTCAAAGGAACTGCCTGAAGAGCTCAGAGACAGAATTGTGACAAGGCACAGATCTGGCCAAGGTTACAAAAAAATTTCTGCTGCACTTAAGGTTCCTAAGAGCCCAGTGGCCTCCATAATCCTTAAATGGAAGAAGTTTGGGACGACCAGAACCCTTCCTAGAGCTGGCGTCTGGCCAAACTGAGCTATCGGGGGAGAAGAGCCTTGGTGAGAGAG
Source organism: Aquarana catesbeiana (assembly GCF_042186555.1). Taxonomy (NCBI): domain Eukaryota; kingdom Metazoa; phylum Chordata; class Amphibia; order Anura; family Ranidae; genus Aquarana; species Aquarana catesbeiana. The sequence continues at coordinate 696,494,463 of NC_133325.1, read as the reverse complement.
GTAAAGAAGAACACAAAGATCACTGTGGCTGAGTTCCAGAGATGTAGTCGGGAGATGGGAGAAAGTTGTAGAAAGTCAACCATCACTGCAGCCCTCCACCAGTCGGGGCTTTATGGCAGAGTGGCCCGACGGAAGCCTCTCCTCAGTGCAAGACACACGAAAGCCCGCATGGATTTTGCTAAAAAACACCTGAAGGACTCCAAGATGGTGAGAAATAAGATTCTCTGGTCTGATGAGACCAAGATAGAACTTTTTGGCCTTAATTCTAACTGGTATGTGTGGAGAAAACCAGGCACTGCTCATCACCTGTCCAATACAGTCCCAACAGTGAAGCATGGTGGTGGCAGCATCATGCTGTGGGGGTGTTTTTCAGCTGCAGGTACAGGACAACTGGTTGCAATTGAGGGAAAGATGAATGCGGCCAAGTACAGGGATATCCTGGACGAAAACCTTCTCCAGAGTGCTCAGGACCTCAGATTGGGCCGAAGGTTTACCTTCCAACAAGACAATGACACAGCTAAAATAACAAAGGAGTGGCTTCACAACAACTCCGTGACTGTTCTTGAATGGCCCAGCCAGAGCCCTGACTTAAACCCAATTGATTATCCTTGGAGAGACCTAAAAATGGCTGTCCACCAACGTTTACCATCCAACCTGACAGAACTGGAGAGGATCTGCAAGGAAGAATGGCAGAGGATCCCCAAATCTAAGTGTGAAAAACTTGTTGCATCTTTCCCAAAAAGACTGATAGCTGTATTAGATCAAAAGGGTGCTTCTACTAAATACTGAGCAAAGGGTCTGAATACTTAGGACCATGTGATATTTCAGTTGTTTTTTTTTTTTAATAAATCTGCAAAAATGTCAAGAACTCTGTGTTTTTCTGTCAATATGGGGTGCTGTGTGTACATTAATGAGGAAAAAAAATTAACTTAAATGATTTTAGCAAATGGCTGCAATATAACAAAGAGTGAAAAATTTAAGGGGGTCTGAATACTTTCTGTCCCCACTGTATTTATGTTAGACGATTCGATCTTTCACCATCTGGGTAGTGTATATACTGTATATATATATATATATATATATATATATATATATATATATATATATATACACACACACACACTCACTGGTCACTTTATTAGGTACACCTATTCAATAACTTGATAACACAAATTGCTAAGCAGCCGATCACATGGCAGCAGCTCAATGCATTTAGGCATCTAGACGTAGTGAAGTTGACTTGCTCATGTTCAAAATGGGCATCAGAATGGGGAAGAAAGGGGACTTAAGGGACTTTGGTCTGAATATTTCAAAAACTGTTGATCTACTGGTATTTTCACACACAACCATCTCTAGGATTTACAGAGAATGGTCCGAAAAAGAGAAAATATCCAGTAAGCGGCAGTTGTGTGGACGAAAATGCCTTGTTGATGTCAGAGGTCAGAAGAGAATGGGCAGTCTGGTTCGAGATAATATAAAGGCACTTGTTACAACCAGGGCTGGTGCAAGGATTTTTGTAACCTGTAACCCCCTCCCCCACATATCTGTTCTCCTCTGCCCCCCCCCACACACACACACAAACACACACACACATCAGTTCCTCTCTGCGCCTACCTCCCACATTTCTGTCCCCCTCTGTACATAATGCAATATAAACTTGACAGCAGAAAAAGTTTTTTTGAATTCAGCTTACTGGGTGCAGCACTGAGTGTGCTGTTTTTCCACTACCTGTGCGAACGCCGTGGTGACCTCACTCCGAGCAGAGCAGAGCTGCTGCCTGTCCTCACAAACGATCCCGACGGTCCAGGAAGAGGAGGGCGGGGAAATCGTGCCAATTCCAAACTTACATGCAGCCGGGCTTCTGTCTCATCCACCCTGGCCAGTTCCATGTATCCTGCAGGCACTTTAGGGCCGGCCGGCGCTGCTCCTTGTCTTCTCACTGCCAGGGCGCCACTGCAGGCTGGGAACATCACAGACTGTGACAACGTGACTGTGTGTGATGGTACAGAGACAGGTCACACTCACTGGCATTGGCACTGTGATGATCAGGGGTGCGCAGCGGCGCAGGGGAAGTGTCCTTCATAATGGATACAGTCCTCCGCCGCTGCTGCACCAGCGCCTCTGACACTGTATGGAGGGACTCGGCAGCAGAGCGGCTGCTTGTTAAGTTAGTTGCTGAGGGAGAGAGGGAGTAGGATCACCAGCGGCCGGGCGCCCTAGGCAGCAGTGCGCCCTAGGCGGCTGCCTAGTTTGCCTTGTGGTTACAACCAAGGTGTGCGGAATACCATCTCTGAACCCACAACACATCGAACCTTGAAACAGATGAGCTATAGCAGCAGAAGACCACAACGGGTGCCACTCCTGTCAGCTAAGGAAACTAAGGACACAATTCACATAGGCTCACCAAAATTAGACAATAGAAGATTGGAAAAACGTTGCCTGGTCTGATGAGTCTTGATTTCAACTGTGACAATCAGATGGTAGGGTCAGAATTTGGCGCAAACAACATGAAAGCATGGATCCATCCTGCTTTGTATGAATGGTTCAGGCTGGTGGTGTAATGTTGTGGGGGATATTTTCTTGGCACACTTTGGGCCCCTTAGTACCAATTGAGCATCGTTTAAACGCCACGGCCTACCTGAGTATTGTTTCTGACCACAGTCACCAGATCTCAATCCAATAGAGCACCTTTGGGATGTGGTGGAATGGGAGTTTCACATCATGGATGTGCAGCTGACAAATCTGAAGTAACTGCGTGATGCTATCGTGTCAATATGGCCAAAATCTCTGAAGAATGTTTCCAACACCTTCTTGAATATATGCCACAAAGAATTAAGGCAGTTCTGAAGGCAAAATAGGGTCCAACCCGGTACTAGCAAGGTGTTCCTAATAAAGTGGCCGATGAGTGAATATATAGTATTTATATACAGTTGTGCTCATAAGTTCACATACCCTGGCAGAATTTATGATTTCTTGACCATTTTTCAGAGAATATGAAAATAATTTCTTTCACTCATGTTTAGTATTTGACTGAAGCCATTTATTATCAATCAACTGTGTTTACTCTTTTTAAATCATAATGGCAACAGAAACTACCCAAATGACCCTGATCAAAAGTTTACATACCCTGGTGATTGTTGACACAAAGGGGTTTGAATGGCTATTAAAGGTAACCATCCTCACCTAATCTATTTGCTTGTAATTAGTGTGTGTGTATAAAGTGTCAATCAGTTTCTGGACTCCTGACAGACCCTTGCATCTTTCATCCAGTGCTGCACTGACATTTCTGGATTCTGAGTTATGGGGAAAGCAAAAGAATTGTCAAAGGATCTACGGTAAAAGGTAGTTGAACTGCATAAAGCAGGAAAGGGGATATAAAATGATATCCAAGGAATTGAGAATGCCAATCAGCAGTGTTCAAACTCTAATCAAGAAGTGGAAAATGAGGGGTTCTGTTGAAACCAAACCACGGTCAGGTAGACCAACTAAAATTTTAGCCACAACTGCCAGGAAAATTGTTCAGGATGCAGAGAAAAACCTACAAATAACTTCAGGTGAAATACAAGACTCTCTGAAAATATGTGGTGTGGCTGTTTCATGATGCACAATAAGGAGGCACTTAAAGAAAGATGGGCTGCATGGTCGAGTCACCAGAAGAAAGCCATTACTACGCAAATGCCACAAAGTATCCCGCTTACAATATGCCAAACAGCACAGAGACAAGCCTCAAACCTTCTGGCACAAAGTCATTTGGAGTGATGAGACCAAAATTGAGCTTTTTGGCCACAACCATAAACGCTACATTTGGAGAGGAGTCAACAAGGCCTATAATGAAAGGTACACCATTCCTACTGTGAAACACAGAGGTGGATCACTGATGTTTTGGGGATGTGTGAGCTACAAAGGCACAGGAAATTTGGTCAAAATTGATGGCAAGATGAATGCAGTATGTTATCCAAAAATACTGGAGGAACATTTGCATTCATCAGCCAGGAAGCTGCGCATGGGACGTACTTGGACATTCCAACATGACAATGATCCAAAACACAAGGTTAAGTCCACCTGTCATTGTCTACAGCAGAATAAAGTGAAGGTTCTGGAGTGGCCATCTCAGTCTCCTGACCTCAATATCATTGAGCCACTCTGGGGAGACCTCAAACGTGCAGTTTATGCAAGACAGCCTAAGAATTTACAGGGACTGGAGGCCTTTTGCCAAGAGGAGAGGGCAGCTTTACCATCTGAGAAGATAAATAGCCTCATCCACAAATACCACAAAAGACTTGATGTGAAAGGGGGCAATACACGGTAAACACTTAAACAGGGTCATTTGGATAGTTTTTGTTGCCATTATGATTTAAAAAAATTAAACACAGTTGATTGATAATAAATGGCTTCAGCCAATAAGTTACCATGAATGAAAGAAAAGTTTTTGTGTTATCATTCATATTTTCTGAAAAATGGCCAAGAAATTATAAATTCTGTAAACTTATGAGCACAACTATATATATATAGTTATGCTCAATATATATATATATTGTGAGAGCCCCTGTCTTAGTGAAAGAGTGTGTAAAATGGACACAGGACTCTCAAAGAAGCAGTTTGAGAAGTTCCAGCAAAAGATTGGTGAGCAGAGAAAACTATGCTTTAAGTTTTCTCCGGATTTTGTAAGTCTGGATTGGGGCTGGAAACTTGAAGACTCCAAAGAGCATTGGGAGGGATGGAGTCTTCAGTCATGGTTTTCCAGAAGCTCTGCAGGTTGTGTGTGTGTCCAGGTGCACACACACGTTATAAGGCAGAGCTAAGCATAGCTCAGTGTGTGTGTGGGAAAGGAGTTGGTGTTGGAGCAGTTGCTGCAGACAGGAAGGAGGTGTACTACCGTTTAAGAACCCAGGCAACATCCTTGAGACAGTACTCCATGTGGGAGAGGTTCCAGGTCAGTGGACTGAGAGAGTTGGGCCAGCTGAGAGAGTCGGGGAGACCATAGCTGAGACAACTGGGAGAGAGAGTCTTGGGGACCAGAGGGGACTGTGAGTCTTGGAGGAGTGTGGAAGCCTGGAGTGTCAGGAGAGCCCCTTCCTAGAGGCCATGAGTGGGCCTGTGCAGCAAGGAACTGCGCCCAAGGCTGAGCGAGCCTTAGGAGCCAGGTGGATTGGCATTTTTCAGTTGTTGTTGTTTTTGGGAGAAGAACTCCTGTGTGGGAAAACCAAATGCGTGTGTGAACGTTTATCTTTTTGTTACTTTCAATAAAAGTTGGCTACCACGCCCTGAAACATTAGTTCCTGTTGGCTGTGAACTCACTTAAAATGCATCTATCACTGAGCTAGCCATCATTTTAATACATTTATTACATTTTGCTTCCTTCACATTTCTACCTCTTTGATGTTTTTATTGGCTAATACCAAAAATATCCTCTAGAGGTCACTCGTCATGTAATTTCAGTTTATTTGTGACGGCCTTACTATTAATATTTTTTGATATTCGTATATGTTTATTTAAAATCACTTTGCTCAACTGGTAGTATGTGCCATGGTTTACCCTTTTTCTCATTTGATATGGTATTCCTTTCGATTATTAAATCGGTTCAGTTTCATGCTTTCTAAAAATTTTTTCCTGATTGTGGAAAATAGGAAGGAGGCTTGAGAGTATTTATCATGGCCGCTGTGTGACAGCGAGGCTTGTTTCTAACTTTGTTCTATATATAGCGATGGCTCAGCGCACAGCCTGTGCTCCAGAAAGACGTCACATGTGACAAAACATGTCGGGTGGTGCTACGCGCTGACGCCATCGCGCCCCATGTGATCCTGGAAGGATGGGTGTTAGTTTTATTTGCCGGCAAAAAGGATTTTATATGTGCACATACGATTTTTTAACTTTGTAAGTAACCATTTGGCCCCCCTTTCCTTCAATAAACACTATTTGAATGGTATCACACTATTGGAGTTTTTTTCTCCTCCTTATGAAACTCCTTTGGATGATTTGGGGATATCGCTGTGAGTGGAGGCTATAGAGAAAGATCACCTGGTGTTTGGATTATCTTCAGGGGCTTTGCCCCGTTACCCCCGCAGAGGTTAATCTGCTTGCTCGGTTGACCATCCTAGCGATGGGTGGTCCCTTCTATCTGGTAAGAGTCCCTGATTACCACATATGGTGTGTCACAGAAGATTCACTATCTGTCACTTGGTGGAGGAACACAACTTATTCATTCTGGACTATTTTGATAATATATATGGACTTTTTTCTACCAGTTTGCTATTTTTGATGCACATTGCACTTTTCATGTTTAGTGTGTGTGTAGCACTTATTTTACTTGTTACACTTATGGTTAGTGTGATTATTAGTTTGTTAGACTTATTCATGCAATCAGTGGATTTGTTGTATACATCTTTTTTTGCACTTTAATCATTATTAGTGTGCTTTATCATTCATTCATTGATTTGCACGATTGTTATTTTTGTATGTATTTTTGCCTTGTGTTATATCACATGGTTAATCGCAGCAGTCTTTACTTTAGATTATTTTTCTAATTTAGCGCAGTATATTCCCTTTGTTTTTTATATGAAGAATACGGGAGATTGTAGTCACATGTACCACACAGCCAGTACTTGCCAGATATTCCTGCAGGTCCTTTAATATTGCTGTAGGCCTCTTGGCAGCCTCCCTGACCAGTTTCTTCTTGACTTTTCATCAATTTTGGAGGGATGTTCAGTTCTTGGTAATGTCACTGTTGTGACATATTTTCTCCACTTGATGTTGACTGTCTACACTGTATTCCATGGTATATCTAATGCCTTGGAATTTCTTTGTACCCTTCTCTTAACTGATTCCTTTTAACAATGAAATCCCTCTGATGCTTTGGAAGCTATCTGAGGACCATGGCTTTTGCTGTAGGATGCGACTAAGAAAATATCAGGAAAGACCTACTAGAACAACAGAAATTTATTTGGGGTTAATCAGAGGCACTTTAAATGATGGCCGGTGTGTACTGACTCCTATTTACCATGAGTTTGAATGTGATTGCTTAATTCTGAACACAGCTACATCCCCAGTTATAAGAAGGTGTGCATACTAATGCAACAACATTATTTTAGTTATTTTTACTTCCCCCTCCTAAAAAAAAAATCAGTTTATTTTTCAATTGAGTTGTACAGTTTATAGGTTACATTAAAGGTGGAAAAAGTTCTGAAATGATTTATCTTTATCTCATTTTTTTACATCACAGAAACCTGACATTTTAACAGGGGTGTATAGACTTTTTATATCCACTGTATTTTTACAAGACCATAAAAGACCAAAAGAGAAGTTCATTGTTAGAGTTTACATACACTTTAAAGCAGAGCTCCAGGCTCCTTCAGAAAAAATTAAAAGTCAGCAGCTACAAATACTGTAGCTGCTGACATTTAACCCCTTCCCGCCGACCGTACGCAGATCTGCGTACTCGGCTTTCCGGGGTTATACCGGGATGATGCCTGCAGCTGCAGGCATCATCCCAGTACCGTTGTTTAGAGCCGGCGATCGGCTATCCGAATATAACAACTGATGTGGCTAAAAGCCGCTCGGCTGTTATACCAGAGGAGCGGGAGGGGACATCCCCCCTCCCGCCGCCTCCCGCCACTCTTACCGGGCCTCCCGTGCGATCGGGAAGCCCGGTGTCCAATCGGCTGCCTTCGGCGGCTGGGGGCAGGCTGGAGCGAAGCTGTGGGCGGCTTCGTTCCAGCCTTCTCAATGTAAACGCGGAAGCGACGTCATGACGCCATTTCCTGTTTACGCGGCTGCCAATGGCGCCGGTTTTAAAAAAATATACAGTGTTCAGAATCGCCGTTTTCGGCGATCTGAATACTTTGAAGTGCAAAGGAGGGATCGAGGGTCTTTTAGACCCCCGATCCCTCCATAAAGAGTACCTGTCACCACCTATTACTGTCACAAGGGATGTTTACATTCCTTGTGACAGCAATAAAAGTAAAAAAGCGCCCCCGTCCCCGCGAGCTCACGCAGCGAAGAAAACGCATACAGAAGTTGCGCCCGCATATGTAAATGGTGTTCAAATCACACATGTGAGATATCGCCGCGATCATCAGAGCAAGAGCAATAATTCTAGCACTAGACCTCCTCTGTAACTCAAACCTGGTAACCGTAAAAAAAATTTAAAGCGTCGCCTATGGAAATTCATAGGTACCGTAGTTTGTCGCCATTCCACGAGTGCGTGCAATTATAAAGGGTGACATGTTTGGTATCTATTTACTCGGCGTAACATCATCTTTAACATTATACAAAAAAATTGGGGTAACTACTGTTTGAAATTTTTTAAATTCATGAAAGTGTCCCTTTTCCAAAAATTTGCGTTTAAAACACTGCTGCACAAATACCGTGTGATATAAAATATTGCAACAATCTCCATTTTATTCTCTAGATTCTCTGCTAAAAAATATATATAATGTTTGGGAACTCTAAGTAATTTTCTAGCAAAAAATATGGATTTTTACTTGTAAACACCAAATTTCAAAAATAGGCTTAATCATGAAAGGGTTAATATTAGGGCACTTACCTTTCCACAAATAAAGTCTTCACCCGAGCCGATTTTTCAATCAGCTCTCAGGTTCTGCCGCCGCCATCTCAGGTAAAGGGAAACCGGCCATGAAGCTTTGCGGCTTCACGGCCGGTTCTCTACTGCACATGCGTGAAGTGCACTGCGCTTTGTGAATGGCCTGGCAGCGGGGAAAGGAGAAGGTTGGCTGAACTTCCAGCTGAATTCCCCGCAGTGAGATCAGCTGAAAGTGGGAGCGGGTACCTGTCAAAACAAGGTACCCGCTCTCCCCTCCCCCCGAAAGGTGTCAAATGTGGGGGGGGGGAGGCAAACAAGCAGAGCTTCCCCTTCTGGGTGGAGCTCAGCTTTAATATTAAACTGAAATTTTTCTCTACAGCCCCCAACTCAGCTACTTTGAGTTTAGTGGACTGCCCACTGAGTCAATCTGTCCATAGATTGATTTATGAGAAACCATATTGTAGGGTGGACTGATATGGGGAAAGACATAAGCAAAACCCAGAGCATGTCAGGTCTGATAGCTGCAGGTCTAAAGCTGGCCATACAAATATACATTATTTTTCCATTCAGCCTCAGTCTAACAGATTCCTTCATCCATGCTACACAGCTCAGATGTATGAATCTCCTGCTGCGGCTATTGTATTTTGACAGTTGCCCCGCCAGTTTTCAAAATACCAAACATTGCCTGCATCTGACAATGGTTTGAGGTCAACTTATTTTATTTTTTTAACATTTCAAATTTTCTAACTGATATTTTTTATCTGTTATACTATCTATATATAATCTTTGTTTTTAGAAATATATATATATATATATATATATATATATATATATATATATATATATACAGTATGTCACAAAAGTGAGTACACCCCTCAGATTTTTGTAAATATTTTATTCTATCTTTTCATGTGACAACACTGAAGAAATGACACTTCGCTACAATGTAAAGTAGTGAGTGTACAGATTGTATAACAGGGTAAATTTGTTGTCCCCTCAAAATAACTCAACACACAGCCATTAATGTCTAAACCTCTGGCACCAAAAGTGAGTACACCCCTAAGTGAAAATGTCCAAATTGTGCCCAAAGTGTCAATATTTTGTGTGATCACCATTATTTTCCAGCGCTGCCTTAACCCTCATGGGCATGGAGTTTACCAGAGCTCCACAGGTTGCCACTGGAGTACTCTTCCACTTCTCCATGATGACATCACAGAGCTGGTGGATGTTGGAGCCCTTGCGCTCCTCCACCTTTCGTTTGAGGATGCCCCACAGATGCTCAATAGGGTTTAGGTCTGGAGACATGCTTGGCCAGTCCATTTCCTTTACCCTCAGCTTCTTTAGCAAGGCAGTGGCCACCTTGGAGGTGTGTTTGGGGTCGTTATCATGTTGGAATACTACCCTGTGGCCCACTCTCCAAAGGGAGGGGATCATGCTCTGCTTCAGTATGTCACAGTACATGTTGGCATTCATGGTTTCCTCAATGAACTGTGGCTCCCCATTTCCGGCAGCACTCATGCAGCCCCAGACCATGACACTCCCACCACCATGCTTGACTGTAGGCAAGACACACTTGTCTTTGTACTCCTCACCTGGTTGCTGCAACCCACGCTTGACACCATCTGAACCAAATAGATTTATCATGGCCTCATCAGACCACAGAACATGGTTCCAGTAATCCATGTCCTTAGTCTGCTTGTCTTCAGCAAACTGCGAGCTTTCTCTTGCATTATCTTAAGAAGAGGCTTCCTTCTGGGACAACAGCCATGCAGACTAATTTGATGCAGTATGCGGCGTATGGTCTGAGCACTGACAAGCTGACCCCCCCCCACCCCTTCAACCTCTGAAGCGATGCTGGCAGCACTCATACGTCTATTTCCCAAAGACAACCCCTGGATATGACTCTGAGCACGTGCACTCAACTATTTTGGTTGACCATGGCGAGGCCTGTTCTGAGTGGAACCTGTCCTGTTAAACCGCTGTATGGTCTTGGCCACTGTGCTGCAGCTCAGTTTCAGGGTCTTGGCAACCTTCTTATAGCCTAGGCCATCTTTATGTAGAGCAACAATTCCTTTTTTCAGATCCTCAGTGAGTTCTTTGCCATGAGGTGCCATATTAAACTTCCAGCGACCAGTATAAGAGAGTGAGAGCGATAACACCAAATTTAATACACCTGTTCCCCATTCTCACCTGAGACCTTGTAACACTAACGAGTCACATGACACCGGGGAGGGAAAATGGATAATTGGGCCCAATTTGGACATTTTCACCTAGGGCTGTACTTACTTTTGTTGCCAGCGGTTTAGACATTAATGGCTGTGTGAGTTATTTTGAGGGGACAGCAAATTTACACTGTTAGAGCCCATTCACACAGGGGCAACTTTGGATCCGACTTCAAGTCGCCCCTAGTCGCCTCAAGTCGCGCTACATGAAAAAATCAATGTAAGTGAATGGATCCGTCTTAATGCACACTACTGCAGTCGCTCCGACTTCAGAAAAGGTTCCTGTACTACTTCAATCCGACTAGAAGGCGACTTGTACCCATTGATTTCAATGGAAGTTGCTTCCAAGTCTGATCACTGTTCATACTGAGGCAACTTTACAGGAAGCAGAAAAGAAACCAAAAGTAATTTACTCCACTAAACAGCCAGCCCCCTCCTTCTCACACACAGCTGATAAGCTCTGATTGGCCACTTGTAAAGTTCCCTGTCCTGGAGGCGACTTCAAGTTGTGTTGTAAGTTGCCCCAAGTCGTGCTGTGATTCATACTCAAGTCGTGTCCAAGTTGCCTCCCAAAGTCGCGCTGGAAGTCGTGTTGCCCCCGTGTGAATGGGCTCTTATACAAGCTGTACACTCACTACGTTACATTGTAGCAAAGTGTCATTTCTTCACATGAAAATATATACAGTGGGGCAAAAAAGTATTTAGTCAGCCACCAATTGTGCAAGTTCTCCCACTTAAAAAGATGAGAGAGGCCTGTAATTGTCATCATAGGTATACCTCAACTATGAGAGACAAAATGTGGAAACAAATCCTAACAATCACATTGTCTGATTTTTGAAAGAATTTATTTGCAAATTATGGTGGAAAATAAGTATTTGGTCAATATCAAAAGTTAATCTCAATACTTTGTTATATATCCTTTGTTGGCAATGACAGAGGTCAAATGTTTTCTGTAAGTCTTCACAAGTTTGTCACACACTGTTGCTGGTATGTTGGCCCATTACTCCATGCAGATCTCCTCTAGAGCAGTGATGTTTTGGGGCTGTCGCTGGGCAACACGGACTTTCAACTCCCTCCAAAGGTTTTCTATGGGGTTGAGATCTGGAGACTGGCTCGGACACTCCAGGACCTTGAAATGCTACTTACGAAGCCACTCCTTCGTTGCCCGGGCGATGTGTTTGGGATCATTGTCATGCTGAAAGACCCAGCCATGTTTCATCTTCAATGCCCTTGCTGATGGGAGGAGGTTTGCACTCAAAATCTCATGATACATGGCCCCATTCATTCTTTCATGTACACGGATCAGTCGTCTTGTTCCCTTTGCAGAGAAACGGCCCTAAAGCATGATGTTGCCACCCCCATGCTTCACGGTAGGTATGGTGTTTTTTGGTTGCAACTCAGCATTCTCTCTCCTCCAAACACAACAAATTATGTTTCTACCAAAAAGTTCTACTTTGGTTTCATCTGATCATATGACATTCTCCCAATCCTCTTCTGAATCATACAAATGCTCTCTAGCAAACCTCAGACGGACATGTACTGGCTTAAGCAGGGGGACACATCTGGCACTGTAGGATCTGAGTCCCTGGTGGCGTAGTGTGTTACTGATGGTAGCCTTTGTTACGTTGGTCCCAGCTCTCTGTAGGTCATTCACTAGGTCCCCCCGTGTGGTTCTGGGATTTTTGCTCACTGTTCTTGTGATCAGTTTCACCCCACGGGGTGAGATCTTGCGTGGAGCCCCAGATCGAGGGAGATTATCAGTGGTCTTGTATGTCTTCCTTTTTCTAATTATTGCTCCCACAGTTTATTTCTTCACACCAAGCTGCCTGCCTATTGCAGATTCAGTCTTCCCAGCCTGGTGCAGGTCTACAATTTTGTTTCTGGTGTCCTTCGACAGCTCTTTGGTCTTCATCATAGTGGAGTTTGGAGTGTGACTGTTTGAGGTTGTGGACAGGTGTCTTTTATACTGATAACAAGTTCAAACAGGTGCCATTAATACAGGTAATGAGTGGAGGACAGAGGAGCCTCTTAAAGAAGTAGATACAGGTCTATGAGAGCCAGAAATCTTGCTTGTTTGTAGGTGACCAAATACTTATTTTCCACCATAATTTGCAAATAAACTCTTTAAAAAATCAGACAATGTGATTGTCTGGATTTGTTTCCACATTTTGTCTCTCATAGTTGAGGTATACCTATGATGACAATTACAGGCCTCTCTCATCTTTTCAAATGGGAGAACTTGCACAATTGGTGGCTGACTATATACTTTTTTGCCCCACTGTAATAAAATATTTACAAAAATGTGAGGGGTGTACTCACTTTTGTGAGATACTGTATGCATGTGTGTATGTGTGTATATATGTATGTATGTATGTGTGTATATGTATATATAATATACACAATAATACAGCATTACTTGTATATTTAATTGCAAACTTTGAAAGGTAATTTTGTATCAAGCGCTTGCATTCTGTTGTACAGTTTATACAGTTGAGCTCAGGGAGGGGGTGGGAGAAGCAGCACTAAGGAGCCAATAAGGTGAACTGCAGTGCATGGAACATGCTGATAAAAGAGCAGTGTGACAGAGAGATGATTTTGCTGCTTTGCCTTTCACTGTCCAGTCCGAAGAATTTCTCTTCAATTTCTGTATCAATGAAAATAGTCACATGACAAATAGAGAGACACAGACAGCAATACAAATCTGACAGTTTTTAAATCTTCCCTGCTTTATCTAAATTAGAGAAAATGTTTCTCTTACATGCATTTTGAGCCTAATATTTGATATTACTATAAGAAAGACGAAATAACACCCCAAAAAAAATGAAAAATGGTGATTATTGGAATAACTGCTACATTTCCAAAATCTGAAAAAGGCTTTAAGGGTCATTAAATGACCATGTTCTAAACAGGAGATGTTAACAGAAGATTTGAGGTGGGTAGACTTCAACTCTGAACCACAGGGGCTGGACAAGATTTGCATAATAGGGCACCCTGGGTTTTTGGACCCCTGAGGACACTCTACATCAGGGATATGCAATTAGCGAACCTCCAGCTGTTGCAGAACTACAAGTCCCATGAGGCATAGCAAGACTCTGACAGCCACGAGCATGACACCCAGAGGCAGAGGCATGATGGGACTTGTAGTTTTGCAACAGCTGGAGGTCCGCTAATTGCAGATCCCTGCTCTACATGGTATGTGAGCATGCATGCAGGCACATCTATGTCATTTCAACATATCCTGCCTGAAAAGTGATAATGGGTTTACTTTAAAGGAAACCTTACTGAAGAAGTATGCAGGCTGCTATTGCTGAGCTTACTTTCATAAGAAGCTAAGCTGAGTACTGAAGCCAGAGACAACAGGTCAACTCATTCTCAGAATGTGGCTGGCAATGGCAGTTCCCATTCTCCTCCCAGTCCAGGTTTCCTTTAAAGACATTTTGCTGCTGGATATGGAATAGATAACTATTATTCTTCTTGTGGCTGATGCCAGTAAAGTCAGTAATTCTCCCTGAATATTGTTTCCCTTGCTACAGCTATCAGGCAGCATTGGAAACAATGTAATTGAATTGAACAGTAAAATGTAATTGAAAATTTTAAAATCAGCTGGTGTGTAGAGGGACCTTGACAGCCACAGGCAGTTTGAACGTATACAGTCCTATGGGACCAAAAACCAGTTAAAATGGATGAAATATTAAACAGAAGCATCAGGGTTTTAGGTCTTCATATTTAACCTTATCAGTAAGTTCCACAAGGGCAGTATGAAGAATAGGCAGCTCCAAGTCACCTCTACAGCAGTACTACTATTTCCTCTTTACACCACGGGACTTAAAATTCTATTGGTACCTCCACCTTCTTGTGTTATTCAGTTCCCTGCAAGTTAGGGGTAATATCAGATAAGTAAGTTTACAAAAGACTGCTTGCAACCTTTTTTTAAAATTTTTTTTTTATGGAATTTAAATGATAGCATTTACAAATCAAAGCAATAATAATGAAATTCTTCAGGATCATTCCTGTCAGTGGAAACCAGGGTCTCCATGGTCATAAGATCATTTAAGATTTGTGCCTATTCCACCATATGAGGGGGTGTTGTTGATTCCCAATGCCATAAGATTGCAACCAAGCCACAAATAGGCAGAGTCTTAGGATGCCCTTCTTAGCTTTAAAGAGGGACCTGGGTATTATCAACAAGAGGGCCATCTGAGGGGAGGCCCTAATGTTTGAGATGCACATTGTTTTTTTAGGCAGAAAAAACAGTTCAGCAAAAGGGTAAAATTAGGTGACAACTCCACCAAATGTGTAGGTAGGTGCCAGGCTCTTTGAAATATCTCCAACATTGGCTGGGGGTTGTAGGGTATCTAGAGGAAGACAGTCTTATCAAATATCAAAGATATAGTGTATTTTTTTTCTCAGATTAGACTACTCATCCCCACCCTGAATGCATATTGTATTAAAAGTGCTGCCTTTAGTTTTAAATAAGCTTTTAGCAGGGTTTAACAATCATTTAGCAAGCATCAACACTTTTGAAAGCATGTGCAAGTCTGCCAAAAGTCCTGCCCAACCGTCAATCTGCTATAGGCCGGGCGGGACTTTTCTCCTTCGGAGTGGATGTCATATGATGTCCACTCTAAAGGGGCCATCCGCGTGGCCGTGCAGCGGCACGATCTGCCACTGGCTGCGTCCAGCCGATGACTGATCAATGTACTGGCTTGCTGCTGGTACCATTTGACCACTGTGACCAATCACAGCAGGTCACATGACAATTGTAAACAATGGATGGCTTCCTTTCATGCCATCCATTGTGTACAATTGTGTTGCTAGCTGTGATTGGTCACTGTGATCACATGGTACAGACAGGGCCAATCACAGCCCATCTGTACCATGTGATTAGCCCTGGCCTATCACAACTAATCACAACAAAATGAATCAGTTTCATTCAGTAAAATGCTTGCTTATAGCAATGTAACTCACTGCTATAAGCAATCATTATGTGTAAAAAAAGATAAAATAAACAAATTTAATAAAAATTATTTATTTTTTTCACACTGTCACCAGTCAGTGTCCCTGATCACTGCCACCCCAGTTATTTGATGGTGCTGTACTGCACTGATGACAGTATGTAAAAAAAAAAAAATTGTGATTGCTTAATTTTCCAAAAAATTATGACAAAAAATTACAACTGCAAAAAACTCGCCATGCCTCTTACTAAATACCTTGGACTGTCTACTTTCCAAAAAGGGGTAATTTGGGGGATATTTGTACTGTCCTGACATTTTTGGGCCTCAAAAAATGAGAAATGGCCATCAGTACATCAGGATTGATCAATTTTCAGATACAGTATCTCACAAAAGTGAGTACACCCCTCACATTTTTGTAAATATTATATGTTTACATTTGATAACACTGAAGAAATTACACTTTGCTACAATGTAAAGTAGTGAGTGTTCAGCTTGTATAACAGTGTAAATGTGCTGTCCCCTCAAAATAACTCAACTCACAGCCATTAATGTTTAAACCGCTGGCAACAAAAGTGAGTACACCCCTAAGTGAAACTGGTTAAATCGGGCCTAATTAGCCACTTTCCCTCTGCAGTGTCATATGACTCGTTAGTGTTACAAGGTCTCAGGTGTAAATGTGGAGCAGGTGTGTTACATTTGGTGTTATCGCTCTCACTCTCTCATAATGGTCACTGGAAGTTCAACATGGCACCTCATGGCAAAGAACTCTCTGAGGATCTGAAAAAAAAGAATTGTTGCTCTACATAAAGATGGCCTAGGCTATAAGAAGATTGCCAAGACCCTGAAACTGAGCTGCAGCACGATGGCCAAGACCATACAGTAGTTTAACAGGACAGGTTCCACTCAGAACAAGCCTCCCCATGGTCGCCCAAAGAAGTTGAGTGCACATGCTTAGCGTCATACCCAGAGGTTGTCTTTGGGAAATAGATGTATGAGTGAGTGCTCCCAGCATTGCTGCAGAGGTTGAAGGGTTGTGGGGCCAGCCTGTCAGTGCTCAGACCATACGCAGCACACTGCATCAAACTGGTCTGCAGTGCTGTTGTCCCAGAAGGAAGCCTCTTCTAAAGATGATGCACAAGAAAGCCCGCAAACAGTTTTCTGAAGACAAGCACACTAAGGACATGGATTACTGGAACCATGTCCTGTGGTCTGATGAGACCAAGATAAACTTTTTTGGTTCAGATGGTGTCAAGCGTGTGCGGCAACCAGGTGAGGAGCTACAGTTCATTGAGGGAAACATGAATGGCAACATGTATTGTGACTTACTGAAGCTGAGCATGATCCCCTCCCTTCAGAGACTGGGCCACAGGGCAGTATTCCAACATAACGACCCCAAACAGACCTCCAAGATGACCACTGCCTTCCTAAAGAAGCTGAGGGTAAAGGCGATGGACTGGTCAAGCATGTCCCCAGACCTAAATCCTATTACGCATCTGTGGGGCATCCTCAAATGGAAGGTGGAGAAGCACAAGGTCTCTAACATCTACCAGCTCCGTGATGTCGTCATGGAGGAGTGGAAGAGGATTCCAGTGGCAACCTGTGAAGCTCTGGTGAACTCCATGCCTAAGAGGTTTAAGACAGTGATGGAAAATAATGGTGGCCACACAATTTGGACATTTTCACTTAGGGTTGTACTCAGGGGCGTATCATGAAATCAGTGGGCCCGTGTGCAAGATCCAAAGTGGGCCCCCCCTGTGCAGCATTAAAGGAAATGCCGTGCCATGGCAAAAAGTGGGCGTGGTTTAAGTTGCCTTAAATATTGGGCATGGCTTAAAGGGGTGTGGTTCAACAGAGTCTGAGATGACTTGCATAGTTCAGAATGTGGTAATAATGTTAGGACTGGATTGGAAGCTGCTCCAGTCTGCACTGCCCCAGTGGTGACTGTGACGGCCAGGAACAGCAGACTCGTGACTACCTGGTGACCCTGCTGAGTGGAGTGGCACACACACACACACATGATTCTTTGGTAAGAGAGCCCCCCCCCAGCTAGCCCAGGCATTTAGAGTGGCAGTGAGAGTACCTGGGTCTTGGCCTTGCTGAGTGGAGAAGCGCACGTGTTTATTTAGTAAGAGAGACCCCCCAGCTCAGGTGTATAGAGTGGCAGTGGGAGTACCTGGGTCCTGGTCCTTGTCCTGCTGATTGGAGTCACTCCAGTCAGGACCCAGGTACTCCCACTGCCACTCTATACACCTGAGCTGGGGGGGTCTCTCTTGCTCAGCAGGGCCAAGACCCAGGTACTCTCGCTGCCACTCTATACACCTGGGCTGGCTGAGGGTACTCTCTTACCAAAGGAACACGTGTGTGTGTTTGCCACTCCACTCAGCAGGGCCACCAGGTAGTCACGAGTCTGCTGTTCCCGGCCGTCACAATCGCCACCAGGTCAGTACAGGCTGGAGCAGCTTCCAATCCAGTCCTCACGTCGGCATCCAGCTTTCTCTCTTCCCAGCTCTGCCCTTGCAATTTATAGAGTGTGCCAATGCTGGGACATGGTTATCTAGTGCCCAGGGCAAACTCCTCATCCCCCCATATCCCCCTTCTTGCACAAATCCCCCCCCCCAAAACGCCTCCATTCAAATTTCCCTTACCCCCAATCCCCCTCTCGGTGAAATTCCCTCCTCTCAGCACAAATCCCCCTCGGAACAAAACCTTGCCTCCACCTCCCCTTCCCAGCCCTAATCCCCTCTCTCAGCACAAATCCTCCCCCCATCTACCCCTCCCAGCATAAATTCCCCCTCTCAACACAAATCCTCCCCTATCTCCCCCTTCCAGCATGAATCCCCCCTCTCAGCACAATTTCTCCCCCTCCCAGCATAAATTCCCCCTCTCAGG
The DNA here is from genome assembly GCF_042186555.1 of Aquarana catesbeiana. NCBI lineage: Eukaryota > Metazoa > Chordata > Amphibia > Anura > Ranidae > Aquarana > Aquarana catesbeiana. Next base: position 696,475,858 of record NC_133325.1, on the reverse strand, counting down.
AAAAATCCTCCCCCATCCCCTCACAGCATAAATCCCCCTCTTAGCACAAATCCCCCCCCCCATCTCTCCTTCCCAGCATAAATTTTCCCTCTCAGTACAAATCCTCCCCCATCTCCCCCTCACAGCATAAATGCCCCCTCTTGGCACAAATCGTCCCCATCTCCCCCTCCCAGCATAAATCCCCCCTGTCAGAACAAATCCTCCCCCATTTCCCCCTCCCAGCATAAATCCCCCCTCTCAGCACAAATCTTTCCCATCTCTCCCTCTCAGCATACACTCCCCCCTCTCAGCACAAATCCTCCCCCATCTCCCCCTTACAGCACAAATCCTGCCCATCGCCCCCTCCCAACATAAATCCCCCCTTTCAGCACAAATCCTCCCCATCTCCCCCTTCCAGCATAAATTCCCCCTCTCAGCACAGTTTCTCCCCCACCCAGCATAATTCCCCCTTATCAGCACAAATCCTCCACCATCTCCCGCTGCCAGCATAATTCCTCCTTCTCAGCACAAATCCTCCACCATCGCCCCCTCCCAGCACAAATCCTCCCCCATCTCCCCCTCCCAGCATAAATCCCCCGTCTCAGCACAAATCCTCCCCATCTCCCCCTTCCAACATAAATTCCTCCTCTCAGCACAAATCCTCCCCCATCTCCTCCTCCCAGCATAAATCTCCCCTCTTAGCAAAAATCCTCCCCATCTCCCCCTTAGAGCATAAATTCCCCCTCTCAGCACAGTTCCTCCCCCATCTCCCCCTCCCAGCATAATTCCCCCTCTCAGCACAGTTCCTCCCCCATCTCCCCCTCACAGCATAATTCCCCCTTCTCAGCACAAATCCTCCACCATCTCCCCCTCCCAGTATAAACCCCCCCCCCTCAGCACAAATCCTCCACCATTTCCCCCTCCCAGCATAAATCCCCCGTCTCAGCACAAATCCTCCCCATCTCCCCCTTCCAACATAAATTCCCCCTCTCAGCACAAATCCTCCCCCATCTCCTCCTCCCAGCATAAATCTCCGTCTTAGCAAAAATCCTCCCCATCTCCCCCTCCCAGCATAAATCCTCACTCTCAGCAAAAATCCTCCCCCATCTCAAACCCGTGTCTCCTTCTCCCCCCTCCCAGTACAACCCCCCCCCCCCAGCTCCTTCTCCTGTTCTGTAAGAGCAGCCTGCTATGCTGTGACTTTTAGTGCCCTAGACTACATGGGACTGAAGAATGGCAGCCCACTATGCTGGGACTTGTAGATTGGGATTGCTGGGACTTGGGATTCCTCAGTCCCCCCACAGTCTGGGGCACTACAAGTCCCAGGATAGGAGGCTGCCATATCTCAGTCCCTCACGGAGGGCACTACAAGTCCCAGCAGAGCGGGCTGCCACAAGTCCTCCAAACACAGCATGAGGAGACCGCAGCCTTCCACCCCCATACACTCACTCCCTGGCTGCCATACACCACGCCCCTCCCCACTCTCCCCTCACAATCCTGATGGCCCCCCCCCCCCCCCCGGCCAGGCACCTCAGTGATCTATAGACCAGGAATCAGCAGATGAGATCGCCGCCTCTGTTTGCACATTGAAATTTTGTTACTCCATGTGGGCAGAGTGTGACAGGGCACAGTGGGGGGGCCCGTGTGCACCGCACATCCTACACACATGGATGATACACCACTGGGTGTACTCACTTTTGTTGCCAGTGGTTTAGACAATAATGGCTGAGTTATTTTGAGGGGACAGCAAATGTACACTATTATACAAGCTGTACACTCACTACTTTACATTGTAGCAAAGTGTCATTTCTTCAGGATTGTCATGAAAAGATATAATAAAATATTTACAAAAATGTGAGGGGTGTACTCACTTTTGGGAGATACCGTATATACTATAGTGTGTGGACAGTATAACTTTCTTAAATACTAAATAATATAAAATGATTTGGGTTATTTTCACCAAAAAAATGTAGCAGAATACATTTTGACCTAAATTTATGAACAGTTTTTTATTTGCAAAATTTTTAACAGAAACTTTAACAGAAACAGAAAATTTTCAGTCTTTTTAGTTTATTTAGCAAAAAATAAAAACCCAGTGGTGATTAAATACCAGCAAAAGAAAGCTCTAGTTGTGTAAACACAATCATAAAAATTTCGTTTGGGTACAGTATTGCATGACCGCGCAATTGTCATTCAAAATGCAACAGTGATGAAAGCTGAAAATTGTCCTGGGCAGGAAGGGGGTAAAAGTGGCCAGTATAAGTGGTTAAATCTACTTGTAGACGTATTAGTACACATATTACAAAAACAATTGAGTGCTGTCTGTGATACTTTTATTAAATTTGCATTAATATCCACATTTTAAGGACAAGCTTTAAGGGTGTACCCCCTTCTTCAAGGTCCAAGCAGTACTGCTTGGACCTTGAAGGAGGGGGTACACCCCAAAAGCTTGTCTTTTAAACCTACTGGGATTAAAATGTACCCAGTATAAGATAGATATGGCCAACACCATCTTTGTTCAGGCACTATCTGGGGCCATCTACCTTCAAGAGGAATTTCACACTACCTAGTTGAAATTAAATCCCTGATACTTGCCTCTGTATGAAAAAAACAAACAAAAAACCCAAACACTTAATAGTCTGTGGAGTCCAGTGTTGTTTTCCTTGCAATCAAAATTCTCCTTCCTCACTCTGCTTCCATCATGCCATCATCTTGAAATAAGATTCCACACATGCACAAACAAGCCATGGGTCTCTGGCAGAGACTCACAACCTGCTCGCGCATGCATGTGATTGCTGTGCATGTGCAGTTATGTCATGTGACATCTTACATTAAACACTGAAATACTGTTTTCTGGGATGTGACATAGACATTCATGCAGAATATATTAGGGGCCAATCACACGCCTCCCTGATGGTATGACATGATGGATAAGTATCTGCCTGTGTTTGTCAAAATTGAGGACGCCATTGATCCTGACCAAATCTTCCAACTCCATTTGCAGAAATGCAGCCCCAAACTTGCAAGGAACGTCCACCATGCTTTACTGTTGCCTGCAGACACTCATTATTGTACCGCTCTCCAGGCCTTTAACAAACAAACTGCCTCCTGCTACAGCCAAATATTTTGCATTTTGACTTATCAGGCCAGAGCACCTGCATGCATAGTTGAGTCAACGTCTTGTTTCCACGTTGGAGAAATGTTTTTTTTGGCTGCAATTCTTCCATTAAGACCACTTCTGGCCAGACTTCCCTGGACAGTAGATGAGCATACCCGAGTCCCACCGTTTTCTGCCAGTTCTGTTTTGATGGCACTGCTGGAAAATGTCCTTTGTTGAAGGGAAGTACTGTAAGCATGATGTGTCTTTTGTCTGCTGCATTAAGTTTCCTTGGTCGCCCACTGTGTCTATAGTCCTCATCATTGTCCGTTTCTTTGTGCTTGTTCAAATAAGCTCGAACAACACATCTTGAAACCTCATTCTGCTTTGAAATTTTTGCCTGGGAGAGACCTTGCTGCTGCAGTATAACTACCTTGTATGCTTAGTCTTGCCATGGTGTATGACCTGTGACATGAAACTTAACCTCACCTTAATAGCAGAGTTTGGCTGTTCCTCACCCAGTTTTACAGTGATTGTAAAGGCTCGTTTTTTTTTTTTTTTAAATAACAAACATGTTATACTTACCTCCCCTGTGCAGTTGGTTTTGCACAGAGCAGCCCGGATCCTCCTCTTCTCGGGTCCCTCTTTGCTGATCCTAGCCCCTCCCTCCTTTGAGTGCCCCTCAGCCAGGAGATTGCTACAGGGGGCACCCAAGCCGAGTCAGAGCTCCGTGTATCCATTCAGACACGGAGCCCCGACCTGGCCCTGCCCCCTCTCTCCCCTGATTGGCTGACTGACTTTGATTTACAGACGTGGGAGCCAATGGTGCTGCTGCTCTGTCTCAGCCAATCAGGAGGAGTGTCCTGGATGGCTGAGGAGATCGTGAACATCACTGGAGAGAGAAGGGGCTCAGGTAGGTAATTATGGGGTGCTGGGGGGGGCGGGGGCTGCTACACACTGCCTTCACAAGTCCTTTAAGCCTCCTACACAGCTCTTTCTGTTTCAGGTAATGATTGTGTTTCAACCTACATATGAAATTGATCATATACCTGACTCTAATCCTACAAACTCCCTGACTTGCAAGTGTAACATTTTATGCATTTTTGAAGCCAAAGGGGAGGCACACCAAATATTGATTTGATTTATATTTTTCCTCTGTTTGCTCACTTTGTATTTTGTAAACTGATAAAAATAAACAATTAAGATATATATATATATATATATATATATATATATAATTTTTTTTTTTTTTTTTTTTTTTAAGCAATCTTACTTTACAGCATTTCTTCACACCTGCCTAAAACATTTGCACAGTACTGTATGTATTATGCTTCCCCATGAAAGACATTTCTCTTCTCATCCTGTTCTTCATGGCATCCATCACCTGTACAGGACAAATTATCCTTGTGGGCGAAAGTGCAGCAGCAAAAGGCTGACAGAGACTCCAAACCTTCCTCCAAATAAAAGTACCCATTTGTCCTTGTCTTTAGGATCAATGAGCTTTGCAAGTGACCAAGTGTAAGGCTATAGATTTTACCTACTTTTCGCTTTATTCCCACCTGCCCTGCTCATCTGACAGTTGTTGATACATGTCCTATTAATAAACCACAATCCCCCCTCCAAAACCTCTGCGCAGACTGTAATCATCTCCCATCCGGGGCGAGTGATAAATAGAGGGAACTCGCACCTGTTCCTGGACTATCACAACTTGTACAATACACCTGTCCTCAGTACAGCCTCCACCCTGTGTCCTGACTCCTCGTGCCTCCGATTAAGAACCCTCTTGCCGGATATCACTTGCCATGCAGCACCATGCACATTGATTTATGGCTGTGGTTCCACATTCTGCCTTCTTACGGGAATCAATTCACAGGCCACGTCCGCTTGCCTGATGAAAATAACAAGCATTGCGAAATCCATGATAAATCACGGTAAATTGCACTCACAAATACTTCTGCTATTAGTTAAACATTTATCATTAAATTGGAGGTTAAAAATTACTTCTGTTTAGCAAATACATCATTAGCGATGAAAAGTCATTTATTATAGTCGCTAGATATATGTAATTATACAGTTGTTATTCAGCTGCTCCTACAACAGAACAACTGCATTGAAATTTATTATGCTCCACATCCTAATATAAATGCTAAAAGTTTCCCATATATACAACATACCTTCTATTATGACAATTTGTAAAGATGAAAGAAGACCTGTTCATGCACACATTGAAATAAAAAAGGATTTTTTTTTCAGCCACTTTATGTAGTATAAAAGTCAATTAATCTAAGTGTTCCAGCTGCAGTATATTAAGGCTAGGTTCACACTTCTGCGTGTGGCTGTGGGAATCGCAGCAATTCCCGCACCCACAACTACCCGCAGTGAAAACGCACTGCTCTGTGGAAACATGCTGGGCTGCCATATAAATACACCCTAAGACAGTTGTCACTTGAACAGGTGTGCCCATTACAATATTCCCCCTTTAACGCTCATTCAGTGAGAACTTTTAAATGTTTGCGTTCACATTACAGTGGTCCTCGGAACACATAGGGTGAACCTTGCCTGCAGAACACAGGTAGCAATAATATCCTGACAAGGGTTGCTCTATCCAAAACAAAACAAAAAAAAAAAAGTTTGGGAAAAGTTTAGATTGTAAAACCAACATACAGAGTAATTGTAAAGCTCTTATGCTTTTAAAACATCCAATTAAAAAAAATGTTTAAGATTCAGATGCATATATCGTAAAGGTTGTCCAGTACCATGCACCCCATAATTCACAAGATATTTAATAATTAGCAGGCCTGCCTATAAACATGAATAACAACGTATACAAAGGAGCACTTAAGGCTAAATTTCTTAGTTACAGTGAACTGAACGTACAGAAAATATGGAGTGCGCTTTAGTTTTATGGGTCTTCAAAGGAATTAGTAGTAAATTGCTGATGAAATAAATACCTTGGTCATATTATAAATATGTTGAATACAGTAGTGGCCCATCCATGCAGGGCGCAGGGGCACCACCCCCTAATCCATGTGCCCGGCCCTTAATTTACATGCAGGGTGCCGGACGCATGGATTTTATTGGGTTTTTTTTTTTCTTTTGAAGCACATGATTAGAGCCTGAGGCACTAATTGGCTTCAAAAAAGAGTGGACTCGGGGCACAGAGCACTGCACCCTGAGAGCACCCACTTGTGTGATATAGCGAATTGATATTCGCTATTGTCTTCCTGATTCTCCTCCTGGGCAATCAGGAAGTGGTTCATGAGACCTGATTGGCCAGGAGTCTTGGGGGGGGATATCGCCACCATCCCGTCTGTCTCCTGCGGGGGTGGGGATCCCCGCCACCCCGTCCGTCTCCCACGGGGGTAGCGGGCGTCGTTGGTTTGCCGCTCCCCCCCCCAAAATATTGAACACCAGCCGCCACTGGTTGAATATTAACAAGACCTGGATTTCCTATTGCAAACTGAAAAAATCGAGATATTGGGTGAATGGCAAGAAGTGTGACTTCATGTAATGAACATGTTGGCAAATAAGGGTGTCAGCAGTGCCAAATCTTTAGAACACAGAAAGCTGCAAATTATTTTCATATTAGTCCTTCAGTTCTTAGTTTCATAGGTCTTTTAGTGTCTGCCACCCCTCTCTGTCAATCCCTCCACTGGCTTCCGATGCGCAGTGAATAAAATTCAAAATACTAACAACAACAAAGCTATTCACAACTCTGCCCCAAACTACATTGCCAACCTCATCTCCAAATATCACTCAAACCATCCTCTTCGCTCCCCCCAAGACCTCCAGCTCTCTAGCTCTTGTTTCCTCCTCTAATGCCCATCTCCAGGACTTCTCCAGAGCCTCTCCTATCCTCTGGTGCGCTCTACCTAAGTCTATCCGGCTATCTCCTACTCTGGCTTCCTTTAGGCAATCCCTGAAAACTCATCTCTCGGGGGAAGCCTATCACACCTCCAACTAACTGAACTTTTATCACTTCCATCACCTCATCCCCCACAGTTCTAACCTTTTGTACCACTTGCCCCACCCTATTAGATTGTAAGCTTTTATCAGCAGGTCCCTCTTAATCCTCTTGTATTTTGTTGTATTGTAACTGTATTGTCTCCCCTTATATTGTAAGGCACTGCACAAACTGTTGGTGCTATATAAATACTGTATAATAATGATAATAATATTTATAAAAGTATGGTGTTTAAAGCATACAGAGTTTTCAGGTACACCTACCATGTGCTGGGGATCACTGTTCCGTTCTACCACTCCTTCAGCCTACTAATATTTCTTGTAAAATAATCATGTAAATACAATTGCAGAAAAATAGCTGCATTATCACAAAAATGTTTTAAAGGCAGTTGTTCAGATCTCTATATGTCAGCAATTTTGTCTCAATTTTGGGATTTAGGAGGGTTTTTAATATATAAATTAGCTGATCATGTAAACCAGACACCCATCCTGCATTGATGTATGGGCCCGAGGAAGGAACCATAGAGTGTAGTGGAGGATGCAGGAAATCGACACACCTGGGAATGTGTTGTATGAAAGGATGCTGATAGCTTTACACTGCAACAGAGCGAGGATTCCACAGATGGGCATTGGAACCTTTTAAGTATAAAGTCTCTTCATTTACAAGATCTCTTTGTTATTTATTTTAATTTCAGAGTCACTTTAGGATCACTAGGAGTCAAAGGGAGCCATGATGTATTTGTACTCTCCCCCTCCTTTCATAGTTACACCTGGTATGATATTTATTTCACATGCCTATGACTATTAGAGGCCTCTTTTTTCAATGAAAAAGATATGGTTTTCAGAAATAGATTAGAAGTCATGTCACATTACCAGTTAAATGATATTTAGCAGGGTTCTTAAAGACTTCTCTCTGTGTCTGGCTTGTCTAAGTGTAGCACCCTCTACCAGAAGGTAGGTGCTAGTAAGGTTTGTTTTACTAGGTTTGTTCAGCACAGGCAAATTTAGGAAGGCCTATGCTGCAAGCTAGGCCTGCCTGTTTTGATCTTGGGGCTGGGAGTGATTAGAGTAGCAGTGGGTGTGATCATTTGCATTTCAGTTCTGAGGCGCCTCCCCTGCTTCCAGGGAGAATGTTCTGGAAGAGGAGGCTGGGCCTAGAGCTGGAGTGGCAGGCAGCACATGTGGGAGCTCTGACCAATCCCTAACTGGCATTGGCAGGGGGCGGGCCTCCTATATATGCTGAGGTCACATGCTGCTGGAGAGGAGTAGTTGACTGGGTGACGTGAGGAATGGAGTGCTAGACAGCTGCAGGATCACACCCCCATCTGGGGGGTGTGGGATCACAGGAGGAGGCCGAGGGAGAACTGTGAGGGAACATTGCCTTTACACAGTCACTGGCAATGTCTCTGTCACCACATGGCAAAAAACAGAAGAGAAAAGAGAATTCTTCAATGAGGAACACGCAATGATCAATATTATAAATATAAATACTAATTTTATTGAAAAAATCACAATAATCACCAATCCAAAAATATACTGTAAAAACAGGTACCATCACCAATTAAAAAGGACAACATTGTCATGGACAGATGCAGATGGCCACCTCTCACAGCCAAACTCTCACACCAAGCAATTAAATTCATTCAGAAATTTGTGCATGAATGGTTACAACAATGAATTAGATGCACTGATATGCTGAAAGTCCTTGATAATCAGGAGAGGGCAGCAGATTGAGGCAGATGAATATTGCTTGGGTGATGGGGGAGTATGAAGACCGACCTGGTTATCAAGGTGGAAGACTCCTGAGATCAGGAGACCCAGAGCGGGGAAGGAGGGGAGGTGGGGGAAGGGTAGGGGGCCTATGGTGGGGAGACCACCAACAGAGGGACCCAGGGCTGTTTCAACAGCAGCTATAGTGAGTATACACGCCTGTGTATTGAGTGTCTCTCTAGGCCTGTGGTGGCTCACAATGTTGGAGGCCAAATGCACATGACTTGGAGCTGAGCTGGGTGACTGTCTCTGTTAGCTGGATGCAGTGTGGTGGACACAAGGTGCTAATAATAACTGTCCGAGAGCTGGGATGTGTACAGGTTGAATCTCACCCAGTGTCGACTGCAGTCCTCTCCAGGAGCAGGAGTTGTAGCTGTCACCGTCTCCAGCAGGTGGATTAATACGATTGCAGATTGCTGTATCTTCCACAGGGTCATTTAATGTGCACGTCCGTTGGCGGTCCCGTGGAGGTAGGGATGGTGGTAAGCCTGGAGGGGTACCGCACCGGGGCCGGGTAGACTGGCGACCACGTTCCTCCCCTCATTCCGTTTCCGCGGATATGTACGGGCAACCGTTGTGGTTCAAGCCGGTGGTTACGGGGCTGGTGGGTGGTTCTGCGAGGCTGCCGGGACGCTATGGGCAGCGTGATGCCATCACGCTGCCCATAGCGTCCCGGCAGCCTCGCAGATGCCATCACGCAGTGATGCCATCACGCTGCCCATAGCGTCCCGGCAGCCTTGCAGACCCACCCACCAGCCCCGTAACCACCGGCTTGAACCACAACGGTTGCCCGTACATATCCGCGGAAACGGAACGAGGGGAGGAATGTGGTCGCCAGTCTACCCGGCCCCGGTGCGGTACCCCTCCAGGCTTACCACTATCCCTACCTCCACGGGACCACCAAAGGACGTGCACATTAAATGACCCTGTGGAAGATACAGCAATCTGCAATCGTATTAATCCACCTGCTGGAGACGGTGACAGCTACAACTCCTGCTCCTGGAGAGGACTGCAGTCGACACTGGGTGAGATTCAACCTGTACACATCCCAGCTCTGGGACAGTTATTATTATTAGCACCTTGTGTCCACCACACTGCATCCAGCTAACAGAGACAGTCACCCAGCTCAGCTCCAAGTCATGTGCATTTGGCCTCCAACATTGTGAGCCACCACAGGCCTAGAGAGACACTCAATACACAGGCGTGTATACTCACTATAGCTGCTGTTGAAACAGCCTTGGGCCCCTCTGTTGGTGGTCTCCCCACCATAGGCCCCCTACCCTTCCCCCACCTCCCCTCCTTCCCCGCTCTGGGTCTCCTGATCTCAGGAGTCTTCCACCTTGATAACCAGGTCGGTCTTCATACTCCCCCATCACCCAAGCAATATTCATCTGCCTCAATCTGCTGCCCTTTCCTGATTATCAAGGACTTTCAGCATATCAGTGCATCTAATTCATTGTTGTAACCATTCATGCACAAATTTCTGAATGAATTTAATTGCTTGGTGTGAGAGTTTGGCTGTGAGAGGTGGCCATCTGCGTCTGTCCATGACAATGTTGTCCTTTTTAATTGGTGATGGTACCTGTTTTTACAGTATATTTTTGGATTGGTGATTATTGTGATTTTTTCAATAAAATTAGTATTCATATTTATAATATTGATCATTGCGCGTTCCTCATTGAAGAATTCTCTTTTCTCTTCTGTTTTTTGTCATATGCCATTTGAATTCAGAGGAACACACCCACATACGGTTGGTGTTAGCAATTGTCTCTAACCTATACAGACGTGGTTAATAGCACCTTTAGTCTGTCCTAATAACATTTGACCGCAGAGTATATTGGTTCTTTTATTATCTGTTTTCTTTTCTGTCACCACATGGTCAGTGGCACGGAACTCCTGGAGCAGAGGAGCAGGAGAAGCTGTCGGAATGCATGGTCCGGCAAAGTTCCTCATCAAGGACTCAGGGCTGAAAGGTTGGACGGTCGGTGAGAGTTACCACAGTGGATGGCTGTAGGATGTGCCAGGGATTCTGTAAGGGAACTGCTTCTACATGGTCACTAGCAGAGTCTTCATCATGCACATGGTGGATGGTGAGGAGTCCTGGACCAGAGAAGAGACTGTGGGGATGTTTGTGTCAAATCAGTGTGGCCAGGGAACACATGATTTGCAAGTATGACTGGCTGGGAGCAGTAGTCCATTTCCTAGAAAATAGACTTTAACCTACTAGGCCTCCAGGGAGAGGTTCTATAGGCCTCAGGCCTAGTAGCAGCGAGTCACCAGAGCCAGTAGAGGGTCTTATACAGAGTGAGTTCTTCATACCCATTTGAAGAGGATGTGTTATACCCTAATGTAACTACAAGTTGTGCAGGAGGAAAACTAATGCCCCGTACACACGGTCGGACTTTGTTCGGACATTCCGACAACAAAATCCTAGGATTTTTTCCGACGGATGTTGGCTCAAACTTGTTTTGCGTACACACGGTCGCACAAAGTTGTCAGAAATTTCCGATTGCCAACAACGCGGTGACGTCAACCACGTACGACGAGACTAGAAAAGGCCAGTTCAGAACCAAGTGCGGCACCCTTTGGGTGCTCCTTTTGCTAATCTCGTGTTAGTAAAAGTTTGAGAGACGATTCGCGCTTTTTCATACTCGTGTTTTTCAAATCGTTTTCTGCTGTTCAGTTTGTGCTTGTGGGTTTGTATCTGCTCTTCAGTGCGTGCAAGCAAGTTCCACGTGACTTATAGTCATTGTGTTCTTGTTCGTTCGTTACTGTTTTTCAGGTCGCTCTTCACAGGCCTTGCTGTTCTTCAGTGCGTTCTGTTACTTCGTTCTGAGCAGCCGACCGTTTTCTAGCCATGTTGCGTATACGTACTCCTCGTAGAGTTCGTGCTGTGTGGGGGCTTGGTGTTGGGGTCCTGACCTTGACACAAGTCCAGTCCATGAACAGGGTGGGGAGGAGTTCATGGACCAAGAATTGGTTGCTTCAGCGTGACCAGTTCTCTCATATGCCTTTGCTCCGTGAGATCCGTGAGAATAATCCTGATGATTTAAGGAACTTTCTCAGGATGAAGGACCCCGTATTTCACCGTCTGCTGGCTTCGCTGACCCCCTATATCAGCAGGCAGGATACCTGCATGAGGCAAGCCATCACTTCGGAGCAGAGGCTCGTCGCTACCCTGCGGTACTTGGCGACAGGGAGAAGCCTGCAGGACTTGAAGTTCTCAACAGGCATCTCCCCCCAGGCTCTGGGTATCATTATCCCAGAGACCTGTTCTGCCATCATCCAGGTCCTGCAGAAGGAGTATATGAAGGTAAGATTTTTATCCTTTAACATCACATTTTATTGTATATAATGTTTGCTAATGTATTGTATTTCTTTACTCATTCCCTAATTACCATGATTGTAATATGCTGTGAATGTCCCCTTTGTCCTCATGCATGCTGGATTTTTATGTAATTTTTTTTTAGTCCTTCATACATATTTGCCTTCACTAACCTCCCCAGCATGCTCTCCTGCCCTATATTCACCTCATGTAGTCACTTAACAATGTATTTTATCAGCTCCATAGTAGTGCTTTACTCCAAATACCCCCTAAAAGGTTTAGAAATGTGATTTGTGCTTTAAATTCTGGCAGAGTGGCAGAGGCTTTTTTTTTGTGGTGTCCCCAAATCATTTTTAGTAACCCTCCCTCCCCCCAACTGCTAAGTCAGCTGATCCCAATTCTCTATCTATCCTCAATCATCTATCTGCTGACTTTGCCAAACCCATACACACTATACCCATCTCTTTAGTGCTCAGATGTATGGATGAATTCCCCAAAGCATGTAGTGCAAGGGCCTGCCTGTATACTTTCAAATGGTACTGTTTAAAGTTTTTGTATCCTATTATTATCTTGATAGGTAATAGCAGAATGTCCAAATGTGCTCAAATGTGTACAGTGTGTATTTATATCTTTGTATTATGACACTTCTTACCTGTCCAGTGGGCTGCCAATAGTGTAACTAAGGAGGGGCTGTTCCAAGTCATACCCTGTATTTAGGCATTCATCTCTCAATGAATTGGAGAGGGTTACCTGTCCAAGATTCACCCCCCCTATAATGTTAGAAATGGCCCATGAGAGGGGGGGGGGAGGGGGAATATGATAGGTGTACCTTATACTTTGGCGTTGTTCAATTCCCCTTACTAAATGCTATCTGGAGGTTGGCCAAGAATGTTTGTGTCTAATCTGCTTGCCATGTTTATGTGCAAAAATACTAATTTATTTTTGTTTTCCTCAACAGTTTTCTTCCACGCCACAGGAATGGCAGACTGTGGCCTCCCACTTTGCCCAGCGGTGGGACTTTCCTAACTGCGGAGGGGCAATTGATGGGAAACACGTCCACATCGTCCCACCACCCAACTCGGGGTCATACTATTTCAACTATAAGGGGTTCAATAGTATTGTGATGTTGGCGGTGGTGTCGGCTAATTACGACTTCTTGTATGTGGACGTGGGGAAGAATGGCCGGATGTCCGATGGTGGAGTCATCGCCCAGATGGAGTTCTACAGGCGTCTCCAGAATGGCAGCTTGGACTTGCCACCTCCAGAGGACAATGTGGAAGGACTCCCATTCGTCTTCGTAGCAGATGAAGCATTTGCGCTGGGGGACCATCTTATGCGGCCATTCCCGATGAGGACCCTCACCCCGGAACAGAGGGTTTTTAATTACCGGCTGGCCAGAGCCAGAAGAGTGGTGGAGAACACATTTGGAATCATGGCCAGCCGGTTCCGCCTATTTCTGACACCCATCCATATGGCGGAGTATAAACTGAATCATATAATCTTGGCGTGCTGTGTTCTACATAATTTTTTATGCCAACATTCTGCCAACTATGCTGGCTCAGTTGGGCCTGAGGCCGGAATTCTACATGATACAACCCTGACGGCGCTTGAAAGTGGCCGTCCTGGCTTGCCCTCCCTGAGTGCCCGTGATGTCTGGTTAAGATACCTTGAGTTCCTTGCGGTTAGGGGGGCCATCAATATGCCAGACAATTTGTGAAGCATTTATCAAATAAAAAAAAAACAAGCTAATCTTTGGTGACATTTACTGCTTGTGTTTGTTTTAGCTGACCCTGACAGCAATGTGGGGAGTCCTAAAAATGGCGTGATTGTGTAACCTTTTATACAAAGCACTGTTGGGTGTTATTTACTAAAGGCATAGACACTTTGCACTACCAGTGCACTTGAAACTGCACTGAAACTGCACTTGTAGTGCAAACAGGATTTGCCCTTAGGAAATAACCCCCATTTTCACAGAAAACAGCAATTACATCACCACAAAAGTGTAGCGTTGAGACAATAATCCACACATTCTTGATTAACAAACTTTTTAATACCTGCACAATCACATGTGCATTTAGAAAGTGTTTTTAAAACAAACCAACATGTTTGTTGTATAACAATTTTTGGGGTGGCATTATCAAAAATAGAAATGTCCATTTACGATAAAACAGGCATGTGTAAAACCAACAAGAAAGACAAAAAAATTGAACTTACAAAGTTCACATATGGTAAAACTTGAAGGCAATATCAGACATGAGTATTTAGGAACTGTGTTTGATATTGCGTTCAGATGGGGTGAAGTCACCCCTTGAAAAGCCAAATTTGGAAGATGCACACCAATTTACGAATGTCAACATGTGCTAGCTGCCATCACGGGGGATCAAGGGACGTGTTTTGGGGGAGCAACCCCTTCCTCACCGCTACTTTATTATTGAGGAAGGGGTTGCACCCCCAAAACGCGTCCATTGATCTCCCGTGATGCCAGATAGCACATGTTGGCACACTGTGTGCATCCTCCAAATTTGGCTTTTCGATACATCGCTAAAAAATTTTTGAGATTGTAGCACACAAAAAAAGAAAGTGATTTTGTGGGGTTTTAAATTCGCCCCAAAACATCAATGATGTTATTATTTTTTTGAATAACATCATTGATGTTTTTCTTGAGGTTTTCCAATTCTAAATTACACCCCATGATCTCCCCGATCAGGATCTGGGCACTTTCTGATGTGAAAGGATCTCGACCAACAACATCACGATCACATAAAAAGAGAGAAACCAAACAAAAACAGGTATCAAAAATCTGACGGCATCCATCTCTTACCTGAGCCTGTGGTCGCAGACACTCACCTGTTGTGGTGACTAGTTCAACCACGTCTTCTTCCTCCTCCTGCTCAGCTTGTGTTGCGGGTATTTCCCCTTCTTCAAGAGGTGGGGGTCTCTGGTCTCCTCGGATGAGGGGTGTCCTCCGAGTCTTTTCTCCCCTATGTAAAACAAAAATGGTATAATTAGCACACAGATATTTGATGGCCGAAATATAAAGATGAAACATTGCTTGGAAGTGTCTATTTGGGCAGAGTTCCAAGATGTAGCATTTTTATTGTCCTTTGTCAAGCTGCAATACTTTACCTGTCTTGTACAAGCTTCACAGATGGAGACACCCCTATAGTATACACTGGAGCACCTGTGTGGGCCCCCTAATAAAAAGGGTGTTCTTGTGTCCCACACTAGTGCTCCAGCGTCCAGATGTGTAAACAGCTGCTGAGTGTCCTCTCCTTACACAGAATTTAGTTTGCATTTCATTCTAGTAACAAACTCATCTACACAACCAAATATTTTTCATACAAGTAGGCCCTAAAAAATGTAGGAAAATGCATATGGCCTAAACAATGGTGTTTTAGAGGCAGAAAGAAAAATGTTTGATACGAACGAATAATGGGCCCATGAACATTAAAGTTGCCTTTTTAAACTGTACAACAATTTTTGCAGCACTCTCCGGATCTTTCGGTACTGTTCGGGCTCTCTTAATTTCAGGTCCGACCACCGCTTCCTGAGCTGATCTTTCGATCGTCGTACCCCGAAATTCCGGTGCAGACTTTTGACCACTTTCGCAATGATCTTGGCCTTTCTGATATTGGGGTTGGGGTAAGGCCCATACTTTCCATCATAGTCGGCCTTCTTCAGGATGTCCACCATCTCCAACATCTCCCCAAAGGACATATTTGTGGCCTTAAATCTCCTTCTGGATCGGGATGTGTCCTCCTCCTCCTCCTCGTTCCTGTAATTAGCATGCACCTGCTGTGTATCCGCCATGTGCTCTTCCCCCACTGCGCAGAACGAAAAGGGGCGGGGAATAGACTAGAAAGAACGTCAGGGGCGGGCGGAGTTACACGCATGCACAGTGTGTATAAAGCGTACCACACGTGCGTATTATGTACGATCTGTGAGCGGAGGAAGGAGCATTGGAGGCGCCGATCGTAAGAACGAAGGTAAGAGACATACTTGTGCCTATACTGCTTCTACATTGAGGCCTATATTGTAACAAGATTAGGAGAGTTTGGCCTGACATTAGGGTTTGTCTTGTGTTGTGTCTTGCAGTGAAAATGGATATCTTTCAAGATAGTGACTTCATGGCAATATTCATTGACATGTTCAGGGAGCTGCCTTGTCTGTGGGAGATCAACCACCCACATTATAGGAACCAAACAAAGAGGAAGGCAGTGCTGGATCAATTGTTGGAAATTGTGAAGCAGGTGATCCCCACGGCAGACATCACATATTTGAAGATCTTAATTGATGGCCTGAGGAGCACATATTTAAGGGAGCGCCAGATAGTCCAGGATTCGCAGAGATCCGGAGCAGCAGATGACATCTATGTCCCCAGGATGTGGTACTATGACAGGCTGCATTTTCCGGCAGGTCAGACTGAACCCGGGTCATCACTCTCCAGTCTTCCTTCCACGCTTCCTTCCCCCCCAGCTGAGGCTTCTGACGCCCAACCTGGGCCTTCCAGGCAACAACATGTGGAGGAGCCCAGCTTGAGCCAGGTATAGCATTCCTCTAAATATTTCTGCTTGTCCAATCAATGATGTTAACTAGATGTTAGTTTGGAGTACTAATTTGGGATTGTGATTGATGATGCAAAAACTAAAACCATGTCCCTTTTTCATATACAGGGAAGTCTCAGCCAGGAGGTGGCCGGGCCGAGCAGGCTGGCTGATCTGCAGGTCCCTCCCCTACACCTGGAAAGAGAAAGTGGCAGGAGAAGGAGTGCCCTAGAGGAGGCTGCCATAGGCCTCTTTTGCAAGGCTACAGAGGCCCTGGGAGCACCACACACCGTGGGGGATGACTTCGCTGCCATCATTGTCTATAAAATGCAGAGGATGGAGGAGGGCCAACAACTCATGTGTGAGTCCTTAATGTTGGAGGCTCTTAATAAGGGGTTGAGGGCCCAAATAATATCTGATACACACCTTTGTGAACGCACACATGGTCCTCCTCCTCCTCCTGCAGGTCCTCCTCCTCCTTCTCCTCCAGGTCCTCCTAGTCCTCCTCCTCCTCCAGGTCCTACTCCTCCTCCTGCCACATCTCCAACAGCAGAGCCACAGCCAGGAAGGAAGCGTGGAAGGAAGACCAGAAAGTGATGACCCTGGATCCAGTCTGGTCTGGCAAAAGATGCAGCCTCTTGTGGTACCACAGCCTGGGGACACAGATGTCATCTGCTGCTTTCCGGATCTCTGGGACTTCTGGACCAGACTGCACTTCCTTACATATGGACTCCTCAGGCCACCAATTTTGATGTTCAAGAATTGATGTCTGCCCTGGGGGTCCAA
Organism: Aquarana catesbeiana; assembly: GCF_042186555.1. Classification (NCBI taxonomy): domain Eukaryota; kingdom Metazoa; phylum Chordata; class Amphibia; order Anura; family Ranidae; genus Aquarana; species Aquarana catesbeiana. Next base: position 696,458,394 of record NC_133325.1, on the reverse strand, counting down.
GGCTTCGCTAATTTCTCCTGTTTCTCCAGCGTTGCCTCCCTCTTTGTTTGGTTCTGAGCCCTTAATAAAGGAATTTTGGTTTGAATTATACTTGCCTATGTGTGTTTTCCTTCAAAAAGGACAGTTTGTTGGTGAGGATTCAGGTACATTTCAAAAATACAATGTGAAATTAACAAGGGACACCAACACCAAACAATCTCCTTGAGATTAAATAATACAAGATATCAATGGTGTAGTGGTAACTTGAGACACAAAACACACACAAAAATATTCTGGAGTAAAACTAAAAATAACATTAAACAAAGATCAGCCTTTGAAAAAATACAAACATAAAATCGAACAAAAAAATGGCTTTAAATAAAAAAAAAAAATTAGTTATGTCAGATGTGACAAATAACAAGATATTCAGGTAATCCCAATAAAAAAAAAAGAAGTTTGTGAGAAGTGTGTGTGAATATGAGCAGCAAAACTACTTAATTCTTCTCACATTATAAAGAAGAAGAGAGTGCGCTGTATTAAACTATTTTTAACATTGCAGCGTGACGAAAGTGCTGTATCCATTGCGAACGCTAATTTTACCAGACCGAGCTGTTCCGTGTCGGAATTTCTTCTGAGCATTCGTGGCACTTTGTGCGTCGGAACAGGCCACACACGGTCGGAATTGACGCGATCGGATTTTGCTGTCGGAAAATTTTATAGCCTGCTCTCAAACTTTGTGTGTCGGAAAATCCGATGGAAAATGTCCGATGGAGCCCACACACGGGGCATTAGTGTGCAAGGAGAAGCACGTTTGGGCAGGTGGTGATGAGAACTAATACCACTACTTTTACGCGGTCAAAAGTGATGTTTCTGTCCCTCACGTGGTGATGGATGGAGAGCTCTTATGCCCTGTACACACAACCGGTTTTGCCGTTGGAATAAACTCTGAAGGTTTTTCCGACGGATTTCCGAAGGAATTCTGCTCAAGCTGTCTTGCATACACACAGTCACACCAAATTCCGACCGTCCAGAACACGGTGATGTACAACACGTACGACGGGACTAGAAAATGGAAGTTCAATAGCCAGTAGCCAATAGCTTCTGTCTCGTACCTGCTTCAGAGCATGCGTCGTTTTTGGTACGTCGGAACAGCATACAGACCAGCGGTTTTCCCGATAGGAATTGGTTCCAGCAGAAATATTTAGAGCATGTTCTCTTTCTAGGTCCGTCAGAATTTTCAAAGGCAAAAGTCAGATGAGGCATACACACGATTGGAATATACGATGAAAAGCTCCTGTCTGACTTTTTCTGTCGGACATTCCGCTCGTGTGTACGCGGCATTAGTAACAACAGTCTGCATGGAGATGCAGGGAGCAATAGTCTGCATAGGAGATGCAGAGGGAGTAACAGTCTGCAGGGAGCTGCAGGAGAAGATTTCTACTTAGTCAAGTGTGCACATTCTATCTTCAGGCTCTAAACAGATCAAAGTATATTGAAACCTGTAAATATGATGGCAATGATTAATTCTATGGGCATCCCATATCTCAATCCCTATCCAAGTTGTATTTCCCAATAAAACAACAAAAACAAAGCACGCAAAAGACTGTTCATTGTCTCTGGAAAGGATGCATGAAGTCTGGCAGTGGGGTGATTTGGCGGATTGTTTGTCAGTGGTGCTATCACCATGGCTACATAAGGAAGATTAACACATCAGTCTATGCAGTGTCAAATTAGTTGCATCTTTGCTTTAGAAACAGTTTTTTTGTTTTTAAAGCAGTTGTCACTTTTCCTGTGAAAAATGAGATTGGTGAACCTTTTTTTTTTTTTTTTTAACAATTGTAAGAGAGAACCACAGCTTGGTTAAGTTTCTGATTTCTTATTGTGCTGACGTGCAGTTGCATCTTCTCTTCAGCCAAATTTTATTGAAAAACAGGTGCTTTTTCTGTTGGTTTTTCCCAGTTGTTCTTCCTTATACTTTTGTAATTCTCTACTCTGTGGACAGGCAGCTGACATAGCCAATTACAAAGCTGAGGCAGCGTTCCTGAAAATGGTAGTGCAGATTGAATTGTCAAAGGACGACTTGGCCTAGTTTGCAGATGCAAATTAGCTGTAAAATAAAGAAAATTCTGTAGATGTTAAAGAAAGACAAATAGGTAAATGTAGTTTCAATAAATGGCAAATAAAAACATCCAATAAAAACATCCACTATGCTATATTACTACTAGTTGACTGTGAAAAAATTTACAAGGCATTGAAAAAAATGGCTGTGCTTTTTTTGTCTCTTTTTTTTTTACTTTATAGTAATCGACGGCTAAACCTACTGCCACTCCCATTCTAAGCCTATTCTATCTAAGCCTGTAAAGAAAAGATGTCTATACTTACCTATTGTAGCGCTGGCAGATTTGCGATCTACCATCTGATAGGTAAATTTTAGTAACTTGTTCGTTAGGAAGGTTAGATTTGCCTCTGTTCCAGCTTGGCTGACGTTGCGTGTGTTTCCATACTGAGCCGTGGGTGTCGCTGTTACCGCTGGCTAGTGTTGGAAAGGCAACGTGTCTAAGCGTATGGATGCTCTTCTGTCCCGGAGACAACTCGGTGGAGGTGGTCCTCCGAGTTGCATTCTGGGGAGGGTATTTATGGGACAGACGCCATATTTTGGGGTTCGTTTTACAGCCACCTGCTGGCCCTCCTGGCCGACAGGTATGCTTAAGAGAGCTATCTCGTGGTCCTCCATTCCGGAGGCCCACGTTGCTGCGGCGCAGGGGTGGGCCCAGAAGCTTGTCTGGGGCCTACCACAGCGGCCGAGGAATGGTCCTGAGCTGTCTATCCAGAGGGAAGAAGCTGGACAACCGAGGAGATCCCAGGGGAGGACCCGTCATGGAACGATCATGCAACGTGCTGGTCTGGAGAGGGGCCTGGTGACTCGGTTGGAGGATGTATCCTAGAGTGATTATACAGCATAGTGTTGCCGGGTTGGCTTAAAGGTTCAAGCACTGACAAGTGACTGACATTCACCACAAAAAAAACAATACATCCTGTGGCACAGGATCGTACGGGTTCATCCCAAACAAGTCTGTGGCAGAGACTTTTGTTCGTGCTACGTACTGGCTGCTAGGCTAGTGAGAGAGGCCTTTCCAGCCGTGCAAGGAGTGTGTTCCACCAAGGGAGTGCATTCTACTGAAATATCCAACCCCAAGGACATTTGTCAAGAATCTTACTTAAAAGGTATTTGAGTTTTCCTCTGCGGTTCTCCTTCTGCCTCTTTCCTGCTACTTCCTTCGTTGATGGTTTATTAAAGCATTGAAAACGTACTCAAGTGTTGGTGCGTGTGTCGTCCAGAGGTAAACTCAACGGAACCCCTAGACCCGGTGCCGGTGAAACAGAGGGAAGGAGAGTGAAGGTAACAAGCCCGCTTAAACCAGCAGCTCCACCGAGAGTTATTGCTACACTATTCTGAAAACACTTTGGTCCAGTCCCATGATCAGCTGTTAGAGGCAGCTTTAAAGTGTATGTAAAACCATTTATCAGTTTTCTTCCACTTCACAATTATGTGCCACTTTGTTTTTGTCTATCACATAAAATCCCAATAAAGTACATTGATGTTTTTGGTTGCAACATGACAAAATGTGGAAAATTTAAAGGGGTATGAATTTTCAAGGCACTGTAGTGAATGCAGGGTCCTAGGTTTAGTAACACTTTAAGAATGAATTCCGCTTATGGATATTTTTACATACTTACATTGGTCCATACCTGTGGGAGCCTGGTGGAAACTGGAAATCAGTGTAGTAGGCACTGCTACTAAACTGACTGCCGCTTGCTAGGTCCCATGCTGAGCTGCTGCCCTGCTGCTTATTGAACATATGAGGTCACTTGCTTGACAAGGATGCATTCTCTGATTGGATGAGACAGGGCAGTGAGGTCATGAATCACCTCAGAGAATGCTTTGTAAATGGGCAGTCACATGGCATGGGAGATCACTGCCTACTACAGTGATTTGCAGCTTCCAGGGGGATCCCACAGATATGGTAAATATATGCCAATTTACAATGATCCAAGCAGCAATCAGGCCTTGGACACAGACACTCTACACAGATCATCTGTAGGTAATTGCTACATGAGCGTTTTACATGTGTTTTGTTGTAGACAGCTGCAGGAGCCATGAGCCTCCCGTTACTTTCAACAGGGCTTTCCATCCGCAGCTAATCACAGGGAACCCCACTGGGTCTTCAAGTGCGAATGGGGCCTAAGAGACAAGATATTGCATCAAATGAGCTCCAGCTGTATGAACAACTAAAAGGCAGCTGTGTGTAGGGAAATACCTTTTTTCAGTTGTTGGAATATTGTCTATGTAGAGTGGTTTTGTACATATTATAGTTATAAAAAAAATAGGATAAATATGAAATATTGCATAATAATATTTGTATCTTTTAACCAGTAGGTGACACCCCTTTCCCTATGCTGAGATGTTATCTTCCTATAGCCTTATGTATCGTTACAGAAAGCAACAGCTAAAGCTGCAATTCACACACAGAACTATACAGACATGGCTCATTGGACAACTCAGTAAGAGGTTTCAGTCAGACAAATGCTGCCTGAAAGCAGGTACCTCCATAAGATCTAACTCAAACATTGTGTTCCAGATTTCTCAGAAATGCTTAATAAATAAAGCAAAACACAAATGCCTCTGTTTACTTGCCCTTATGTATGATCACATTAAACTGGTGGAGGGCACATCATGCCTGAAGAATGTCTTCTTCCCATTACAGAGCTGAAACATCAATTTCAGCTTCCTTCCTAGATGTAGTTAAGGTTTCTACAGCTTAGGCATAAAGTTCATGTGCAGTTTTTCCGGATCCCATGACCCTGGCCTCTCACTCTGTTGAAAAGCTTCTAATGGCCCATAATATAGATAGAACTTTATCGTCAATTTATCTTAGACTTACCTGTAAAGTCGCCTCTACCACAAGGAAGACATTTCAAGCTTGGCAGTGAGATGTGCCAAATTTAACTGATTAAGATTGTAGTGAAGGCCAACAATACATCCCTCCTAAAAAAAAATTCAGGCTGAAATCGTAACTGAACCAGTGAATTGAGATACACCTGACCTCCTGCTGTGAGTGCTCCGTGCTCTAGTGTGAACCCAACCTTATGATTTCAGCTAGGGACGGTTTTGTTCAATTGAAGTTTATGCATAGGGTATAATACACTGTCGGCCATCTACTGTACTAATGATAATACCTATCCTAAGTGTTGCTGAGCAGTGGGGAATTTTATTCATGTGGTTTGGTCCTGTCCGCTGATCCGCTGATATTGATGTGATTAGTGGAGTCGCCATACTCTGGATCCTCTGATCCTTTTACTAGGTATAACTGATAACCTTCCTACTAATATGCACACCAAATTGTTTATTTTCTATGCTGCATACTATGCTAGGAAAACTTTTCTTTTCAAATGGAAGGCACCAGCCCCCCCAATGACCTCTGCATGGAAATCTACCTATATGGGATGCAATTGCACCAAGAAATTCAATGTAAATATGGTCATCTTGGGTGGTAGCTCAGAACCTCATGATTTTATCATCTGGCTATAGATTGGATAATCTTTGTTGACTTTTTTTATTCATGCTCTGTCATCCCACTAAGAGTTGTGTAGTGGATGGACCCCCTCTATTTATTTTTCTGAACTTTGGTTTCTGCATCTTATTGTTGTCTCTCCCATCCTCCCTCCCACCCCTCCCTGTCCCAACTTCCAACCTATGTACATAAACATTCCTTCTGTTGAAAAAAAAAAAAAAACTGGTGGAGGGCCTATGAACTGAAAACCTAAAACCCAGTTATCCACTGCTGCATTTAACCATGATGTCAAGGAAAATAGGGCCCCAGTAGCAAAGTGAAACTAACGCTGACAACACATAATCTGCTTGTACAATCTTTTACATTTACCAATGACCTTGTAGTGCGAAGGTCCACCTAAACAAACTGTTCAATGTTTATCTAGTCAACTGACTCTTGCACTACATACAGTCAGGTCCATAAATATTGGGACATCGACACAATTCTAATCTTTTTGACTCTATACACCACCACAATGGATTTTAAATTAAACGAACAAGATGCGCTTTAACTGCAGACTTTCAGCTTTAATTTGAGGGTATTTACATCCAAATCAGGTGAACGGTGTAGGAATTACAACAGGCTGAAAAAACAAAACAAACCCATCAGAGAGATAGCAAAAACATTAGGTGTGGCCAAATCAACTGTTTGGAACATCCTTAAAAAGAAAGAACGCACCGGTGAGCTCAGCAACACCAAAAGACCCGGAAGACCATGGAAAACAACTGTGGTGGATGACCGAAGAATTCTTTCCCTGGTGAAGAAATCACCCTTCACAACAGTTGGCCAGATCAAGAACACTCTCCAGAAGGTAGGTGTATGTGTGTCAAAGTCAACAATCAAGAGAAGACTTCACCAGAGTGAATACAGAGGGTTCACCACAAGATGTAAACCATTGGTGAGCCTCAAAAACAGGAAGTCCAGATTCAAGTTTACCAAACAACATCTAAAAAAGTCTTCACAGTTCCGGAACAACATCCTATGGACAGATGAGACCAAGATCAATTGTACCAGAGTGATGGGAAGAGAAGAGTATGGAGAAGGAAAGGAACTACTCATGATCCAAAGCATACCACCTCATCAGTGAAGCATGGTGGTGGTAGTGTCATGGTGTGGGCATGTATGGCTGCCAATGGAACTGGTTCTCTTGTATTTATTGATGACGTGACTGCTGACAAAAGCAGCAGGATGAATTGTAAAGTGTTTTGGGCAATATCTGCTCATATTCAGCAAAATGCTTCAGAACTCATTGGACGGCGCTTCACAGTGCAAATGGACAATGACCCGAAGCATACTGCAAAAGTAACCAAAGAGTTTTTTAAGGGAAAGAAGCGGAATGTTATGCAATGGCCAAGTCAATCACCTGACCTGAATCCGATTGAGCATGCATTTCACTTGCTGAAGACAAAACTGAAGGGAAAATGCCCCAAGAGCAAGCAGGAACTGAAAACAGTTGCAGTAGAGGCCTGGCAGAGCATCACCAGGGATGAAACCCAGCGTCTGGTGATGTCTATGCGTTCCAGACTTCAGGCTGTAATTGACTGCAAAGGATTTGCAACCAAGTATTAAAAAGTTAAATTTTGATGGATGATTGTTAATCTGTCCCATGACTTTTGGTCCCTTAAAAAGTGGGAGGCACATATACAAACTGTTGTAATTCCTACACCGTTCACTTGATTTGGATGTAAATACCCTCAAATTAAAGCTGAAAGTTTGCAGTTAAAGTGGTGTTCCACCCAAAAAAAAATGCATGAAAATTTCTAAAAAAAAATAAAAAAAAACATTTGGAATTTTTTTTTTTACTCACCTCTAAATGCCTGTTGCTAGGGGGTCCCTCGTAGTCTGCCTCTTTCAGTGCCTGGGCTGGTGACATCACTTCCCCCTCGGCACAGGAAGGGCTCAGCTCTGCTCCCTCCCTCTTGTCAATCATCTGGGACCCATTACAGGTCCCAGGTGACTGAGCGGCCAATCACGGCGCGCGGCGCCGCTCGTGCATGCGCAGTGGGTGCCCGGCTGTGAAGCCACAGCCCAGCGCCCACAGTTGCAATGCCGGCGCCGCCGAATGGAGGGGGAGACGAGCAGGGCTTCGATCCCCCTCATCGCTGGACCCTGGGACAGGTAAGTGTCCAATTAAAAGTCAGCAGCTGCAGTATTTGTAGCTGCTGACTATTATTTATTTATTTATTTTTTTAATGGGCCCTCCTCTTTAAAGAACATCTTGTTCGTTTCATTTCAAATCCATTGTGGTGGTGTATAGAGCCAAAAAGATTAGATGTCCTAATATTTATGGACCTGACTGTAGTTGTTAGTAGATTGAGAACAAAAATGTCAACTCATGCGTTTCTGTCATGACAACTGCTTGGTGTTCTTTTCCAGGCCCAACATGTTTTAAAACCAGAGTTAGTTTCCCTCCTGCTTAGTTATGGATTTCAATTATAAATGATTTTGTGGAATCTGATGGGTGCACACTGTACTGGAACCTGACAGATGTGCAATGGGGGGAACCTAATGAATGTGCAATACCATGGAACTTAGTGGATGTACAATGAAACTTTGAGGCTGTGCAATGTGTTAGAATCAATCAAAGTAGTTTGACATAGAAACTTGAGACTTCTGGGCTGGCAAAACTTTCGCACAGACACTCCAGTGAAGCAGGAACAACCAGAAAGTGCAGAACATATTTGTATCACGTTGAAACTGAGGAAGTGGCCAGTTTGATCAACCAAATGTGGCTTTGGTGAAATACAGTAACTTGATGTTCATAAAATATGATGACTTCCATTCCTCCCTAGACACACCTTAATACACATTTTAACAGGCGCCTCTGCCATTCGAATCATCAACTGGTTTTTTACTTTCTCCCTATCAACATATAATAAAAAAGAACCTGCCTTGCTTCTTTTTATGGTATGGATCCATTGCTGATGGAACGCTCCTCCTTATCAATTTTATGGAAACTGGATCTGTATGTGGATATACAAATACAGCATAGTATATGTCTTTATAACATACAGTATATACTGTATGTCATAGATATATGCTAAATATAAGACACAGATCTTTTAAAACTGTAGTACACAATATAGTTACACAAGCCATGACTTTAAACATGTATATGCAAGGACACAAAATGGCTTCTGACACAAAATGTTTGTAAACCCAGCGCCATGACCTAAAATGACTGTATAGTCAATTTGGGGAGCTGCTAACACCCAATTGTGATACCCAAATAATTATGTATGTGAATACTCCAGTACTATGTTTTAAATAAAGATTTGTGCTGCGCTATCCCCTATAGCAATATGTGACACAACAGTGACTACTTATTAAATACTAGCACCACAAAATAAGATGTCTAGCACATAACAGTATAATCAATATTCAAATAAATTACTCTTCTGAAAAAAAAATACATATACACTCGTGTTCTCTCCCTTCATATAAATGAATGTCTACGAAAAAAAATAAAAAATAAAGTGTTTTTGTGTACTGTGTCTTTAAATAAATTGTTTGTCATGCAAAAATATTCTCCCGTGCTTCCTAAAAATAAATATGCATTTACTCTTTTCCTGTGTCCAATGTCATATACAGAAATCTTTCTTCCTCCAAACTACACCTCATGCTCCTTATGCCACCACCACTGATGGATGAATGAATCATGAATGGATGATTTAATCATACTTACCTAGGTGGATGCAGCATCGGTCCCCCGCCACCTCTAAGGGTGAGAACTGAGCGATCAAACACTGCTGATTACTCGGTTCTCAGTGCTCCGTGACCGGAGACCTTGTAATTGTCAACAATCACTGTCTGCTCTGCCCCCCCTCCCCCCCCAGCACTGTGGAGGGGGCAGGAGTGGCCATCTCAGGCTCTTATTGGCTCACTGGGTGGCTGAGCAAAGTGCTGGTCCAGGGTTCTGGGTGGTACCCAACCATATGGTCACGCTCTTTCCCCAACCTGGACAGGCTCTGTGATGTCAGCCAACAGCAGGCTTCAGCCTGGTGTCTGCTGAAAATGGGTCATAGGAGTGCAGAAAAAACTGCACTCCTGTGATCCACAGGAGAACTACAGCCAAACGAGCTTTGGCTGTACTCCTTTAATATAAGGGTCAAACCAGGCATGTAAGAAGCGCTCACTTAAGCAAGCTCTCCAGTTCTCCAGATCCGCCAGGCACTCTCCTCCTCCTATTACCTCCGATAAATTTAAATGTCCTAGTAAATGTGCTAGTATTTAATGAGTAACCACTGTTGTGTCATATTGCTACAGGGGATGGGTGCAACACAGATCTTTATTTAAACAAAATGGCTTCTGTAGATATCACTTTCAGGGTTATAATCAGCGTGAGAGACTAAACGTATTTAATATGAAAATAATATACACAATGCAGTGGAGCCTGGATCTGCAATGCTGTGCAACATGGTGGACGTGTAAAGTAGTGGAATCTGGTGGATGCACAATGCAGTGGAACCTGATGGATGTGCAATGCAGTGGAACCTAGATCTGCAATATAGCAAAACATGATGGATGGATAAAGCAGTGGAATCTGTGGGATGCACAATGCAGTGGAACCTGACAGATGTAAAATGCAGTGGAACCTGATGGATGTGCAGTCCAATGGAACCTGGAAGATGTGGGTAAGGGGGTTTGGTAGCATTTCCTGTTTGGCCACTAGGTGCCCCCCCTCCCCATAGATAAATAGTTGGTTACATTGGAGAAAGGGAGGTGTTTGAGTAAGAAGTCTTGAGAGCAGGAGTGGGACTCCACAGCTGGCCCCCATGGGACTTGGTGGGGGCTACTCTAAGGAGATGTTGTACTTCTAGTAATTTATATTTCCCACATGGAAAATACCTGAAGAGGATCTGGTGCCATGAATAGGATGAAATTCAGGGACAGGACGTAGATGGCACGACCTGGGAAAGTGCCAATGACTGTCTACCATATTGGTGAGAAGCTGTATGCCCTGAGGTGGTCCACCTTGAAGTTGTGAAAGCAAAGCTTTGAAAATCTATTGGACTCGCCTGCTATTTCTACCCATGGCCTATCTTAGGAACCTCTTTGGTACCTGGCACAGCTGGAAAAGTTGTGGAGTGATGTGTCGGGCATGGTAAGGAAATGTACGTTATTAGGCTTCCTCTGGGAGCATGGACTAAAACTTAGGTAAACCTGGGCCTGCTAGTGGTACTCAGGAATGAAACATTATGCCTATGTTCAAATGGCCCTGCCTACATGTGCAATGCAGTGGAAAGTGGAGAACTTACAGCATTGCCTCTTATTCTCCTAATGAAAGTCCTGCTGTGCATTGAATTACAGGAGGCTAAAAGTGGGGTGCTGTTTGAAAATAATATTTGCATTTTATCATGAATTACTGGGATAAAAATAACATATTGGGAAGAATTAATAAAACTTGAGCAGACAGAATATGGAGCTACTGTGTATGACAACCAGTCAGATTCTGGCTTTCATTTTCAAAGCTCAGCTGAACAAGCTGAAGCTAGAAGTTGACTGGGTATTATTGAGAGCTTTTCCACATTCTGGTACTCCATTTATAGTAAATTCTCCCCATGAAATGTTATATATTTTCATTATAGTTACCGTATTCTCTATATTTTATTCATTATAAGGATTGGGCTGCTCTTATCAAGATTCTCAACTTAACTCTGCATATGATAATGTTGAAAGATAACTATGTGTTTTCCATATAAAGAAATAGAAAAGTGCAAAATTGAATTTTTTACCCATCCAGAGTAACGCCTTTTATATTACCTTATTAATACCATCATTATGTGTGCCAACAATTCAACTATTTCTTCCACTAGAAAATCCAATTTATTTGCAAAGCCCACTGTCCCATAAAACAACACTCATAGCATCTCATGCTGGACTCTGCTCTGAATTTTAATCTTGTATTCTGCAATTTAAAGTTTTATAGCCCTCCTTTTTACGGCCGAAATGGTCTTAATTACAACCTGTCAGTCAGCACTCAATTACAGAGTCCAGTAAAGAAAAATCTGAGTGTATTGCTGCAGACGTACTGATTTAGAAGAGGAATCCCTGTGTAAGCCTGAGGGACATTGCCCTGGCCTCATAAAATTCACCACAACACACAGCTATTGGCGTGTAATCTGGAACACTCGCTTTTACATTACCAGACAAAAGGAATGTGATTAGTGCTTCAATAAGATAGATTTCCTAAATGGCCACCTCTTCAATTGTGTCCATAATAGACCATTTCTCTGCATGCAGAAGCTGATTAACATCACTTCTTTCCTTTCATAGATGCTATCATTCCTCAATCTCAGGACTGCGAAAGGACAAAAGAAATACCAGGGGATATAGAAATACTAACACAGCTATCATAGCTTAGTTATTCCTCCCAAATATGACAGTTTTACGCAGATGCTGCATGGGATAAATCTTTTTGACTGGCTTATCATATCTTCCTCTCCAGAAGTCTGTCTCTTGTACACCCAATGCTTACCATTCATGTAACAATCTGCTTGTACAATCTTTTTAAAGTCTGTTTAAGATTTAACAAAATTCTGCACTGAAGGTACATAACTAAACAAGCCATTCAGTTTAGATCCAATCAGGCAGATCCTTGTGTGTTAACGCAGTCATAAAGGCTCAAATATACATATTTTATTTATATATATATATATATATATATATATATATATATATATATATATATATATATACATACAGGGCTTTTCTTCTCAGAGAATAGGTGCAGGACCCCCCCCCCTCTAAATCACTTCTCGTCTCCACCCCCTACCCACCCCTGAGCAACATTCGTTAGTTTCATCCCCCACCCACCTCCCAGTACTGCCCCTTTTAGAGAATACAGAGCCAAGTATCATTTTGTGGTGCTAAGTAATTTGTATGGAATTTGTTAATGATAGCAAGAGAAGTAGTAAAATAGATCCCCCACAGCCAGCAGCAATAGATTTGATCAAAAACAATAAACCCACCCAGCAAAAATGGACCCCCACAACAAAATACCACCCCAGCAGCAACAACAGATGCCGCCAGCATCAATAGACTCTCCAGCAGCCAGCAACAATAGACCCCCCTTTGTCAATAGTAGATCTCTTCCAGCAATAATTGACCCCCAGCAACAATAGATTCCCCTCCAGCAACAATAGACCTCCCAGCAACAATAGGCCACCACTCAAAAATAGATCCGCTCCAGCAACAATAGATCGCCCAGCAGCCAGCAATAATAGACCCTCATATAGTGCTGGAGTTGCCAGAACTGCGTTCCCCCGCGTTCCTGCTGAAAAAAAGCCCTGTTATACTGTGTGTATATATAACCAGTGGTAAGATAATTTGAGCTTTGTGATATGGGGCATTATCCTGCTGGAAGTAGCCATCAGAAGATGGGTACACTGTAGTCATAAAGGGATGGACATGGTCAGCAACAGTGGCAGCTGGTTAATTTTTTTTATGGGGGGATGACGACAATGCACCCACAGTCACCCCGGTCGGTCGTGTCACTATTGTCATTCTCTATTGTCCCACTGGGTGGGCTCGGGATGCAGTGCCCTGCGTCCCAAGCCCATCCTTTTTTGAAGCCTATTAGAGCCTCTGGCTCTAACCATGTGCTTCAAAAAAAAAAACACCATTGGAATCCATGCGTCGGGCATTACGGGCCGCCACTGGTCAGCAACAATACTCAGGTAGGCCATGGCGTTTAAATGATGCTCAATTGGTACTAAGGGGCCCAAAGTGTGCCAAGAAAACCAGACTAAACTATTGATACAAAGCAGGATGGATCCATGCTTTCATGTTGTTTACGCCAAATTCTGACCCTACCATCTGAATGTTGCAGCTGAAATCGAGACTCTTCAGACCAAGCAACATTTTTCCCATCTTCTATTGTTTAATTTTGGTGAGCCTGCGCGAATTGTCGCCTCAGCTACCTGTTCTTAGCTGACAGAAGTGGCAACTGGTGTGGTCTTCTGTTGCTGTAGCCCATCTGCTTCAAGGTTTGATGTATTGCGCATATAGAGATGGTATTCTGCATACCTTAATTGTAACGAGTGGTTATTTGAGTTACTGTTGCCTATCTATCATCTAGAACCAGTCTGCCCGTTCTCCTCTGACCTCTGACATCAGAAAGGCATTTTCCTTCACACAACTTCCGCTCACTGGATATTTTCTCTTTTTCAGACCATTCTGTCTAAACCCTAGAGATGGTTATGTGTGAAAATCCCTTTAGATCAGCAGTTTTTGAAATATTCAGACCAGCCCGTATGGCACCAACAACCATGCCATGTTCAAAGTTACTTAAATCCCCTGTCTTCCTCATACTGATGCTCGGTTTGAACTTCAGCAAGTCATCTTCACCACGTCTAGATGCATAAATGCATTGAGCTGCTGCCATTTGATTGGCTGATTAGCAATTTGTGTTACCAAGCAATTGAACAGGTGTACCTAATAAATTGGCCGGTGAGTGTATGTATGTATGTGTGTGTGTGTATGTGTGTGTGTGTATGATATATATATATATATATATATATATATATATATATATATATATATATATATATATATATATTTATTTATTTATATACAGTATCTCACAAAAGTGAGCACACCCCTCACATTTTTGTAAATATTTTATTATATCTTTTCTTGTGACACTGAAGAAATGACACTTTGCTACAATGTAAAGTAGTGAGTGTACAGCTTGTATAACAGTGTAAATTTGCTGTGCCCTCAAAATAACTCAACACACAGCCAATAATGTGCAAACTGCTGGTAACAAAAGTGAGTACACCCCTAAGTGAAAAAGTTCAAATTGGGCTTCACTGCCGGGTTCCCTTACCAGGAATGGTGGCAGCTGCACCCGACAGCTGATCCGAAGATCAGCTGGGGTGCTGAAATCACGGGCTCCCTGGACAGGTAAGTGTCCATATATTAAAAGTCAGCAGCTGCAGTATTTGTAGCTGCTGACATTTAATTTTTCCTGGGGGGGGCTGGACCTCCTTTTTGAGGTAAAAATCTCTTGACCTTACAGCCACTTTAAATTATTAGTTGTTAGCAGACACATCTAAACTCTTCTACATACTGCAATTATTGTTTGAATAATAAAATCTAAGTATGCATTGTACTTACCTGTGTGATGATATAACCAATGATGGGGTACTATTCCTTTTGCTAACACCAACAATGAGGCATTACAAGGGGGAATGGTCTTTTTTTATAACATGAATGTCCAGAGGACAAGGGATGGTCTATTATTATTCCCACAGACACAGGGGCATTTATTATTCCTACCAATGCCTGGCCATTTTCAGTACCACTGACCACAGACACAGGGGCTATTTTTTTACTCCTACTGACCAGTCTGGCCCCCAAACAGTATGAATGACAGTGTACTGACCCTTTGTTTAAAAAGTTGACAAAACTAGCATTCACACTTTTTATTGTTTATAATATGCTACATGTGCTGAGAGAAGTGACGTTCCACTAATCTTTGCGCTGACATTTCCTGCTTTCTAATACAGCACTGATGGGGGTTGTTGCAATTCCTGAGTTCTCTGTAGATATTTGTGTCCCATTTACTGCACGGTGAGTTATTAAAATTGCAAACATTGGGTAAATGGCACATGACTTTTATGTTGAAACACACATAAATTTTGCTAATTTTTAGGCCTTGTTCACATTTAGCAATTTGGAATAGCGGACAGAATTAGTACGAACTTCCAATTCGTGCTGGAATTGCGCCAAAATGCATGGCACATGTTTGGGTGCCATTCATTTTCAATATCATCCCAAATGCAGTGCAATTTTGACGCAATTGTCACGCATCAAAACTAGTAAAAAAACCCCAGCAAAATTCTCACGAGGAAACAGACCTGGCTCAGGGTCAAAATTTGGTCCTTGAACTTCTTTGCTGTGTCAAATGCATATAAGGCAGCTTATTCAACATGGAAACTGGTGTAAATCACGCTAAATAAATTGTGAGCAGGAACGCGCGTTCCCACTATGCGATATGTGAACAGGGCTTTATGATAAACATCCTTTAAATGTTTATCTAGGCCTTGTGCTCAGTTATTCTACTGTATGTTGTCACCTTTGAAAAACAAACATACCATGTTTTACTCCATACATATGGAGTACGTGTGTCCCTTTATTGCCTTCTCTTTTTTTTTTTAATATGACTGCCTTAAAACTGAATTCCAGGTATGAATATTTTTACATGGTTACATTGGTCCAGCATGGACCAATGTAACTAATCATATACCATACCTGCGGGATCCATCTAGAAGCTGGAAATCAATATAGTAGACATCACTACCCCAGTGATCTCCACTAGCTTCAACTAGCTATGTCCTGTAAACAGTGGCTGGCCTGCAGCCCCATAAAGACAGGAGGACCGGTGGTCTGCATGGGTGCCCTTCAGAGATTGCTTTGCATTTTCTCAACTAATGCAAGCATTGTTTGATTTCACAAGGTGAGAAGGCACTGACCTACCACTGTAGGAAACAAATTAAATGAAAAGACCTTTCTGCAAGGAAACACAGTTTATATGTAACCGAGAAAGTCATAAATTCCATAAATTCCGTAAGCGCCTAATCAAATCTGCTTTTTTTTTTTAACATTTAGCTCTGTGCTACTTATTCATCTGCTTGTTTTCCATTCACTGCTGATGTACAGCTGGTTATCTACTATTTTCATGTTCATTCCGCTCCTCTCTGTGCTAACTGTCTTCTTCCTTCCATCCATACTATCTCCCTCCCCTCTGTTATCATTCCCAAGTACTCTTCTTTGTGATAGCTCCCCTTCTCTTACATCCATGCCATCTACAATACCCTCTGCTATCACTTTCCCTGACTATGCTTCTCTGATCACTGTTCTCCTCTTCTATCCATACCATCGACGCTATCCTTGGTTATCATTCTCCTCTAGTCTCCTTTTGTCTGTGATAATTTCCCCCACTTTCATTAATGCCACCCCGTTGATCATTCTCCTCCTGTACCATCAATGTCCACTCTCCTCCCTCTGAGATCATTCTTCTCTTCTTCTATCCTTTGCATCCATACATTACATGCATGCTTTGCTTCTCTGTATGATTATTCTGCTCCTGCTCCATCCACTTTCCTTTTCTCTGTGACTATTCTTCTCTTATTCCATTCATACCCACTGTCCTCAGTGATCATTCTCTTCTTCTTCCATCCATACCCATTCCCCTTCTCTCTGCAATCATCCTACTTTACTTCCATCCATGCATGCTCTGCTTCCTCTGTAATCATTAATCTTAGCCACCAATACTCCACTCCATCCTTGCCCACTCTCTTTCTCCCTGTAGTCAATATACCCCGTTTTCATACTAAGCGCTGACAATGGTCCTGCACTTCCATTCTTGACCATGACAGGCCACTATTCTTCCCTGTTTTATCATTACCCTCTACCTCCATTCTTTCCCATTCTCATTTGATCTGTGATAATTATTTTCCTCTTCCATACTGGATAGATCAATTATAAAACAAAGAAGTAGACAAAAGAAATGTGTTTCTTACACAAAGCATTCCACAATAACAAAATAACTAATCCCATAATGCCTGGAGTTTGCATGCTCTCCCTGTGCCTGCATGGGTTATCTCCGGGTACTCCAGTTTCCTCCCACACTCCAATGACTTGCTGGTAGGTTAATTGGCTCCTATCTAAATTGGCCCTAGTGTGTGCTGTATAAATTGATGGCGCTATACTGTAATAAATAAATAAATACATACATCAGAAAATGCCCCATCTCTCCATTTTAATCCATTCATGAATGGACGCACATTTGCTACTATTTACTATAATAACAAACATGGCATGCCCAAATGTGAAACTCATATTAAGTTTTTTTAATATTAACTTAGAACTATAGGCAAAACTTTTTTTTTAGATTTTGGATAGCATAAGGGAGGGTTATGATTCCTCTCAGGGTTTCTATGCAATCTGAATTTCATTAGGGAGATTTCCCTTCACTCCCTGCTTCGTAGCCAAAATAGGAAGTGAATAAAAATCACTTCAAAGTGAGGCAATCCCTGGTTGTCACCAGGGTCACCAGAACTAATGTACTGTAGCGTCACATATGGCAACCCATCACATCTCGCTACCCACTGGAGTGCGCATGAGTGACGCCGCCATATGCGTTCCAACATTTTTATGACAAAACTCCACCCCTGGGTCCAGGTTCAAGCTCCACCATCCAAGTGGACATAGAGTTAGATTATAATTATGCCGAGCGAAGCGAGGCCGTGCCCGAAGCGTGGCGAGCAAAGCGAGCCCACGAGGGGTGTGGAGTTTTGTTGTAAAAGTGTTGGAACGCATATGGCAGCATCGTGCATGCGCACTCCAGCAGGTAGCGAAATGTGATGGGTCGCCAAATATGACGCTACACCCCCATTGGAAGATTTCCCCACTATTACTGTTCTATGGACAACCTAAATTTGGGATTTTCCTTTACTTTCACTTTTGATGATAATGATAAACATGACAAAAGACAGAGGGAGAATCTTCCTAATGAGGGCAATGGCAGTAATAAAAACCAGAACCGTGTTCTAATCCCTCTCCATTCTATTCTAAACTAAAAAGAAAAAAAAAATAACTTTACTTATACTTTATTTTCTGCAGAAATAATTCTATAATATACTTTACTTTCCCTTTAACTTGCCACCAAGAGAGTGTGTTGAAGAAATAAGGAAGATGTGTTTATAATTTAATAAATCAGTACCCCCATTTGAGTTGAAACATGGTACTATATTATGCTGCTATTGTGTTAGTATAGCATTGTACTTAGCTGAGAAATTGTCTTTAATATGAAGGTCTAAGATCTGGGGTGCACTATAATCATTTTTTTATGGGACTTTATCATTTACATTTTTGTCCCTGAAACCAACCAATGTATGCTGACCATGCATTTCACTTTGTATAGCTGATAGTGAATTGGTTGATGCCTGCTGCTTTCTGCAGAGATGCCATATGGCAACAATGCTGGCTCATTAAAGTGGTAATGGACTCTATGTTAGCTGAGATAAACTGCTCCCCTAAGGCACACAGCCTTCTATACAGAGCAAGAAAGAGAAGTGAGCAGCACCTAATGGTCTACAACAGAAACAATTGCAGGTGATTATGGTGAGATTTTTTTTTTAAATGCGCGTTTTTCCCTTTCCTAGATGGGTTGCCGCCTTTGATGTGAAGTTTAGCCTTTTTGCCTCCCTCGGGCTCTTCTACTCTGATTTATTGAGCTGTTACAAGTCAGACACTGAAATTATGCTTCTCTTCAAAGAGTTGGGAAAAAACACTATAATAGACAATTGTAGGGGCACTAACTGTACCTGTTCATAAAACTTAATTCTAGATAATTGGAGTGTGTTTATAAATGAAATTTAGATTGTGATTGGGATTAGTACCTTCGGATTTGGATGTGTCTTGGAAGAAACACAATTTGTGAGGAAATGCAATTACGGTATTTGAAAATGATGTGTTTTGTGTGAACACGTTAATATAGTTCTATATATGTAAAGCAACTATAAAAAAAATTAACATAAGCAGTTTAAAAGGAATTTGTTGTAAACGTCATCATTACAACTCCTGAGCTGATTGACCTTGCAATCAGATCCTAAAAGACTGATTCTGCCTTCAGGACTTAAAGAGTAACTCCACTTTTGTTGAGAAAGAAAAAATCCCCTCTGGATGGTCAATATACATTGCAGGAATTTTAACCAACTTTGCTGCAGAACCCTACCTTTTGTTATTCTGAAGAAACAGCTGTTTGTCTATGTCCATGTGCATCTGTGTGTGAGTGATCTTGCAGTATGTCACAAAAGTGAGTACACCCCTCACATTTTTGTAAATATTTTATTATATCTTTTCATGTGACAACACTGAAGAAATTACACTTTGCTACAATGTAAAGTAGTGAGTTTACAGCTTGTATAACAGTGTAAATTTGTTGTCCCCTCAAAATACCTCAACACACAGCCATTAATGTCTAAACCTCTGGAACCAAAAGTGAGTACACCCCTAAGTGAAAATGTCCAAATTGTGCCCAAAGTGTCAATATTTTGTGTGGCCACCATTATTTTCCAGCGCTGCCTTAACCCTCTTGGGCATGGAGTTTACCAGAGCTTCACAGGTTGCCACTGGAGTTCTCTTCCACTCCTCCATGATGACATCACGGAGCTGGTGGATGTTAGAGACCTTGCGCTCCTCCATCTTCCATTTGAGGATGCCCCACAGATGCTCAGTAGGGTTTAGGTCCGGAGACATGCTTGGCCAGTCCATTGCCTTTACCCTCAGCTTCTTTAGTAAGGCAGTAGCCATCTTGGAGGTGTGTTTGGGGTCGTTATCATATTGGAATACTGCCCTGCGGCCAAGTCTCCAAAGGGAGGGGATCATGCTCTGCTTCAGTATGTCACAGTACATGTTGGCATTTATGGTTCCCTCAATGAACTGTAACTCCCCAGTGCTGGCAGCACTCATGCAGCCCCAGACCATGACACTCCCACTACCATGCTTAACTGTAGGCAAGACACACTTGTCTTTGTACTCCTCACCACCTCCTCACCAACTGTGTACAGAATGCCTCCAGGTAGCTATATTGCATTTTACAGCAAATTTCAGCGCTCAAGATTGAAAAGGAAAGGTAATTTTTAATAACATTCAACTGCAATATGACTTGTGCCGCAATTGTATACGCTATATATTTCTTTTTATTTGCATTTTTCCCATAAAAGTGTAGTTATCCTTTAAGCTGGCCATACACGGATTGAAATTCGCCAATCCACCAGGGACTGAAATTTTATTAGTGTGTGGGCTATCCCGCTCGACACAAGTTAATTGTTTAATCAACTTCCGTCGAAGGGACATGTTGAAAGATTTTCCTTCGGCTGCAGCTACTGTTCAGTGTATCCTGACAGGAGTGGGTGCTGCTGACAGAATACAATGTCCTGGGGGGGGGGGGGGGGGTCCATTCACCTTGTTAGTGTGCATGAAGGAATACAACAGCGCTGAAAGAAGAAAAAATTAACACAGAATGGTCAGTTTTAAACTGGCCAAATACTAGTAGAATTTAATTAGTAAAAGGTTACTTTTCCAAATATTAATTCTTTTTTCCAAAGGTTAATGGGGTCAAGTTGATGATCATTTTCAGTCGTAAGATCGTAATGACAAGAAGAGTAAAAGGAGCAGAAATGGAAATTTTTCGTCCGTGAATAAAATTCTGACTGTAATGATGGTTTTTGTTAGGGAAAATCATACTGTGATGCACATCTTCGAAGCACAAAAGAAATCTGTTTAATATGTCTGGAATTCCATTCAAGTGGCAGGTCTGGATGAAATTTTTAAGAGCTTTCAAACAAAAAATGTTTTTGACAGCTCGTTATAGCTTGCATTAGGGCTTGAAAAGTTGGCTTGTTCTGTAAGAGCCAGCTCTGAGTCCTCTGTCTGCATCGCCATATTGGCTGCCTCTGCCACGCGGGCGCTTGCTCTGCCAGAGCTAGTATGAGTTTCCCCATAGCGGTGGGACTCTCATTGTTATCGGCCCTGAATCATCCTCGGCAGAAGAGCGTAAGGGGCGTCTGCTGGTATAGAGCAGGGTGCGAACAGAGCAGTAAAACAGGATGATTTCCCCCTCCGCAGTGGCAGAGCTCCTCAACTAGGCATCTGGCTTGGTGGCTATCTTGGTCACGCCCCAGCTTTCTAACAAAATTTGTTGACTCAGTGATAGCAAGATCAAATGTTAAAATTTTTTTCGAAATTCCGTATGAAAGTTCAAAGGAAATTCTACTGGAGGATGGCCAGCTTTAGTCTGCCAAGTTCAGGTGTATAAAGAGAAAATGGTATATAATTGACCTGTAGATAATAGCGCAATGTGGGTAAACTGCCGATTCTGTAGGATACGTTTTCTACATCATACAAATAGTATTCATTATATTGTTTTTTTAGGTTGGATTTTGGCCCCAGTGTAATTCACCCTGGTTGTGGAGCCATCATCAAAATTACATCATATATGCCCAGATTCAGAAAATCAACACAGTAGTCTGATAAAGGAATAAAAACAAAAAAAAAAAACAAAAGAAAAAAAGTTATCATAGGGTACAAATTTGCATAGCATTATAACTCATATCCCTGAAAGAATATTTTCCCTTTATGTTAGTTTTTTCTCTGTTTTTTTTTTTGGTTTGGTAGAAACTCTGTCAGTTTTTTTTTTTTGCTGTTCCCTGTTGGGAATGTTTCCCCGTACCTCCTGTCACAGAAACACAACAGGAAGTAAGTGGAAATCTCTCCAAAGTGAGGGGAAATCTCACCTCTGTCATTGGAACAAATGAATATCCTGAATGATATCCCCCTCTATGGTAGGTGATGCAAATTAATCTTCCCCTAAAGTGTAACTAAGGGTAAAACTTTTTTTTTTTTCTTTCATTTTGAATAGGGTAAGGGGAGGTTATAACCCCTGTCACTTTTTTGCCATCTGTGTCCCATGAGGGAGATTTCCCTTCACTTCCTGTCCCATTGCCAAAACAAGAAGTGAGAGGAAATCCTTCCAAAGTGAGGAAATAACAAGGTGTTATCAGGGTCACCAGAATTAGGCCCCTTTCACACTGGGGCGGTGGGGGCGTCGGCGGTACAACAGCGCTATTTTTAGCGCTGCTGTAACGTCGTTCTTGCAGCGGTATTCGGCCGCTAGCGGTGCGGTTTTAACCCCCGCTGGCGGCCGAAAAAGGGTTAAAATCCCTCATACAGCGCGGTATTGCCGCGGTATAGCCGCGCTGTCCCATTGATTTCAATGGGCAGGAGCGGTGAAGGAGCGGTGAATACACCGCTCCTTCACTGCTCCAAAAAAGCGGTTTGCAGGACTTTTTTCACCGCCCTGCCTGCGCACCGCTTCAGTGTGAAAGCCCTCGGGCTTTCACACTGAACAAACAGCGGAGGCTGTTTAGTGGCGGTTTGCAGGCGGTATTTTTAGCGCAATACCGCCTGCAAACCGCCCCAGTGTGAAAGGGGTCTTAATGTCCCAATTGGAGGATTTTCCCTGTATTACTGTTCTGGTGTCACAAAAATTAGGATTTTCTTTTACGTTCACTTTCAATAGTGGTAAACATGATCACAAGGGTGACACTCCCTAACAGGGGCACACAAAACAATAAAAACTGACAGGTGTTCTTTTTTTTTTTTATAATCTCTTTATTAATTTCAAAATCTCAAATACAAATATTAAAAATGTTATCATAAACATCCTAATATTTATTTTGTTATTATGTTTATGATCATTTTAATTTCAAAGTTAGGTTGCTCTCACCCTCTGTCCAGCCCCTACTTACACCTTTCTTTATTTGACAAGTCCTCAAAAATGTCACATATTTTAGCTAGCTTGTGTATTGTGATTTTACAGTTAGGGCTGAGTTCACACCGGTGTGCTGCAGTTTGGCTGCAGCGTGGGTGTGTCCACAGTTTTAGTGTATTTTACCCACGATCCCATAGACTTAGGCCGCATGTTTTTGCAGTGTTTTCTAAAAGCACACCAAAGATGCAGCATGCAGGCCTTTTGGTGCGCTTTCAGAAAATTTGGCAAAAATGCATGACCTAGTAGAAGTCTATGGACCTCGGGTTAACCCATGGGTAAAATGTACAAAAACCAGGATACATCCACGCTGCGGCCAAACTGCAGTGCACCAGTGTGTCTTATTTGAATAACTATAATAAAATACTTAATATTTTCTTGTAGCTGTTCTTTTCCTAGCCTAAAATTATTCACCATGCTGGTACCAAATAGCACTGATAAAGGTAATGATTCTGAAGTCAGGCAAAGGGGATTATGGGTACATATTGGGAAATCCATTGAGGGAGTTTTGATCATAAAAAGTTAGGAATGCCTGTTTGATCAATTAAATCACTACTGTATAAACATACATTTGTTTGCAGGTGTGACATACAGTACTGTCCAGCTATAGAAAACACCTTTGTCATCTAAATATGTGAATACGTGTTTTTAGGATATTTAATAAGTATTATTTCTTATACCACATGGTGATCTATAATATTCTTCATATAGATAAAATGATTGCTGAGTGTTTTGTATTTAGGAATTTGTTGAGCCTATCACTGAGGTGTGAACTACATTGCCTAGTGAACTGTGTTGTTGCTCCCTCTGGCAGTACAAGTATGAAGGTGATCAGCCACAATAGGTTAAACAGGAAGACCTGTAATTTGTTGTAAGAGGAGAAAATACGTGTACTGCTGTGTAATTTGGAAGATCAGTATGTCAGAGTACATACAACAGGCATTTGCATGTTTTCTATGATCTTTCTTGACAAAGCTATCAAACTTTGGCCCGTTTACCTGCAGGCAGGTCATAAAAAGAAGACCCAAGGTGCTTGTTAGAGTACTTATGAGGTGTCATAAAAAATGAGGGCAAGCAGTACTTAAGAAGTAGGCTGCCCTTTTAGGGAGTGGCTTGGAGAGGGAGTAGATAGCGTGGACATAAACTTAAATCTTTAAAAGCCAAGCCGTAAGAGACATTCAACTAAAACCAATCACTAAGCTGTGGCTGAAGAGTGACTGCAGCTGCAATGAGTCTCATTGAATCAGACTACTCTGAGTACGAGCAAGATGTGGAAGATGAAGCAGATGGGACCCCTGCCCAGTCTGTTGGGAAATTCCAGGGGACAGCCACTGAGAGTGAAGTAGAAGAAGCCAAACCCAAGAAAAGGACAAGGCCAGTGAGGTCAAAGGCCAGGCGAGTAGCGGCCAATGTCAGGGAACGAAAAAGGATCCTGGACTACAACCAGGCATTTAATGCTTTGCGTCTGGCTGTTAAACATGACCTAAGTGGCAAGAGGTTGTCCAAAATATCAACCCTGAAGAGAGCCATTAACAGGATATCTACACTGTCCATGTTCTTACACTCCAGCCCTCCACAGAAGTCGATCTGTAGCCACCCTGAATGCCACCTTCAATTTAGTGGGCACAAACAGCCAGGGGTCAAAGACAGCAGCCCTCAGGACTTCTTGGTGCCACCACAGACACATCACACTGTCTCTGCACATCCAAGCTATGAGGAGGCCACGCAACCTCAGCCATGTCCCTCTCCTTACTACACCAGACTATCACCTGAGGCCCCATACATGCAGTGCTCTTATGGAAGTCCAACAGAGGACAGTCCCATGCCGGGCTTTCCATACTACACACATGGGAACTACAGTATTGGTGTCAGGGGCAGCTACTATCAGAACCACATGGACAGTTTCACAGAACCAACTCCTGGACCATTTACTTGGCAGCTTGGATGCTTTCAAGGATCAGCATACCAACATTCTCTCTCTATGCACTGAGCAAAATACTGGTAACTTTATACAACTATTTTGTGTTTATTCGGACAGCTTTGCAGACGCACAAATGAAAAGACAAGGTTTGATCTAAAGAACACTTTGCCAATGCAAAATAAAGTTCTGGACTAATTAACTCATATCAGACCTGCAAGTGAAAATATTGTAGGCAAAAAATTCTGTGAACTGTTTAAACTCAGGGGTAAGACATTTGCAGACTGTGAATATATTGTAGTGATATTTAAATCTAAAGACACTGTACTCTGATTTTTTCATATAGATTTATTAAGGACTGAAATTCACTTTCATTCTAAGCACAAAATGGATTGCTATTTGGTAACGCAAATATTTAATGATGTATGTACGACTGAACAGCTTTTCTCACTTAATACATTTTTTTTAATTAGGTAACATTTCATCAGGTAAACTATTACATTGCCTGAGCTTTGCCAACATAGACAGAACTATCACAAGGTTCATTCAATATAATGATTATGTGCAGTAACCCATAGTAACCTATAGCAATGGAGCATGTAGTCATATTGGTGAAAAACTGATGGATGGTTGCCAAGGGTTATTGCATTTTGCACATTACTTTTTACATCTATTATACTAATATTGCATTTGTGATATCCTATAAGTGTAAAATGGGGGTGTTGCCTACAGCTACAAACTAAATCATTGCCTCGAAATGTACGCACAAAAACTAACATTTGCTCTCTCTGGCTGCTGTGGGCATCGCCACCACTTTTCACTTGCCAGTTTTAAAAAGTAACATGATGGTAATACTGTTTGATTATGATTCCACTGCTACAGAAAAGAACACCTGTTCTGAAAGCCATGTAGAGTTTGTTATTGTTAACCTCGGAAAATACTAGTTACCTGGCTCTCACGTTGATCTGATTTCTTTATTACTCTGACTAACAAAAAGTGTGCAGATCATTAGTTCTGACTTCACTGGCTGTCTTCTTGTTCCAGGTCAATTGTTTAGAAAATATATTATATGGATTATATATAATGTAGATGATATATGGATCCATATAATATGGATGAAAATATGCAAGGCGTAAGGCTATCATGACACCAGCCAACTAGCATTGCTAGAAGAAGGTCATCAATGGCTGTCTCCATATTTCTGTCAGCAAAGTTTTTCTTTAAATGGTTTTTCCCAGCACAAACATCAGTGTAGTATATTTAGGATGGGACACTTTATTTCTGCTGATTATTATTGCCATTATTTTACAGTTTAAATCTAAAGTATGTATTTTGGAGGGTCAAACTGTGTGTACTATCCTCAGTCCTATACAGTAGTGGAATGTGAAGTTGTTTATGTCTGCACTGTACATCAGTACCTGCAATACCTGTGAATGTTATGGATATAATTAAACTGTGAGGCCAATTTAATTTCCCATTACTCTTCCTGTTGTATTTAAATTTGTTTTTGGTGCTGTTCTATACTTTATCAGTATTAAATCCACAGGTCTGCCTTTTTGACAACAAGAGAAAGTAAGCCATTATGTCAGGATTATCAGCCTGGGGCTACTATTGTATTCTACTAGTATTCATGAGCACAGCATGTTTGAGGTTGTAGTTCAATGCTATCTATCACAGACAGGATAAGTGTGTGACCCATGGCAATATTGCCATTCAATCCATTTTCATGGTTGTAGTACAAAAATGTCAGCTATAAGATGGTTTCTGTTGGCAAAACCTTCCATTTGTTTTGATGGGTTCCTTTAAAAATGTCCTTGTAATAGAGGCTTCTTTTACTTCATCTCATATATGATGTCACTACCAAACAGTTACATTCTCTCACAATGCATTTTAGGAGTCCTCAACAGTTTAATTTTTTTTCAGACATAGATATACCATGTATGAATTAGGGAAAATTAAACAAAGTCAAATTATTTTGTTATTTGAAAATAAAGATTTTAGATTCTTCATACTTGGTTGTTTTTTTGTTTTTTTTTTAACCAACAGCTACATTTACAGTTTTAAAGATGAATTTCAAGTATGGCAATTTTTACAAAGCTTGGATCACTGTAAGTATGCATATGCCATACCTGTGTACTTCCTCCTGGAACCTGGAAATCACTGTAGGCCCCACTACTACAGTGATCTCCTCTATCTTCCAGGTCCTGTGGTGAGCAGCTGGCCTACTGTATTTTGAATACAGGAGACCGCTCCATCGGCACAAGCTCCATTTGGAGAACACTTTGGCGTTTACTAAAACTGGAGAGTGCAAAAGCTGGTGTGGCTCTGCATAGAAACCAGGTTTTATTGTCAAAGCTTAAATGAACAAGCTGAGTTTAGAAGCTGATCGGCTACAATGCACAGCTGCACCAGAATTTGCACTCTCCAGTTTTAGTAAATCAACCACACTGTATCCTTTTAATATATGCAAAGCATTCTCTGATTGTATGAAATGACGTCACACTCTCCACCTCATCCAATCAGAGAACACATTCCATTATTGAGAAAATATAAAGTGTTCTCTGAACGGTGCCCATCCTGAGCAGGCTACCTCCTGTGTTCAGTAGGCAACAATGCAGCCCCTGTAAGCTAGCAGCAATCACTGTAGTAGTGGTGCCCATTAAAGTGATTTCCAGCTTCCACAGGGATTAGCCAGGTACAGCACATACTGTACACACTTACATGGTCCAGATTGAACCAATGTAACTATGTAAAAATTGCTATATCTCAAATTCATCTTTAAATAGATTATTCAGGTCGGGGGGGGGGGGTGGGGGGGTGCTTTCTTTTGGTAGCAATTTATTTTAGTATTTTGCTTCAATGTTGGAGAAAACAGGCAAAGATAAAATATCCTGTGCAACTATTTCCATAATTACGTCTCTTTAATCAGGCCAAGCCTAACATACTTACCAAAAATAATATTTATTCCCCAAAAGAATAAGGACAGTAAATATATGTTCTGTGAATACTGAATATATTATATTTTTTTAAACAATCATTTTAAGTCTTCCTTGTGAAGATTGTACTAACTGCATCAGAGCTAATTAAAATCAGACAAACCTATGTGAATCTAGGCGGGACAAAAGATTTAGAGTTTCCTAAATGTGAACACGTCACAAACCTGGGCATTTCAAACTGAGCATATAAAAAAAAAATACAGAATCAGAGGCTATATGTAAATCTTGAGCCTGTCTAACCTATCTCCAATGCCTCTCTTTTGGTCATTAAAAGGTATCTATCACATTAAAGCGGTTGTAAACCCTGGGGGGAAAAAAAACTGTAAGACAAAGGCATAATGTAAGACAGAGGCGCCTGCACACCGTTGAGGCAGCTGACATTTTTCCGGGTGTTTCTTCCGGGTTCGCAGACTCCGACGTGTGAGCGCCGGAGCCGTTTTTAACTGCTCTGAAGGTCCAACACGGTAAGCCAGACCTTCAGAGCGCATGCTGCGATGACATCATTGGCTTCATGCACTCTGAATATCTCCTAAACTGTGCAAGTTTAGAAGATATTTACAGTGCCTTATTATAGGCCTTATTATAGGCTTACCTGTAGGTACAAGTAAAAAATAAGACTTTACTTCCTCTTTAAAAGACCATTTGAGGTCTTATGATGGGTACTAGTCAAGCTCCTTTTTTAAAGGTAAATATTTGCATAAGACTTATCTACTGACAATTTTGATATGTGGTTTTGGCTAATCTTTGGTATGTATTTTCCCACTAAAATTTAGGGTAAAGTTGTTTGAAATGCCCAGATTTGTGACAGGTTTGCTTCAGACCTTCTAGAATTGAGCATAGTTTACTTTTAGCTTGCAATGCTGCTTAAATAATAACTGTACCTAAAATAAAATAATAATAATAATCTTTTGTTTATATAGTGCCTTTAAAGGTAGCTTCTCAAACTGCTTTACAAAGACAAGAGAAACAAAAACACACTAAATACATACGGTAAAAAAGGAACAATTATGTGAAAGCTTGTATTAAGAAAAAAGTCTTTAGATTTGATTTGAATGAGTTTAGAGAAGGTGATTTTCTGATGTTCTTTGGAAGTGAATTCCAGAGTTCTGGGGAATAGCAGGAGAATGCTTTGTTTCCCATCAAGTATAGGTGAGTAGGGGGAATATAATATATCAATACACCAAAGCAAGCTGGCTAATCATAATTTGTACCTCCCATTCATACTAAGCACGCTCCAACTGCCACTGCCTGTCCATTCTTGGGCACTGTTTAGGCCCTGACCTTTTCTCTGGCCAGTAGCACGGACCTCCATGTGAAGTAAACATGCACATAATGGTCATACAGTCATTATTCTCTATAGCAGTCTACCAGTCTTCCACAGTTATTGATGATTTGGGGAGCCATGTCATCTGCTAGTGTTCCTCTACCAGGAAATTATAGAGCACTTCATGATTCCCTCTGCTAACCAGCTTCATGTAGATGGCAATTTCACTTTCCAGCAGGCCTTTGCACCTGCCCACACTGCCAAAATTACCAGTACCTGGTTTAATGGTCATGGAATCACTGTGCTTGATTGGCCAGCAAACTCGTTTGACCTAGACCCCATAGAGAATCTGTGGGGTTTTGTCAAGAGGAAAAATATGGGGAAGGGTTGGGACTTTATATGAAGCATGCAGCCAGGGAGAGGACACAACAAAAGTGTGTCTGGTGGGTAATTAGTAAAATAGAACTATAAATGTTACATAATAGCATAATGCATGACAAGGACGTAAAATACATACGATTTATTTCATACAGAATATATAGTAGTCTAATAATATAGTAACATAGTAAAATATTGGTTCATATTGTAAACATTAATAAAAACACCAAACTCATTGTTGTGTATCTCCACAATATAAAAACATAATCTTGCATAAATTGGTACACTCCAGTAAAGCGTAGTCAGTATATTATTAGTAGTAATCTTGAAATATAAACAAGGGGGTCATCTAATAGCTCAACACGTTTTGTGGCTGCCGCCACTCTTCAGGAGAAGATGTAAGATAGTGGTCTAGCTTCAATATTTTTATAGACTCCTATCTTACATTACATCTTCTCCTGAAGAGTGGCGGCAGCCACAAAACGCGTTGAGTTTGGTGTTTTTATTAATGTTTACAATATGAACCAATATGTTACTATGTTACTATATTATTATGTTACTATATATTCTGTATGAAATTAATTTCATGTATTTTACTTTCCTTGTCATGCATTATGCTATAATGTAACATTTATAGTTCTATTTAATAATTACCCACCAGACACACTTTTGTCGTGTCATCTCCCTGGCTGCATGCTTCATATAAAATCCCAAACCTTCCC
The DNA here is from genome assembly GCF_042186555.1 of Aquarana catesbeiana. Lineage (NCBI taxonomy): Eukaryota > Metazoa > Chordata > Amphibia > Anura > Ranidae > Aquarana > Aquarana catesbeiana. The sequence continues at coordinate 696,428,184 of NC_133325.1, read as the reverse complement.
CATATTTTTCATGTAACAGGGATGGAGGCATTTGTTCAACTATGTTCGATGCCTCATATAAAGTACCAACCCCTTCTTCCTTTTTCATTGTCAAGAGGAAGATGAGAGACACCAGACCCAACAATGCAGACGAACTGAAGGCCGATTTCAGCAACCTGGGCTTCCATAACACCTCAGCAGTGCCACAGACTGATCGCCTCCATGCCACATCGCATTGATGCAGTAATTAATGCAAAAAGGAGCCCCGACCAAGTACTAAGTGCATACTATACTGTACATGGACATGCTTTTCACTAAGCCACCATTTCTGTATTAAAAATCCTTATTTTTATTGGTCTTATGTAATATTCTAGTTTTCTGAGATACTGAATTTGGGGTTTTCACTAGCTGTAAGCCATAATCATCAAAATTAAAAGAAAGAAAGGCTTGAAATATATCACTCTGTGTGTAATGCATCTATATAAAATATATGAGATTCACTTTTTGAATAGAATTACTAAAATAAATTAACTTTTTGATTATATTTTTATTTTATGAGATGCATCTGTATAACCAAATTTTTGGTAAAATATGAAAGACGATGTTAATGTGAGTAAATAGATACCAAAACATGTCATGCTTTAAAATCACGCACACCCGTGCAACAGCGACAAACAATGTACAGGTTACTGCTTTAGATTTATACAGGAGATCTGGTGCTAGAATTACTGCCCATGATCTGGCGTTCACAGTGATACCTGATGTGTGTGATAATCACTGTTGGCGTGTGTGCGGGACCGACGTGTGCATTTTCTAGGATTGGTTTTACAAGCGAGCCGACTGTCGGCTCTAAAAAACGGTACCAGAATGATGCAGGCATCATCCCGGTATAAACACTTAAGGTCTAGAGACGTACGTGTATAACGCTGGTCGGCACGTGGTTAAATATATCAAATGAACCGTTCAACAAATATGTCTTCAATACACATTCCTGTACATAATCTTTATAGTGCCCCTTAATTATAGGAGAAGTATGGGGTTTGGGGTTTTTGCAGATTTATACTTACCTAGGTGGATGCAGCATTGGTCTGATACTGCATCTGTCCCCCGCAGGCTCTAACACTGAGAACCGATCGATCTAACACTGCAGATTGCTCGGTTCTCACAGCTCCTTAAGCAGAGAGCTGGTGACTGCCAGTCACCGCTGTCTGCTCTGACCCCTCCTCGCTCACTGGGCTGTGGAGGGGACGGGAGCGTCCGGCTCAGGCTCTCAGAGGTTCACTGAAAGGCTGAGCTGGGTGTCAGCCCAGGCACGTGGGCGGATCCTGACTGCAGTGTCACGATCTTACCCGAGCCTGGACCAGCTTTGTGACATCTGCAGACAGCGGACTTCAGCCCACTGTCTGCTGAAAACGGGTCACAGGAGTGCAAAATGTACTGCACTCCTGTGATCCACAGGATAAGTACAGCCAAATGAGCTTTAATTTACTGGTGCCTCTGATTGCCCCTTGAGGTAGTCATACCTTAAATTTGTGAGAAAGTCCTTAGAGTCCTTTGGTCAAGCATGAGTCCATACCCCTGGAAACCTGTCTGGGCTCCCACAAAGGGTGGTTAGTTGTTCTAAAGTCAAAAGGTTCTTTTCTTTAATGCATTCTCTACATTGAGGTAAAAAAAAAAAAACTTCTGCATATATGCAGCTCCCCCCAACCTACTTACCTGAGCCTGACCTCAATCCAGTGTTGTGCCTGAGAGCAGCGGCCCTCTTAGCTCTCTCTCTCCTCACTGGACAGAGAGACAGCAGCGTAATCCATTGGGTCCTGCTGCTGTCAATCACAGCTTGTGAGGAAGGAGTGGGGGGAAGGCCAGTCAAGTTCCTCTACCCCAAACTCGCTCATCTATGACTTTATGGACCTTGCTTTGTGCACTGGTGCGCAGTCATGTTGGAGCAGGAAGGGGCCATCCCCAAACTTTCCCACAAAGTTGGGAAATTGTCCAAAATGTCTTGGTAGGCTGACGCCCTAAGAGTTTCCTTCACTGAGAGTAAGGGGCCAAGCCCAACCCCTGAAATACAACCCCACACCATAATCCCCCCCAACCAAATGATTTGGAAAAGTGCACAAAACAAGGTCCATAAAGACATGGATGAGCGAGTTTGGGGTGGAAGAACTTGACTGGCCTGCACAGAGCCCTGACCTCAACCCGATAGAACACATTTGGGATGAATTAGAACGGAGACTGGTGTCCCAATACTTTTGGTAATATAATGTATATGTGATTGAGCCTACTGCATATTGAGTAGCGTGCCCCTCCTGTCACCGTTGGATAACTGTAACCGAGTATCATGTGATCACTATGATTGGTGACAATGTAAACAACTTGCCATGAATGGCTTTCCATTCACCGTCTCAACCCTGGTTTCTTGGCACATGAATGCACATGCAACCTGAGACGGCTGTTCCTACATCTGTAAGGCTCTGTTCACACCTAGACGTTTCATTTTCAGGCAGAAAGTCATGCGATTTTGCTGCGATTTTGTACAGGTGAAAAGTTCACCAATGTAAAAAGCAGAAAATGCCTGTAATCTGCCAAAAAAGAAGCTCCTGTACTTTTTTGAGTGATGGGTGTTTTGCTTCAGGTGACAGAATGCTCAGATGTGAACAGGGGCTATTGAAATGAATGGGATTTGTCTTGTTGGGCGTTTTTAGAGCTGAGGCTTACAGCAGAAAAACGCCCAAAAATGCCTAGATGTGAACAGAGCATAAGCTGCCAATTCACAGTCTACCAGACCGAGAATTTTATAACTTTTTCTACAGCATCAAAGGTTTTCTACATGTGCTAACCAGTGTCTACATCCTCTTTTGGGAGATTCACCATCACCATTGTTACCAGGACAGAAAGTAATGGGTAATCCAAAATCCTATATTTGTGGAGGTGAGAGATATCTTTCAAAGGGTACACCTGTTTTAGTGACAATTGTCAAAAGTGGGGAGACTTTTATAAATTTCCTGTCATGTTCCTGAGACAGTAAAGGGAAATATCTCCAGTGGGGACAATGACAGCAATAAATAATGTGAATAACAGAAGTTATAATAGTTCCCTGGTCCATCGCAAAATAGAGTTCCACTTTAGCAACATAATAAAGATTAAATAGATTAGTCATATACTCAAAACATAACATTGAGTGGAAACATTTTAGTATGATTTCCCTCTGGCTAATTCTCTAACAGCTGAATAACAATAAGGGAAGCAAAACAAAAGCACTTACAGTACCTATTGCAATTCTTTGTTTCATTTGTTAAACTTTGATTGGTTAACTCCAACTTTTAATTAGCAATATCACTATTTTACCCCAGGACTTAGTAATAACTCAGTAATAAGTCATTACTGAATCTGGATCCTCCAGTCTTCTGACTCTATTTTGCTAATAATAAAATCTATCTATTGCCAGAAAGTATTAGATGGGGTTTAAAAGGGGAACTCTGGCTGCAATACTTACTGTACCTCTTGCTCAGCGCTGTCCCCAGCAGTAATTCCTTCCAACCACTAGATGTCCCCTGTCTTCCAAGTTGAATGACACCTAGCGTCATTCAACCCAGAAGACTGAGGACTTCCTGTAAATGTAGGGAGTCGTGGAACCGTCCCCTGGGGAACTCATTCAATGGACTTGAATTTTTAAAAGAACTTGGCAACAACAGGCTGCAAGACTGGGTTTTTGTAGGAGACATTAACATTTGCTACATTCAAAGACACAACAGAGTAGTAGATAGGTGAATAACATTGAAACAAAAAAGATAGCAAAAATGTTGCAGTAAGACATGTTTATGCAGCATTGTAAATTATAATCTTTGTGACGTGTATAAATTTACGTATTATTTTCAAAATAAGCATTTTCTTGCATCATTAATGGACACTTATACTAGCAAATATGTGAAAGGCCAGCTCAGTGTACAGACGCTGTAATTACTCATAGGTGCTGCTAAGTACATTCAGATGGACAAGGCAGTTACAGCAACTCACATAAAGTCTGCCTGCAAGGAAAAGATGTGACTCATCTCATATGGAAAATATGTACCTATAAGCTTCAAGGTATGTTAGAAGTTAAGGGCAGCTATATGTATGCCAATAATTGTAGGCAATGTGATAGCTTTAAGAATTGATTTGAACAATTATGAGACTATTAAACTGTATAGAATTTAACATCAGAAGGGCTCTTCATTGCACACAATAATGAAAATCTTTCTGGATACTGATTGTTCCCTTTTCTATAGAGCATTGCAGTAAGCCCTGGTGTGCCAGTGATGTGAGCAAGGCAGTAACGGGTGTCTCTTTACCTGTTGCTTTTGGTTAGGCAGCGGTGCATCTATGGTCACCTAACCAAGGACACAAGTAATATGACAAGTTTATGTTAAACTTATATGACAAATCAAGTGTATTGTTGTGGGTGTTGCAATTTACAATAAATCAGTCAATAGGGTGAAAACAATACATGGGTTTGTAATAGGATATACTGTTCTTAATATAACCATTTGTAAGTATAACACATTTATTCATTAATATTTTGCTAAGTGTAGTCTGGTCTGTGCTATTGCATTTGCTGTTTGCCTGGACCTTTATTCCCAACTGGACTCTGCAGTACTCAATGGGAGGGATATACAGGTGGGACTTGTTTTTGAGTGATTTCTCCTCACTACCTGTTGTGTCTGTTGTTTATTAAGTGAAGGGAAAATTCGGACACAGGGAAACTGTTCCATACTACGTCCAAAATTAAAAAGTTTTGGCTTTAGATATATTTTAGGGGAGGGTTAATGTGAGCATTAGAGCTAGGGTTTTGGGTTTGGGATTTGGGATTCAAAGTCTAATAAGGGGTCTTAGGTCCCAAAATGTACAAGTAGTACACTAACAAACAACCAACTAAAGTAACATATAACGTTACAGATTAGCGTAGTACAATCAGTAGGATACAATATTAATTGGTACAATTTGCATATTGTTTGTGCATTCATTTTTGTATTTGTATTTTTGTATTTAATAAACTTTTACACTTTTATTGAAGGAAGAAAAAAAATGCATTAATAAGCTTCATTATTAAGCAGTGCAGAACAAAAAAAAGGATAATACTGTATGTAGAAACCCTCAACAATCAATCAGAAACTGTATTGCAACTATTCTGTCATCTTAAATTGAATTGGTTTCTGAGGGTTATGGCGCCTTGTACAAGTATATTGCACTTTGCTCTGTCTTATTAAGCCTGATGGTGAATGAAGCCAATCACATTGCAATATGCTGTACTACCAGGGTTCAGAAATCCTTCAGTGCTTTACAAAATCCAATCCATTTAATTTACACCAGCTTTCAGATCTGCTTTATTTAAAGATGTGCTTTCTATGGGAATCCTCAAGGTGATAGAGCATAGACAGTATTTGCCACCTAGCATGAGTCAACCTCATCAATCTTTATATGAGATCACAGACAGTGAGAAACAATCTGAGTATGTGACACCTAGCAGAGATAAGTCATGGCTAGGATATGAAGGTGAATATGTCTCATACCTATAGTAAAATTACCTGGAGGGCTGCACAGTTAGAAACAAGATAAGGTAGTCTGATGCATTTCAGATAACCCTTTAACTGCTAGAAGCGTGCTTTTCAATATTTAGTGGATTTCCAGGGGGCTTTCCATTCCAAGAAAAGCAACCACCATTTGGCTCTAAGCAAAAATACAGCTCTGGGCCCTCCCACATGAGACAGCAGTGGAGACAGAATTCCTGAGCAGCTGCGGTATGAAAGGAATGGAGGCCAAGCTCAAACCGGAGAAGGAACACTAGAAAAATTTGCTTTGTGACTCTGCTAGTCAGTCTGGTAAATCTGAAATTGGAGTCTCAAGAGGTGGCCTCTAGGAGCATTATGGGATGAACCCGGTTGTCTCTCAGAGGCTTCAACCTTATCTGGGCAGGAAAGAAGTATTTGTATGTGTATAGAAAAGGCAATGGCTGGGATTGAGGGTAGTGGGCCTTACCCCAAGCTGCTGGCACACCAGCAGAAAGGGTTATCTTTTACTATTGCTTCATAAGCGTATTCTAGCCACCCATGATGGTGGAGATGATAAGAGCTGTGAATAGAACACCCCATAGACAATTCGTTTTCCGGCCCCTAGCTCTGATCAGTTGCTGACAAGGGGGTACATAGCACTAAGATTAATATAAGATTAATATCGGAAACAAGGAACCTAAATATGAGCAAATACATATTCTGCTGTAACCTGTTCCTAACTGAATCAATAGCACTATGATGGAAGGATTCTGAGAAAGACTAACTCCACCATGAACTGATATTTTGCTTTCAAGTGGCTGGTGGGAACTAGTACACACTAGTAGTTTTTTTTTCTCTTTCAACCCAGCAGGGCTGAACAAAAAAAAACTGACAGCTCAGGAGGAGCCGCTGTACTATCTATCAGTCAGCGTTCTTAGCCATTGGCTGAGAGCGCTGATTGGGAACTGATTGGCAGACCTTTTTCGGTCATGCCCCTTCGATAGAAGCTGGCCGAATTTCTCTCAGATCGACTGCTGTATACATGGGACGAATGTCGGCCATATACTATTGAACCGGCCGATGCTGCTCAACATTCGGCCCGTGTGTACTAGGCTTAATTTCAAAGCCACTTATATACCTCAAAGACTCACGTCATAAAATTAGCCAATCAGCAATCCAGACCGTACCACTACAACAATGAAGACATTACCTTTTGTCAAGGGATGAATGATCTGCAACATTATCTACACTAATGGCTATGGCTATAAAACAGCAACTTAGACAAGATTTTTATCAAGGAATTAAGTTGATGAGATTAAATGGTGTCTAAAGGCTAGATCCCACAGGAGCAGGGGATTGTTGGTCACAGGCTTTATTTCCTGCTTTGGAGTCAAAACTTTATGCAAAGTTAGGAAGGCCATACATGGTTTAAATCTCAGCCGGCTGCTATAGCCACTAGCAATAATTACTGTCTTCTCCTGGAGGGGACGGCTTCCCCCCTCCTCCCCCCTGGGAGAAGACAATGGCGTGGAAGGAGGGACTTCCACATCAACACTGTCTGTGTTGATGGGGGAACCAAGCAAATTTCTTTCCTGCAAGAAAGAAATTCGCTCTGTGTATGGCCAGCCTTATTTCTCTGAATCATGGCATCCAAAATCAAAGAGCAGGCATCTGTCTATCACATGCCCTATCCATTCTTCTCTAGAATTGTATTTTACTTGTTTTACTTTAAAGCAGTAGTAAAGTCTCTGTTTTTTTTTTTTTTTTATGGTCCCCTGTGCAGGCTTAGGTCATAATGTGCCCTGCATACTAGCACATTATGACAGACTTACCTGCAAACAGAGCCCTCTAGCGCTGCGCTGACAAGGCTCTCCTTGGTCTCCGGCAGCTTCCATTTCCCCCCCTCTTCCTTCTGGGTTCCCGAACTGCAGGCACTTGAATGGCTGTGCCGCAGGTGTTGCCATTTCCGCGCATGCGCAGAGTCACATCGACGTGGTTGTGACTGTGGTCTGAGCTGCGCATGTGCGGCTCAGATCACATTACCTGCAGACAGACAGGGGGGGCATTTGTGACAGAAGGGACCACTGGGGTCTCCTCTGTTATAAAAAGCATGCCTATCAGTGGATTTTCTCTTGTGAGGCTCGGTTCACACTAGGGGCGGCACGACTTGCAGGTCGCCCTTACCGAGGCGACCTGCACACGACTGCCACGGCGACTTGCAAAACGACTTCTGTATAGAAGTCTATGCAAGTCGCCCCAAGTCGCCACCAAAGTAGTACAGGAACCTTTTTCTAAGTCGGAGCGACGATTAGAACGGTTCCATTGTACAGAACGGGAGGCGACTTGTCAGGCGACTAGGTCGCCTGACAAGTCGCCCCCATGTGAACCGGGTTTACGATCACTTTAAGATTTCCAGATATGTTTTCCACACAAGTAGAATTCTTCCATACCAGACACTTTCACCCCCTTTCTGCCCAGGCCAATTTTCAGCTTTCTGCACTGTCACACTATGAATGCCAATTACTCAGTCATGCAACACTGTACTCAAATTAAATGTATATCCTTTTTTTTATACAGATATAGCTTTCTTTTGGTGGTGTTTAATTTACATTTTTTTGCTAAATAAACAAAATAATACAGAACCATTTTGAAAAAAACAAAACACATTTTTCTTTGTTTCTGTTATAAAATGTGGCAAATAAATACTTTCTTCATAAATCTAGGAAAAAATGTATTCTGCTACAATTCTTTGGTTAAAATAACCCAAATCAGTGTATATTATTTGGGGCAGTTTCCCACTGGTGTGATGTCTGACATCGGATGTAATGCGCACCGCACTGAAGTGCAAATCACATGCGAACTCTGTGCAATGCGATTTCAGTCATAGAGATATTATGGCTGAATTTGCATCGTATTCGGACAAAACTCGCACAGAACCCTTTTTTGGTCTGCAGCAGAATCGTATCGCATGGGTGTTCATGCGATTGAATTTGCAGTTCGCACTGCAATATGCAAACTGATTTGGGGGTGTCAGTAACTTTCAATTGACACTCCCAGCAGTTCACATAGTGCAGTGTGAACTGCCGCCGAGAGACATGCGATGCGGCACCCCCCAGTGGATTGGCAGGGTTCCCACATCGCTGCAGTGTGAATAGAGCCTAAGTCTGTGTGAAAGTTATGAAGAGTCAACAAACTATGGTATATACTGTAGATCTAAAAATTGATCAATCCTAATGTACTAATGGCCTATATCATTTCTTGAGGCCCTAAAATGCCAGGACAGTAAAAATACCCCTCATATGACCTCTTTTTGGAAAGTAGACACCCCAAGTTATTTAGCAAGAAGCATGGTGAGTTTTTTGAAGTTGTAATTTTTTGTCACAATTTTGGGTAAAATGAAGAAAATAGTAAAAATGTGTAAAATTTTTTTTTTTTACATACTGTCACCAGAGCAGTACAGCATCATCATACGACTGGGGAAGCGATGGAGTAGTGTTATCATAGTAAAATGTACTGTTATAAGCAATCATTTTTACGAATGCCATCCATTCAAAGCCATTATGTATTATTAGGATAGCTGTGATTGGCCACAGCTATCACATTGTTCAATGTGCTTTGATTGGCTCTGTCTGTACCATGTAATTACTATGACAGAGATCACAATACTACACAATGAATCGCTATGAATGAAAGCCATTCATTGTGTACAACTGTCATGTGAATGCTGCGATTGGTTATAATGATCACGATACAGGGGCCTGTCCACCGATCTGTCATCCCCTGTGTCCAGTGTGGGTGACAGATCAAGCCACAGCGCGGGTGCCAGAGCACACTGGAGGCGTACGACTGGGAGGACTTCATATGATGTGCTCCCGGAACCAAGCAGTTAAATTATCAGTTTTTTTTGTACATATCTTTTACAAAAGGCTTTATTGTATTTAAAACATACACAACAGAGCCAATGGTATGACAATTGCATAACATACAGAATGTACTCAAGTATAGGGATTACGAACATAACATTGACCTGGATCCATACAACTAAAGAAATAAGTAAATTAGAACTGCACCAGTTTTTGTACATATTATCAAATTAGTAAATAGGGATGAAGTTTAGATTTGCAGCACAGTGAGTTCCACGGCGAATCCGGGTGGATCAAGGTTCACGGTTTTGGCAATTATAGGTAGAAATTCACCAGACCAGATTTTAACAGACCCAAAATGTCCTGCCAGACCTTCCAACTGTGGTCGGCACACTAGAACACTAGACTAATGTCCTTTTTTACTCTTCATGATTATACCTGCATGTGTGGACAAGGCAAGTGGAGGAAACCATGCTACCATCTATGAATTAATCCCTGAAGGGGACAAGTGCTTTTGACCTATCAGTTTGTTCAGGAGTCATTGTCTGGAGGTGAGGGGCTGGTGATCACAGTAGTGGAGGCACATGTGGCACTCCTAGTTTATGTATAAATTGTTTTGTACTATTTGGCACAGCAGTGATTTTTATTGTACCACGGAATGGACTTTTAAAATTAAATTTATGGACATTTATATTTGTTGATGATCTCTTGATTGCGCTGCACTACTTCTGATTTATCATACACAGTTATGGCTTACATAGCAGAAATGCATCACCAACATCAGCTACCTGCCAACCATCTAATCTGTGCTACTCCCAAGCTCTGGGATTCAAGGTTGTAGCCTACTGGCTGCAGCTGACTGATCGACAAAGGTTTTACCATTTATCAGAAATAGTCATAGATGGATCGAAATTCAGCCGTCTCAGCAGGGATTTAGATCCATCTATGGGCAGTTTAATTTTTATTGCAAGATAAAACCTGCCATGGTTAAAATAATCAAAAACAAATATAAATCAAATTTTGCTGCCTTCCCAAATCTCTAACGTTAAATACACTTCATAAAGTGCAGCTGCCTCTTTAAGTGAAGAAAATGCACTATTTCCAATATAACGACATGTGAAAGTATGGCTCTTACACACAGAAACATGAATCAAACTTCATGTATGGTACAATAAATGAATCAAAACAAAAATAAAGTCCAATATCATGCAATACCCAGCACCATGCTGTGATACAAAAGTCTTATGCCCTGTACACACGGTCGGACTTTGTTCGGACATTCCGACATCAAAATCCTAGGATTTTTTCCGACGGATGTTGGCTCAAACTTGTCTTGCATACACACGGTCACACAAAGTTGTCGGAAAATCCGATCGTTCAAAACGCGGTGATGTAAAACACGTACGTCGGGACTATAAATGGGGCAGTGGCCAATAGCTTTCATCTCTTTATTTATTCTGAGCATGCGTGGCACTTTGTCCGTCGGATTTGTGTACACACGATCAGAATTTCCGACAACGGATTTTGTTGTCGGAAAATTTTATATCCTGCTCTCCAACTTTGTGTGTCGGAAAATCCGATGGAAAATGTGTGATGGAGCCTACACACGGTCGGAGTTTCCGACAACAAGGTCCTATCACACATTTTCCGTCGGAAAATCCGACTGTGTGTACGGGGCATTAAAGTGGTTGTAAACCTAGTTACACTACTTTTTATCTACAGGTAAGCCTATAATAAAGCTTACCTGTAGGTACTGGAAGTATCTGCTAAACCTACACAGTTTAAGAGATATTTACTATATACGCTTACACCGACCTCATCGGCGCATGCGCATTGAAAAAAGGGCACAATCATGCTGTTTCTAAAGGGCCCATGCTGTGACGTCACGCGACTCCGGCCAGTCACAGAGCCGGAGTCTGGCCCTAGAAGGAAAAGGGGTGAAGACGGATGCGGCCACCAGCGGGGACATCATGGGGTTCATTTGCAGGTAAGTGCAACATAATGGGCTAGTATGCGATGCTTTTACTTTGCAGGGGAAAAAAGGGGAAGTAAAACCCATTAGGGTTTACTTCCTCTTTAAGTGATTTTAAGTGATCAATTCTTTACTCATAAACAATTGCCCACAGCTCTTCATCATTTGTGCTCACAAAGCAAATGCATACTCACCAGAACTTTGTGACCCCTTTTTACAGGTAGGTCAAAGAGTGTTTATGGTTTTCAAGGGCTATTCCTCTTAAGGTTTTCCCCCAATCCTCCTTCTCTATAACCAGTCACTCATATAGTAATGAAGCAGGAGATACCATATAAAAGCATCATAGTATAGTATTTATTAAAAGGATAAACAATATAAATGAAGTAGGAATAAAAGCACATTTTACAGTGCCTCTAGACTGGCACCAGTGCATACAGCTTGGACTAGCAATGTCGCCCTGCCGTACCACTCACACACTGATCGGCGTGCGTTCCAAGCCTTGGTTTCTCAGATTGAATGTGACATCGTATGAGACCCGGAAGATATACCTAAAGTCTATATTTTGAATAATTTGGGTACAAGTTGGATTAGTAAGATGGAATGGGGTTAGAAAATGAGGGGTTGTGGTTTGGAAGTATTTTAGAAATTTTATTAAATTACTACTTAAAGGACACAGTATGGTATGTAATAAAAAAAAGCGTTTTTGCTTTGTTAAATGTCCCGTATGGCAGCTCCTTATGACCTATTCTGACAATAATTTGATTATTATCCCAAAATTTAACAGCAGGATTTACCCCTCTTCTCTCAATTTGCGGAATCTTCAGCATATCGAACCTGGGCAGATTTGGCAATCACTATTGGTAAACAAAAAAAAAAAAAAAATAATTTAAAGCTTAACTTCATCTTTCCTTTCACTTTAAATAGTTTGTTCGGGCCAAGCTGGCCCAAATGAATTTTCACCTTTACTAATTGCACTGAATGTAGTGCCAGCTGCTAGGGCAGAATTGAGCTGGGATGAGTTTTTCTCAACCAATTACTTGAAGCCTTGTATGAATACAAGCTTTCCACTGATTGGCGGAGTTGGGGAGGCAGATGGATGACGTCACAATCTCCACCTCAGCCATTTAGAGGTAGCCTTGTATTCATTCATAAAAATAAACACTCAGCCTGACTCTATTTTGTAGCGGCAGCAGACGGGAAGCCCCCCACAGCACTACAGTATGATACAGAGCTGCCAGTGACCATAACAATTAGTAAAGGAAATAGTTTGTTTAGGCCAGTTTAGCCCAAACTAACTATTTCATGTGAAAGGAAAGATGGCTTTAGTAGTTGTTGGCTGACATGCGTTTGTGAAAGAATTGAATTTACCTCTGTTGCTGCCCATCAAATTGCTTTATTGCAGCTATGGAATACATATATTTGTGTTAATGGCAATGTCAGAAGCATTAAGCATGCGTTCAATCACAGCGAAAAATGCACGTTCAGACAAAATTCATAAATACATATTTTTCTCTTTCAGCTGCTGAATCATTCAATCGCTGCACTTTTAAAAACTGCTGAAGATGCACAGGGAAAGATAACTATTGAACAAAGTTGAGTGGGCCATTTATGATATATATGGGGCTTTTCCGGAAAACCTCGGACTCTGTTATAGATTGCTGCAGTTCATGAGAGCAGGCTGCCATATTGATTCTTCCCCTATAGTCAAAGGCTTGTAATCAGTCATTCTCTGGCCCTACCACTATACGGTGCGTCATCACATGTGTACCCTGGTAAGCCGTTACCTACTGCAGAACTGTTGTAGTAGGACCATTCGTTGCAGTAGGTGCATATTTTTTTAAGCAAAACCATTCACATATAAAAGACGCATATCAATGCAGCTCTGAAATCGTTAAATTTGTTTTTTAAATGCAAGCAATGTAAGTACCTGAGTATGACCTGGTATCAGCCCCTTATTATCCTTTGTATAGCAGAGCTGGAGTGTAAAGGTAGAAGCAGCACAAGTAGCCCGAAAACCGCATCCAAATAAAAATCGGGCCCTGGGCAGTTGAAGTCATAATGTGCTAGTATGCATCGCATACTAGCACATTATGACAGACTTACCTAAAATGAAGCCCTTTAGCAGCACGCTGTCACCACTGAAGGCGCTTCCATCTTCACCCAATATTCTTTCCGGGTTTGTGGGCATTGGCTGGCTATCTGATTGGTCAAGCGATGATTACCATTATTATTGCTGTTTACGGCACGGCTCTGAAGGAACACCATGGGTATGCTGTTCCTTTAGAGTGCATGCGCTGGTGACATCACCGGCTGCACCTAAAGTAAATGTCTCTTAAACTGTGCACGTTTAGGAGATTTTTACAGTACCTATAGGTAAGCCTTATTATAGGCTTACCTATAGGTAAAAATCATACATGGGAGTTTACTCCCACTTTAAGAAAGAATCCAGGCCTTTTTTTCAAACAAACTACTGAGCTGGACAGTACCAGCTCTTGAGGGAGTCTATTGCACATTTTCACACCTCTTACTGTGAAGAAGCTTTTCCATATTTGGAGGTTAAATCTCTTTTCCATACATAAAGAGTGCCCCCTGTGTCCTCTGTCATGACCCTGAAGTGAATAACAGTAGTTAAAGTGGTTGTAAGACAGAAAGACATGCATTGAGATAAAAAGGCTTCTGTGTACAGCCCCCCCCCCCCAGCACCCCCTAACACTTACCTGAGGTCCCTCTCTGTCCAGCGATTATCACAAGTGTCTCAGCTGTCCAAGATTCTCCATCCCCGATTGGCTGAGACACAGCAGTGGCGCCATTGGCTGCCACTGCTGTCAATCAAAGTCAGCTAGCCAATCAGGAGAGAGAGGGGGCAGGGCCGGGTCAGGGCTCTGTGCCTGAAAGGACACAGGAAGCTGTGACTCAGCTCAGGTGCCCCCATAGCAAGCTGCTTGCTGTGGGGACACTCAACAGGAGGGAGGGGCCAGGAGCACAGAAGAGGGACCCGAGAAGAGGAGGATCTGGGCTGTTCTGTGCAAATCCACTGCAACAGAGCAGGTAAGTATAACATGTTTATTTTCATAGGAGAAAAAAAACTAGACTTTACAATCACTTTAATGCCATGTACACACAACCGGACTTTTCGACAGCAAAGGTCCGACGGAACGAATCCGCCGGACAATTCGATCGTGTGTGGGCTTCACTGGACCTTTACTGTCGAAAAATCAGACGGACTTTAGAAATAGAACATGTTTCAAATCTTTCTGACGGACTCGAGTCCGGTTGAAAAATCAGTTTGTCTGTATGCTAGTCCGACAGTCAAACAACGACGCCAGGGCAGCTATTGGCTACTGGCTATGAACTTCCGTATTCTAGTCTGGTCATACGTCATCATGTTCAAATCAGTTGGACTTTGGTGTGATCGTGTGTAGGCAAGTCCATTGCGTCGGAAATCCGTCGAAAGTCCATCAAAAAGTCCTTCGGAGTTCAGTCCGCCGAAAGTCCGCTCGTGTGTACACGGAATAAGGTGACATCAGGGGGCATCTCTTTCAGGGCTGAAGATGAATATTGCAGCAAAAGCTGGTTTAGTTTATATTTTAACTGGATGTCCTCCAGTCTGGTGACCAGCATCATAGAAAAGAATTCATTTGAGCTGGAGTCATCCTGGACCCACCTCAGCCTATGACTGGACAGTGAAAGGAGAAGCAGCACAGTGATGAACTCATCTGTCAGTCACTCTGGATTCTCGTCTTATCGCCAGGCTTTTTTCAGCACATAAACTAATAGGCTCCTTGTTCTGCTACTTCCTCTAACACTTCAGCTGTGCTGTACATGGACTACAAGTGACTAATACCATGCCACATTCAGGTACAAATGCTGCCTGCATTTAAAAAATACATTTATGTATGGCTTTTTACATCTAATGGAGTCACTTAAAGAAATATTTACCTAAGCAATCCTACTACAACAGTTCTGCAGTAGCTAATGCTTTGTCAGGGTACACATGTGATGTCGCACTGTACAGTGGTAGGGCCAGAGAATGACTGATTACAAGCCCTTTTTTTTACTTTAGGGGAAGAATCAATATGGCAGCCTGCTCCCATGAACAGCAGTGCTCTATATATAGTTCAATGTTTTCAGGAAAACCCTCAAACATATCATAAATGACTCACTCAACTTTGTTAATTTTATACAGTGAAAGGAGAAGCAGCACAGTAACAAGCCCATCTCCCTGTAACACTTTCTCTTCCTATCAGTATGCTTCTGGCCAGTTCATGAACTAATTGGCTTCTTGTGCTGCTTCTTCCTCTCACACTTCAGCCCTGCTTTACAGTGAATGCAAGAGGCGGATAGCCAAGTTCAGGTACTTACACCGATTACATTTAAAAAATAGATTCAAAGATGTTATAAAATAAGATATAAAATAGATATAAAAATTAGCAAAAAAATGTATAATATAGGGTATAAAATTGCAACTCAATTCATATTGTAATTGAATGTTGTTAAAAATTACCTTTCCTTTTCAATCTGCAGCTCTGTAATTTTCTGTAAAATGCAAAGCAATATGGCTACCTGGAGGCATTCTGTACACAGATGGTATACAGGACACCCCCTAAAATTGTAATTTCCTGCTTGTGTGATTGGCTTACTGATTTTCCCAGAAGTCTACACTAAGACCCCTTTCACACTGAGGCAGTTTTCAGGCGGTTTAGCGCTAGAAATAGCGCCTGAAAACCGCCTAAAAACTGCCTCACATTCTGTGCAATGAGTGCTTTCACACTCCGGCGGTGCGCTTGTGGGACGTCAGGAAAAGTAAATAGCACTCCCAAAATGCCCCTGCCCATTGAAATGAATGGGCAGCGCTTCCAAAGCGCCTTTAAAGCATTTTGAAAGCGCCGCAAAATGGGACTTTTTTCTTTTTTTTTAAAAAAAATCCGCTCCGCTAGTGCCTGAAAAGCGCCTACCGCAGTTGTACGTCGGCTGTTTGAAATCGAATACCTTTGTATGGCAGCAGCTAGCTGCCATAACCCGGGTATCCTCTTCAACAGCGGGCGGTCCGCTTTCAGATAAAAGCGGTCTAAGCAGCGCATTCGCCGCTAGATCACTTTTATCGGGACAGGAGAGGGCCCTCCCGCTACGCTCTGGTGGTCTCCGCCTCTCCCGGCCTGTCAGTAGTGGTGGAGACGATCGGGTCCTCTCCCCTCACAGGCTGGATGCCGAGTGAGGGAAAGATGGCCCCTGCTCGGCTCCACACCATTAGATGGTCAAACATCACTTCTGGCCAATGGTCTTAAAGGGGAATTATTATTTTTTTGCAAAAAAAAAAAAAAAAATGACATTTTTTTTTTTGTTTTTGCATTTTAGTGTAAATGTTAGATCTAAGGTCTTTTTGACCCCAGATCTCACATTTAAGAGGTCCTGTCATGCTTTTTTTTTCTATTACAAGGGATGTTTACCTTGTAATAGGAATAAAAGTGACAACATTTTTTTTTTTTTTAAAAAGGTCAGTGTCAAAATAAAAAGTAAAATAAATAAGAAAAAAAAAAAAACTAAAAAATTTAAAGTGCCCCGTCCCGCCAAACTCGTGCACAGAAGCGAATGCATATGTAAGTCACGCCCGCATTCGAAAATGGTGTTTAATTCACACATGGGAGGTATCACCGCGATTGTTAGAGCGAGAGCAATAATTCTATCTCTAGACCTCCTCTGTAATGCCCCATACACATGATCGGACATTGATCGGACATTCCGACAACAAAAACCATGGATTTTTTCCGACAGATGTTGGCTCAAACTTGTCTTGCATACACACGGTCACACAAAGTTGTCGGAAAATCCGATCGTTCTGAACACAGTGACGTAAAACACGTACATCGGGACTATAAACTGGGCAGTAGCCAATAGCTTTCATCTCTTTATTTATTCTGAGCATGCGTGGCACTTTGTGCGTCGGATTTGTATACACACGATCGGAATTACTGACAACGGATTTTGTTGTCGGAAAATGTTATAGCCTGCTCTCAAACTTTGTGTGGTGGAAAATCCGATGGAAAATGTGTGATGGAGCCTACGGAATTTCCGACAACAAGGTCCTATCACACATTTTCCGTTGGAAAATCCGACCATGTGTACAGGGCATAACTCAAAACTGGTAACCTGTAGAAAATTTTAAGGGTCAAAGTTTGTCGCCATTCCACGAGCGGGTGCAATTTTAAAGCGTGATATGTTGGGTATCAGTTTACTCAACGTAACATTATCTTTCACAATATAAAAAAAAAATTGGGCTAACTTTACTGTTGTCTTACTTTTTAATTAAAAAAAGTGTATTTTTTCCAAAAAAAATTGCGCTTGTGAGACCGCTGCGCAAATACAGTGTGACATAAAGTATTGCAACGACCACCATTTTATTCTCTAGGCTGTCTGAAAAAAATATATATAATGTTTGGGGGTTCTAAGTAATCTTCTAGCAAAAAAAATGATTTTAACTTGTAAACACCAAGTCTGAAAAAAAGGCCGGTCCGTAAGTGGTTAAAGTGATGCTAAAGTCTCATTTTTTTGTGTTAAAATAATAAACATTTTATACTTACCTGCTCTGTTGCAGTTGGTTTTGTACAGAGCAGCTCAGATCCTCCTCTTCTTGGGTCCCTTGCCGCGGCTCCTGGCCCCTCCCTCCTGTTTAGTGCTCCCAGAGAAAGCAGCTTGCTCTGGGAGCACCTGAGCCGCAGCTCCGTGTGTCCATTCAGACACAGTGCCATGGCCCAGCCCTGCCCTGCCCCCTTTCTCTCCTCATTGGCGCGCTGATCTTAATTGACAGAAGCGGGAAACAATGGCGCTTCGCTGCTGTCTCAGCCAATGAGGAGGGAAAGTCCCGGACAGCCGAGTCTCTTGTGCAACATCATTGGATCAAGATGGGGCTCAGGTAAGTATGAGGGGGCCTGAGGGGGGATGCTGCACACAAAAGGCTTTTTATCTTAATGCATAGAATGCATTAAGATACAAAAAAAACCTTCTGTCTTTACAACCTCTTTAATTTATGTTTAATATCTGCCTAGAGTTTATCTTTAAAGTAACGATTAAGATAAGAAAAGTACAGGATAATACAGGAAAATCCTTTAAAGCTGAACTCCAGGATAAGCAAATATTGGGGGTTATTTACTAAAGGAAAATCCACTTTGCACTGCAAGTGCACTTGAAAGTGCACTGAAAGTACACTTGGAAGTAAAGTCGCTGTAGATCCGAGGGGGACATGCAAGGTAAATAAAAAACAGCATTTTAGCTTGCACATGATTGGATGATAAAATCAGCAGAGCTTCCACTCGTTTCAGATCTACCCCTTAGATTTAGAGCGACTGCACTTCCAAGTGCACTTTCAGTGCAAAGTGGATTTGCCTTTTGTAAATAACCCCCATTGTGTAAATTAAAGTGGCATGTGTATTCTTCCTTGAATCTTGGCGTGGTTGTGTATTTCTTCCAGATCTGTGCAGAAATCCAGGATTCAACTTTGCCTATGTGCAGAAGCTTACTGTTATAATGATCAGTCACTGCTTCTGGCTCTCACTGTGCAGGGTGACTGGTCTTGTCTCTGCCCTCTTCTGTAGTTTTCTGCACACATGCAAATATACAAAAATAAAATGGCACAAAATTACCCTGTGCTGCATATTATGCATGCTTTCTTCATTGTTCATGTCAGTGGATAGTTGTTTCATTGTATCATTAAAAGTTTGCTGCCCTAACACTGTCTTTGCATTCTCTGACTTTGTATACTTTGTCTGCAGGCAACCTGTTGGGAGGTCCGGACGTATCGCCCCCTAGGGGCTGGCCACACTGTCTACAAGACATTAAAGTAGAACTCTGATTCACTGTTCAGTGTGGGCATTAACGTCACACTTCAGGTCAGAAGCCAGTTGACACCGTAGCCCCACACACTTACCAAAGGATCTTGTCCTCTTCGCAGCCAGTGGCTAGGTCAGTTCTCATTTGTACAATGGATTCCATAGCGTTTTGTGCAAATAATGCTGAGCTCCTAAGCTCCTCCGGCCCCTTACGTCTTCACTTAAAACCGTTTTCTTTCATTCACATTTTAAACTCCATATCTATAGTTGATTCTGCCTCTTGGGTACACAGGGAAGTGACCATACTTCTAATTCGCAAGGCATTACAGAACGTGACTGTAGGCTAGATCCCTAGGCGAACCATGTACCACAGTAGGCACCAAGATAGAGAACAAACCACTAGGTAGGGAACGCGAAGAACACCTGTCCCCTCACCATTAAGGCTTCCGTTATCTATCACTGTTGCCCGCTTCCACTGCTGGCTGGCCGCTAGTTCTTCTTAAAATCTTCCTCCACAACCATAAAGGTTGACTGTTATGTTTAGTTGTACACAAAGGGTTAAACCGGTCACACTTGCACTTGTCTCTACTTAACCTAGAGGGTTAGCATGTCATCACTCATAGTTATTTAGTTCTTTTCCATACACCATTGTTACACCTCGTTCTTATAGTCCATTTATAGTCCATTTACTTCTTCCCCAGTAAAATGACTCAGACACTTCTTTTAGTAACTAAAGTCTTTTTGCTTAAATACAATCTTTGTCTGTGCTGGTTTAGTTATGCTGTCTCTAGTGGTTCCCAAAGATAATGGTACATAAGTAAATGGTGCTGCCCATAGTCCATATCAACAAAGTCCATGCAAGTGGTCATCCTAAAGAACAGGTTCCATGTTGCAGCCTGAAGAAGAGCTACATGATTTTAAAGGTCTTCATTGTATTCTTCCCACACCAGACTCCCACCACGAGGTAGGCTCCCCTGTATGTATGCCCTCCACAAGGGAAATTACATACCGCTGGGCAATCTATGTCACAACTGACCTGATCCCTACAGCATCATCCAAAAAAGACAGACACATCTCTGAAAAATAAAGTAGGCATCTGTCTACACATCTGTAGTGGGTGGACCTACTGGATTGCTCCCACAGCTCTGCTATTTGCACAGGCCACGTACTGTACAATGATGATGTCACTGCTACTTTTACAAGGTAGTAATTGGGCTTGAGAAGGCATTTAATGCACATACAGTAAAGTGGATTTATATCCTCTGTGGCTATTGAGGAATGTATTTAAAAGAAAGTTTTTGTGCCCGGATTTCAGCTTTAAATATAGTTCTATATTCGTATTTTATTGAATATATGAATCGAATTTCATGCAGTAAGAAACAAATTCATATTCCTGACCTGTACAACAATTGATAGATTTTAAAATAGCAGCCGGATATCACAGTATGTTCATTTTCAGCACAGTGGTTCATAGCACAAGGATTCAGCATCAAAAACAAGTAAATAATAGACCACAAAATATTTCTGACTGCTAACCTTATGTTTATCACTGCAGGAGTGCATCCTCACTAGATTTGGAATCTTCATTTTTCTCAAGATCTCATGCAGGAGACATCACCAGCATCTTGGCAGGGGGACCAAAAACCATAGCCAAGGACACGTCCAAATTCTGGATCGGGTACGAAGAAAACCCACTGCCACAGGATCAATGAACAAGGTAAGTATTCTTAATACATGCCCCCTGGAATCATCGAAAATTAGATTCTGAAAATATGAGGGTACACGTAATTAAATAAGCTTTTAATCAACCAGCATGATTAGAGAGAAATTCAGGTTGTTTGTCTTAGGAACTTCCAACATTTTTATTTGAGTGAAATCTTAATCTGCCATGGATACGTATAGTATATTAAAACATCTTATCAGGCTAAAAAAGGTAAAGATCAGTCAAAGCTGAAAATTAAGCAAGGCGATGCATACAATGAATACAGCCTTCTTGATGATTATTATAAAGAGGAGTATGGCCAAAGCTTTTTTGGCCATACAGTACTTCACTCGTGGGTCACAGGATTGCACTCCTGTGATCCGGAATCAGCCAACAGCAGGCTAAAGCCTGATGCTGCAGCAGGGAGGTGAGTATAGAAAATAAAAAAGAAAAGAAAAATTAAATGGGGGAGCTTTTGGCCATAAAGTGCTTGTACGCACAGCATATTAGTACATTATGGTAGGCTTACTTGGGAAGCCAAACTCTACAGTGCTGCACTGTCAGTGCTCCCATTGGTTATGAGCATTGCCATCTTTTCCCAGTCTTTCTGCCAGATTCCAGCTCTTTGGATCCATGGCCAGCCTGCAATGACATCACTCCCTGCACAGGAGTCACATCATCAGAGCACATATCAGAGCAGTAAGTATGTGCACAGCCGCACAACTTATGCAATACTGACAGGTAAGAGAAGGGTTAGGCAGGTCATAGACGATGCAAATTTGTTTTCTGCAACCACAGGTTTCAGGTGTAATGCTACCCCCGCAGGAGCTGCTGGCGAATAAAGTATCTCCCACCCTGCACAGCCAGGTACACTGAACTTTCTACAGCACTATGGAGTCAATGAAACAGTCCTTGCAGCTTTGTTTTTGTATCTTATTAGGGGGATTGAACTTGGATGGGGTTTAGGGTATTATGGGATGGCCACTTGATCATAGTAGTAGAACTCTTCAGGGATACAACTATATACAGTCCGTATATACACTTCTCCTCTACCTCCAGCACAAATCTTGCGTGTAGAGCTACAATTACCAGGACCAACTGGCACTGTACGGATGGTCTGGCAGGAGTGCAATCAAACCAATAGCAAATTCCCTTTACAGGCAGAGACTACGGGCCCCCTTAGGTAGTGTAGCAAAAAGTCCTAGTGCCCAGCTGTCCTCCTCCTGTGGCTACTGATCCCAGTACCACCTCTTCAGGCACTGACAGCCCACCTGGCTGCAGCTGCCCCTTTCACTAGCCCTCCTGGCTACATCTCCACAATCCTCCCAGACTGACTCTGCATCCCTCCCAGACTGCTCTCCTCAGTTCTCTCAGGCATGCCTCTCAGCCCTCTTGACTGTAACACTCACCAGCCCACCTGGCTGTCTTCCTCCCTGGAGATTTGCCCGGCAGTGTTCTCCCGCTGTTCTCCACCTTCTCCCGTGCCTCTAGGACTAGGGGGCTACCTCAAGCCTAACACTTCATCTCCAGCTCCCACCCAAACTCCACTGCCCCAGCTGGGCTGACCCTAAGTATTTGAGGGGGCCTGCCCCATGCCAACCCATCTGTTGGGGTTTGGTCAGGGCCCTCAGAATACTCCAGGCAGCTCCCCCTTAGCTTATTCTTCTGGAATCTTCTGCAAGTTTCCAGAAGCAGGGGGAGGTCTCAAAGATGCTGCCTGTGAGTCATCCACCCCTCCCTGAGTCACTCACCCTGACCCAGAAAAACAAACAGCCAAGCCTGAACAATTTACCTACTCTGAAAAAAATCTAATTTTAGCACACTAGAGAGTGCAACACAGGAAAGGTTTGCATGATTCTCCCATCAACACAGACAGTGATGACAGGAAAATCCCTCCTGCCGAGCAATTCTCCCAGGGAGGGGGCGGCGGGCAGGGAAAGCCGGGAGAAGACAGTGATTTATTATAGCGGCTATAGCAAATATGGTTAAATATGGTTGAAAACCATTTATCATTTTCCTTCCACTTCAAAAATTATGTGCCACTTTGTGTTGGTCTATCACATAAAATCCCAATAAAATACATTTACGTTTTTGCTTGAAACATGACAAAATGTGGTCGTGCACACCACAAATCTGGCGTTTATGGACGAGTGGCAAGAAAAAAGCCATTGTTGAAAGAAAACCATAAGAAGTCCTGTTTGCAGTTTGCGAGAAGCCATGTGGGGGACACAGCAAACATGTGGAAGAAGGTGCTCTGGTCAGATGAGACCAAAGTTTAATTTTTTGGCCTAAAAGCAAAACACTATCAGTGGTGGAAAACAAACACTGCACATCACCCTGAACACACAATGCCCACCATGAAACATGGTGGTGGCAGCATCATGTTGTGGGGATGCTTTTCTTCAACAGGGACAGGGAAGCTGGTCAGAGTTGATGGGAAGATGGATGAAGTCAAATACAGGGCAATCTTAGAAGAAAACCTGTTAGAGTCTGCAAAAGACCTAAGACTGGGGCAGAGGTTCACCTTCCAGCAGGACAATGACACTAAACATATAGCCAGAATTACATTGGAATGGTTTAGATCAAAGAATATTCATGTGTTAGAATGGCCCAGTCAAAGTCCAGACCTAAATCCAATTGAGAATCTGTGACAAGACTTGAAAATTGCTGTTCACAGACACTTTCCATCCAATCTGACAGAGCTTGAGCTATTTTTCAAAGAAGAATGGGCAAAAATTTCACTCTCTAGATGTGCAAAGCTGGTAGACACATCCCCAAAAGACTTACAGCTGTAATTGCAGCAAAAAGGTGGTTCTAAAAAGTATTGACTAGGGGGGGACTGAATACAAATGTACGCCACACTTTTCAGATATTTATTTGTAAAACATTTCTAAAACATTTGGAAAGCCATTTATCATTTTCCTTCCACTTCACAGTTATGTGCCACTTTGTGTTGGTCTATCACATAAAATCCCAATATAATGGTTGTAACATGACAAAATGTGAAAAATTTCAAGGGGTATGAATACTTTTTTAAGGCACTGTATCTTCATGAGAACATTTTTAAGTGCCTTCAAAATCGTGTAGTATGAATTTTAGTGACAGGTCTGCTTAAGAATCAGAACTATTTGAGTCAGGCTTGTGTAACTCCAGTTTGATAGCATGCTGGTTGTTATCCAGATCATTCCCGTGGGGTCATTTCTAGGTGTATAGAACTTTTCAGCATTACATTTTTTTGGCAAATTATACCTCTGACACAGGAAAATTTGATTTCATCGATTAACTGTCAGTGCTCATGTGTATCCACTAGATGGCGAAACACTACGAGATACAATGCTTTGTAAAAAAAGTAACATTGCTCCCATTTCAGGTGTGCTAACTCACAGGCTGAAAGCACGTTAGCTTATGGAAGCGTTTATAAAGGGTTTTTTTTTTTTTTTCTACATTTTTGCACACATATACACTTGTTTCATATGTATAAAAGTCAATGGGGCCTGTGACACAGCTCCACAAAAAATTAATGTACCTTTTCATGCTTCGAAAGATAGAATGACATTTCCATTGCTGAGCATTGTTGTGCATAGGCTTAGGGGCAAAAGCACATGCAAAAACGCTCATGCGTGAATAGGGACTTAACACTGGCCTGCTGCCAGACTAAAAAAATTAAGCGCTTCTTGCTACCCGTCCTGCTTACCATGTATCCAATTTGTCCTCCCTTAAGAGCTACGCTGTCCAATAAATCTTCAGCATGCAACATTAGTGAGTGTGCTTGGTTCCCCATTGCATGCTGTGGTCAGCTGCTACATAAGTACAGGACACTTTAGAGCGGGGGTAGGCAACATTAAAGAAGTGGAGACCTACCTGGACAATACGGGAGAAGTCAAAGATCACTGGGCACAGTGTTGCCCACTCACACCTGATTTAAACCTCTAAGTGCCTTACTACCATGTCGCAATCACGTGCATTGCACGGCAATCATGTTAAAATCAGGTGCTGAGGAGGCAACATATCCGCACCACCTGTCAACACACACTTGGATCACTTTTCAGAGGAGCAGCAGTGACTGCTGCACTTGTAAATGAGCCCTTAGTTGCATTTGGCAGCGGCATCAATAGGGCTCGTTCACATGTAAAGTTGGGGGGTGGCTATAATAGAAGTCTATGGCTAAGTGCAGCAAACCTGCTGGAAAAGCTGCAGGTACACTGTACTGCACCTGCAGTGTGGGTAAACCGCAGCACATCAGTGCAAAAGCAGCCATATACTATTATGCCCAGTGTATTGCTTTAGTGATGCTGGCACCACTCTGGAGACCGCTAACCGGAATAAGAGGTGGAGTGCAGTTGGTATCACTCCACATGGGACAGGAGCCAACACTGCAGAGGAGGCATTGGTTTATGTGGCTCTTGCTCCCTACTACAACTCCAACTTTAAAAGTAGTCCCTCTGCATTGCATTCTGTTAAATGCTTTGCAATGGTGGATCAGCAAGCCCAGACCGCGATCTACCAGTCACCTGTCCACAATCTACTGGTAGATCACGATCTACAGGTTGCTGACCCCCGCATTAGAGGCATAGCAGCAGCGCACAGGATCATTACATATTACATGCAATATATGGGAAATACAGTAAGTCTAAAAAGTCCATGACAAGGGAAAGGAGGGATAAAAGTCCTTGGACAAGTGGATGACAAGTCTTAAAGGGGTTGTAAAGGTACATGTTTTTTCACCTTAATGAATTCTATCCGACGGCTCTTGCTCCCTACTACAACTCCAACTTTAAAAGTAGTCCCTCTGCATTGCATTCTGTTAAATGCTTTGCAATGGTGGATCAGCAAGCCCAGACCGCGATCTACCAGTCACCTGTCCACAATCTACTGGTAGATCACGATCTACAGGTTGCTGACCCCCGCATTAGAGGCATAGCAGCAGTGCACAGGATCATTACATATTACATGCAATAGATGGGAAATACAGTAAGTCTAAAAAGTCCATGACAAGGGAAAGGAGGGATAAAAGTCCTTGGACAAGTGGATGACAAGTCTTAAAGGGGTTGTAAAGGTACATGTTTTTTCACCTTAATGAATTCTATCCGACGATTAGCGCCCCCCCTTCTGTTTACTTACCTGAGCCCTTGAAAGTCCCGCGTCATGAACGCGCTGGCTTCTCGACCGGGCTTCTCGGCTCATTCATTGGATGATTGATAGCAGCGCAGCCATTGGCTCCCACTGCTGTCAATCAAATCAATGACTCGGCACGCCGGGGGGGCGGGCCGAGTGATACAGTCGGCGGCTATAGCCGCCGACTGTATCACGGGAGCACACCCGCAAGCTAACCCCCTTGGGAGAGTGCTTCCCAGAAAGGGGGTTAGCTGATGTGGGGAGGAGCCGAGACAGCCGCCGAGGGAAAACCTTTAATGGTGAATCTTGACTGAAGAGCACACACTAAGGGCCGAGCTTTTTTCTGGAGTGAAGCCAACTCTGAGGAACAATGTGAAGAGATCACTTGTGAAAGGAGTGCGCATGCTCCGTACGAGTTTTGTGCATGCTCTGAAACGCATTGTGGTTCTCTCTCCTTACCCCAGTGACGTCACACGCCTACTGGCGCAGCGCCTCAAGCTGGTTCCATCAAGCTTACCTGGAACAACTCAGGGCTTGCAGGTATCTTCTTGTTTTACCGAGGTTATCGCAGCGATTACACCCGCAGACCGGAGACGTTGAGGACTGTTCCCGGTGGGTCCCTCTTCCCCAGATGAGCTTATCCTTCCTAACCTTATGTGAGTGTTCATTTGACTGCTTGCCATTGTACACAATAAATATTGTGCTTAGAGGTGCTTTTCTGTTTTCTCTTCAGCCAGTGACCCACTCACAGCAGAGCCAGGGTGCCAGCCAGCCACCCATGGTGACCCACCCACAACAGGGCCAGGGTGCCAGCCAGCTAGTCACCCATGGTGATCTACCCACAGCAGAGCCAGGGTGCCAGCCACCCACAGGAGGGCCAGGGTGCCAGCCAGTCAACCACCTACGGTGATCCACCCACAGCAGGGTGCACCATCCATGCCAGACACCCACCCACGGCAGGGAGCTAGGCCAGTCACCCACAGCAGAGTGCACCCTCCATGACAGCCAGCCAGCCAGCCACCCACAGGAGCTAGCCACAGTGGACGTGGGAGCCAGCCACAGGGGACGTGGAAGCCAGCCACAGCTACAGTACCCATAGTTAAGGTAAGAAGAGCACTACCCAGTGCCAATTTTATTTCTACTTTGTGAGAGTTTGGGGCAGGGGTGAGAGTCATGGCACAAGGAGGGGGTCCTGTGAGTACCAGATAGGGTGACCACGTTTCCAAACTGCCATTCAGGGACAATTTTGGACGGGGGGAGGGTTGAATGTAGTTTCGGAGTTGGCGAGATTTCGGCGACGAGTGATTTGTCGGGTGAATGGCTGGTTTTAGCACTTATATTATCCCAATACCATGCTTGAAATGTATTTCTATTGTTACATTGTAATAATAGACCCCCCTCCCTTAGTACAGACCCCCTTCCCTCAGTATAGACCCCCCTCCCTCAGTAGGGACCCCCTTCTACTAACTATAGCCCCCTCCCTCAGTCCGTCCCCCTCTCCACTAAGTATAAGCCTCCTCCCTCAGTACGGATCCCCCCACTAACTATAGGCCCCCTCCCTCAGTACGGACCCCCCACACTAACTATAGACCCCCCTCCCTCAATACGGACCCACCTCTCCACTAGATATAGGCCCCCTCCCTCAGTACAGACCCCCCTACTAACTATAGACCCCCTCCCTCAGTACAGATCCCCCCTCTACTAACTATAGACCTCCTCCGTCAGTACAGATCCCCCCTCTACTAACTGTAGACCCCCTCCCTCAGTACGGCCCCCTCTCCACTAAGTATAAGCCCCCTCCCTCAGTACAGACCCTGCCCCCCACTAACTATAGGCCCCCTCCCTCAGTACGGGCCCCCCTCCACTATCTATAGGCCTCCTCCCTCAGTATGGGCCCCCCTCCACTAACTATAGGCCCCCTCCCTCAGTACGGACCCTCCTCTCCACTAAGTATATACCCCCTCAGTAAAGACCCCCCTCCATCAAGTATAAATTCCCCTCCCTCAGTACAGACTTCCCCTCCTCAGTATAGACCCCCCCACTAAATAAATACAGACCCCCTTCTCCATCAGTATAGACCCCCCTCCCTCATTATAGACCCCCCTTTAGTACTGACCTCCCTCCCTCACTATAGACCCCCCTAGGTACAGAACCCCCCACTAAGTACAGACCCCCCACTAAGTACAGAACCCCCCACAGTACAGACCCCCCCTTCCACTTGTGCTAGTGGAGAGGTGTCAGAAACGTGCTGGGGGGGGCACTTTGTACCCTTTTCCTGATCACTATCCATGCCCCTTCTCTGTCCATCTACATAAGCATAATATAAGCTTAGAACAGACCTCAGATCAGCGCCAGGAATCCACAGCGGTGTCCCTCTTCCCTCTCCGCATATTTGTAAATAGCCGAGGAGGGGGAGGCGGCTTCAGTCTGCTCTGCGGTACGAGACAGGGAGACATCCAGGTAACAGACAGTGCCCAGTGGATTAGTGTATTTGAGGCTGCCCCGCTGACAGCCTCGTCCGGCATGGTGGAGAGCATTAGGCGCGGAGGAGAAAGTTAACTTCTCCTCCGCTTTGCATGCTGGGCAGTCTGTGAGGTCACTGGTTGCTAGCTGCCAGGCGGCTATAGCAACCAGTGACCAGAGTCTCAGGTGGAGCTGGAGGCAGAGCGAGCACCAGCGCTATAGCGGGGTTTGCTCGCTCTGTCAATTCCATTCCGGGACACTGTATTGTCCCGGAATGAAGGTGCCCGGGACCCGGGACAGACCTGCCAATTGCGGGAATGTCCCGGGCAATCCGGGACATGTGGGCACCCTGGTACCAGAGTGAATGAAGGTGTTCACTATACACTCTGTTAGAAAGAGGCCCCCACCAGGTCCCATTATACTCCTTTGTAGCCTCGAATGGGACCTGGAGGGGACTCTTTATAACAGACTCTATAATGGACACTGAAAGGGCTTCTGTTAGAGAGACCCCCCTCCAGGTCCCATTAGACTCTGTTGTAGACTCTAATGGGGCCTGGAGGGGCCGCGTTCTAACAGACTGTCTAATGGACACTGTTAGAGAAAGCCCCCGCCAGGTCCCATAAAAAAAGGCAGAAGTTGAACTTACAAAATGTAGGGGCAGGGCCAGAGGTGGGTCATGGGCCTGACAGGGGGCCCCTTGGTTTATTTGGTCCAGGGACCATGAGTGTTGTTGGTCTGCCCCTGCCTGGACATGTGCTGAACATTCTTTGGCCAGCTTTGCTCTTTTCCTGGAACAGGAGGAGGGAGGGGGTCTCTTTAAAGGATAATTGTAAAACAAAACAAAAAAAAGAAAAAGAAAAAAGGAAGTTGGAACTCATTCATTCAGGATTCAGGACCACTCACTTGTGACTTGCCCCTGGACTCCTGTCAGACTGGGACAAGTGGCTGTGTCTGTAAAGCAGTTGCATCCTGGTAGATAGAGTATCATAGGCTTTCTGCACACAGCTTCACGTCATAGCCTGATGGTCATTGCAGGTGCAAAGTTCCAGGAATTCAAGCAAAGATAACTTACCAACAGAAATCCCAGAATATCTATAAAATTATAGTTTTAGGCTGGGTTCACACTATTACGAATTGGATGCGAAGGAAATCCGCATCCAATTCAGATAGCAGGAGATTGTGACCAGCTCTCTATGGAGTCAGTTCACACATCTCCGCAGCAGCTCCAATGCGAATTGCACAGGGGTCCTGTGTGTCTTTTAGTTCATTTCAGGTCCGAATTCAGCTGAAAATTCTGGCTGAAATCGAACCTGAAACGGTGAATGGGGACGCACCGGACTCCTGCTGTGAGCCACTGCGTTCTCCGGTGTGAACCCAGCCTAACTTTTCTGCATATACCAAAATCTAATCTGGTCCGTGTTAGGTCCAAATTCAGCCAAAAATTCAGGCTGAAATCGGACCTAAAATGGTGAACAGAGATGCTCCGGACCCCTGCTGTGAGCCGCTCCGTTGGCAGTGTGAGCCCAGCCTAAAACAAATGTCAGAACTCCTGCAAAAAACCTGCCTGACTGATACTCCTTACTTCTCTTTTTAACAAGGAAAATATAAATGAAACGAAATATAAAGCCAAAATATTTGGCTTTATACCTGTTATCTGGTACTTGCAAATGTATTCCAGGCTTCCTATATTTCTTTACAGATGTGTAGATTATCCCTCGCAGGGCTATGTGTAATCAGCAGACGAGTTGTTTTCACTGCACAGAGATTGTACATCAAACCACAATCATTTGCAGGAATAATACTCAGGAAGCACAGACTGCATAGGTTAGGAGCAAATATGGCTGCATATCTCTTTGTAATATATATATATATATATATATATATATATATATATATATCTCACAATCGTAATAATGGTGCCAATAGACATGAGATGATTATTTCCCTGATGTAGTTAGTTATCATCAGATTGGGGATTAGTACTTGCAGACACCACCTTGACCATTATCTTATACATGCAAACTTATATCTGAGTTTCGTGCTGGCCTAAAAATGAAATCTGTGCGCCGCTCGCCCCCCCCCCCCCCCCCCCAGGGCTTGACAAATTTGCATTGACTCCAGGAGTCAGCTAAAAAAGATAGGAGCCAGTTTTTTTTTAACTAACAAATCTTATGGGTGTGTAGCACCCTCCTAGGTAGGTGCTAGAAGAGAGTATAGTTTTTTGATCTTTATGCTTACCAGGAAGATGGTCATGTAAAACTTTGAGTGCTCTCTGCCTATCAGGGAGCAGGCTCTATTGGTTAGGTCTGCTCATTTTACTCAGGTGCAGCTCAGCTGTTCTTACTGTCCCCCACTGGTCCAATAGGGAGGCATATTGGACAGTGGGAGGGGACCTGACAAGTGGGTGCACGGGCTTTGTTACCGCCCTGGCAATTGGCAGAAGGAAAGTGCTGCATTGCATTGTGGGAAACTGTATATAAAGTCAGGGTACATGTGCTCAGAGTTAGTTGAGCCGTAGAACAGAGCCCAGGAGGAAGAGGGGTGGCTGCCCTCTCCTCCGCGGGGGCAGTTGTGTGGCCCTTGGTGGTCGAACCAGGGGCCTAGAGAGAGAGAAGCTGAACTCAGAGGTCCTGTAGAGCTGACTAGAAGGGAGACACCAGGAAGGATCTGATTCTGCCTACTGTGAGTACAGGTATGTGTCTTTGGGGCCTGTCAACGGAGGGCTGCCCCCTTCAGCTAGAAGAGTCAATGGACAGATGTCAGTAAAGGGGATGCTATAGAGCAGGGGTAGGCAACCCCTGGCACTATTGCCGGAATCGGCACGTGAAGCCTCTTTTGCCGACACCCGACTCCCTCTCCAACAGCAGAGCAGTGCAGGGAAGTGAGACGCTAATGCATTCCAATCTCACAATTCCCCATGGCGCACCTGCACTGAGGGGGAGGCACTGTGCCCCCACACATTGTAAACAATGGGAAACATTGATTATGTAATTTTGTTGTAGCTGCGATTGTCAGCCCTTGTTAAGGCGGAAGAGATTGGGTGCAGTTCTGCTAGGGGGCGGTCCCTGTTTCCAGGAGGGGGAGGATTATTATTGGCCACTGCCAAAGCCAATCACAGTCCTGCTAGCCCCACCCACCATCTGGGGGGAGATGACTTTCTTGGTTGCCACTACCAATTTCAGAAAGAAGGGATTTCACTGTGATTGAGAAAACCACAATCAGGTGACAGTTTGTGGAATAACTGTTGAGCTTCTGAGAACTTTGTTGAAAAAAATATATATATGTCTGTCTATGTGTCACTTACTACTGACCCCTCAGCTCTGCATCATCTACTGCTACCAACCTCTACATCATCTACTCCCAACTTCTGAACGCTGTGTCACTTACACCTGACCCCTGAACTTAGCGTCACTTACCACTGAACTCCTGTACTCTGTGTCCCTTTAAGCCACAGCCAGTATTCAATGAAAATCACACTCAATTTTGCTCCAACGCTCGGCACTGCACTTTTTCTAAGCTACATAGTTACATAATAAGTGAGGTTGAAAAAAGACAGAAGTCAAACCTATGTGTGTGATTGCATGTCAGTATTACATTGTATATCCCTGTATGTTGCGGTCATTCAGGTGCTTATCTAATAGTTTTTGAAACTATCAATGCCCCCCACTGAGACCACAGCCTGCGGAAGGGAATCCCACATCCTTGCCGCTCTTACAGTAAAGAACCCTCTACGTAGTTTAAGGTAAATGCTCTTTTCTTCTAATTTTAATGAGTGGCCACGTGTCTTGTTAAACTCCCTTCCGCGAAAAAGTTTTATCCCTATTGTGGGGTCACCAGTACGGTATTTATAAATTAAAATCATATCCCCTCTCAAGCGTCTCTTCTCCAGAGAGCATAAGTTCAGTGCTCGCAACCTTTCGTCATAACTAATATCCTCCAGACGCTTTATTAGCTTAGTTGCCCTTGTTTGTATTTGCTCCATTTCCAGTATATGCTTCCTGAGGACTGGTGCCCAGAACTAGACAGCATACTCCAGGTGTGGCCAGACCAGAGTCTTGTAGAGCAGGAGAATTATTGTTTTATCTCTGGAGTTGATCCCCTTTTTAATGCATGCCAATATTCTGTTTGCTTTGTTAGCAGCAGCTTGGCATTGCATGCCATTGCTAAGCCTATCTGTCACGGACATGGCCGTCGCAGGACTGGAAATGTCACCCAATTCCAACATGAATGCCCACAGAGAGTTCAGATGCGTGCAGGAGCACACGCCACACATCGGCGCACACGCATGTGCAAGACGACGTGTGCGCGGCAGCGCGCAAGTGACGTGACAGACACTGGCGCCAACTGCCCTATTTAAACCAGCCATTAGAGACAGAACATTGCTGGATTATCTCAGCTTCCCTTCGTACCTTGTGTTTCCATCTCCTGACCTGTACACTACACGTTATTGACCTGGCTTGCCTTGACCTCTCTTCCTGATATCCCGGTTTGACCTTTGACTTGCATCTGGACTTTGCTTCTGTTCCTGTCTCCTGTGTATGACCCTTGGCTTGCCCTTGTTTATGCTCCGGACTGATTTAACCTGTATGACCTCTGGCCTGGCTCCTGGTTTCTCCTCTTACCAAGCACCGCAAGTACAGCTATTGCTTTTAGCCTGCTACAGCTATCCCATGGTGACCAGCTCATCTGACTACAAGCAAGCACTTGGCAAACTGTGCTTCTTTGAGCACTGAGCTCCCTGTCTCCAACTCCAGGGGCGTGCTACGCTTAGCCGCAAGGGGAGCCCTCTTAGCAACTCGATCTCCATACCCACACCTGACATTATCATCTACTAGGACCCCCAGGTCCTTTTCCATCCTAGATTCCCCCAGAGGTTCTCCCCCCAGTGAATAGATTGCATTCATATTTTTGCCACCCAAATGCATTATTTTACATTTTTCTACATTAAACCCTTATTTTCCATGTAGTTGCCCACCCCATTAATTTGTTCAGATCTATTGCAAGGTTTCCACATCCTGCCTTATTGCATATTGCCCTGCTTAGCTTAGTATCGTCCACAAATACAGAGATTGAACCTCATTCTCCAGGTCGTTTATGAACAAATTAAATAGGATTGGTCCCAGCACAGAACCCTGAGGGACCCCACTACCCACCTCTGACCATTCTGAGTACTCCCCATTTATCACCACCCTCTGAACTCGCCCTTGTAGCCAGTTTTCAATCCATGTACTCACCCTATGGTCCATGCCAACTGACCTTATTTTGTACAGTAAACATTTATGGGGAACTGTGTCAAATGCTTTTGGAAAATCCAGGTACACCACGTCTACGGGCCTTTCTTTATCTAGATGGCAACTCACCTCCTCATAGAAGGTTAATAGATTGGTTTGGCAAGAACGATTCTTCATGAATCCATGCTGATTACTGCTAATGATACCGTTCTCGTTACTAAAATCTTGTATATAGTCCCTTATCATCCCCTCCAAGAGCTTGCATACTGTTGATGTTAGGCTAACTGGTCTGTAATTCCCAGGGATGTATTTTGGGCCCTTTTTAAATATTGGTGCTACATTGGCTTTTCTCTAATCACCTGGTACCATTCCAGAAAGTAGACTGTCAGTAAAAATTAGGAACAATGGTCTGGCAATTACTTGACTGAGTTCCCTAAGTACCCTCGGATGCAAGCCATCTGGTCCCGTTGATTTATTAATGTTAAGTTTCCCAAGTCTAATTTTAATTCTGTCCTCTCTTAACCATGGAGGTGCTTCCTGTGATGTGTCAAAAGGATAAACACTGCAGTTTTGGTTACTGAAGCCCCCCGATTCCCTCGTGAAAACTGAGGAGAATAATAAATGCAATACCTTCGCCATCTCCCCATCCTTTGTAACCAGATGTCATTCCTCATTCTTTATTAGGCCAATATGGTCTATCCTCCCATTTTTACTGTTTACATACTTAAAGAATTTCTTGGGATTTTTTTGCTCTCCTCCGCTGTGTGTCTTTCGTGTTCTATCTTAGCCGCCCTAATTGCACCCTTACATTTCTTGTTGCATTCTTTATAAAGTCTGAATGCTGATGATGATCCCTCAACCCTGTATTTTTTGAAGGCCTTCTATTTTGCTTTTATATGCATTTTTACATTGGAGTTAAGCCATCCAGGACTTTTGTTCGCTCTTTTAAATTTATTACCCAATGGGATGCATTGGTTAATGCCCTAATTTAATATGCTCTTAAAGCAAACCCATCTCTTCTCCGCGTTCTTTGTTCCTAAGATTTTATGCCAATTCATGCCTTCTAACAAGGTTCGTAGTTTAGGGAAGTTGGCTCTTTTGAAATTCAGTGTATTTGTATTCCCCTTATGTTTCCTATTTGTGTTATTTATACTGA
Organism: Aquarana catesbeiana; assembly: GCF_042186555.1. Classification (NCBI taxonomy): domain Eukaryota; kingdom Metazoa; phylum Chordata; class Amphibia; order Anura; family Ranidae; genus Aquarana; species Aquarana catesbeiana. Next base: position 696,393,352 of record NC_133325.1, on the reverse strand, counting down.
AGCCAATTGACCTGTGATCGCTGTTTATTAAATGGCCCCGTATTTCCACATCCGTGATCAGGTCTGTATTGTTGGTAATCCGTAGATCCAGTAAAGCTTTATTTCTAGTTGGTGCGTCTATCATCTGAACCATGAAATTGTCCTGCAAGACATTTAGGAAATGGCGAGCCTTAGACAAATGCGTGGTTCCCTCCACCCAGTCTATGTCTCGATAATTAAAATCCCCCATTATGGTAACACTTCCTATCCTTGCTGCTAATCCAACTTGTGATAGGAGATCCATCTCCCCCTCCTCCCTCAGGTTAGGGGGCCTATAGCATACTTCCAGTATTATTTTCCCCTTAGCTTCATCTCTTTGGAGCTCTACCCATAAGGATTCCACCTCCTCCCTAGCCCCCTTAGTGATGTCATCTCTCACATTAACTTGTACATTATTCTTGATATATAGGCATACACCTCCCCCTTTTTTACCCTCACTATCTCTGCGATAAAGGGTATACCCTTGAATGGTTGCCAGCCAATCATGAGAGCTGTTGAACCAGGTCTCTGAAATTCCCACAAAATCCAAATCCTCCTTGTACAACAGTATCTCTAGTTCACCCATCTTGTCCGCCAGGCTCCTGGCATTGGGGAACAGGCCACATAGTTTAGACCGGTCGCCTACTATCCTCTTATTGGGTGATGCGGGGGCCCACTGCTTTCAAAAAATGCCCCTGACCTGAGCTCATCATTACGCATCAATTCCAGATGCTTGTATATGACATCACATGCATCACATACATTACATACATCACATACAAGCACGTGGGCTGAATGCAAAAGGTGGATCAGTGGGGATGAGTGTGCCAGGACAGGGAGATGTGTCTCATCTCTGCTTCCTTGCACCACTCTGCATATCACGCATATGATAGATGAGAAGAGGGTACGGCAGTGGAGCAGATGAGTAGGAGGGTACAGCGGTGGGGCAGATGAGTGGGGGGGGGTTTAGCAGTGGGACAAAAGAGCATGAGGGTATGATCGTGGGGCAGATGTGCAGGGAGATACAGTGGTGGAAGAGATGAGAAGGGGTTCAGCCCCTCTATGCTAAATGCACCTATAACTGTTGAGGAAATTACTGAGGTTATTAGACATTTACCATCACACAAGTCTCCAGACCTTGATGGACTTCCCTACTCCTATTATAAGACGTTCCTTCAGACTCTAGCTCCCCACATGGTAAATTTGTTTGCCTCTCTGATGAAAGGGAACACTCCCCACACCCAGTTTTTACATGCTTTTATTGCGATCATCCGGAAACCAGACAAAGACCCGACGATTCCTGATAATTACCGCCCCATCGCTTTACTAAACTCAGACTATAAAATCCCAGCAAATAGACTGTCCTTACTGCTCCCTTCACTAATACATAAAGACCAGGTTGGTTTTGTCCCTACTAGACAAGCGGGGGACAACACCAGATGTATTATTGACCTTATCAACCTCTTAATCAAAACTAAGCGACCAGCTATAGTGCTAAGCTTGGAAGCTCAGAAAGCGCTTGACCGTTTAAATTGGTCATTCATGTTCACAATACTTTCCAGATATGGATTCTCGGGTCCATTTTGCAGGCCCTTAAGACGTTATACTCTAAACCTACAGCAATAGAAAGGGATGCCCCTTATCGCCCTTGCTTTTTATACCCAGTCTAGAACCCCTGGCTGCAGCCATTCAATTCCACCCTGATATAAGTGGGTTATGCTGAGACGTAGGGAGTACAAGCTGTCCTTATTTGCAGACGACATCCTACTGACAATAACACATCCCCAAATCTCTCTTCCATCATTCCATGACACCCTACATTCATTTGGCAGTCTTTCAGGATTTAAAGTTAACTTGACTAAAACTGAAGCCCTTCCTATAAACACCCCGACGGACCTTCTCATCTCTTTACAGGGAAATTTTAAATATCGTTGGCGTTCCCACTCACTTAAATACCTAGGTGTTCACCTGACTCACTCTTACTCCACACTCTTTCAGGCCAATTTTCCCTCCTTATTTACGGAAATAAATAGATTATTGAAAACATGGTCTAATCTTCCCTTTATCCTTCTTAGGAGGATCAATGTCCTCAAAATGTCAATACTCCCTAAACTTCTGCATCTCTTTGAGACGCTATTAGTATTGATCCCTTTGCCACAACTAATAGCTTTTCTAAATTTTATATGGAATAATGCTTCTCATAGGATGGCAAGCTTGGTGGTCCAGGCTTTTACGAACCAGGGGAGATTTGGGACCCCCTGACCTATTGAAATATTATTATGCTACACACCTGAGAGCCATTGCCTCTTCGACATCCAGATACGCCCCCAACAGATGGTCTGAGATTGAAATGGGAATCACCTCTCCTGCACATCATTGCTGCATGTTATGGCCATCCTCTGACAAATCCATCTCTCAATTGTGAAGTGTATGTCTGAACCCAATGTTATTCAAACTTCTGATTTGGAAACGTTGCTCAGGTAGATACTCTCTCTCTTCTTCATGCTCGCCACTTGTGAATGTTCTATTCAACCCGGAAATCCCAGACAGTTTATCCTATAAACCTATGTTACCATGGACTCAAGCTGGTATATTTCAGTTACGCCACCTGGTACATCCAGTGACATGTAAACTTCTCTCTTTTTCTGACCTACAATCCAAACATAAGATGCCAACATCTCTCTTTTACTCATTTTTACAAATTAAACATTTTTATGCCACCAAAATTCCTCATATGACTTTAGACATGCCAACCGAATTTGAATTGTTATGCTCAAGAGGTCCTTATGAACCCCACCTGATCTTGTCTATATACAAAATCCTACATACAGCACTCCTCCTGACCGAAAACAGTCATGCATACATAAGGAAATGGTCCCATATTCTGCAACGGCCTATACCCCTAGGTGACTGGGGGAAAATATGGGTCTCTACATCTAAAACTTCACGGTGTGTGGCACATAGTGAGACTGCATACAAATACTTATGTTATGATATAGGACCCCAGACCTTTTGCTTGCTCAAAAACTGGTTTATCCTTAGGTACTCATTATCATATATTTTGGGAATGTTCCGTACTCGTGCCCTTCTGGACACAAGTTCATAACCTACTGGAAAAGGTCCTAGATATACCTATCCCCTTAAACCCCATACATTTTCTTTTAGGCCTCCCGCTCCCGGACACACCCAAAGCCACTAAACGATTGATGCCTTTTATTTTATTGGCAGCCAAACAAGCCATACCTCAATGCTGATTGTCTACTTCCCCTCTACTTTTATGCAATTCCTCTCAGCCATAGCTGAGAAACACAGAATGGAGCATTTGACAGCTGTGATAGCTGATTCTCTGCCAAGATTTGACAAAGTTTGGGGGAAATGGGATGTTTTTGAATATAATACTGAGGCGCTATCTTCAGCACTATAACTCATGTGCACATCACATTGGTCTGTATTGAATAGTCCCTGTTAAGTTTTCCCTTGATTTCACATTCACAGTCATATTATTTCACCTATTGCAATTATGCACATAGTTGTGCCTTCCTTTTTGGCTATTACCTCTGAAATGTACATTCATTTTGTATGCTTTGAAAATGTTAATAAATAAACAATTTAAAAAAATAAATAAATAATCTGTAAAAATTGACCGAAAGGTGAGGATCAATCACCCTGAGGATTTCTAACGGGCAATAGAGATGACTAAGCAGGATTCTTCCTCTAACATTGTTTATGTACCTTACAGCTCTTTTGCCCCAAAATAAACTCAAATCTTCATCCAGAATAGAGAACAGCAATGAAGGATAAGTACAAGGTTTGGGTGAAAAATATTTTGACAATGCGGGGGTGGTCTGCCTACAGGAGACCCATTTCTCTGCAGACCCTCCTCCAAGCCTCTGTCCACGACTGTATACTAACCAGTTTCATGCAACCCACTCCACTTACTCAAGGGGAGCAAGTATACTGTTCAGAAAAGATATTCAGTTCAATTGCATTAGAAAACGCATTGACCCGGCTGGCAGATATGTCTTTCTTTTATGCTCAATTACAGGCCTCAAATGTATTCTTGCTAGCATCTATATACCCCCACCGTATAACTCAGAGGTTATCCGACACCTAACAGGTTTTATGGCCCAATACCCAGAAGTACCCTTACTGGCAATGGGCGACTACAATAATCTCTTAAATCCTCTCAAAGATAAATTTCCTGTACCTACTGCTGGCACATCTCAGATGAAAAGTAGTACCCCCTTTGCCAGATTACTTGAAGAAACAGGGCTGATAGATGTCTGGAGATCCAAACACCCGAATGATAAAAAATACTCCTGCCACTCAGCTTCACATGACGGGTTATCCAGAATAGATTTGGGCCTTGGGAATGACAAGATGCTACATTTAATAGTGGAAACTGACTATGCAGACAGGCATATATCTGATCACTCGGCACTTTGTGTAACCATTTCATTACCAAGTAGGTACAAACGGCCAATGTGGAAACTTAATCCTTTTTGGCTCTCGTTGTTTGCCGAGCCAGATCCTATAGCCAGAGCACTTACACTGTTTCTGAGAGATAACATTGGCACGGCTGGGCTGGGGCTAGTTTGGGATACAGCGAAGGCCTTTTTGAGAGGACAACTTATCAAAACAATATCACAGATTAAAACTGACACCAAGGCTTGGGAACTATTGATAAGAAATAGAGTCACCGAGACTGAAAACGATTATATTAACAACCCCACAGGAGACAATAAGAGGGCATGGTTGAGTGCACAGACAATGTCTGGACAACTGGCGTTGCAGCTGGCGGAGAACAAACGTTTTTTTCTCCAACAATCACATTTTGAGGAGGGGGAGACGACTGGTCATATGCTTGCAGTACTGGCGCGGTCTCAACAATCGACCTCTCTCATCTCCGCCATATGTGACGCACAGGGTGCTCTGAAATGCTCTACTCCTGATATTCTGAAGGTCTTTGGTGATTTCTATGCTGATCTCTATACGTCTAAAGTTACGCCCACTGATAGTGCAATAACACACTTCTTAGATAGCTGTGAACTCCCCAGTCTCCCACTAGAGGATAGGGTCATGCTCAATGCCCCTTTAACCGCAGAAGAACTGGATATTGCCCTATCTCAAACTAAAAACAATAAAGCACCAGGTATAGATGGCCTCCCTGCAGAGATATACAAACGCTATGCAGACTCCATGCTCCCCACACTGCTGAAAGTATACAATGAGGCATTAAAGGAGGGTTCATTGCCAAGTTCAATGAATGAGGCAATCATTATTGTTATATTAAAACCGGGTAAAGATGCGAATTCCCCGGGATCTTATAGACCCATCTCACTGCTTACATCCGATATCAAGTTGCTGGCCCGGATGTTAGCAAACAGATTGGCCAAGGTAATTCATAAAATAGTGCATAGAGACCAATCCGGGTTTATCCCCACGAGATCCACGGCCCAAAATATAAGAAGACTATTCCTGAACTTACAGCTCCCAGTGGACAACACAGGCAATAGAGCAATTTTTTCGCTGGACGCAGCTAAGGCCTTCGACAGTGTCGAGTGGCCTTATCTGTGGAAAACATTACAAAATATGGGATTGGGAGATACCTTTATTCGATGGATACAGCTTTTGTATGCTGCGCCCACGGCCAGAATACGGATTAATGGGGAACTTTCAGAACCCTTTCCTTTGTTTAGAGGCACCAGACAGGGGTGCCCACTGTCGCCCCTGCTGTTTGCCTTGGCCCTGGAACCTCTGGGAGCAAAAATCAGAGGAGACTCTAGAATAGCGGGATTCCAAAGAGGTATGAATAAAGATGTAGTGTCCATGTACGCAGATGATACCCTGCTCTACCTAGGAGACACAAAAGACTCATTAGAAACGGTTATGTCCCTCATCAAGGACTTCGGGGAGCTATCGGGCTTCTCCATTAACTGGGACAAGTCAGTGCTGATGCCGCTTGACCCCCTGAACACTCCATTACCACTAGGTGCAGAGATGATACAACAAGTAGGCTCATTCCGCTACCTAGGGATCCAGGTGACCCCTAACCCAGCCACTTATGTTGAACAGAACCTAACACCCTTATTAACCAAATTCCGCGAAAAAAGCAGGGCCTGGTGTAAACTGCCCTTGTCTGTTGTTGGTAGAATTAACCTTATTAAAATGGTCTGGGCACCACAACTGCTTTATATTTTTAACAATTCCCCGGTTTGGATACCTAAAAAATGGTTCGATAGATTAGAGACCCAATTCAGAGAGCTCATATGGAGAAAAAAAATAGCGAGGATAAAACTATCAACGTTACAATACGGCAAAGAGGAGGGAGGACTTGCAGTCCCTCATCCTAGGATGTATTATCTCGCCTCCCAACTACAACAACTAGGAGGATGGGGCCTGCTGGACCCGGAAGACCCGATCCGTAAACTTGTAATGCTAGAAGACAATAACTATTCAGCACTGACAAATTTGGAGGCGGGATTCTTACACTTAGACCCGGAAGCTCCTACAGTTAAATTATTAAACTCACTTTGGGCCTATGTCAAAAAACTAATGGGCATCACGGGCTTTCTGTCCAGCACGCCTCTCTGGCGAAATAGACAACTGAAAGAAATACAAAAACTAAAAGACTTCAAGGGCTGGGAGGACGCAGGTATCAAATATATCTCACAGTTATACCAGGGCAACACTCTCAAATCATTCCAACAGATCCACACAGAGTTTGGAATCCCACATAATAATTTTTATAAGTACCTCCAATTGCGACATGCCTTACAAACCCAGAATAGAAATGCTAGAATCCAACCGACAGAACATCCGATTATACAGGATGTATTTATGGATGAAGTTAAAAAGGGCATGATATCTAGATGTTATAATACACTTATAGCACGAATACAAGACCCCTCTAGACTACCATGCAGACAGCGGTGGGAGGAAGATATAGGAGCAATAGATGGAGACACCTGGGAGATATGCCTTATGAGTGCCCCCTTGGTGTCACTTTCTGCATCACAGAAACTTTCACATCTTTACCTTCTACATAGGGCGTACAGAACCCCTCTTCAACTCTATAAGTGGGGAATTAGAGATTCACCCCTGTGCCCAAAATGTGAACGGGATCATGGAAATCTACTCCACATGATCTGGAAATGCCCCAAGCTATTCAGATATTGGAAGGAAGTACTGGACACGATTTCAGAAGTATATATGGTACCTCTTGAGAGAACTCCGGTGGTCTGTGTACTGGGGGGAATAGACGAAGAGTTTGCACCCCCACCTACACGTATAGCGCTTCTTCGTTTACTGTACATAGCAAAGAAATTAATTGCCCAGTGGTGGATTACCCCGCGAGTTCCCACTAGGGGGCAATGGATAGACAGCGTGAATAGAATCCTAATAAGAGAAAAAATAACCTACCAACGTAGGAAGGCTCCACAAAAGTTCCTCTCCATATGGCAGGCGTGGTTGGACGTTCCTGGTTTGGCCCCGCATCAATTAATTAGGGATAGGTTACTCTTGGGTTGATGTAGACTTGACTACTGTATAGTAACTATGCGCATGCAAGGGAACGTGAAATTTTTTTAAAAAAAGAGACAGCCCCTGGGGAATATGAAACAGTATGTATGATGAGGTACTGCATGGCAAGGCTTTACTCTGCTTTGTTCCTATCTTTCTTTTTCTCTTTCTCCTTTTCTCTATTTCTTCTTTTTTTCCCTTCTATTTTATTTCCTTACTTTAAAGATGAATATTATATTGAACTAAACATAACGAATCAAGTTAAGGTTGTCGGAATTATAATACAGTAAGAGTTGATTCTGATATTGCTGTTGAATGAACAACAGGTTCGCTATTTTTATACTCTAATATGATTAGAAATCATTAGAGCGTTCAGCATATAAGGGTAATATTATTATAGCTGGTATTTGCTTAAATCTGTACATTGTGTGGAGTCATACTCCCTGCGAAATATATTACGTGTTAGACCTATTACAATTAAAAGATATGAGTACGACAGGTGATACTCCTGATAGCATATCATCGGAACAGTCTACAATAATCTAAGGTAGCTGATAATTGTTCCCATAACATGCTTTATGAGAATTCCGAAATTTGTACATGTCATATACGAGTACCTGTATGCTACCTGTATTTGTTTCTTTATGCAAAATAAAAACCTTTCTGATTAAAAAAAAAAAAATATTTTGACACATTTATGATATATTTAATATTTACTGTGTAATTGCAGTAGGGCAAGGACTGTAACCCATTTACAATCCCTGACATGAAGGTCCCTTGGTATTTACTTGTCTGGCAGCTCACATTTAGAGAGGCACCCTACGATGCCCATCACTGGGTATTCTGACAGGATATACTGTATAATGGGCACAAGGAGAGAAATCCCTCATACAGACACACATTTCTGATATCATATTAGATTTATCTTGTTGCAATTAAATCCTAAAGCCCCATACACACTATCAGATTTTCTGCTGATTTTTTCCTTCAGATTTACCAAAACCATATAATATGAGGTCAAACCTTAGGTTACACTTAAAGTACAACTAAAGGCAAAACTTTTTTTTAGTTTTGGATAGAGTGGAGAGGGATTAGAACACTTGTCAGTTTGTATTGCTGTCTGTGCCCCCGTTAAGGAGATTCACCCTCTCTATTTGTCCTGTTTACCATTATCATTGAAAATAAAAGTAAAAGAAAGTCCAAAATTTTGGGTTGTCCCCAGAAAAGTAAGAGGAGAAATCCTCCAATGGGGACACTAGTTCTAGTGACCTGGGGGGCCAAAAGAGAGTCCCAGGGAGTTCCTCTCACTTCCTGTTTGGCTATGAGACCGGAAGTAAAGAGAAATCTCCACAATGGGACAAAGATGGCCTTACAGGGTCTATAACCCTCCCTTACTCTATCCAAAAAAAAAAAAAAAAAAGATTTTTGCTATAGTTTTACGTTAACTTATTCTGCGCTTCAGCAGGGTCCCTCCAGTAGTGTGAGCAGGCCCCTGCATCCTCCTCTCTATGTCGCTCACTGCTGAGGTCGCATGCTCGCCTCCTCAATGTACAGTGTGGAGTCCAGCCCTGCACTGTTTGTAATGGCCCAGGGGAGCCACCCACAACCTGGAGTTTTGGGAAAAATAATAGGGCATGTAATAATACCTGATCCTGTACAACCTAGACAAATGAAGAATTACATTTTGTAGTGCCCACTTGCAAGGGTACATTTTGTCTGATTCCTGGAGTTAGGCATTAAAGTGGTTGTAAACCCTACATACTGTATACCCAGTGAAGGGATTATCCTTAGGTGATACACAGACATTAAACAAATCCTCCTACATAAGTTGTACCTGTTTATCTGCAGTTTTTTTCTCTACAAGAGATGAATTTATAAAGCTTATCTGAGAGTTCAGAAAAAGGGAGCGCAGAGCTGAAGTTACACTCTGCAGAACTCATCAAAGGAGAGGTCTGAGAGATGATTGGAGAGAAGAGACACACCCACCCCCTCACCCCCCTCCACAAAGCTTACAGGAACAAAGCTGAAGCTGTCAATCTATTAGGGGTCCCTCCCCTGTCACCATTCTTCTCTTATTATCAGGAAACGTGTCGGAAGTGATTCATGCTGATAGCAGAGGAACATAGCAGCAGACAGAAATTATACGTATTGCTTTTAACTGAGACAAGTATACACAACAGAGGGATATGCTTTGTTCATATTTGATGTCTAAGGTTTACAACCATTTTAAGGAGGAACCGAACTCTGGAAGCTAAGCCCAAAAAAGTGAAGGAGAGGGCCAAAAATGACTTGCCAATATTGCCTGTGGACTCCCTATAGCTGATCTTTCCCTATTACTGACTTACCATGTCTTGTTCTGCACTATGGGGAGAATAACAAAGCTTTATTTTGGTGCAGGAAATTGGCACAAGTGACGTAGGCCACATTGACAAGGCAGATAGGCCCGTTTATGGACTATCTGCACCACATGTGTGTAAGCAGGGCTTAGGCCCAGAGTACCCAATAAGGGAAAGACCACACACAGTTCATGTTGTAATTTATCCTGAAGATTGTATACAGGTTAGTGGTAATGAATAAAGACAGTTTTTGTAGGCACAGATATAAGGCAATCTAGCAGTTGGTATTTATAGTGGCACCAGGCTTGGGCCTGTATTACTGGATGACAGTTTCCGCTGCAGGGAGGGTACTATAATGTCACTAAGAAGATCCCCATGTTACTGGTCCGGATACTGGAAGGTTTCCTCAAGACAGACGTTGTCCCTGTTCTTACCCTACTTGCCAGGAACCTTACCTTGTGCTATATACTTTCCTTTACCAACTGAGTCTCTGTCCACAACCTACCACTCACTGTTGCAGCGTCCAATCAGACAGCTGGCTTCACTGAGACCATAAACAAAATGGAGGGCACACCAACCTAGTGCATTATCCTCAAAACATATCTTTTATTGTTAAAAAAGTGGTAAATATACTCACAAACCAACAGGTGCATTAAAGCTTGTCAAATTATTGCAAATTATCATAACATCTTGAAGAACTCGATGCAACACATCTTATAATGGGAAGTAATGTATTTTGAGGAGTTTCCCTCTTCTTTAGAGCCCTCTAGGAAGCCCCTCGAAACGTGTTAACCTATTGTACTTTTATCATCCTATCGTGAGATGTGATACATCAAGGTCTTGGAGATGGTGTTATAATTTGACAAGCTTTGATGCACCTGACGGTTTGTCAATATATTTAGCACTTTTTTAACAATAAAAGACATGGTTTAAGAATAATGCCCTAGGCTGGTGCGCCCTCTGTTTTGTTGATGGTTTCAGTGTATCCAACTTCCTCAGTCTTGAAAGGGGAGCAAGGCGAGGCATGTCCACAGAAGCCAGGATGGAAATATAGGTAACTGCTACCTCTGGGGTCCACTCTCAAGTGCAGGAGGCTGTGTACTTGTTAGACAGCTGGCTTCCCTGAGACCTGACGAAGACAGACACCACTCCATCTGCAATAATGGCACAGTGCCACCTACAGGACAGAAGGGAAACCTGCATGTGCAAGTTTCTATTTTAGAGTGAAATAGTAACTGCTGCAAGTTCCTAATTCAGCCTTTTTCAACCAGGGTGCCCAGGCACAGGTTTTCGTTGTGCATCATTACAACCTTCTAGCTGCCAACTTTCTATCGAACAATGACACCAGCAGTTGATAAGGAGGATGTCAGCTGCCTGCATATCATCCTTGTTTGACCCTCCCTTGCCTCTCCTCATCAGCTTTGGGGTCTCATTAGCTAAGTGATGGAGAAAGAAAGGGAGAAGAGAAACAATGAACAGTACAGGTGAAGAGGATGAATGCCAGGATGACATGTGGGTCAGCTAAAATGCAAAGGTTTATATTTGACTGCAATATACATTTTCTAGAAGATCAAAAGCATATAGAATTGCCAACCAATACAACAATGGCTGCCTAATAAAAGCGAATAAAACCTAGACGCCATCCCTATGTTGAGTGAAGCTGTGTTCGCTAAGCAAACTTTCTGTGTTTTGTTATGGTAGCTTTTTCCCCAAAAAGAAAATATGTCACTTTTTACCTGTTTGCTCGTTTATACTGTGATTCTTTTACTTCTTCTACTTGTAGATACTACCTCTAGTTACTATGTGTAGTCAGCACCCATGTTACAGGATTGCTGACACAGGACTCAATGAGAGAGGGGAACAGCACACCGCTAATAAGCAGAAAGCACATCCTATAAATGTGAGATAATTGCGTGCCTGATCCAATCAATTATGGTTAGTTTGGGGAGCAACATCTGCAGACACCCTTGCCCTTTATCTACGGAGAAATCAATCAGGGTGACCTCTGTTGTTCCTGAAGAAGCTGGTCATGAGTATCTGTGTAATGCAAAATAATATATACTCAGCTAATATGAGTGTGCATACTTACGTTGTGATCATTCTAGAGAACTATATTTCTGCATTTAGCTTTTTCAGTCATGTCATGTCAGTGGGTAGCTATAAAAACCATCAGCTTTGGGGCTACATTCACACTAGCCTATGTGGTATAACACAATGTTTTACTGTGCAGGCTAGGACCATGTTGGTTCTGGCAGGGAGAAGTGTGATGTGCATTTTAGGGCATTGCACTGCTTGGTTTTTTTTTTTAACTTTATTTGAAGTGTAACATACTTCATTCACACATGCATTGCCATGGCATCCAGTGCAGTGCAGAAATATGCAGATATGCTACACTGTTCCACAACAGTCTTGTAGTGTGGATGGAGCACATAGAAAACAATTGTTTTCTTTGCACCCTAGCAGTGACCCGCCTTTATCCACTACGGAAAAAAACAGGGCTCCACAACAGTAAATATAATGATAATAATATAATGTATTTTTGTATTTTCAGATGCAGAACCAGTCAGGAATTCAGGGATAGAGATTCAGAACACCAAGCTGCACAGGATTAAATTTAAGCAGGGTATTCACAGCAGATTTTTTCATTCAACGAGCAGGGTTGAATGAAAAATGAAAAAAAAAAAAAAAAAAACAACTCATTGATTCCTGAATCCACACATCTCCCCCACTGAGCTGTTGCATTCTGACACTGGAACTCCTCCCCTGTCAGAATACACAGATCAGCGTTGCAGCCATTGACTGCAGCAACTGATTGGATGATGGTTTTCCAGCAGGACCATTCGGCAGAAACCAGTCGTTAGACCAGCTTCTGTTGAGCAGACAGCAGTACACACAGAGCAACATTCATCTGGTTCCTGCTGAACTGGCCAATTTTCCATCTGATTATACCAGCCTTTAGATTCAGTTTACAGGCAGGCAGTGTCCTGAATCAGTTAAAATGCAAAAGGTTTAAATATAAGGAACAATATTCATCAGTGACCCTATTTTATTGTGTGAGGCCTCACTTAAATATCTTTGAGAATTTCTGACCTGTGATTTCTACACATCTACAGCCAGTCTAGGAATTTTCTACTGTCTCTAGTGGTCTAGATCAGCTGACATCCCCTACATAGATCTCCTTCTGGAGGTCATGGCTATACTGTATTACACTGTATGCAAACATCTCCCTAGTTTCAGAGCATTTAAACGCAAAACAAGTTATGAAAGTGCAGTAACTCAAAACTAGGAATGAGCTCAGGTGTGTTCGGATCCTAGTCCGAATTCACCTGAGCAAGTATACCAAGAAGCTGTCACTGTTTTGGGCCAATCATAAGTGACCAAGGCATTCGCTTGCACTGCAGCTGCACGTATACATGTCCATTTGCATATGTGTGGCTGCAGGGTAGGAAATGCCCAACCCATGGGTGGTTGGTTCACTACAGGTGACAACTTGCTGACGAGATTGCTTTGGTGGGTTTGAACTAGGATCCCATCAGATTCCCTGGCTAACAGCTAAATATAAACATAGGGGTCGGGGATAGTGGTCATTACCCAGATATGGCAATGCCCATATTTGGCAAATGACAAGCACACATGATAGGCAGACCTGATGGAGAAATAGTCCCCAGGGCAGCAGAGCCTGTTGGGTAGGCAGGGCCTGATGGGTAACTGAGAGACAAGTTCCCCATCAGCTTCGCCTTGCTTTTATTGACAGAGGTTGGCAGTGGGAGGTTCTTAAAGTTGCTATTGGACTGAATAGCGGCTATGGATCCACCCACTGTTGTGCACTGTCAATCACAAGCAAGGGGGACCTAATAGGGCACTAGTCTTTAAGTTCCCCATTAAGTTCTACCACCTCTACTAAAAACTCCTTGGCCATTTGCCTGTCCAGTAGCAGTGACCAGGAAGGGAGTGCGCTGAGGAAGGAGTGTCAAGTATGGCCTTTTCCAATCTCAGTGTCAGCCTCCAACAGATTGACAGATGTTTCTGAACCTTCTACAGATCGCTTTCTAAAGAGTGCACATAGCAGCATAAGAAATCACGATTCTTGTGCATGAGAAGAGTGGTGATGTCATTGGGGATGTTATTGGCACATCCTGTTACTCCACATTCAAAGCTGCGAAATATGTATACTTTTATGCACAAAGCGTGTAGGAGGAGGCCCCCTGTCATGCTTCTGCTGATGAGGATCAGGATCAACTAATACACAAAAATGATGATTAAACCCAAAAGTGTTTTTTTTTTACCACTACTTTCCCTTTAGGGTTCATTTACATTTGTGAATATGGGGCTTTAAAAACAGGCCGTTGACCCGAGTTTTTAATGTCCCCCCAAAAGCAAAAATTATCCCCTCTGCCGTGTTCAGTGGGCAGTACCATCATTGAACATGACTGATTCAAGCAAATGGTCCCATGCCGCATCCACCCTGAAATCATGTGGGTCAGAATTTGAAAGGGTTAAACCAGGCTGTGAGGACACATCACCGCCCCACCGCCTGTCATATGAATCTAAAAAGTACTCCACCACAGATTGCTTTTCAGATGGGCAATAAGCTCTGAGATAGCATGGACCCAACTATTTTTTTCAATATAACAATTACAATAATATAGAGGATGTGTGGGCAGGGTCTACTGTGCACATGGGGTAACACTTCGCCAGAAGGCGTGCTCACCAATGCCCAGGATCAGGCAGAGGCTGTAGTCATGTGAAGAATCAAACAATAAGGGAGGGAATATATGAAGGTAAAAAAACCTTCAGACTTTAGAACAGCTTTAAGTACCCACTAGTTACTCAGGTACCCAGCACTGCATTGTGGAAGGAAGGAGAGATAGTCATGTGCTTCTGATTTCCCCGAGTACCAGTCATTTCATGGAGCTCCAGTGAATACACAGAAAAGCAGGGGAGGGAGCCCAGGGAAAATAAATATTACCGGAAGAGATACACCAAGATACATCGGCGGCTGAAACATATCGGCCAAAAATTGTGTTTTTGGCCTCTTGCAAATAAAGAAAGAGGTGCCGATAATTTCGCCAAAAATGCACGCAATTTTACAGCTATTTAGACCCAAACAATTTTGCAGCGACATTACTGTGCTTATGGTGTGTTTTTTATAGGTTACGTGACTCAAAAACAACATCAAAAACGTAACACAGGTGCATTATTGATGCGTTCTTGTTGCATTTTCAATGCATTTCAATGGAGAGGTGCGTTCTTGGTGTAGTTTTTTTTAACTGAACAAAAATGCAGCAAGCAAGATTTTTAACACCACAATGGAAGCGCAACGGTCCAGTGTGAAGCCATACATAGAATTTAAAGGGATGCATTTTTCTTGAGCTTTTCTTGCACTAAAGGTGACGATAATGGCGGACAATAAATTCATATTCGTTTAAATTCATGATATTAATTAAAAAGTCCAATATAATACAATTATATATAAAAATATAAATATTTTTTAAAAACAGTTATTTTTGGTTTCGGTTTTCGGCCAGGTGCATCCTGCATTTTCGGTTTCGGCACCAAAATGTTCCTTCGGCGCACTTCTAATTAACAGTGTAGGGCGTTGGCTATTAAAAAAAAAATAATCCCTAGCTAATGCATAATTCCCTTTTTTTTTTTTCAAAAATACTCTTTATTTAACCCGTTTGCATCTCAATGCTGTGGATATAATGTGGATCTCTTTCAGCCCTTTCTAAATGCATGTGCTTCTGCACATTGTTGCTCTAGACCAGCTTACTGATAGTGACAATGGTGGAGCATGCCTTCCTAATATGTGTGTCAGCACAACTGCTTCCACACAGGACCCCTTACTACATCACAACATCAGGAGCACAGTTGGCAGACAGTTGGCAGCCCATAATAGAAAAGTAGATGAACAAAGATGTTCATGGCAGGCTCACTAATTATTTGTTTAATGAAAGCTGTAGATTGAAAAAAAAAAAAAATTGAAAACAGCTTTTAAGAATAATATCAGAATGTTAATGCCTATATGAGATTTTAGTGATTGGGTTTAGATCTAACTTATAGTGTTAATAAACTCAGGACCCTGCATTCAGTATATCTGGTCTCCCACAGTACGCCAAACATGGAAATGCAATTATTTTAGTAAATATAAACCGCTAAACACCTTTTCTCATCAGCAGTATATAGCAATCTTGTGACTTCTATCAGTGCCTGGTTAACTGCTTGCTGACCGGTGTCTTGCCGAGAAAGTTCCCTCGGCGGATAAGGACCCCCCCTGTACTGCGCAGGCGCAGCGCCTGCGCAGTACGAACTACTATGAGCCGCCGAAGATAGCCGAAGCTCAAAATCTTCAATCAGCTGTACACGGCGCCTGCTCCCTAGGTCCAGGTTCCTTCCCCACCATCCAAGTGGACCTAGAGGGGGAATAAAAAAGAGCCGAGCGAAGCGAGGCCGTGTCCGAAGCCTGGAGAGCGAAGAGAACCTGCAAGGGGCCCTCTTACAGGCGACGTGTACAGCTGATTTTCACCTATTCACCTTCGGCTACTTGCGCCGGATCCTACTGCGCAGGCGCAGCGCCTGCGCAGTAGAGGGGGGTCCTTATCCGCCGAGCGTAACTTTCTCGGCAGAACACCGGCTCACACCGATATACATCAACAGAAGGGCACGTACAGGCAGATTATTGTACCTGTACGTTGCCCTTTAAGAAGCAGTTTGCCGGCGCGCCCGCCGTGAGCTCCGTGAGTGTGATCGCGGGTCCTGTCGAGGATACCCGCAATCGTCTCACGGAGAGGAAGAACGGGGAAATGCTGATGTAAACAAGCATTTCACCGTTCTGCCTAGTGACACTGACACTGATCACAGCTCTCTGTAATTGGGAGCGGTGATCAGTGTCGTGTCACACCACACATAGCCACGCCCCCCCACAGTTAGAATCACTCCCTAGGACACACTTTCACCCCTACAGCGCCACCTAGTGGTTAACCCCTTCACTGCTAGTCACATTTACCCAGTAATCAATGCATTTTTAATTGCACTGATCGCTGCATAAATGTGAATGGTCCCAAAATCACACCAAAAGTGTCCGATCTGTCCGCCATAATGTCGCAGTCACGATAAAAATCGCTGATCGCTGCCAATACTAGTAAAAAAAAAAAAAATTAATAAAAATGCCATAAAACTATCCCCTATTTTGTAGACGCTATAACTTTTGCGCAAACCAATCAATAAACGCTTATTGTGATTTTTTTTTACCAAAAATATGTAGAAGAATACGTATCGGCCTAAACTTAGGAAAAAAACTTTTTAGTAAAAAATCATGCATTATTTTCAAAATTGTCGCTATTTTTCTGATTATAGCACAAAAAATAAAAACTGCAGAAGTGATCAAATACCACCAAAAGAAAGCTCTATTTGTGAGGGAAAAAAGGACATCAATTTTGTTTGGGAGCCACGTCGCACAACCGCGCAATTGTCAGTTAAAGCGACGCAGTGCCGAATCGCAAACAGTGCTCTGGTATTTGGGCAGCCAAATGGTCCGAGGCTTAAGTGGTTAAAGCTTGTAAGAGGAGTTTTCATACTGCACTGGCTGTTCTATCAGGCTGCAGGACCCTGACCCTCTGTCTGGACAGTGCTGATTGGCCCTGTGCTGATCACATGCACACTTCCAAGAAAAAAAAAAAACTCTCTAGCAATACACACCAAACTGAGCATGTGCAGACTGATGCCACTAACTCTGACTTATCCGGACATGTTTTGAGGGCAATGCAAGAAGGAGAGGATCTGTGCACACAGGATCAAACAGCCGTTTTACACAATGCAGAGGATTAACCCCTTAGGTTCCACAGCGAGTATAACAAGCATGCTTTACTGCATATATTGACTGATGTTACTGTCTTGGGTTTAGTAAGCAAACTTATTGTTTTGTCCTGTAAAAGCAAAGTACAAGTTTGCTTTAAGAGGTTGTCTGGTGTATTTATGAATCAAGCTGTGAACTTGTAATAACTCTGTCTTGCAATCATTGAAATATCAATATAAAGTAACATAATCCCTGGACAGCATGAGATGATGGCAAGAGCAGTAGATTAAAATTTAAAACAAAAAGAAAATGGACCTGGGTAAGGTCTACACGTATGACTACTAATGCAGAACATTGCCCAGCAAGGAGAAGTGACTGTCTCAGGCTTTTTTGAGCGTGCTTTTCTAAGAAACAAATCCATATTGTCTTCAATATCCCAGCCCCCTGTTCAGTCTGATTATTGATCAAAAAACTCCTTTACCTGCTCAGCAGTTTTATTTTACAGACCCAGCGTGATTGGGTTTTGCTTGACAAATAAAAGGAAAGTTCAGCATCTTGAATAAGCAGTGTCGCCCATGTTCCTGTCGCACCATGCTCTTGTCATCAATAACCCCCTACCATGTACACCATTCTGACACACAAAAAAACACAGATGTCTTATTTCATATTTCTATAGTGCAACTCAATAGACGTAGTGTAATTCCAAGTATTTGTCTGCACTATAGTCTAATAAATGCATGACATATTTTACATTTTCTTCATTGTTTGTAATGTGTTCCCAGGTTTTCCAAAAAAATGTATTCGATTTTTTTTTTTCAATAAAAACACTAAAGATTGTCAACTTGGTATGCGGATCAGCAATCTGCAAATTTAGCATGTATAAGTGCAGACCTGCAAATCGCTATATCAGTTGCAAATACAACAATTTTGCACAATTTCCATCATTTGTCCTAATAATGTGTATGTAGTTTATGTTTCCAACTTTTGAGGAAATAACATTTTGTCACATGCTATAGGCATGTTCATCATCAATCCTGATTTTGGTTAGCTTTCGAGCTTGGTTCCACTGTGCTGTTCCCCGCTGGTGGTTGTGGCTTGTTTCTTTCCCGGGACCTGCGATGTACATATGGGGAGGTATCCCCCCTTCTATTTACTCCTCTCTGGTTTCCAGATGGGCGGGGCCACATTGGAGCCATGCTCCTATAACCATTGTGGGACTTCCATTTTCAATCGGCGTCTCTACGTCTGGGGTGTAGCACGTCATCCATTTGGCTCCAGGAGTCCGCGCCCACGTGCTCCCATCTGGTGGCGAGCCTGCTGTGAGCTCGCACCATAGCCACCTGACGCATGGCATTGGGGCGGAGCCTGCGGCACCCGCCCGGGATTTAGGCTTGAGGGCCGGCATGGCGAGCTTTCTTTCTCATTTGGTCTTTCATCCCACATGTTTGAGGACACACAATATTGGTAAGCACTATGACACTCATTATCTTTGGATATCCATGGTGATATCCCTACATTTCTATAACTAGTACACATATCTCATGTGGTTCATGTACTTACACCTCTTGCATCACCTTCTCACTTTCATAGCCCTTTCAATATGGCTATCTTCATTCGTTTTCTCACTTTTTCTACTCTTGTTCACCCTGACTGTCTTTCTCACTTTTCCTTCCCTTTTTGTATTGTTGACCATACCGCCACAGGTACTACATAACATGGAGACTACTCTTATATATTTACACTTATAGTTTGCTAATGCAGCAACTATCAATGGACTTAGATACATATATATTTTTGCTACAGTCAATATGCTACTGATGGACAATGGTTGTATCCCTTGCTCTAGCTCTCTCTCCTCTCACAAGGACTGAGGCAGCAGCAGAAGCCATTAGCTCCTGTTGTTGTCAATCAAATCCTGTGAGGAGGGAGTGGGGGTAGGGTCGAGCCGTACTGTGTGTGTCAATAGACGCACACAGCCTGGCTCAGGATCAAGTCCACGTTTGTGTCACTATAAGAGGCGGCTTCCTATGGTTGCATGGGGCAGGGGACCCCAGAATAAAAATATCAGGGCCATTCTGTGCAAAAAAAAAAAAACCAAAACAATCCTTTAATATCACTTTAAAGTCGAAGAGGTCAGATAAAGTCAAGTGTGGCAGTGAAAAGATTAAAGCTACAAAAGCTAAGCCCTACTGTGCTCCTTTTTATTTATTTTAAGTACTTATATAGCACTGTGAATTTACGCAGCGCTTTACATATACATTGTACATTCACATTAGTCTCTGCTCTCAAGGAGCTTACAAGCTAAGGTCCCTAACTTACATTCATATGTAACATACTAGGGCCAATTTAGATGCAATTAACCTACCAGCATGTCTTTGGAGTGTGGGAGGAAACCGGAGTACCGGGAGGAAACCCATGCAGTACCGGGAGGAAACCCACGCAGTCACAGGAAGAACATGCAAACTCCAGGCAGGTAGTGCTATTGGTTGGGTTTCAACCCCCTTCCTTTGCTGTTCTTTATTTCCCATTTTTTTTTATGTTTTATATTTTTTTCTAGCTGCTTTAAATGGGAAGTGAGGGCCATTAAACAACATCACTTTGTATTTGGTGCAGGGTTAATCCAGGGCAATATACTAAAATAAACTCTTATTTTTTTTTAGTTTTATTAAATACAAGCATATGACAAAAAGCAGATCAGGTAAATCTGTATGCCTAAAAAAATCAAAAACAAAACACAGACTTAATTTGGAAGCAGCAGACAGTGACAAATAATTGCACAAAGTCTCAGAACAATGTCAGTGAAAATCTCTCGGCAATAAATGACTGTATAACAGAGCTCCGAGGAATTCCTCAGTTAACACTCAGGAGAATCCTGTGATGCTGCTTAGTGTGAAAACTGCAATAATCTGCTTGTGTCATCAGCCCAGGCAGCATCTGACTTGGTTTGTCCTGAGAGGACGATTCCACTTGAGAAGCCTTTAGCAGAGACTGGGGCAGGGCAACAGCAGTCTGCAGCAGATCTAGCAAACAGAGCCTCTTCCAGGATCCTACAGCACCCAACTCTCCATTCAGCTCCTCTGCCAGTGATCAGCATCTTCTCTCTGACAAAGATCCTCAGACTGCCACTTCTACGACATACTTCTTGAACTGTCTCCATGGAATTTTAGCAGCTGTAAGGGAGAAGTTTATTACTTTTTCTTTGAATAATATACTGCATTAGGCAGTTGTGAGGAAAGGACTAGCACCGTCATGGCCATAAACACAGATGCCCAGTATGAAAAGGCGCTGGGGGGCTCAGGAAACCCTCTCCCTGCAGAGGCACACGAGACTGAAAAACTCCTCACCTCTGCAAACGAGGCGAAAGAAGAGAATGGTATGAAGAAGTCTTTCTCAGTCACCATGTCCAGCGAGAAGTCCATAGGAGACCTAGACCAGAATGGGCACAGCCTGCCCTACAAGTCAGTGTCCGCAGGGCAGCTGGAGTCAGCCCCCCTCTCTCCAAGCAGGGGTAGCCTTGCCAGGGCTTCTTCTACAGCCACTACCACCGCCCAGGACCAAGGCAGGCCCACTGACTATTTGGTCCTGGCCATCTTCTCCTGCTTCTGCCCAGTCTGGCCAGTCAACATAGTGGCACTGATCTTCTCCATCATGGTGAGTAGGGTCCCGGATGGGAATTGCCTTGCATCTAGGTGGCTGCACACAACTCACAGCAGAAAGCGCTTGGTGGTTTTATAAAATTACACATAGAGCTCTATAAAATGCATGATACAGTGTATACAAACCTAACCGCTTGTGCATGATACCTAAATGAAATTTGTCCCATAGCAAAACACCTGTGCAGTTAGGCTCTAATGGAAGCAGCCATTCCATGACACCTATGCCGCATACTAGTTCTTAGGCAGTGAAGCTAAACCCATTGGGTGAGCCACTGCCCTGGAACTAGTATGCGGCACATGATTTAGGGAACGACTGCTTCCATCAAAGCCTAATCACACAGGTATTTTCCTTTCCGACTACTTAACCTTAGGTAGTAGAAAAGATGCCAACTGCCTCATAAACCACACCTAGCAAAGGAATGGTTAATTTAAACAGTCACTTTTTTTTGGAGCATGCAAGCAAAACATATTTCAATACTGCGTATCAGGTCAGCTTTATATTGAAAGGGAAGATTAAAGTGTTGTGACCACCACAGGTCAGATTCCACTAATCTGATTGTTTTATAATATAATCTAAAATCTGATTGGCTATTATAGGTTACTGTACTTTGCATATCATGCTTAAGAAAGAGCCCAGCGTAACCATGACCAAAGTGTATGTACGGTATGCCATTGGATGCACATTAGCAGAGTGCCTGCTATCAATCTTTTTGCATTTCCATATATTATAGCGCTCTGCCTTCCTGGTAAAGGCTGGGTTTGGCATGGTGCCCCCTCATCTTTGCTTGGGAGCATGTGCTGCTCAGCGTAGCACATTACAAATGCTGCCTCTGTTAATGGGATAAGGCAAGGCTCAGACTCCTCCCTGCTGCTTCCCGCATCCAATATACTTTTTGACCATCTCAGCATTTGAAGATTGAGTCTGTTCTATAAATCAGACTGGGAAATTGGGAGGGATGGTGTTTGACAAGCATATGAAGATTTATGTGTCATTGTTAGCAGATTTGCACAATTTAACCCATGCTACGGTCACATGAGAAGGAACTTTCATTAACACAGTGTGATAGGTTAGCATACAGTCAACTATGGAAACACACACTCTTAATCCTGAACAATAATTGCACTTTCAGCTGCCTTTGTCCTGGCCTTAGAGTGATGACAGTGACATTTGTCTATAATACCCCCTCGAGGATATAAACTAGTGAAGACAGCATTGCCTGTCAGCTGGATGTCAGTCAGTTTGTTCAATTTAGAAGAACGTATGTAGTGCTTTAAATTAGCTTATTAGTATCCAAGTCTGAATCTGCAAACCACAACTTAGTGCTATGTTCATTTGTATAATATGACCAGATATTTTGAATTAATGATACACTTAGACTTTGACTAAGTTTGCCCCAAATTAGTAGCTTGGTTTCGTCAATTTCTTCCCAGTACATGCTTTCAATTTTTCTGAAAGGGAAGCGTCGTCAGGAAAAAAAAAAAAAGCTGCATGTGTGTAATGCATCATTTCACAAAATTATTATGGATGGTTTATTTATCTTTTAAAGCCAGACGAAAGATTGCAAACAATCAGGCTTTAATGAGGCTAATGCTGCAAAGTACTAAAGTCAACAGTAGCCCACCAACAACTATTTCTCAATATTCTGACAGATCCTAATTAAAGAAAATCTGGATATATGGTTGTTATACACTGCAAGTTGCACACTATCATCGCTCTACTGCTTTATTCAATAAGAAGTACATACATTTTGGTGATTTATACATGTGTCTGTCTCATCAGAAGCATTAAATTACACAGTTGTGCAAAGGGAAGCCAGTGTAAAAATCTGTGTAACCCTGGGGATTCCAGCCCCACCCAACACACATAATAATGATCTTTTTTAACATATTACACCAGGTATAGAGCAATAATGAAGTATATTCATATATTTAGCATTTAATAGCCAAGAACTAGAAACACATCCCAAGTTATGTAATTGGGAATCCCTTAGTAAAATAATGGCATTCCATGTAATCTACTGAGAGGTCACGTGGATCTGATTGTTTAAACAGCACAGAGGTCCAGCCCGGTGCCTGGAGGGTGGAAAGGGCCTTTAATGCCCTCATAAAACACTGCTATTGATTGCCAGAAAGATGTGGATCAATACATAGAGCTTTGGGATTTACATCAGAGCAGTAGACTAGGATGGGTTGCATTTTCACATCCATTCACTACTGCTGCTGTGGCATGAAAAAAATATACAGTAGATGGCTTCTTTATACAGATGAACTGGAAGCTTCACGTCAAGCGCTCAAAATAATATCATGCACATATTGACAGCAGCTATAGTGATTTTAGTTAGGCGAGGGTGCCAGGGGCTATTGGAGTCATTCTCTTTCCTATTCACAATAATTAGGTTAGCTACATTTATGGCAAGCTATAAATATTGTCAACAGTCACAGCATGAATTACATTTAAATATTAAATATTTAAAAGATCAAAAAAAAAAAACAGAAAGTCAAACATAAAATGACCTTAGGCAGGGCAGATTGTTCAATCAAAGAAAAAATCTGATATTTTGGCAGTTGCCATATATGCGTTAATTCCATAAGGCAGTGCAAAGTGCAGAAACCTCTCGCAACCAATTCAGTTTTAATTTATCGTAGTCATATCGCTAAAAGTTTATTTCTGATTGCTTGCCATGGGTTACCATACTTGCAGATGACTATTGTTCTTTGTGCTGTCTTATTGAAAAACCATTTTGGAGACTGAGGTGTAACCTTGCTGACTCAGCTGCCTTTTAATGATGTGAATTTGTAGACAGGCATTAAATATTGTTTATGTTTTACTCTTAAATGTCTGCCCAGAGAAAAGATTATTTAAGGATCCATAATTGGTGCTTATAGTTATTAGATGATTGAAGACTGTGTCCAAAGACATCTTCAAATTGAGCAGACATCCGTGGTTAACCAATTCTAAGCAAAAAATTGGTTCCTTGAATAAGATTTTCCCTGCCATTTGATTTTTTTTGTCCAAGTCTGGTGCTTGCTGTGTCCGATAAACATTTGAGGAAGATAGGTTGGAGGTCAGGGTGGGTTTATACCTTCTGGGCTCCATCTAATATCTATGCTCAATTTTTTTGTATATTATTATTATTACACAGGATTTATATAGCGCCAACAGTTTGCGCAGCGCTTTACAACATGAGGGCAGACAGTACAGTTACAATATAATTCAATACAGGAGGAATCAGAGGGCCCTGCTCGTTAGAGCTTACAATCTAATAATATATCATTCTTAGGGCATTAGGATCAAGCTTAGCAGACATAAAAGCTTTTACTTGTCAAGTGATTGTTTTTATCAATATGTTAAAAAAGTGACCGCAAGGAATGTTCAAATTTTAGGGCAGCCATACAAAGACAGTTATTTGAAAGATTACAGCAAAGGTTTTACTTATTCTCAGAGTAGTCACACCACATCTATATTGACCCATGACAACCATAAATGTGTATTTATTTCTCATTTTTAGTGTACTGCCCTCATACTTAGTACTGTGCATTGTTTTGCTGCCTCAAAGAAGCTTAGAATCTGATGTCTACTGTAGTTATACAGTCCAGCCACACACTAGACCCATTGGATCATAAACCAAATAACCGATTGTTATGATTTCGATTTGTTGGTAAGAGCCAACAAACCAGCAAAAACCTGGCATGTCTATACAAACTTCAAGTAGATAGTGTCGGGTATGAAAATAGACCTCAGATTCGCAGGGTACTCTTGCTAAGCACAATACCACTAGCTACTGTGATTGTGCGCTGAATTTACAATTGTCTCCATTTATTCTTCTAAACCTTATTCTTCATTTTATCATGTTCATATAACTTTGATCCCCTGGCAAGGTACTGACTTTCATGTTTATTATACTTGTTTGTAAGTAATAAACTATCTGATTAACCCAAGCAACATTTAAATCTGTCTTATATTGTATAGAAGCGATAGAACAGCCATGTGAAAAGTTGAATATAGAATATAAATGATCGCATCAAAAGAACTTCATCTGTTTTCCAAGTGATCTCATGGATCTGAAAGTGTTGTCCAGTTCTCTCTTCATCTTAGCTGTGCTTTTTTGGTATATTCATAATCTGATGAAACAACATAAGAGTGGCTGTGTGTTGGGTAAATGGGACATCTTCCAAGTATGGGTGTTAAATTGCAAATGAAAAACAAAAGAGCCAGCAAAAAGTTACAGGAATTTGAACTGAAACGATCAGAATAGTTAGATACAGGGACAAGAATGACGTAAGATGCAGGGAAAGATGATATGGGAGTCTCAGGAGGAGCTGTCCATGGTCCTGTTTCCAGTATGCTCATCTTGTGAGGCTAGTTCTGATGCACCTCCCTGACTAGATCACCCGACTCATTGTTAAAAGGGGTTCATAAATATTTAAGTGTAATACAGACTACCAATCTGCGCACCTAGTTTAACCGGGTTTATGCTGCTGCGCAAAACCATGAAAGCACTAAGAGCGCTGCAATGAGATTTGATGACCAGGCCTCCACTAATCACACCACCCTTAGATTGACACACAGTGTAGATTCTAATTACATTACTGCAGAGGGTCCTGGAAAGACCAAAGTTTCTTGTTTAAGATCACATTATTGCTGAAATCACCAGCCTGCTTTGTTCTTTGATGGTTTGTTTTAGCACTTATCTGTACAGTTCCAGTTATAGTTACTATTAGCTGCACTTCTTGCCTACATATTGAGTAGGTTCCGAGGTAGTTGGGTAACTCTGGCTGATGCCCACTGCTAGCATATGGAAGTGATCCTTCCTTTCTTGTCCCAGGAATAAATCACAGACTTTGATCAGAGACACGCAGCTTACTGGTTTTGACCCCCTGAAAAAGGACAAAATAATTCTCTTGTGTCTGTTCTCTGAATTACAGTTTTTACTCACATAAGGAATATGAGAGTTCCACAAACTGCTGAGCTCATAAAATAATAGATGACAGTCCCAAGAACTACTCTCTATGTTGACTGTTACAATTGGCAGTCATACACTGCTCTGTCGGTGGGGTAGGTCTGTCACCACTCAAAGGAATCTCTTTGCAGTTCACCATTACCAGACACTGTGCACACTCATTGCACTTGCACTATACCTAGAAGGAAGATTCTACTATAAAACCAAGCAGACCCACTACTGTCCAACTGTACAAGGCATTCGCTGTTGATATTGGCTTAAACAGCATGTGCATACTCCCCGCTGCACAGCATGGCTACCCTGAAATAACCTGCACACCACGGACAACACCCAATCGGAGAATGTCTTCTCCCGTGATAGAGAGCCCCTCCCTCACAATTGCCACATTGTTAGGGGGAGGCCCAACATATTTCTTACATCTATAGGCTTCCTAACACAGTAGAGCAGGGTTCTATGGAACTCTAGGGTCTC
Organism: Aquarana catesbeiana; assembly: GCF_042186555.1. Taxonomy (NCBI): domain Eukaryota; kingdom Metazoa; phylum Chordata; class Amphibia; order Anura; family Ranidae; genus Aquarana; species Aquarana catesbeiana. The sequence goes on along the minus strand of NC_133325.1, from coordinate 696,366,594 downwards.
TGAAGAGGTTTCTAGGGGTTCCTTGAGCTGTTGCTAACTGATCTCTCATCTGATGGTGTCTACATAATTCTAGGTTCAACATCATTTAGCATAGCTATCAGCATGACTGCAGGGTGGCAGTTTGACCACCACTGTAAGGGGGAACATTCTTCCTAGTGTTCACCAATGTAAGGGACATTTTCCCAATAATCTACAATGGACTAGTCTTAGCAGGAGTTTTCTGAGACCTGGAAATTATTTCAAGGGTTTCTATGGGGAAAACGGTTGATAAAGGCTGCATAAGAAGTTATAAGGCAATCCCTGAAAACTCATCTCTTCAGAGAAGCCTATCACGTCTCCAACTAATCTTTTACCACTTCCATCAGCTTATTCCCCACAGTTACAACCTTTTGTACCACCTGCCCCACCCTATTAGATTGTAAGCTCTTCTGAGCAGGGCCCTCTTAATCCTCTTGTATGTTATTGTATTATAACTGTATTGTCTCCTTTTTATATTGTAAAGCGCTGCATAAATTGTTGGCGCTATATAAATCCTGTATAATTATAATAATAAGGCATTTTTGGATTATGATTTTAGTCACAGCTTCAGGTTCTCCAGTCAATGCTTAAGACCCCATACACACTTTACAACTTTTATTGTCTGATTTCTTTTATATTTACCAAAACCATGTAGTGCAAGGGCCTGCCTGATTGCATACAAATTGAAACGCTTAAGGTTTGACCTCATATTATATGTTTTTGGTAAATCTAAAGGAAAAAAAATTAAGAAAATTGCATAGTGTGTATCCAGCTTTAGAGAGCAATCTACTACAGAGAATCTATAGTCTCTAAATAAATTTTTTAGATACATATGTAAATGTGATGAGCTGTGTGTAAATAATGTATAGAACATACTGTATATGTGTTCTCATACTTTTTTTGGTGTAAGTATTTACAGCTGAACTCTGGGCACATAAACTTTCAGTTAAAGTGGTTGTAAAGGCAGAAGGTTTTTTATTTTAATGCATTCTATGCATTAAAATAAAAAGCCTTCTGTGTGCAACAGCCCCCCTCAGCCCTTCTACCTACCTGATCCCCATCTCGATCCAGTGATGTTGCAAGAGAGACTCAGATGTCCAGGACTCTCCCTACTCATTGGCTGAGACAGCAGCGAAGCGCCAAAGGCTCCCGCTGCTGTTAATCAAAGTCAGTGAGCCAATGAGAAGAGAGAGAAGGCAGGCCAGGCGCAGCTCAGTGTCTGAATGGACACAGGTAGCTGTGGCTCGGTTCGGGTGCTCTCATAGCAAGCTGCTCAACAGGAGGGTAAGTATAACATGTTTGTTATCTTTAGCAGGAAAAAATATGAGACTAGTATCACTTTAAGCATACTCCTCAATAGCTACAAAGGATTTTTGGAGCAAAAGCAAACATAGTTATTTCTCCATAAAGTATAGGTGACATCATCACTGTACTGTACATAGCATGTTCAGAGAGCAGAGCTGTGGGAGGGACTCTGCAGGCTCCACCCAATACAGGCTGCCTGCAGAGAACTACAGGAGGGGGTGGAGACAAAACCAGTCACCCGACACAGGGAGAAGGAGGAGCAGCAGCAGTGACCGGTCTTTATTACAGGAAGCTCTTGCACAGAGGCAAAGTTCCCACTGGATTACTCTACACATCTAAAAGAAATACACAAAACATATTAAGATTCAAGTAGGAATATACATGACTGATATTTAATCAATATTTACTTATCCCAAAGATCAGGTTTAAGTATATGTGTACATAAGGACAACTGCATTTGTTCTTTACACTTGCAGGTTCCTCTATCTGTTTTGCCAAACAAGAAAGTCATTTTAATTTTATGCTCCCTTTTATCTCAACTCTGTGGTTTTATTGAAACCAATTCCCTCTCTAAGTGACTGATGCTGTGATTGATTTTATTACCTCAGTTATTTGGAATGTTGATTCTAGTGTCTGACATACAGAGAGGCATTAGAGAATATATATATATATATATATATATATATATATATATATATATATATATATAAGCATTTGTATACTAGTTCCAGGGCAGAACAGCTGAATTGGTTCCAATGCTACAAAATTAGAGCACAGTCAAGAAGTTTGAGATTTATTGAAGTTTGAAGATCTATTTGAGATTTCTCATACAGGTGTTTTGATTTATGAAAATTTCCTTTTATAACTTAATTGTTGATATTGTCTGGCCGAACCATGTACTATTTTTTGTTCAACCCGCTGGTTATGGGCTTCCCTAGGCACTTCTGTATTTACTGATTGCTTTTTAAAGCCCTTGTCCAGACACAAGAAAGAAATTACCCATGCAGCCCCCCCTCACCCCCAACAGTCCAGGGGTACGGGGCTAAGGAGCAATACTTACTTTACTCCTCCTTCCTGTAGGCTTCACTCCTGCAAAGCGCCTCCTCTCTAAGGTGCTTCTGTTCATGGTCTGATGCCTGCCACCTCTATGTACAATGCAGGAAAATAGCCCTGCATTCTGTGTGAGTGTGCAGTTAAGTAAACATTTTAGATCTTGTCCTTGCCCCAACATGTGACTGGACAGAGAAATGGGAAGCCCATCTCAGTGTTGCTTTGTTCTCAATGAATTGACCTCTTGTGGTGCGCCTCCATCTACTAGTCTATACTCGGCTGCACAGGGATTGCATGAGGCTGATACTAAGTCAAAATCAGATAATTACACTGCATGCATTATAGAAGTACATGTATTGATTTATTAATAAATATAGACCTACAACAGGGGTGCGCAACCTTTTGAAGAGCGATGGCCTCTTAAAAAAGAAGTATGGAATTTTATTTTTTTTCTCCAATCTCACTTACATAGCTGTATGCAGCATCGGTCTGTTGCTGCATCTGTCCCCCACCGGCTCTAACACTGAGAGCCGAGCGATCTAACACCACTGATCGCTCTGTTCTCACAGCTCCCTGAGCAGAGAGCTGATGACTGTCAGTCACCGCTCTCTGCTCTGCACCTCCTCTCTCACTGGAGCGCTAAGCTGTGGAGGGGGCGGGAGCAGCCAGCTCAGGCTCTCATCGGCTCTGGGTGCCGGTCCAGGCATGTGGGAGGATCCTTACCATATGGTCACGATCTTCCTCGAGCCTGGACCGGCTCTGTGACGTCAGCCGACATCAGGCTTGAGAACAAACTGCACTACTGTGATCCATAGTAAAAGTACAGCCAATTGAGATTTGGCTTTACTGCTCCTTTGAGGGATTTGGTAACCAGCCACAATTAAATTAAATGGTTCAGAATTTTGTTTGAAATGTTCATATTGAATAGCATAATGGAAAATTTTCTCCTGCAGCCACTGAATGCTGGCGGGGGGGGGGAGAGGATGAGAAGCTGGCTTTCAACAGTTCCAGTGTTTGGTGTCCTCACAGGTCCTTCTGTCCAAGTGTAAAACAGAACGTGACAGGGAGACCGCACAGGCCCCCTGGAACAGGAGTCGGGGCCCCTTTGCGACACCTGATGCTACACCGGTGATTGGGAGGGTGTGAAAAAACATGTTTCCACTATGGGGTTTTACCACCCCCCAGACTGCAAATGTAAATGAACTGTTACTGTCCTAAGCCCCCTATAATGCTGCTTGCACACTGATGCACTGAGGTTTACCCACAGTGCAGGTGCAGCGCAGTGCACCTGCAGCTTTTCTGCAAGTTAACTGCACTTTGCCATTGAATTCTATTATATTTTGCGGGTGTGGTGCACTTTCTGAAAGTGCACCAGATCTCCTGCATTCAGAAGTTTTGGTGCGCTTTTAGAAAGCGCACCAAATGCACAGTATAAAATTGAAGTGCACTTCCCTGGTTTGGGGTCGAGGAACACGTGGCCCTCGGGCCACAGGTTGAGCACCCTTGACCTACAATAATATATATCTTTTATATCTGCGTGTAGTTCAGCTTTAAGGCAAAAGTATCCTTTGTTGGACTGTTTAATTTTAGTATTTTGGGTATAACAAGGGTAACAAGTGCTTACATACCCTTCCTCACGATTCCTATCTCCTATCTTGTATATTTTAATTGAATTGGATTTATTACTGAATTTTGTTTATATGTAGTATTTAGTAATATATGTATACAAAGGATGAAGTTTTCTTTATTCTGTCATTTAAATTTTTGTATGCACGCTGCATCCGATCAAATTGACATATTCAAATCTCATGTCAACCTAAAGAAGATTTTCCTAATGAATATCCTGAAGGCCACAAGCCAGTGACATGTAGCAGTGCCAATTTATCAAGAGAGAAACAGACACATGCATGTATTCTAGTCGCAGGGCCAGCTCAAGGGCATAGCAGTTAAAGAAAAAACCCCAGGCCACCGACTGCTAAAGGACTCAATTAAAAGGTCAATATGTTAAAAAGACAACAAGATCATTACTATTTACAGCTTGTCCTTATCAAAAACAGAAAACAAAACTGCCCTGCAAACCATGGACCTTTTCTATCATAATATAGAATAAGTGACAGCAGTGTGTTCATCTCTATGTGATCTATTAGAACATTGATGCAAGACTGCTTGTAACGTCTTTAACTGTATTGCCCCGTACACACGGTCGGACATTGATCGGACATTCCGACAACAAAATCCTAGGATTTTTTCCAACGGATGTTGGCTCAAACTTGTCTTGCATACACACGGTCACACAAAGTTGTCGGAAAATCCGATGGTTTTAAACGCGGTGACGTAAAACATGTACGTCGGGACTATAAACAGGGCAGTGGCCAATAGCTTTCATCTCTTTATTTATTCTGAGCATGCGTGGCACTTTGTCCGTCGGATTTGTGTACACACGATCGGAATTTCCGACAACGGATTTTGTTGTCAGAAAATTTTATCTCCTGCTCTCCAACTTTGTGTGTCGGAAAATCCGATGGAAAATGTCCGATGGAACCCACACACGGTCGGAATTTCCGACAACACGCTCCGATCGGACATTTTCCATTGGAAAATCCGACCGTGTGTACGGGGCATAAGAGTGTAATTTTTAAGCATTGCAACATATTTTTTTTATTTATTAGGCATATTCATTTTATTTATGGGGTTGTTTTCTGTATAAGCGAATTATTAATTTTAGCATTGTTGCTGCAAAAAATACTTAGGGCTGGTTTGCACCAGATCCTTTCCAACGTATTTTAAACTGCATGCAGTATGCATGCACAAAGTTTGCCCTGTATTCCAATGGCCCTAGTTCACATCAATGCAGTCAGTTCCAGCGTATTCAACAAAACTACAACGGGCTGCAATTTTTTAATCTGGAATGCATCAAAATGCCTGTAAATGCACCAGAATGCACATTGCCCTAATGAAAATAAAGATTTTTCATATGTCAAAATAAAAAAAGAGGAAAAAAACGCACTGTATCTCATTGAAAATGTGCCAAAAAATGCATCAAAAACACATGTGAGTGCATATGCAAAAACGCATACAGAAGGGCGAAGTTGTGGTGCGAAGACGTACCAAAGCCTCGTCTTTTTTAAAGTGGTACTGAAGCAGAAGGTTTTTTTTTTTTTTATCTTAATGCAAATAATGCATTAAGATAAAAAAAAAAAAACTGTGCAACAGCCCCCCCCCCCCCCCAGCCCCCCTAATACTTACCTGAGCCCAATCCAGCAATGTTGCACAACAGCCATGGCTGTCTGGGACTCTTCCTCCTGATCAGCTGAGACACAGCAGCGGGTGCCATTTGCTCCGGCTGCTGTCAATCAATGTCAATGAGCTAATGAGGAGAGGGGGCAGGGCGAAGCAGGGGATCTGTGTCCAAACAGACACACAGAGCAGCGGCTCAGTCTGGGTGCCCCCATAGCAAGGTGATTGCTGTGGGGGCACTCGGCAGGAAGAAGGGGTCAGGTGAGTCGGCAAGGGACCCGAGAAGAGGAGGATCTGGGCTGCTTAGAGCAGCTGCACAGAGCAGGTAAGTTTAACATGTTTGTTATTTTTAAACAAAAAACCTTAATATCACTTTAATAGCAACACGTTGGTATAGATTAATTTAATAGATTAATTTAAAGTGCAGAAACACTTCTTTGTGTGCGTATAGCCGCATCTTCCGGGATCCAGTGCACTTCCTTGTACTTCCGGGTGCGTAAGCATGCCCTTTTTATGTCACAAATCTAGGGACTACATGTCCCATCATTCTTTGCACCAGTGCACATGTGTGCCCCTGCATTTAAAAAATTTGACCAACAAGGGGACCACTCAGGCAACCAGTACTACATACAAAAAGCATGCCTTTGCTCCTTCTCTAAGGTAAGTGATTGGCAGTGGTTCCAATTGCAATGTCTCAGAAGTTGCAGTCAATTAATTCTTTTGTAGAAGGGGCAGAGGAGTGGGCTGCCTGCATCCATACACCGCCTTGTAGTCTGATCCAGTGCCCACTTTTTTCCCCACATGTGCTGGAAGCAGTGTACATTAAAATAAATGCTAGTAAAAAGGTAAAGAGTTTTCTTGGCACAAAAGACATTCAAAGTCTGTTCTTCTAACAATTTTATTTCCCAAGTTCAGTTCCACTATAAGGATTGTTCTAATATTTCCTGCTTTATAGTTTGAATGGATAATGCCTTCATTGTTGTTACCGGAACACTCCTGACTGTGTAACAGTTTACAATGTCACATATTTCATATGTTTTAATTTCAGTCTCTGCTACATTTATGTGCGGTTGTCACATTCTTCCTGCATTGAATACTATCCACCAATGATAGATGGATCGTCCAGAAATAAGAATCATTTGTGTGCTCACATTTTTTTAAACCTTTATATTAGTAACTTTATTGCAACCTTTTCTTTCAATGTAGGTCTATATTATGATAGCTATGTATAGTGCAGGAACTGTAAAATAAATGGCTATGGCAAAAGGTGAAACTAAGTGAATCAGTGAAATGTGAACAATATGTCACTCTGTAATTTATTAGGATCCCAGACAGCTCTTTACATGTGTAAATTCCTTTTTCTCATTGCTTGATGTATTCCCAATCAGATTCAGTCTTCAAAGGTAATTCTAAATCTAAATGGTGGCTGAGAGACATCTTGGTACTGTCACCTTGATACACTATATTACCAAAAGTATTGGGACGCCCACCTTTACACGCACATGAAATTTAATAGCATCCCAGTCTTAGTCTGTAGGGTTCAATATTGAGTTGGCCCACCCTTTGAAGCTATAACAGCGTCAACTCTTCTGGGAAGGCTGTCCACAAGGTTTAGCAGTGTGTCTATGGGAATGTTTGACCATTCTTCCAGAAGCGCTTTGTCACAATACTTTTGGTAATAAGGTGTACATCAGCTTATTTATGTGTTAAGGAATACCTCTCCTGCATTACAAATATATATGCAAAAGAGGTTCCCAATCATCCAATTACTGAAGGGGTGGACTGGTGCTTTTCAGCAATACCTGGATAAAAAAAAAACTGTCATGGGCTGTATTATGTATGTATTTCCAGGCTTTAAACTGGCCATAGATGGATCAAAATTCAGCTGGTTCAGCAAAGACTGACTAAACTTTGATCCCTCTATGGGAAGGCTGGTTGTACAGAAGTTGATCTCTCGGGCATGTGGATAGGGAAGTCAATTTACTTTCTTTCTTTCTTTCTTGAATGAAAGAAAATAGATGCATGATTAATTTTTTTTTTTGTTCAGGTTGAACAACAACAAAAAAGAACCGATTCCCTCATCCACACATTTAATGTGGATGGGGGAATCACTCCCGCTGAGCTATTGTATTCTGCCGCAAGGAGAATATAATGACCAGTGTTGCCAACAGGCGGCACTGATCGTTCACGAAAAAAACAACGGGCTGGTTGTATACATGTTGATCAATAGATCGACTTGTGTACAACCAGCTAGCCCATACAGGGATCATAATTTGGCTGTTCCCTGCTGAATTTTGTCCATGTACGGCCGGCTTTAGTCTCCACTTAAACTCTACATTCAATATTTGTAAGCGGTCATGGTGGACCCTTTCCGGTCCTACCACCCATGCACTCCAAAAAATAGAATAAAATCCAATTACTTTACACTACATGCAGACTGCCTGCATCCAGGGCTGATCACTCCTATGTGATTGCTGCTTGAGAAATTTAATGCGAGAGGGTGCAATTACTGCAATAGCCAGCAGCCTCCTATTGCTTTCAATGGGGCAGTCTACATGCAGCTAACCACCAGAACCCCTGCTGGGGTTCTCACATCTAATCGCAGGCAGGGTGAATTTGCAGGTGTAAATGCACCCCAAAATATTACATGGTGATCCTGCTGCAAGGGTCCCTGTGAAGGCATTTTCTGTTATAGGGTGTCTACTGTTTTCCAGTTGTACTCCTGCATTGTCACTCCGTCACATGGTGGAGACTACAAGTGGCCAAACTGACATACATGGGGCAGGCATTGTCCACTGTTGTCACTATTAGCAATCTCTTCAAAGTGAGGTAGCTTTTATTTAGAGAGTTGTCACTAGATCAATTATCCCCATTGGAAGATTTCCCCTCTATTTTTGTTTCGATGACAGCTATACATTTTGGATTTTTCCTCACTTCCACTACCTGTAACAATGGCCACAAGGATAAATATGGTAAATACAGGATAAATAAATACAGAATCTCCCCAATGAGGACACAGAGAGCAATCTAAACGTGACAGGGGTTCTTATCCTCCCAAACTCTGCCTAGGCTTTGTGCAAAGTGAAGAACAACCACCTAGCCTTAAGCCCTGTACACAAGGGCAGAATGTTGGGAGACATTTGCCAGTACAAAAATACCATCCGACATTGTGCCCATGTGTATGTCGGTCTGTCCGACAGAAGCCAGCCATTCAGCCAGCTTCTGTCGGACGTGCATGCTGGAAAACCAGCAGCCGACTGACTCCCAATCAGCACTCTCAGTCAATAGCAGAGAGAGCTGATTGAAGTGTTCTAGTGGGGGGGGGGGGGGCGTCTCCTGCGTCCCCCTGTCAGGACACAACAGCTCAGTGGGGGGGATCACTGGACTAACCTCGCATGGTTAGTATAGTGGCTACCGACCAGAGCTTTCAGGTTTTTTTCATGCTCTGTACCAGGCTTTAGGTGGGCACCTCTTTCTTTTAAAAACGGGTGCTCCTATTTTTGTTGAATCTCACCAGCAGTATTATTATGGTTAAATAAAAAGTAGAAACCTGAAATTTTTTTTTTAAGGCATTGAAGGAGTTAACATTGCTGTTAAAGCCAGCTTACCCACTTTGCAAATGAATGCAGTAGAAAAATGCTCTCGTCTGCTGGCACCATTTCCTTGCGTCTACAACCAACTGGCAATATTACTTCGAGATTTACAAGTCAGCTCATTCGTGTCCTCTACAACTTACTGCGATTTTGTTTGTGGCCAAGAAAATGTCAGTAATGTTCCATGGAAGTGCATCATTTCAATGCATCTAAAATGAAATGTTTATCACCGCGCATAGATGCACACTAAGACTTTCTGTGTTATTGTATTCACTAGTTTATCAAGGTACAAGGCATTTCTCTAGGGTGGTATAATACAGTATTGAAGTCCTTGGCCTTTAAACTTTGAATCCCAACAGCAACTGCCGATCTGACTCAGTAGACATTTGTAAATAAAATAAAAAATTATACACTTATTAAAGCAGAACATAACTTAAAGCAGAACTACACTGCATCTGAGCAACACAAAGTGAAAATGTTATTTAAATAATTTTTATTATTCAAAATAAACTCACCCATTTATGTCTCCATGCTTTATTTTGCTGAGAAATCAAATTGAACCCCCCCCCCCCCTAGCATTTCTGGCTGTGGCCATCTTGAAGAAGGGAAGATAATTCATGTAGCATTGACTTCCCGGAATCTGTCTGCCGTTAGCTTAGGCATGTGCTTAGCCGAGAAAACCTCTCCTCCCCTCCTGAAGACTGGGATGTATGCCATTGTTTACCTAGGCCTGGAAAAAAAAAAGTTAAAAACAAGTAAATATGATATACTTTCCTATCTATTTACTAATGCTAGCAGCATAAGGTTTGAAAATAGTCAATGTTGACTGAAATAGTAAAGTTCCGCTTTAGCTTTGCTTCATGTATCATCTGTAATAAACACACACTTACCTGTCTGCTTGCAGTCTTCTATTAAATGTACACTGTGCTGGGCATGCTCAGCTCAGTGTGCATTCACAGCATACACTGGCTGTGCCAGAATGACTGACCCTCGTGCACATGTGCAGGATGACATCATCCGCCAACCAAGAGACCAAAAACTTAGCACCCATAATTGGTCCGGGAGGAATATGAGAGCAGACGGTGAGGGATGTAACTGCTGCATCACTGTTAGGTGGAGATGAGTATTTGTGAGTGTTTAGTTCTGATATAATACGATCTGTGATACTGCTGCTTGGGCCTAACAATGAAAACAAAAAGATCACTTATCTTAAAGTGTTACTAAACCCACGACCCTGCATTCACTATATTCGGTCTCCCACAGTACACAAAACATGGAAATGCAATAATTTTAGTAAATATAAACTGCTAAATACCTTTTCTCATCAGCAGTATATAGCAGGCTTGTCTTCTATCAGTGTCCAGCCGAGCACTTGTTAAAGCGTGTAGGAGGAGTTTTCATTCTCCTCTGACTATCCTTTGAGGCTGCAGGACCCCGTACCCTCTGTCTGGGCAGTGCTGATTGGCCCTGTACTGAGCACATGCACCTTCCCAAAAAAAAAAAAAAAAACTCTCTAGCGATACACACCAAACTGAGCATGTGCAGAGTGCCTTTAACCTCCCTGGCGGTATGATTATTTCAGATTTTAGGTGCTGAAAGCGGTACCATTATTTTTGCATGGAAATGTGGTGTTTTATATTGTAGGCCTGTAATTCTTAGGAATAACTCACTGAAATCTGTCCAAACAAGAGTCTAGTAGACATCCTGGGTATGATAAAGTTTGAAACACAAAATCATAAATTATAATATAATAAATAACTATAAATAATAACAAATAATAATATAATAGTAATAATACTTTTTATTCAATAAATTTTAGTAAATAATATAAATCAAAAACACTGAAATTTTTTTGGCCAAACAAGAGTGCAATATTAGTAGTCATATTGCTTTAGTAAACGTCTCGGGTATGGTAAATTTTAAAACAGGTTACAGCACAAAGTCCGACGTCACAGTCAGGACAGTAGAACCGGGTTTCTTTTCTGACTTTCCTTCCTGTGTCGTCACGTTTAGAGCAGCAAACCACACACATCCTTGTGGGTGCTGCCTTCTTTTCTGTTGGTGGAATGTGGTCCATAAAGTGTCGACCTGTCAGACGTTCCGGGTTCACAACGCCAGCAGCACGACGTCCAGATCTATTTACAGTGGTTGGTGTTTGGTGCTTCAGAAATATGAGTTCTGCAACTTTCCAAACGAAGTCTGCATGAATCACAGGCCTGTCACTCTTTTTTTTTAGAAGAATGAAAGCGTTCCACAGGCACTGTTCAAGAAGATGCCTGAAGATTTCTTTGTAATATTTTTTTTGTTGCTTTCTCATAGCAGGGTAAAAAGTCATGGCCTTGTCAGCTCTGTCAACACCTCCCATTGTGTTGTTGTAGTCCATTACGAGTTGAGGTTTCATAACGTCTTTTCCACCTTTTGTATGTACCATGAGAGTAGAGGTGTTGTGAATGGTACTCATTAGGCACACATCTTTTTTATCTCGCCATCTTAGTGCCATCATTTTGCCTTTTTGCCAGGCAACTATTTCTCCTGCCTTGAGCTTTTTATTGGCAAAGGTTGGCGGCATGTCACGCCGGTTAGCTCTAACAGTCCTGTATGCATCCGTCTTGTGTTGTAGAAGGAACTCATATGCCCCGTACACACAGTCAGATTTTCCGATGGAAAATGTCCGATCGGAGCGTGTTGTCGGAAATTCCGACCGTGTGTGGGCTCCATCGGACATTTTCCATCGGATTTTCCGACACACAAAGTTGGAGAGCAGGAGATAAAATTTTCCGACAACAAAATCCGTTGTCGGAAATTCCGATCGTGTGTACACAAATCTGACGGACAAAGTGCCACGCATGCTCAGAATAAATAAAGAGATGAAAGCTATTGGCCACTGCCCCGTTTATAGTCCCGACGTACGTGTTTTACGTCACCGCGTTCAGAACGATCGGATTTTACGACAACTTTGTGTGACCCTGTGTATGCAAGACAAGTTTGAGCCAACATCCGTCGGAAAAAATCCTAGGATTTTGTTGTCGGAATGTCCGAACAAAGTCCGACCGTGTGTACGGGGCATTAGAGTTCTGGAGAAGTATAAAAATTATCTGTGGTTACACAGTACCGCTGATTCAACAATGGCTCAATCAAAGTGAGAACAGAAGCGGTTGCCATTCCATATTGACTGAATCTGTCGTTAAATTTGGTCCCTTTCCCGGTGTAAAGGACCGAATTCCATATATAACCAGTACTGGCTTCACAGAGCATGAATGATTTTATGCCGAATAGCGCTCTCTTAGATGCCATGTACTGTATCCAGCTAAGTCTTCCTTTGTAGGCCATAAGACTTTCGTCGATACTGACGTCTCTGTCTGGTACATAGGTCTGCTGGAAATTTTTCTGAATAATTTGATATAAGTCCCAAATTTTTTTCAGTTTTGGAGCTGGATGAGAAGTCTCATCAAATTCGTCATTATTTTGAAAATGCAGATATTTCATTATGAGAGAAAATTTGTATTCCGACATGATGGTGCCAAAAAAAGGAGTGGCTAATATTTTGTTGGTTGTCCAGTACCATTTCTGCAGGGGTTTCCCCACCACTCCCTGGAGAATAATTAGGCCCAGAAACTTCCAGATGTCCTCCTTGGTCACTGGTTCCCATTTTCTGCTCCTTGAAAACCTCTGAGGAATAGCAGCTTGTTGCTCCTGGTATCGGTTTGTCTCCGTAACAATTCTTTCTATGACCTTATTAGTCAAAAAGAGTTGGAGGTATCCCAAGGGGCTGTCATCTTCAACCTCCACTTTGATATTATTTTACTCACAATTCTACGAACAATGCCCCATAATGACAATGTGAAAGAAGTTTGTTTGAAATCTTTGCAAATTTATTAAAAATAAAAAGTGAAAAAAATCCCAGGTACATAAGTATTCACAGCCTTTGCTCAATACTTTGTTGAAGCACCTTTGGCACCAATTACAGCCTCAAGTCTTTTTGAGTACGGTGCTACAAGCTTGGCACACATATTTTTGGGTAGTTTCTCCCATTCTTCTTTGCAGGACCTCTCAAGCTCTATCAGGTTGGATGGGGAGCGTCTGTGCACAGCCATTTTCAGATCTGTCCAGAGATGTTCAATTGGGTTCAAGTCTGGTCTCTGGCTAGGGCACTCAAGGACATTCACAGAGTTGTCCTGTAGCCACTCCTTTGTTATCTTGGCTGTGTTCTTAGGGTTGTTATCCTGTTGGAAGATGAACCTTCGTCCCAGTCTGAGGTCCAGAGTGCTCTGGAGCAGGTTTTTAATCGAGGATGTCTCTGTACATTGCTGCATTCATCTTTCCCTTGATCCTGATTAGTCTCCCAGTTCCCACCTCTGAAAAGCATCCCCACAGCATGATGCTGCCACCACCATGCTTCACTGTAGGGATGGTATTGGCCAGGTGATGAGCGGTGCCTGGTTTCCTCCAGACATGACGCTTGCCATTCAGACAAAAGAGTGCAATCTTTATTTTATCAGACCAGAGAATTTAGTTTTTTTTATGGTCTGAGAGTCCTTCAGGTGCCTTTTGGCAAACTCCAGGTGGGCTATCATGTGCCTTTTACTGAGGAGTGGCTTCCGTCTGGCCACTCTACCATACAGGCCTGATTGGTGGAGTGCTGCCAAGATTGTTGTTCTTCTGAAAGGTTCTACTCTCCCTACAGAGAAATGCTGGAACTCCCTGACTAAGGCCCTTCTCCCCTGATTGCTCAGTTTGGCCAGGCAGCCTGCTCTAGGAAGAGTTCTGATGGTTCCAAATTTCTTCTATTTATGAATGATGGAGGCCACTGTGCTCATTGGAACCTCCAATGCTGCTGTACCCTTCCCCAGATCTGTGCCTCAATACAATCCTGTCTCAGAGGTCTACAGACAATTCCTTGGACCTCTTGGCTTGGTTTGTGCTCTGGCATGCACTGTTAACTGTGGGACCTTATATAGGACAGGTGTGTGCCTTTCCAAATTATGTCCAATCATCTGAATTTTCCACAGGTAGACTCCAATCAAGTTGTAGAAACATCTCAAGGATGATCAGTGGAAATAGGATGCACCTGAGCTCAATTTGGAGTGTCATGGCAAAGGCTGTGAATTACATGTGATTTTTTAATTTTTTATTTTTAATAAATTTGCAAAGATTTCAAAAACGACTTTCACGTTGTCATTATGGGGTATTGTTTGTAGAATTTTGAGGACAATAATACAATTAATCCATTTTAGAATAAGGCTGTAACAACAAAAAATTTGGAAAAAGTGAAGCGCTGTGAATACTTTCCAGATATACTGTATACAGACTGATTTTAATGTTGTGGGTTTAGCTAATAAGAGAGAGCTCCTATTGGTTGAACTAGATGAACTTGTCTCTTTTTTCAATCTAACTATGTAACTATGTGACATATAAACCAGCAAGCGGGCTGCTCCATATTAAAGTGCAAAGCTCACTACAGACTTAAGAAGACAGTCTGATGTATAACATGACCATCTTGCTGAATTTGCGTTTATAAAACAATGGTTGAGGAAGGTGTGGGCAGACAGCTCTAGCTCATCTCTGAAGAAAAACAGCGATCTATTTTTTTTTTTTTTTAATCATTCTTTAAATCTCTCAGACAGCAGTGTCTCCAGCTGGTTATATACATGAATATGTTCCCTGACCTGGCCAAATGATTCTGGCAGCCAATTTGTTGGTCATCAAAGAAACTCCTTGTGTTGATAGATTACCCATGATAAGTAGGACATAGAGTGTAGGTAAAAAGGCTTCTAAAGGTGAACTTGAGATTTAACAAGAAAAGAGCCTCTGCAATCTTCCGTACCACTCTGTTGTTTATGAAATATTTAACATCAGAGCTTCTATACCGAGCAAAATGGAATAGAAGGAAAATATAAAAAACATCCATTGTTAATAGATATGCCAGTAGATATCCCAGTGAAGTCACCAGACCAATGAAAAAAGACCCTCTGCCTTATTTCAACCAATGATTTGGTAATGTGGCGTATTTACAACTAAAGCAAACAGCAAAGTAAAGAAAAGTAGAATGGAAAAATGCAGAGCCAATAGTAGGTAATGCAGAACAAAGGAGTGGAAGAGATGTGGGTAGTGGCAGACAAGGTCAACAAAAGACCAATCGGCAAGTAAGGACAATTTTTGCTTCTCCCCCCTTTCTTGTATTACTGTTGCCCAAGTATAAAGACTAATTCACTATATATAGATAGATTTTAAATATAAGTAGCCCCCAATCTTTAGTAGGCCATTGTACAGTTGGGTAGTCTGCAAAAATGGTAGGTCCGTTCCTTTGAATGGGGAAGGATAAGATAAAAGTGGATTAAAAAGCAGATAAATGGAGGGAAAAGGGAGTTTTGTTCTGTAAAAGAAGGGGAGGATTGGCCCTATTGCCAGAATTTACATGGGATGGGGCAGCACAATGTAGGTGGTGTAGAGCAGTCTTTTTCAACCAGGGTGTCCAGGCATCCTTGGGTGCCTTCAGGTTTTTCAAGGGTGCCTTGGCAAAATGCCTACAATTCCTCAAAAATTGTATACAAGCCAGCTGGTGGATCAAGCCTGACTTTTAATTACATAAACCCACATGTTTTCATTGTGCATCATTACAACCTTCTAGCTCTCGGCGTCCTAACAACCAAAGACGCATTTGGTTAATAAGGAAAACGTTGGGCGTCTGCATTGCACTGCCCTCCCCTGCCCCTATCATTCAGCACTGGAGTCACATTAGCTGAATGAGAGTGGAAAACTGAGGGAGAAAAGAAACATCGGAACACTAGTCAGTAACAGTGTGACAAGGTGTATTTGATTTGGAAGAATAAATCAGCTCTAACATTGGGGGTCCTACCTGTGTGGATGTTGCAACATTATGTAAAATTATTAGTTTGGTTTTTTTACATTTTAGAATCGGGTGCCCCAAGATTATGCATAATTTGTAAGGGTCCCTTGAGCAAAAAAAGGTTGAGAAACATGGGTGTAGAGCATGCAATGTCCCACAGAATTCTTTCTGCTTAACACGTAATGCTGAGGAGAAAACCCTGTGAATGGAGGAGAGACTAGTCACATAACTGACAGGTCACGTGACTCAGAGCGGCCAGTTTAAATACAAGCTGGCACACTCTGTTTGCAGCAGACTGAGAGGATGAGCTCACAGTGCCTCTCACTTGTCAGAGGCATTGAGCTCAATGGACAGCTTGGAGTGTTGGACCAATGGCAAAGTACCAATAGCCAAAGCTGTCCAATAAAAATGCTACAGTGGAGGCTGTCCTCTCACTGCAGTGTCATAGAAGGGGGAATGTGTCTAAAAGACAAATGCTCCCTTCCAGCCCAGCCCTCTTATTTACAAGATAAAACATGGGTTTATGGGTAAAAGATTTACCCACAATCCCATGTTTTTCTCACACAGTTAAGAGGGAAAATGAGAATCTGCTGCTGCTGCTGAAAAATTACAAGCTAAATCATATATTATTATGCTATATGTTATAAGATAATAGTTTATTATTTATCTGTTTACTGTGAAATTATTGGTTTGAAGTTATAACTTCAAACTTCAGTTATTTGTCCATTAAGCCACCTGCTTGAGTACAGTTTTTGAAAATATAGTAAATTACCTTAAAAACAATATATAGTAATTATTTGTATTACTTACTTATGGTAATTAACCCCTTGCCACCCAGGCCAATTCTGACACTTCTCACCTATATGTAAAAATTATAATTTTTTTGCTAAATTACTCAGAACCCTCAAACATTATATATATTGTTTTAGCAGACACCCTATGGAATAAAATGGTGGTTGTTGC
Source organism: Aquarana catesbeiana (assembly GCF_042186555.1). NCBI lineage: Eukaryota > Metazoa > Chordata > Amphibia > Anura > Ranidae > Aquarana > Aquarana catesbeiana. The sequence continues at coordinate 696,349,581 of NC_133325.1, read as the reverse complement.
AACTTTTTATGTCACATGCTTTGTGCAGCAATTTTTCAAATGCATTTTTTTTGGAAAGAAACTTTGAAAAAAAAAAACAACAAAGTTAGCCGATTTTTTTTTATATACTATGAAAGATGATGCGCTGAGTAAATAGATACCTAACATGTCATGCTTTAAAGTTGCGCACACTTGTGGAATGGCGCCAAACTTCAGTACTTAAAAATCTTAATAGGCGACGCTTTAACATTTTTTACGAGTTACACGTTTAGAGTTACAGAGGAGGTCCAGTGCTAGAATTATCGTTTTCACTCTAACGATCACGGCGTATGTAACCTGTGTGTATCTGGCTCTGATACTAACCAGTGCCTCACCAGCCACTGACCTCACCGCACGTCCCTGATGTGACTAGACTTCTGTTCTCCCAGCTTTTTCTAGAATGAGTTTGATTAGCGATCCACTCACTTCAAAGAATCAAATAAAATGAAGGGCTATGTACATGTCTGTGCTTTATAAATGTGTTGTCCTTTGTCCTTTTTTTATTTTATTTAAAAGCGGCTAAATGTTTTGTAAATATATTGCAAATCCTTAATTTTTTGTATCATTTACTGTTGGCTAAATCCATGGTGTATTCCATTTACCAGAGCAGACCCTTCCTAAGCATCGTTTAGCTAAGAAGCCTTTTCAGTATACTGATTTAGAATCCCTTAGATGACTGAATCTACAGGGTTGATTTACTAAAGGAGTAGAGACTTTTACCTTGGCAAAGTGAATCACTTACATAAACTGAATAAGGTAAAGCTGTGTTCACTTTGCCCAAGAATGGGCTAGGAAAAACAAAAAAAAAATAGAATTTTGTTTTCACATAATTGAAGGATTGAGGCAAACACAGCATCACTTTATTCACTAACCTCAGTGAATAGTCAGCTTGTAAAACCAGCAGTTTCTAATCCAATGGTGAAATAAACCCAAAGGCGTTCATAACACTATTAATACTAAAGGATCTGATTGAAGAGAGGAAATGTTATTGTTCACCTACTTTTTACTGTTTGTTTGCGACTTTCCTGTTGGGTTGCTGCTCACTCCATTTATAAACATTTATGCTGCCTACATTCAATTGGATCTGCATTCTCTTACTCTGATCTGGGGAATCCTGTTATTTCTAATGTATATGTGAAGTGGATCAGCCAGTTACTCTTATGCCCCGTACACACGAAATGACTTTCCGACAACAAAACCATGGATTTTTGTTCGAAGGGTGTTGGCTCCAACTTGTCTTGCATACACACGGTCACACAAATGTTGGCCAACAATTAGGAACGTAGTGATGTACAAGACGTACGATGAGCCAATGTGATATTGCCATTACGAACGCTAGTTTTACAAGACCGAGCGCTTCCGGCTCATACTTGATTCCAAACATGCATGGACTTTTGTGCGACGGACTTGTGTACACACGACGGAAAGTCAGACAACACACATTTGTTGGCGGAAAATTTGAGAACCTGCTAGCCATTTGTTGGCTGAAAGTCCGACAACAAATATCCGATGGAGCATACACACGGTCGGACTTACTGCCAACAAGCTCACATCCAACATTTCCCGTCGGAAAATCCGATCGTGTATACGCGGCATTAGCCACTGACCACTGAGGTGTGTGGGAGATATTGTTCCAGCCAGCCAGTGACCACCAATGCTAGGGGGAATGTATTGTTCCAGCCAGCCACTGTCCACCAATGCTGGAGGATGGGGGAGAATTTTACATCCAGCCACTGATCATCAATGCTAGGGGTGAGGGTTTATTGTTACAGCCCACCACTGGACACCAATGCTGGGGGAGGCAGGGTATTTTTACAACCAGCTACTTACCACCAATACTGGGGGTGAGGATTTATTGTTACAGTCAGCCACTGACCAACAATGATGGGGGAGGGGTGGTTATTGTTCTAGTCAGCCACTGATTACCAATGCTGAGAAGGTGTATTTTTACCACCAGCCACAGACCAACAACGCTGGGGGTTAACATTACTACCACTGACCACCAGTAAACAGAAGATGATTACAGCCACTTACATCAGAGCAGGTGTTATTATTGCTGCCAATGACGCCAATGTCTAGGCTTATTTAACTCCCACACTACAAGCCATATACCATGACACTCACTTTAATTGCTATGCCTCCAGGTGTTCTTTAGGTGACGCTTTACATGCAATGCATTTTTCTTCTTCATACCTTCAAGAAGCCCCAACGAAATTTTCAAATACAGGCTATAGAGTCTTTGAGCTTTTGCAGGTTGGGCCAATGCTAACTTGAATAACTGCACATAAAGTTGCAACTGTACTTACAGCTGCTGCTATCTGCTCTCCACCAACTAATTCTACTCCCACCCCCAGTGTGCATGACACTTCATTTCATGATTATTACTGAAAATGATTTTGATGTATGGGAGGGGGAGATAAAAATATGCCAGGTACACCACTGCTATTGCTGACTTGTTTTTAAAGGTGCAAGGTTCAGGACTCATTGATATTCTTCCTTCACTATTTAGTGAGTCACTGACCTGGACTTAGTATGCCACCATTGAAGTGCAGAAACTTCTGAGCTGTATTCTTGTTCCAGGTCACTAACTTGCCAAGTAGTAAAACAAGGATAGAAGCAACAGTCCCAGAGCTGCCCCTTTAAAAACAAGTCAGCAAGAATCTTCTCCCTCATCAATTATATTTTGGGATGTATTTTTCCCATCTATGTTATTTTGGTAAATTATCTCATTCTCATGTAAATCGCAGATAAGACTTTGGCCTTATTTCAGACTGATATAAGATTGCATCGCTATGAAAAAAAAAAATGAAAGCAAGTAACAAGTCACCTAATAACCTACTTTCGCCATTGGGGTGCCAATGATAATTGTGGTGTTATAATCAGGGAAAATTATAAAAAGCTGGTGTTTATCATAACTCAGCGATTGAAATCCATATTACAGCTATACATTCATCAAGAATTTCCCAAAGACTTTTCTGGAGTAAAATAAGTTTAAAAAATGGATTGGTTTGAGGCAATATTCTTAAGCTGGCCATAGATGGATCAAAACTTAGCTGGTTCAGAAAGAACTGGCCAAATTTCGATACATGTTAAGCTGTTCCAGTTCGACAGAGGTCAATCATTAGATTGACTTCTGTCAACAGGAATGTTGGAAAACTTTTGGTGATCAGCAACTGCAGTCGCTGATCAGATCTTTTTAACAGTAGAGAGCCCCGCTGTCAGAATCCATGTTCCGGCAGGGGAAATTCCTCCATCCACCTCACTTGTGTGGCTGGAGGAATATGTTTTTTTATTTTTTTGTTATGTTTAGCATGCTGTCTGAATTAAAAGAAACTAATCATATATGTCTAGCTTTAGAGTAAGGAGAAAACTAAATATGACAGAGTACAAATGTACCATTACAGGTGTATCTCAAAAATTTAGAATGTCATCAAAACACAAATTTATTTTAGTAATTTAATTCAAAAAGTCAAAGTCATATATTATATAGATTCATTACAGACAGGGTGCTATATTTCAAGCATTTTTTTCTTTTAAATTTGATGATTATGGCTTACCCCTAGTGAAAACCAAAAATTCAGTATCTCAGAAAATTAGAATATTTTGAAAAAGTTCAATATTGTAGACTTATGGTGTCACACCCTAATCAGCTAATTAACTGACAACACCTGTAAGGTTTCCTGAGCCTTTAAATGGTCTCTCAGTCTGGTTCAGTAGGTTGCGCAATCATGGGGCTGTCTTGACAGTTGTCCAGAAGAAGGTCATTGCTAAAGAAGCTGGCTGTTCACAGAGTATTGTATCCAAGCATATTAATGTAAAGTTGAGTGGAAGAAAAATTGTGGTAGAAAAAGGTGCACAAGCAACAGGGATAACTGCAGCCTTGAGAGTATTGGGAAGCCATTTAAGATTTTGTGGAGATTCACAAGGAGTGGACTATGGCTGGTGTCAGTGCTTCAAGAGCCACCACACACAGACGTATCCAGTACATGGGCTACAACTGTTGAATTCCTTGTGTTAAGCCACTCCTGAACCAGAGACATTGTCAGAAGCCTCTTACCTGAGCTAAGAAGAAAAAGGACTGGACTGTTGCTCAGTGGTCCTAAGTCTTCTTTTCGGATGAAAGTAAATTTTCTATTTCATTTGAAAATCAAGGTCCCAGAGTCTGGAGGAAGAGTGGGGAGGCACAGAATCCAAGTTGCATGAGGTGTGAAGTTTTCAGTCCAGGTCAAGTGATGATTTGGGAAGCCATGTCATCTGCTAGTGTTAGTTCACAGTGTTTTCTGAAGTCCAAAGTCAGCGCAGCCCTCTACCAGGAAATTCTAGAGCACTTCATGATTCCCTCTGCTGACCAGCTTTATGGAGATGCTGATTTAATTTTCTAACAAGACTTGGCACCTGCCCACACTGCCAAAAGTACCAATACCTGGTTTAATGATCATGGTATCACTGTGCTTGATTGCCAGCAAACTCGCCTGACCTAAACCCCATAGAGAATATGTGGAGTATTGTCAAGAGGAAGATGAGAGACATTAGACTCGACCATGCAGATGAGCTGAAGGCCACTATCAAAGCAGCCTAGGCTTCCATAACACCTCAGCAGTGCCACAGGCTGATCGCCTCCATGCCACGCCACATTGATGCAGTATTTCATGCAAAAGGAGCCCCGACCAAGTATTGAGTGCATACTATACTGTACATGGACATACTTTTCAGCAAGCCAACATTTCTGTATTAAAAATCCTTCTTTTTAATTTGTCTTATGTAGTATTCTAATTTTCTGAGATAATGAATTTTGTTTTTTCACTAGCTGTAAGCCATAATCCTCACAATTAAAAGAAAGGAATGGTTGAAATATATCACTCTGTGTGTAATAAATATTTATAATATATGAGTTTCACTTTTGGAATTGAATTACTGAAATAAATTAACTTTTTGATGATATTCTAATTTGTTGAGATGTACCTGTATATTTGCTGATGATAATTCCCTTGATCAAGAACACCATTTATGTGGCCTAGCCTTCATACATAAAGATACATGCTTTACTGTTTACCATCCTTCCCCTTTTACAAACAGATATGATTACCAGTAGAGTTTTCTATATTTCTACTTTCTATCACCCAGTGTAATTCTATTAAACCAACATCCAGTCTGGACATGGTGAGTCAATAGCAAGATAACAATACCTCCCCGCTCAGTACAATGGCTCAATACATCACACAGGGAACAAACAGGACAGTAAATTTTTGTCTTATACTGCTTCAATACATGTAGGAACATATGCTGTCTGCACAAGTGTAAATTGTATTTCTGTTCTGTACAATACTGGATGGAACAAAAAGAGAACACACAAAAAAATAAAATAACGACCAAACAATTTTTTAAAACTGTGGGTAAACTTTTTAAAATCCACTTACTCCAATTACAAATCAAAAGCTTAACCTCTGTTTTCAGAAATAAATAGGTATGTAGTTAGAACAATCCAAAAAAAAAAAAATCCTCCAATAACACTAGTGACATGACTGTGCTCATTTTGATTCTCTGCAGTTGTGGTAAATTAGCAAAAGTGAATTTATTGAATATGCCTGTAAAGAAATTATGAATATGTTAGAAACTGATCATTTTAATCTACAAAAATAGATACCTTGCACACATTATTTTTCTTTATAGATGGTTATGCTGACTTTAATGTCTAAAATTAAAGTTGAACTCCAGACAAACAGCTAAATACACACATGAACCACATATATGTGAGCTGCTTTACCTGTCAAAGGGTTTGTATTGCAGTTCATCCAGTCCTCAGAGTTACACAGCTCTGTCCCAATGCACAGCCCAGGCAAGCAAGTGAGGAAGTAAGCACGTCTGTGTAAAACGCGTCCACTGAGCACCTTTTTTGGATTGATGTTTGTCATGTTCGCTTGATTTTATGGACTTTCAATAAATTCTTTTGATTTTACTTCTGGATGTGCCACCATTCTTCTTTGTTTCCATTGGATTTCCCTGGCTGCGGATCAAGCAGGCACCCAGATCTCTTCAGCAGCTCATCAGATCCTCACAGGTGGCTTTGAGTGTTGTGTTCCCAGCTCTTTCTCTCAAGCAAGTGAGGAAACCTGTTCTTTTTCTGCTGCAAATTCACTTTTATGCCGCCCTATGACTGGACATTGAAAGGAGAAGCAGCACACCGGTGAGCCAATCTCTCTGTCACTATGCACTCCCTTCTTAGCAGCATGCTCCTTGCATTACAAAACACCTGACCGGATTCTTGTGCTGCTTCTCCCTTTCCCAGCTCTGCTGTACAGACTGTATAGCAGACTGCAAAAGACTGATAACAAGCCAGATTTAAAAACTGACATAGCAAAATTAATGTAGGTCCCCCTTATCCTTCATCTTAAAAAATAGACAACCACGACTTGTACTAATCCTTTACAATATTTAGTTCATGACAGTTCTTAAACTACTGTGAAATACTGTATACTGTATATACATTTATTTTACTGCTGCCTGGATAACCGATTATGCTGGCAGACATTGCTGTAATAATGGTCCTAGTAACTGCAGGTTCTACTATAGTTCTGTTTTTCAGCTGGGATTCGTGGCATTTTTCCTATACATATGAATGTACGTAGCATTTAGGTTTGTATCTTGAGTATATATATATATATGACTTATTTTAATCTATGATAATATTCTGAAGGAAAACAATCCAAACAGAACCTCACCCAATGGTAAGTAAGTTTTAAAAAAAAGAATATATGTTTAATGTTTCTGAATAGAGAAAAGGAAAACAAAATTAAAAATGCAAATATTATTTTTGACTAAATTCACATTTTTTCAGCAAACATTTGATTCACTTTTTTTGGTCTCTTTCTAGTCAAGAAACAGCTTACAGCAGGGAGATATGGATGGAGCTCGAAGATTAGGACGCCTGGCCAGACTCCTGAGTGTGGTATCCATCTTGCTGGGGATCCTCATCATCGTACTTTGCGTACTCAGTCTCACCGGTGAGCTTAAAATCTCCTAAAGGTATATATGTCAACTGTATGTAATGTAGCCAACCCTTTTCAAGGGTCAGCAACATTCATGAGTATGTGGTTTATTCAGCAAAATAGGTGCCAATTACATTTATGAAAAATAGCCACTTCTTCCACACTTAAATGAGCACTCTACTAGAAGGGTATAGCCACCTAAAGCTAACGTTTCACTCTTGGGCAGATGCTAGTTTTACTGAATCACATCTGAAGTCTTATTTTCATTGGGAAAATTGGAAGCTACATCTCTACCAGATTTTCACCGTCAGACACTCAACATGGCTATTACAAGTGCTTTTTGCTCTCATTGTTATCTTTATTTTATTATTTTATATTACATATATGTATTTAGTAAGAAGAGTGAGACTCCCATTCTTTACCTTATAAAGGCTGACCAATAGAAAAAGTATTTAAGTTTCAGCCAGGACTAGCCTATATAGGTGTGTGTGTGTGTGTGTGTGTGTGCGTGTGTGCGTGTGTGTGTATATTACACAGTTGTGCTCATAAGTTTACATACCCTGGCAGAATTTATGATTTATTGTTTATTTTTCAGCGATTATGAATGATAACACAAAAACTTTTCTTTCACCAATGGTTAGTGTTTGGCGGAAGCCATTTATTATCAATCAACTGTGTTTACTCTTTTTAAATCATAATGGCAACAGAAACTACCCAAATGACCCTGATCAAAAGTTTACATACCCTGGTGATTTTGGCCTGATAACATGCACACAAGTTGACACAAAGGGGTTTGAATGGCTATTAAAAGGTAACCATCCTCACCTGTGATCTGTTTGCTTGTAATTAATGTGTGTGTATAAAAGGCCAATGCATTTCTGGACTCCTGACGGACCCTTGCATCTTTCATCCAGTGCTGCACTGACGTTTCTGGATTCTGAGTCATGGGAAAAGCAAAAGAATTGTCAAAGGATCTGCGGGAAAAGGTAGTTGAACAGTATAAAACAGGAAAGGGATATAAAAAGATATCCAAGGAATTGAGAATGCCAATCAGCAGTGTTCAAACTCTAATCAAGAAGTGGAAAATGAGGGGTTCTGTGGAAACCAAACCACAGTCAGGTAGACCAACTAAAATTTCAGCCACAGCTGCCAGGAAAATTGTTTGGGATGCAAAGAATAACCCACAAATAACTTTAGGTGAAATACACGATTCTCTGAAAACATGTGGTGTTGCTGTTTCAAGATGCACAATAAGGTAGCACTTGAAGAAAGATGGGCTGCATGGTCGAGTCGCCATAAGAAAGCTATTACTACACAGATGCCACAAAGTATCCCGCTTACAATACGCCAAACAGCACAGAGACAAGCCTCAAACCTTCTGGCACAAAGTCATTTGGAGTGATGAGACCAAAATTGAGCTTTTTGGCCACAACCATGAATGCTACATTTGGAGAAGAGTCAACGAGGTCTATGATGAATGGTACGGAGGTGGATTGCTGATGTTTTGGGGATGTGTGAGCTACAAAAGTCACAGGAAATTTGGTCAAAATTGTTGGCAAGATGAATGCAATATGTTATCAAAAATACTGGAGGAACATTTGCATTCATAAGCCAGGAAGCTGCGCATGGGATATACTTGGACATTCCAACATGACAACGATCCAAAACACAAGGCCAAGTCGACCTGTCATTGGCTACAGCAAATAAAGTGAAGGTTCTGGAGTGGCCATCTCAGTTTCCTGACCTCAATATCATTGAGCCACTCTGGGGAGATCTCAAACCTGCACTTCATGCAAGACAGCCCAAGAATTTACAGGAACTGGAGGATTTTTTCCAAGAGGAATGGGCAGCTTTACCATCTGAAAAGACAAAGAGCCTCATCCTCAAATATCACAAAAGACTTCAAGCTGTCATTGATGTTAAAGGGGGAAATACACGGTATTAAAAACTGGGGTATGTAAACTTTTGATCAGGGTAGTTTGGGTAGTTTCTGTTGCTATTATGATTTAAAAAGAGTAAACACAGTTGACTGATAATAAATGGCTTCAGCCAAACACTAACCATGAGTGAAAGAAAAGTTTTTGTGTTATCATTCATATTCTCTGAAAAATGGCCAAGAAATCATAAATTCTGCCAGGGTATGTAAACTTATGAGCACAACTGTATATACAGTGGGGAAAATAATTATTTGATCCCCTGCAGATTTTGTAAGTTTGCCCACATACAAAGAAATTAAGTTGTCTGGTCTATAATGTTTATCATAGGTGTATTTTAAATGATAGAGACAATATCAACCAAAAATCCAGGAAAAACACGTAAAGCAAATGCTATAACTTAAGTTGCAGTTCAGTAAGTAAAATAAGTATTTGATCCCCAAGCAAAACAAGACTTAGTACTTGGTGGAGAAACCCTTCTTGGCAAGCACAGAGGTAAGACATTTCTTGTAGTTAGTGAACAGGTTTGCACACATCTCAGGAGGGATTTTGGTCCACTCTGCTTTACAAATCTCAAATTCCTTAAGGTTTTCTTGACTGTCGTTTGGCAACTCAAAGTTTCAGCTCCCTCAATAAATTTTCCTATAGGATTAAGTTCTGGAGACTGACTAGGTCCCTTCATGACCTTAATGTGCTGCTTCTTGAGCCACTCCTTTGTTGCATTGGCGGTATATTTTGGATCATTGTCATGCTGGAAGACCCATCCACGACCCATCTTTAGTGTTCTGGCTGAGGGAAGAAGGTTCTCATCCAAGATTTTACAATACATGACCCTGTCCATTGGCCCCATAATGCGGCAAAGTCGCCCTGTACCTTTAGTAGAGAAAAAGCCCCAAAGCATGTTTCCAACTCCATGCTTGACTGTAGGGATGGTGTTCTTAGGGTCATAGTCAGCATTTTTCTTCCTCCAAACACGGCGGGTCAAGTTAATTGAGCCAAAAAGCTCAATTTTGATCTCATCTGACCACAGCACTTTCTCCCAATCCTTCTCTGAATCATTTAGATGTTCATTAGCATGACTGTATGTATGCCTTCTTGAGGATTGGAACACACTGTGTTTGGAGGAAGAAAAATGCTGACTATGACCCTAAGAACACCATCCCTACAGTCAAGCACGGAGGTGGAAACATTATATGGGCTGTTTCTCTGCTATAGGCAAAGACCGACTTTGCCGCATTGAGGGGCCAATGGATGGGGCCATGTATTGAAAAAAACCTGGATGAGAACCTTCTTCCCTCAGCCAGAACACTAAAGATGGGTCATGGATGGGTCTTCCAGCATGACAATGACCCAAAACATAACACCAAGGCAACAAAGGAGTGGCTCAATAAGAAGCACATTAAGGTCATGGAGTGGCCGAGCCAGTCTCTAGACCTTAATCCTTTAGAAAATTTTGGAGGGAGCTGAAACTTTGAGTTGCCAAGCAACAGCCAAGAAACCTTAAAGGGGTTGTAAACCCTCATGTTTTTTCCCCTTAATGCATCCTATGCATTAAGGGGTAAAAACTTCTGGCAGTCACCGGCCCCCCAGCCCCCTGCTTTATTTACCTGAGCCCAGTAATACCCACGCCGGAGACGCGCTGTCCCACTCTGCACGTGGTCCCAGCTCTTGATTGGATAGATTGATAGCAGCCATTGGCTTCCGCTACTGTCAATCAAATCCAATGAAGCGGGACCCCAGAAGTCGAGGATCGGGGCCACTCAGTGTAAAATGAGCTGCACAGTGGAAGTATGACATGTATGTAATTTAAAAAAAAACAAAAAACGAGCTTTTACAATAACTTTAAGGATTTAGAGAAGATCTGTAAAAAAGAGTGGACCAAAATCCCTCCTGAGATGTGTGCAAACCTGGTCACTAACTACAAGAAACGTCTTACCTCTGTGCTTGCCAACAAGGGTTTCTCCACCAAGTACTAAGTCATGTTTTGCTTGGGGATCAAATACTTATTTTACTCACTAAACTGTAACTCAGTTTATAACATTTGTATCATGTGTTTTTTCTCGATTTTCGGTTGATAGTCTCTATCATTTAAAATACACCTGTGATAAAAATTACAGACCCTCCATTTCAAGTGGGCAAACTTACATAATCTGTAGGGGACCGCAGCGCCTATTGTTGCTGTCTTCCATAATGAATTAACTGCAGAATAATGAAGGTTACCTGTCAGTCTGGACCTGCAGCTCTTGCTCCATGTTATCTAGACATATAAAAATATTATATACTGTATGTATCAATCAGTTCTAACAGAAATGTCATAAAGGAAGCAGTTCAGTCATTCATGATGGAAAAGCCTTGTTCCCTCATCTGTCATGTCATCACTTCATTTCAGAAAATGCCTGAGAGGAACCATCAACTTACAGATGCAAATCTATCCCGTAGTGTTCTGAGCCATTATGGTATCTGTGAACCATAACTGTAAAATATATGGCAGCCACGATAAATCACACAATACATAGCAGGGATGTTTATTTTCTTTAATTCCCAGGAATTACAGGACATGAGATTGTTAGAAAAATGTATTTTCTTTTGTCAAAGTTTTACAATCTCCTAATATATGAAATCCCTGCAGGCATAGCCTTCTGACGAAAGCAGACAGAGCTACTTGATCACTCAGTGTTGACAAAACCTAAGTGGGTAAGGGGGACTAGCATTGGACAGGTGTTAGCCCCAAACCAAGCAAGTCCCCTCCCTGCTTCTCCCTGCTTCTTCCTGGATAGCACAGTTACCCACCTGTTGTTAATGAAACCCTCCGTCATATTTTGTCATACTCCTGGCCATAGGCACACTCTCCACATCCCTGACTATAGGCCTTAATATTCAGGAATAAAGGAATGTCCACACATAAAATGCATTTCAGCACTCTACTGTAACTTCCCAAAGATTTCTGTGACATCTGACATCACATTTGACATACTAGCAAACTTCTTAAATCCAGAACGCCATACAAAGGAATAGACATTCTGTAGTTGTCATTTCTTTGCAGAACACAAGCACATCATTTGTAAGCCATCTTCCCTTTGCACCTCCTCTCCTTGAGAGCACTATAGATTTGGGACCACTTACATATATATACTCCACAGCATGTAGCTTCCATCACTGAGCAAGATCACAGTGCCTTCTATGGTATACCAGTCTCTTCCCAATATCCCTTCGTGGCTGTGTTCAGCCGGGCACACTCCCAGATGGCATATCTTCCCAAGCTTCCACGACTATTTACAATTGCTGTTCCAGCTTGCGTGGGACTTTATCCCTGCACAGGGCCCTTAAGATTAGCTCTGCAGGAGACTACATCTTAGCAGCTCTGGGTTGTCTTGCTTCCATGCCTTGTCTGGGAACCGGTCCCTCCCACGCTGGGATTTATATGGGCACTAACTCCTCCCAGAACTCCTCCCCTAGAAGAGGTTTTTCTCTAAAAGGGAAGCTAACACCCAATTACAACTTTCCTTTTGCTAGACTATAATTAGAACAGAGCAATCTTGCGGCTGGTAAGCTAACTGCACCTGCTAACATGTGGACTGCCACAATTCATTTGATACAATATACAAAGACTATAAGAAACTGATTTGATGGTCATGGCTGGACTGCACAGGGCTTTGTGTCATATTTGCTGTGGCACCCTGGTTGAAAAATCCTGGTATAGAGCAGTGTTGCTCAACCTTTTTCCAGTCAAGCACCCTTTAAAATCATACACAATCTTCAGGCACCACGTTCTAAATTGCAAGAAGCTAAATTAAAAGTTTTACAGCAGAAACTACACATTTGGGACACCCAACAATAGTGGTAAATTAATCCTCCATCTTTGCACACTGGTACTGACTAGTATTCTAGAATTTCTCTTCTCCTTCATTTCCTTTCCCGCTCTCTGCTAATGCGACCCCAGTGCTGACAGACAGAGGCAGGGGAGGGGACAAAAAAGGATGCTGTGCAGGCACCCAATGTCCTCCTTATTAACCAATGATGTCACTGGTTGTTAGAATGCCAGTGGCTGGCCTGCATTGTGCCAAAGGTTTTAATGCTGCACAATAAAACCCTATAGCTTTGTGTAAGAAAAAGGCAGGCTTGATCCGCTTATTGACAATTTTTGGGCAATTTGTGGCAATTTTTAGGCATTTTGTCAAGGCGGGCACTCCAGGGTGCCACAGCACCCTGGTTGAGAGAGGCTGTATAAAGGCCCTATTGCTGGTTTGGTGTGGTTTTAGGAATAGTGCCCCTTAGTGTCTCTATTCTTTTAATTCAATTTCTATATTATTGCACCAAACTTTTAAATGGACAGCATAATGTGCTTTTTTTTTTTTTTTTTTTTTTTTTTTAGAAAAGTAAAAATAAGATGCACAGGAAATGGAAAAACAAAATCTTTTGCATCAACGCTTATCTGCAGATCCTTAAAAACAACATTAAAAACATTAAACAATTTATATAGTGGTGGCTACTCTATTAGGGGCGCAGGGGTGCCGCCCCCTAATCCATGCGCCCGGCACCTAATCTATATGCATGGTGCCGGATGCATGGATTTCAATGAATGTTTTTTTTTTTTTTTTTAAGCACATGTTTAGAGCCAGAGCACTGTGCCCTGAGCCCACCCAGTTGTGTGACATCAGCGAATTAATATTCACCAATGTCTTCCTGCTTCTCCTCCCGGCCAATCATGAAGCAAGTCCTGAGACCCGATTGGCCAGGGAGCCATAGGACCAACTTCCTGTTTGGCCGTGAGGAGAAGTAATGCCCCTGGGTGAGCAGGAGCAGCATCCGCCTCCTAAATCGCCGCCTTCCTGGCTCCATGCAGCTTGTGCTGGGCACCGTTCTCCAGAGCCCATAGCAGCAGATTGCAGCATAAAGAACAGCAGCAGCCTGAATGATGAGGATGAGTATGCCTTTCATAACATAGGTCAACATTTCTATGCCAGCTAAACATAAACATATCTAATCAGTTTATATAGCTGTACCAATCACAGAAAAGCAATGTATATTAATGAGATGTGCATGCTATATGTCGTTTGAACAGTGATTGCTATGCTCTAATGATTGTAACTTATCTTGTTTACAGTTTTCAAATAAAGTCCACCGAAGATCTGGGGCTCAGAGGGAAATCGGGGAGCGGCCTGCCTTTCCTTCACTTGTTGACACCTCCTCACTGCAAGAGAACCTTCCACTTTGGAGGCTTGCTGGAGGAAGGAGCAGGCCCAGCTCTTTCCAAAGTCCAAGGGATTGCATGCAGCACTTTACACGCCCTTGGGAATTGAGAGAAATAAGAGATTTTGGAGCATAGCACATGAGAGGGACTTTTAAAAAGGAAGACAGAGAGATGCCTTGAGGTTGCCCTCCTAACAGAAATACCTACAGATGGACAATGTATGGAGTGGCATCTGGGGACTGGCATTCAGGCGATGGCACAAAACCGTTTTTTTTATTTCCAGCTTTTGTATCAAAGGAATGAAAGCTATTGTCTGTAATCAATAATATAGCTGAAAACTGCCACATATAGGGTCGCAAATGGGAAAGAACCTCACATGCCGCAATGTCATGTGACCTCCCCCTGTTTTGGATGATGCTGCTTCCTCGCTGACAAAATGGAACAGGACTTTTAATCTCTTTTTTAGTATTTTTGATGGGCAATTTAACACAAACTCAGAAACCAAAAAAAAAAATTTAAAAAAAAATGACCATTTTGCAAGGATGCTGGTCCTGGCTGCTATAAGCACCTCTTCTCCTTTGCATCTAGTCCAGGCTGTAATTTACTGTACATATATGTTAGGCTGTCACTGATGGAGCATTGCTTATGCAAAGTGAATACCAAGCACTTAGGTAACATCCCAGGTATAAACAGTAGATGAGGGATTTGTATTATCCAGATGTTTGTATTTAAACATTTATGCTCTGTTAGGGTTGTGGTTATAAGAGGCATTGACAAAATTAACATATCATAGGAATGAAATATGACTTATACAAACATTAATGAGAACTGTTTGATAGTTACTGGAACAAAAGTGTTGCCTAGATTAACCAATCACATTCTGTTATTTTGATTAAAAAATAAAGCAGGATGACAGAGCTATTGATGCTTAGTCCTTAAAGAAATACTAAACAGATGTCCTGCATTATGTTGTAAACCCTGTGACATATCTGCTGATGCAGAATGTTGTTGGCTTTCAAATCTGCCAGCCAGCTGCATACAGTGCAGAGAAAAGCAACCCAAGGCTGCCACACCTCAGCTTTTTTTTTGGAACACCACAACTACCACTCAGGAACAATTGCTTTTGTTTGTACTAATGACAGGTCATCAATGAGCATTGCAAATAAAGAGACCCCCACCATTCAGTAACTGTGCAATGTCATCAGCTTTTCTAATTGCTATTCCAAACTGAAAACTCCCTTTAACGAATATTGGTACCCACTGTATATGCTAATGTAGATTAACTTCAGGTACACAAAGGTGTCTACACATTTCTTCTATAAATTCCTGAAAGCCTTAAAACCTCTGTATCCTGTGATGTAAACAGCAACTTTATCTATGAAGTCAGTTCTTGGTCCTGCCCCTTTTACTTACCAAGGATGTCCCTTGGTGTTTAAAGCCACCCATCACATTGCTGGACCAATGAATAAGTTTAATAGTCAGAAGGGTTGGGCCAAGCACTAACTTCCTAGGTGAAATCACTATTTCCATTAACAGGGTATGCTGGGTTTTAGGACTCCTGGAGTGCTCTTCAAGAAGTCAGTAGGTCTAGTTTTTCATCTATGTTACCAGCTTAGGGGCTTTTTTATATATATATTTTTAAAATTAGGATTAAGTAGGATATTGTTTAAGAAATGGTTACTTAATTGATAATTTGCAGTGCATATGGTAAATAAAGCCTGGTCCTAACTTGTACGTTCTGAACTGGTTCTAACTGGTCCAAATCTAATCAAATCTCTTGAGAATTTTGCTTTTCCCAGACAATAAAAATAAAGATTACATAAATGTTCTATGAAGGACAAACATGCCTCTTAGTTCTCATAAAAATGGCTAAACTGACATTTATGGCAATGTATTATACATCTACATATGGACCCATCTGGAGAAAGTCAGCATAACTATTTTATAAGAAGATCAAAAAACACACTCCTTTATGTGCTATTTTTTATACACACATGAGTTACAGGTTAGGAGCATCTTTAAACAGCCATATGCACTAAGGATCTTTATACCTGCTTTCCTGCACCAAATTGATGGCAGTCATCGGCTGTCTGTGGTTTTTCCTTTATTTCTGTGAAGAGAGGAGGTTATCACAGGGCACACTACATGTGGTTTCTTTTCAGGTCCATTGGTTTGTGAGGTGCCCTGTAATACCCGCTATTCAGATGAAGCCCCACAGACAGCCAATGGCAGCTGTTAATGTCATTGTAGGAAAGTGGGTGTAAAAATCTCACATCTTCATGCCTGGGTAAGGGCACCCTAATAAGTGTGTGCAGTGGCTCTAATCAGAGAGCCTATAACTTGGCTATTTTTTGTATAAGGAAACATAAGCTGATATAGTTTATAGGACAGTGATTAGAGCAGGGGTAATCCAAAACAATCAATCAGATTCACATTCTACCTTTTAGGCATTTCAACCATTCATAAAAACAACTACAGATTTCTGATTGGTTGATCAATGAGCAATAACTAAGATATGCAAAAACGTGTTGTTAGTTTGACATTTTATTTACGTTAACAGTAGAACATGGTAGCTTTATATTGCTTAATGAAGTTGCCTCTATATGTAACGTTGGAAAAACATACAGATTTTACTTGTTTATTATGTTAAGTTGACTCTTGCAACATGTGCATTTTCTGTCCATAGACAACTGCTTGGTAGATGCACTTGTCAGAACTCTGTTCAAATTTGTATTTGGCTATTGCAGTTGACAGACAACAAAGGGGGCCAGTTACAAACTAAAAACCCATCAATATATACTGTCAGTTGCAACAAGAGAGGTCTTGCATCAGTTTCAAAAAATATAAGTGAAATAAGACAAATTTTAAGGTGGGTGCAGAAACACTGCGGACTAAAGGAGTGTTATAATTAGGACCTTTAGAAGGTATATCAGATCAGATGGTAAGTACTTTAAATCTCTTACACTGTCAAATGGAGGCAAAGCTGGCTCCTAGAGGTGCCTGCCCTTCCCTTTTGAAATTTTTTATGAATGCTCGAAAATCCCAGTAGCACACATTTATGGCCATTATGATTTCAGCTCCTGGCATTGAAACTTTGTCCTCTCCTTTCCTGCCTCGCAGAGTGCACTATTGGTCCTGCGCCAAGACAGGTGACATCAGTGACCAGCAGTGAGGGGGGGAAGAAAAGGGCCTTTGGATCTGGAGTTTCAGTTTGCATAATCCAGAGGGTTGACACTATTTACCATAATCTAAACATTCTCTTGCCATGTCTAATATGGAAAAATGTTTTGCCAAAATTGTACTTTGTTTTTTAATTATTGTGTGTGAGTTTATGTTAATGACTCAAATATAGACTACAACATATATACCTTTCACCTTTAGTTATTACAGGACAGTACTTGGTACCGTCTATAGTCTTGTTTATGAGGAAATCAGCATTTACCACTCAAAGAAGATATAGACTGCAGACATAGGAGCAGATTTTTTGCCAGAACGAGGTGCAATGCAGGCAGGGCAGAGTGCCATGGACAAGGAGGTTGCATGGCTCTGGTCCAACCCTTGCTAAGCAGTGGCATGGCCAATAAACATTAGCATCACTCCCTACAATCCTTCTTTAGCATATGCAGCTGACTTTCCCTCTAGACAGTGATGTCTCTCCTTCTTACTCAGTTCAGACTACCAACAGTAGCATGCGCACATTCCACTCTGAATCCCAACTGTCAAAATACAAGGGCATGTTATTAGGATTAAACAGTATATATGGGGAGGAAGTGAGGGATTAAATGCATTCCATTTTGTATTTTGGCATGAAAGAAATAAAGTTTGACAGTGCATGGGACATTTGTCTTTGGTCTCATCCTTTCCTTTACCTCCGAGGTGACAGCAATAAAAGACCTGGTTTCGCTCTCTTTACTAGGCATTTCTGTGTGATACTTTTGGCAGCTGCTTCAAGGAAAGAATGTGCAGTGGGATGGAAGACGTTGGATGTTGGCCAGGTTTACAATATATCAATGGTGAAAGATGAGATGAAACAGGGAGCAGGTTGTGCTCACCAAGAGAGAAGATTCATCAACCTGGCCTTCGTAAGGCTTAGTCTGTGCACCTCAGGTAGCCAAACCTGGCAGATGCCGAGCAAAGTAGGGAGCATGCAAGTTTCCGTTCTGTAGATTGAGAGTCAAACTAATAGAATTTTGTGAAGAAAGCCAAATCCTATTACATTCTTTAAAGAAAAGGAAACATTTTTTCCCTGTTTTTTCCAGAACAAATGTACATTTTTGGAAAAATTGAAAAAAAATTCAGTGTGGAGTAGTTTTACAAATTGAAAGTCATTTTGTTACAAAAGGAATGTGAAAAATACAGTATACGCAAAGTATTATGCTTGAAATAAAAGTAAAGCTTATTATATAAACTAAACTTGCTTTTTAACATTTTATTACAAATGGAATAACAAGGACTGTATATGATAAGAACAATTCCCCTATAAATGAGAACAGGTAACTACCCCCCTTTCCCTATAATAATTTAGAAGCTTCCTGCCAATGTGCATTTTCAGTTATTGACAATGTGGATCCAGAAGCATATTGTGTATTGCTCTTGCAAAAGCTTTACCAATGTTTTCCTGATTTCCTGGTGTTCTTTTAGCTATAAATTAAGGGATTGTGTATTTTTGGGAGGCAGTGGTTTGCAAATACTTCCTTACTCGAAGATGCTGCGGGTGAAGAAACACTTTGTGATGATCCAGAAGCAGCAGAATGAGTCTTTCTAGAATGAGAACTCTGGATGGAAAGCTACTCGGACTTTCATTCTGGTCCTCATCATTTAATTCCATAAAGTATCTTTTAATGTCTTTAGGGCATCTCTGGCATGCAAGGATATGTTTTGTCATCCTTGTAGCATTTGGAAATGAATATTTCTTTTCAGTCACAATATTAGCTAATTGCAGCTTTGCTCTCAGAAGAAACTGCAGCTTTAAATGTTGGTCTCACCATTTTACTGAGAGGAGGAGAAGAAAAAACTATTTGCTGAGTAGACTTTAGTGAATCATTCAAAGGTTAAATAAGAGAAACTAATTTGTCAGACAAATATACCCTCTTACCTGTCAATTAAGGCCTGAGAGGACAGAAACTATCATCTTCTGTATTCCAACAATCACCCAGCTTTAGAAGGTAGAAGATGGAGCCCACAAGCAAACTAAACTGGAGGCTTTCCCCTGCAGTGCTCCCCTACTGGCAGAACTGCATATTTCTCTTGTTTGGGAACTGCATTGAGAGGTACAATGTCATCTGAAATGTATTCCAGGATTTGCTTGGCTTCAGCTGAGAGAACTTGCAATAATTTAAGTTTAAGTAAAGTCTCAGAAATCTTTCATTAAGGTCTTATACCTGAATAACAATATAGTTTGCATACCATGTCATAGATATATTACTTATCATTGTAAAAGAACATATTCCGCTCTTCTTTTTTTCCAATTTTTCCAGAAGAAAAACAAAAATGCCTTCCCATCTTTAGTAAAGACACACTTTGAGTTGGTATTTTAAAACTTATTTGAAAATAAAATGACCCCAAATCTTCACAGTTTTACTAGCATGGTACTTAAAATTAAATCAATCTACTTGTTAAGAATATGTGAATACTTGAATGTCCCTAGCTGGGCCACCAGTTCACTTTAACCACTTGCTTACTGGGCACTTAAACCCCCCTCCTGCCCAGACCAATTTTCAGCTTTCAGCGCTGACGCACTTTGAATGACAATTGCGCGGTCATACAACACTGTACCCAAATGAAATTTTTATCATTTTTTCCCACAAATAGAGCTTTCTTTTGGTGGTATTTAATCACAGCTGGGATTTTAGTTTTTTGCTAAACAAACAAAAAAAGATGGAACATTTTGAAAAAAAAATCATGTTTCATAGTTTGTTATAAAATTTTGCAAACAGGTAATTTTTGTCCTTCATTGATATGCGCTGATGAGGCAGCACTGATGGGCACGGATAGGCACAGTTAAGGCGGCACTGATAGGCACAGTTAAGGCGGCACTGATAGGCACAGTTAGGACGGCACTGATGGGGACAGATAAGGCGGTACTGATGCGCACAGATAAGGCGGCACTGATGGCCACTGATGGGCACTGATAGGTACCACTGATGGAAAGCACTGATGGGCGGCACTGATGGGCAGCACTGATGTGCACTGGTAGGTGACACTGATGGGCACTGATGTGCAGCACTGTTGTTGAGGCACTGATTGTGGGCACTGATGGGTGGCACTGTGGGCACTGGTAGGTGGCACTGCTGCCTATTGCTAGGTGGCACTGGCAGGGGGCACTGGTGGGCACTGGTGATCTGGCAGCAGATCTCCGTGATCGGGACTGATGTCCCTCTAACGGCCGCCGATTACCGGCTCTGTTGACATCACATAAACAGCTGTCATTGGCTGACAGCTGATCATGTGTTAAGGGGTCGGGATCGACCCCTTACTCCGATCTGTGATCAGAGCGCGCCACGCGTGCCCTGCAGGGGGCGCGCAGGCTGCTCGTGCACAGGACGACATCAATGGACGTAGTCCCGACAAAGCAGGTCCGCGCTGTAGCCGTCATTCGGCTATAGCGTGGTTCTCAAGTGGTTAAGGCCTGCTGACTTTTTGTCAGATGTAACCCACAGATTTGTGCTAAAAAACAAAAACCAGCTGCAGCTAATCAAGAAGCCAGCAAATGTAGGGTGAAAATTTGTCAGCCCCCATGTACATACAGTGGGTAAAATAAGTATTGAATACATCACCATATATTTCTAAAGGTGCTATTGACATGACATTTTCACCACATGTCGCTAACAACCCATGCAATCCATACATACAAAGAAAACAGAACAAATAAGTTCAGAAATAGGTTATGTGTAATAAAATAGAACAACACAGAGAAAAAGTATTGAACACAGTAACTGAAATGTATTTAATACTCGGTACAAAATCCTTTTTTGGTAATGACAGCTTCAAGACGCCTCCTGTATGGAGTAACTAGTCGCATGCATTGTTCAGATATGATTTGGCCCATTCTTCCGCACAGTCTTCAAATCTTGAAGGCTCCGTGGGTCTCTTCTAAGATATATATATATTACACTCTTGTGAGCAGCTACAGTATGTGCAATACTTTTTAGCAAAAAAGCTGCCAACACCCAACACATTCCCTTTTCAATGTGTAAAATAATCACTTAATCAATTGGTGCAGCGCTTGCTTGAACTAAAATAACTCTGATCTTTAGTTCTTTCCATAGATTTTCTATTGGATTCAAGTCAGGTGATTGGCTGGGCCATTCTAGCAGATTTATTTTCTTTCTTTGAAACCAGTTGAGAGTTGCCTTGGCTTTGTGTTTGGGATAATGTCCTTGCTGAAATGTCCACCCTTCTTTCATCTTTATCATCCTGGTAAATGGCAGCAGATTTTTATCAAGAATGTCTTGGTACATTTTTCCATTCATTCTTCCTTTGACAACATGAGGTTTGCCAGTACCGTATGCTGAAAAACAGCCTCACACCATGATGTTCCCACCTCCAAACTTCACGTTTGGTATGAGGGTGTTTTTGGGGTGATGTGCAGTGGCATTTGACCTCCAAACATGGTGTGCATTATGGCATCCAAAGAGTTACATTTTGGTCTCATCTGACCAGACTATATTCTCCCAGTATTTCCCAGGCTTGTCTAAATGTTGTGAAGCAAATTTTAAATGAGTTTCAACATTCTTTTTCTTCAGCAATGGTGTCTTGAATGGTGAGCATGCATACAGGCCATGGCGGTTACTTATTGCTCTCCACGAGTGGTCCTTGTCTCTTGGACAACACTTCTGATAATTCTTTTTATTTCTCTATCAGAAATCATCTGAGGAGCACCTGGTCATGGCCAGTTTATGGTGAAATGATGTTCTTTCTACCTCGGATTATTGCCCCAACAGTGCTCACTGGAACATTCAGAAGTTTAGAAATCTTTCTGTAACCAACGCCATCAGTATGTTTAACTGAAGGTTGCAAATGTCTTGAGAGAGCTCTTTGCTTTTACCCATCATGAGATGTTTCTTGTGTGACACCTTGGTAACGAGACACCTTTTTATAGGCCATAAGTTGAGACTGAACCAGCTGATATTAATTTGTAGACATGTGCAATTTGTTTCGGTCCGAATACAAATTTGAATAGTAAGTAGTAACGAATAGTGACGAATTTCATTGAAATCCATTAAAACTCCTTTCGTTTATTTGTTTTCTAATGAATTCCAACTTTTCAGAATGATTACAGTTCGGATTGTTTCGAAAAACGATTGACCGATTCGAATTCTGTGAAGAATAGCTGGTTGTTTAGCAGCGGGCTGGGAGCTGGCATCATCTGTCAGCTGGCTTTCCCACTGACATATTAATGTAAAAAAAAAGAATGCCAGCATTCCCTGGCAATAGAAAATTGCTTACGAAAATGGCGTGGGGTCCCCCCCCAGTCCATACCAGGCCCTTCGGGTCTTATATGGATTTTAAGGGGATCCCTATGGCAAAAAAAAAATGGTGTGGGCCCCCCAAAATCCAGACCTTTATCTGAGTGCCCCCCTCCTGAACCATACCAGGCCACATGCCCTCAACATGGGGGGGTGGGCGATTTGAGGCAGGGGGCTCTGCCCACAACCATGGCCGATGGCTGTGGGGGTATGCGGGCGGGGGGCTTATCAGAGTCTGGTAGCCCCCTTTAACAGCCCCCGATGTGAATGAGTTTTGGGTACATAGTACCAATACCCATTCACCAAAACAGTGTCAAAAAGTAATAAAAACAAGAGACAAGTTTTTGACAATTCCTTTATTAAAAAACAGTGTCCCTTGATGTAAATCCATCATCAATCACGCTGCCTGCCAAACCGATAAATAAAGAAAAATAAAAACGCTTAGCCTCCTGGGATGGACTCCTGCTGAATGCCTGCTCTGCGCTTTGACATTTCCTATATAGGTAAGGGGCAGGGCCACCTGGCATCGTCACCCAGTGGCACTGTCCCTTCTGATGCCACGGACTGGTGCATGCTGGGCCTGTGACATCACAAGGAGGCGGGGCCACCAGGTGACATTGCCAGGTGGCCCCACACCTTACCTATATAAGAAATGCCAAAGCGCAGAAGAGGCATTCAGAGGGAGGCCTTCCCAGGAGGTGGAGTTGGGTTTTTTTGCGGGTCTGCGGGCGGCGTGATTGACAATGGATTTAAATCGAAGGACACTATTTTTTTTTATTTTAATAAAGGATTAGTAGGGGTACGATGTACCCAATACTAATTCACATGGTTGGGCGGGATCAGGGGACCCTCTTGTTAAAGGGGGCTTCCAGATTCTGATAAGCCCCCTTGCCCACTGACCCCCATAAACACCGGCCACGGTTGTGGGGATGAGGCCGCATGCCTGGATAAGAGTCTGGTAAGGATTTTGGGGGGGCCCACGCCACTTTTTTTAATTGTTTCACTTAAAGTGGATAGTACACAGTGGACAATTCACTAACAATAAAAATGAAACATTCCTTTAAATATAGTGCCTGGGGGGTCCCCTTAGTCTGTATAGTGGCGCATCCATAGCATGTATAGAACATGCTGCAGCAAAAATGACATTTCTAAAGAAAAAAAATACAATACCATTGCTGGCAATAGAAAAATGTTTTAAAAAAAAGGCGTGCGGACCCCCCCAAAATCCATGACAGACCCTTATCCGAGTATGCAGCTCAGCAGGTCAGGAAGGGGGGGATGAGCGTGCCCCCTCCTGAACCATACCAGGTCACATGCCCTCAACATGGAGGAGTGAGTGCTTTGGGGCAGGAGAAGCTCTGCCCCCCCCACCCCAAAGCACCTTGTCCCCATGTTGATGTTCAATTTTTTTTAAAAAGCATCCCCATTACAAGTGGTCAAAAATATATATTATCTAACTTACTGGTAAACAATCCCCACCATACTTCTTGCATCTGCTAATCAGACTTACACATTTTTTAAGCTGAGTTGCTCCACAATGCCTGAAGCAGAAGTCAGTGAAGACTTGTTTAAAGCTTATTTACTTGTTGTTATGCATATGTAATTCTTAAATATTCATAGCTTGGCCCCAAGTTCACTTTAAGGAAATCCATACTGAAAAAAGTATGGAGGCTAGCATTCTGCTATTCTGGCAAGAACATAGACGGCATGTATAAGAACACATGTCTGGCATATAAACACGCAAATCTGCAAGTAAACAGATTTCCTAATACACATTAGAATGCAAAGAAAAAACACAACACTCCTCAATTGCTAAATTATTGTTAACCTGTAAAGAACCAGGCTGTATTCAATTAATTCAAGCCCTGCCTCTGTAGTTATCTGGAAGAAGATCTGCATGATGCAAAATTTTATTGTGAAAAACCCTCTGAATCTGGCTTTAGTTGCATATTTTAGTGCATATTAAGATAAATTGGATGCATTTGGATTTGGCACAGTTGTGGCGTTTGTGAAGACAGTATTAGCTGCTCACTGACTAAGCATATTGCTTAGTGGAGCCTGAAGAGGGGCTCTAATGCTACCTGAGATACTGACTTGCAACATACATAAAGATACGGAATTCTGACACCCATTTTCAGCGTGCTTGTTCCAGATATGTGACTTAAGGTATGGAAATCAAATGGAACAAGAAGTAGGCCAGCCATGGCAGTCCACATACCTATCTTATCAGGGGTTCATACATGAAAGCTGAAGCACAGAAAGACTACGACAAGAAATTGCTACATTCAGCGTTTAAATGGAATTAACACATAATAAAGCAATAATGCATTGTTCTGTCCCCAAATAAGCAGTTGGCAAAAAAAAAAAAAGGAATAAAAATGTATAACCTTCCTAAATGACGCAACAAGCAACTTAGTGGAGTCCTCAAGATATCACATATATTCTTTTGGGTTATATTGAGTAATATATCCTTGGCAATGTACCTGGTGGAGCCCCATTATACTCTTAAATGTATAGCAGAAAATCCCTACTGTAAATGATCTGGTCTTGCAACAAAGCATGCATATATTTAATATGGTCCCACAAGTAGATGGAGAAAGTGGCTTCATACTGGTTCAATCAGCAGTCACAGTGATCAAATATTGTAGGGTGATCATTAATGTTGTATGCTATTTAGGTAGTTCAGTCGGTAAACTGAAACAGAATTACCTCCCATTTGTAGATAAGCAAACTAGAGGTAATTAAGACCAACTATATGTTCGCATTCTGAGACAAGCTAGAGTGCTCAAAGTGGGGCTGTGGTGTGTACACAACTTTGCTTGTGTGCTCCACCCCCTACCCCTCACTCATTAGTAGGACGCTGTGAGCTACACAGCCAACAGCATCCTAGCAACCTGGACACCATGTGGCAACTAGTGACACTGTGCGGCCTCAAGTCTGTACATGAAGTGAGGATGGAATGCCCATGGTATGGACACTCCAGCCTCAGTGCCATCCACACCATGCCTCCATGTGATGAATGAATATACAGTTGTGCTCATAAGTTTACATACCCTGGCAGAATTTATGATTTCTTGGCCATTTTTCAGAGAATATGAATGATAACACAAAAACTTTTCTTTCACTCATGGTTAGTGTTTGGCTGAAGCAATTTATTATCAACCAACGGTGTTTACTCTTTAAATCATAATCACAACAGAAACTACCCAAATGACCCTGATCAAAAGTTTACATACCCTGGTGATTTTGGCCTGATAACATGCACACAAGTTGACACAAAGGGGTTTGAATGGCTATTGAAGGTAACCATCCTCACCTGTGATCTGTTTGCTTGTAATTAGTGTGTGTGCATAAAAGGTCAATGAGTTTCCGGACCCCTGACAGACCCTTGCATCTTTCATCCAGTGTTGCACTGACATTTCTGGATTTTGAGTCATGTGCAAAGCAAAAGAATTGTCAAAGGATCTGCGGGAAAAGGTAGTTGAACAGTATAAAACAGGAAAGGGATATACAAAGATATCCAAGGAATTGAGAATGCCAATCAGCAGTGTTCAAACTCTAATCAAGAAGTGGAAAATGAGGGCTTCTGTTGAAACCAAACCACCGTCAAGTAGACCAACTAAAATTTCAACCACAACTGCCAGGAAAATTGTTCGGGATGCAAATAAAAACCCACAAATAACTTCAGGTGAAATACAGGACTCTCTGAAAACATGTGGGGTGGCTGTTTCAAGATGCACAATAAGCAGGCACTTAAAGAAAGATTGGCTGCATGGTCGAGTCGCCAGAAGAAAGCCATTACTACGCAAATGCCACAAAGTATCCCGCTTACAATACACCAAACAGCACAGAGACAAGCCTCAAACCTTCTGGCACAAAGACATTTGGAGTGATGAGACCAAAATGGAGCTTTTTGACCACAACCATAAACGCTACATTTGGAGAGGAGTCAACAAGGCCTATAATGAAAGGTACAGCATTCCTACTGTGAAACATGAAGGTGGATCGCTGATGTTTTGGAGATGTGTGAGCTACAAAGGCACAGGAAATTTTGTCAAAATTGATGGCAAGATGAATGCAGTATGTTATCAAAAAATACTGGAGGAACATTTGCATTCATCGGCCAGGAAGCTGCTCATGGGATGTACTTGGACATTCCAACATGACAATGATCCAAACACAAGGCCAAGTCGACCTATCATTCAGTGGGAAGTAGATGCGTAATCCCTGCATCAATACACATTGGGGAGGGGTCAGGACAGCAGGGCAGGCATCTTGTGCACTGAGGAGGTTGCCCGCATCATCCCGATACCACCATTGGTATACACCAGTATAGGCTTACTATAGAGCGGTGCACTGACGCACCTAATCTGTGTGAGTACACCTGAAGGGGATCTTTTTTGCTTTATTTAATAAACGGTTCAAACTGTACTTGCACTATCAAGCTTTTCCGGTTTCATATCCCGGTTGATGTATGCTGAGGAATCCAGGAGGCCAATACCATCATAGAGCCCAGAGGTGGTTCACATGCGTGTTTTGACTTAGCTTAATCGCAAAGTTGCACGCTGCAAGGTGAGCATTTATTACCTAAGGAGGGCCACCTGAGTGATGACACCTTAGCACGGCTTGGATCACAGCTTTTGGATTACACAGACCTTTATCAATACTGGATTAGTGACGCAATAGGTCGCTACTTACATTCACATGAGCACTTTGTTATATGATTTAAATCCCTTACAGCATCATTTTTCAGCACGGTCATTATTGACTTATTTGGACACTATATGAAAGCACAGAAGCACTTTGATAAATTGCTGTTTTTTATATATATATATATTTTTTGGCTTGTAATACACAGTTATGCACTAGGCACTTAACTATATCCATAGTATGATATATGTGTATTAACATTTATAATTCACTGGTTCATTATTTATGATTTAATTTGAGATCCATTATTTACTGTGCATTTCTTACACATGCCTTTTAGCGCAGTGTATATATATTTATAACTGTTTTTGCACGATATATGTGACATGTGTAACGCTAGCAGCTTTAGGTATTTTTATTTACGTTTTAGCAACTAGGAATTGGTGGCTCGCAGGATTGTCTTTCTATTTTAGTTGATTGATAATAAATTGCTTCTGCCAAACACTAAATATGAGTGAAAGAAACGTTTTTGTGTTATCATTCATATTCTCTGAAAAATGGCCAAGAAATCATAAATTCTGCCAGGGTATGTAAACTTATGAGCACAACTGTACCTACTTCTGATAGGTACATGGCTCTATCGCAGGCATCGTGCAAAGGCATGACATAATTCTAAAGAGTGTCTGATTTCCAGGGATTGTGTTTTATGGCTGTGGTGCCTGAATAAATGTGCTTGTTCCATCTTGCAGAAATACACCGGTACTTCTTTGTTCTATATGGAGTTAAGATATTTGAACTTTAACACCTGCAACACCTAGTGAGATAGAGTTCTTAATAACAAAGGTAACATACCACCATCAATAGTGGATGAATTCATATATATTGATCATTACGGTACTGAATACATGTACCAAGATATACAGTAAATTTGTTGTCTAAAAACTGAGCAAATACAGTAATGCCCCGTACACACAGTCGGATTTTCCGATGGAAAATGTCCGATCTGAGCGTGTTGTCGGAAATTCCGACCGTGTGTGGGCTCCATCGGACATTTTCCATTGGATTTTCCGACACACAAAGTTGGACAGCAGGAGATAAAATTTTCCGACAACAAAATCCGTTGTCGGAAATTCCGATCGTGTGTACACAAATCCGACGGACAAAGTGCCACGCATGCTCAGAATAAATAAAGAGATGAAAGCTATTGGCCACTGCCCCGTTTATAGTCCTGACGTACATGTTTTACGTCACCGCGTTTAAAACGATCGGATTTTCCGACAACTTTGTGTGACCGTGTGTAGGCAAAACAAGTTTGAGCCAACATCCGTCGGAAAAAATCCTAGGATTTTGTTGTCAGAATGTCCGAACAAAGTCCGACCGTGTGTACGCCCTATAAGGCTGGCCATACATTAAGCAATTTTCTTTCCTTTAACCATGGGTTGAAGGAAAGAAAATCACTTGATTTCCCTATAAACACATTGAGTGTTGATGGGGGAATCCCTCCACTCTATTTCCTCTGCCACCAGAATACATTAATTACTGCTGCTGGCTATAATCACACGAAAAAAAAAAACAAGAAGCTGGCTGTACTGAAGTCGATCAATAGATTGACTTCAGTACAAGCCCGCCCATAGATGGAATTCAATTTGGCCAATTCAGCAGAAATGGGTCGAATTTTGATCCATCTATTGACGGCTTAAGAGGATCACTCTTTTTTTTTTGCAGAAACGGTAATGATCCTCTAATATCACAAAGATTTTTCTAATCAGCCCTTTCAAAGCTACACTATTTTGTCAAAAGTATTGGGATGCCTGCCTTTACACACACATGAACTTTAATGGCATCCCAGTCTTATGCCGCGTACACACGATCGGATTTGCCGACGACAAAATCCATGTTTTTTTTCCGACGGATGTTGGCTCAAATTTATCACACGGTCACACAAATCTTGTCGGAACTTCCGAACGCCAAGAACGCGATGACGTACAACACGTACGACGGCACTATAAAAGGGAAGTTCAATAGCCAGTGCGCCACCCTTTGGGCTCCTTCTGCTAATCTCGTGTTTATCTCGTGTTAGTAGAAGTTTGGTGATTTTCAGCCTCATGCTTTTCCGATCGTTACTGCTCTTCAGTTTGTGCTTGTGAGTTCGTAGCTGGTTTTCAGTGCTTGCCCCCCAAAACGCATGCGAGGTCCGTATAAAGTATATGGAGTACTTTGCGGGTAGGGGGGCCATTGATATGCCAGAAAATGTTTAATAAACATTTTAAAAATACATTTTTTTAGTTAAACTGAAATAATATTTCCTTTGATTTACTGCTTGTATTTCTTTTAGCTGTCTCCTAGGTTCTCCAATGGGCTTTTTTTGGGGGCATTTTCTTCAATAGTGCAAACGTAATTAATTTGATACATGAGGTGACAATCTCTTCTTCAGCGAACTATTATTATGTTGTGGGTCTGCTACACACACACCTTTTTGTTTTGTTAATGTATGTAATGCATTACTGTTAAAAATATACATCATTTTCAGCACCATGAATGAATTTTGGTGAGTCACGAAAATGGCATGATTGTGGCAAATTATAAAGCACTGTGGGAGTTATTTACTAAAGGAAAATCCACTCTGCACTCCAAGTGCACTGCAAAAGTGCACTTGAAACTGCACTGAAAGTGCACTTGTAGTGCAAAGTGGATTTGCCTTTAGTAAATAATCCCCATTTCAGTGTAAACACTAACTTAGTCCAAAAAATGATATTGAGCATTGAAAGAAGAAACCACACATTGTTGAGTAGAAAACATTTTACTCTGTGCACATTCACATGTGCGTTAGAAAATGGGTTTTGAACAAACCAACATATTTTAGTTATAACATCTTTGTTTTTGACAGTATAAATAGCCTTTTTTGTGTTAAAACATGGCATGTTTAAAACCATAAAACAATACACAATTCAGGAACTTACAAAGTTCAACTTTGACAAAGTGAAGGCAATATCAGACATTAGTATGTCCAAACTGTGTTGATATTGCCTTCATCAGATGGGGTGATGTCACCCCTGTGAAAGACAAATTTTGAAGATGCACACAAATTGAGAGTCAAAATGGGGATTTCCCTCCTGATCCCATGCCTAATGTCAACATGTGCTAGCTCCCATCATGGGGGATCAATGGACGTGTTTCGGGGGTGCAACCCCTTCTTTTAATCTACTTTAGTTGCGAGGAAGAGATTGCACCCCCAAATGTGCACCTTGATATCCCGTGATGGCAGATAGCACATGTTGACACACTGTGTGCATCTTCAAAATTTGGCTTTCTAAAAAATATTTAAAATGTGTGAAAGTAATAAAAATACAAACAAAC
The DNA here is from genome assembly GCF_042186555.1 of Aquarana catesbeiana. Taxonomy (NCBI): domain Eukaryota; kingdom Metazoa; phylum Chordata; class Amphibia; order Anura; family Ranidae; genus Aquarana; species Aquarana catesbeiana. The sequence goes on along the minus strand of NC_133325.1, from coordinate 696,318,977 downwards.
TAGAAGACTTTTGGGGTATTTTAGATTCTGCCTAAAACATCAATGATGTTTTTGAGTCTTTTTTCCACATCATTAATGTCTTCCTTGATCTTCTGTAAATCACGATTGCACATCATGATCTCCCCGATGAGGACGTGTGCACTTGCACTTGTGAAATGAGATTCTTCTTCCACAACATCCACATCACCTAAAATAAAAAAAAAACACACCATGTATTATAAATATGCAGGCATCCATCTATTACCAGAAGCTGTGGTCTCAGACACTCACCTGTTGTGGTCACTATTTCGCCCACTTCATAAACCTCTCCTTCCTCCACATCTTCTGGTTGTGGTGTGGGGATTTGCATTTCTTTAGGAGGTGGGGGGTCCCTGGTGTTCTCAGATGTCCAGAGTCTTTTCTCCCCTATGTGAATAAAAAAAAGGTATACTTAGCACACAGATATTTGAGGCCAGAAATAGTAATATGAAACATTGCTTGGAAGTGTTGTACAATTGTCTTTTTTGGCAGAGTTACATTATTTTTTTCAGAGTTATTTTTTTTCCCTTTATAAAGCTGGAATACTTACCTTTTTTGTATAATTTTCACACATGGAGAAGACACCCCTAGTATCCACTGGAGCACATGTGTGGGACACCCTAAAAAGTTTGCTCTGGTGTCCCACACTAGTGCTCCTGCGTCCAGATGTGTAAACAGCTGCTGAGTGTCCTCTCCTTACACTGAATCAGGTTTGCATTTCATTTTAGTACAAACCCATCTAGACAACAATGTCATAAACTTCTTTTAATACAAATAGGCCTGAACAAATGTAGTTAACCTGGATCTGCCACAAACATCGTATTCGTGGGCGAACAAACGATGTTTACTATGAACGATTACTGTGCCCACGAACCTGAAACTTGCCATTTTAAACTGTACAACAGTTAGGCCCCTTTCACACTGAGGCGCTTGTGAACTGCCAGTAAAACACTGTGCACTGTTGAAGAGCTTTTCAGGCACTTTTGATTCATTTCAATGGAGAGGGGCGTTTTTTCACCACCCTGCCAGCGCACTGCCCCAGTGTGAAAGCATTCAAGCATTCATTGATTTTAATGAAAATAGGTTTTCGTGAGCTTTTCAGGCGCTTTTTTTAGCGTGAAAGGGGTCTAAAGAAAAGCACATGGCGCAGCATGCAAGTAATAATAATAGAAACACACGACAACAACTTACTTTTTTGAAGAACTCTCTTGATCTTTCTGTACTGATTCCGCTTCCTGAATTTCAAGTCTGACCAGCGTTCCCTCAATTGATCCTTGGATCGTCGTACCCCACATTCCTGTGCAGACTTCTCACAACTTTAGCCATGATCTTGGCTTTTGTGACATTTGGTTTTGGGTAAGGTCCATGCTTCCCATCATAGTCGGCCCTCTTCAAGATGTCCACCATCTCCACCATCTCTATAAAGGACATATTTGAGGCCTTAAATCTCCTCCAGAATTGGGACGTTTGGGGCTCCGGCCTTTCGTCGTTGTTGCTGCTGCTGTCTGCATGCACTTGCTCTTTCTCCGCCATGTGCTCTCCCACTGTGCCGAAAGACAAGGGGCAGGGAATAGACTAGAAAGAATGTTAGGGGTGGGCGGAGTTTCAAGCATGCGCAGTGTATATAAATTGTAACATGCGTGCGTTGTACGTACGATCTGTGAGTGGAGGAAGGAAAAGCAAAAGCGCCGATCGTTCTAACGAAGGTACAAGTTTAACTTGGTGCATCAGTGGCCTATACTGCCTCTAGATTGAGGCCTATATTGAGACAAGAATAGGAGAGTTTAGCCTGACATTAGGGTTTGTCTTGTGTTGTGTCTTGCAGAGAAAATGGATGGCTTCAATGATCACAACTTCCTCCCCCTATTTATAGACAAGTACAGGGAGCTGCCCTGTCTGTGGCAGGTGAAACATCCGCATTATAATCATAAACAAAAGAGGCAGGCAGCGCTGGAGAAACTGCTAGAGTTGGTGAAGCCGCAGATCCCCACGGCAACCATCCCCTATTTGAAGGCAAAAATTGGTGGGCTGAGGAGCACTTATAATAGGGAGCACAATAAGGTCCAGGATTCCATGAGATCAGGAGCAGCAGCAGATGACATTTATGTCCCCAGGCTGTGGTACTATGACAGACTGCATTTTCTGTCAGACCAGACTGAAGTCAGGCAATCACTCTCAACCCTTCCTTCCACGCTTCCTTCCACCCCAGCTGAGGCTTCCGACATCCAACCTGGGCCTTCCAGCCAGGAAGAAGTGGAGGAGCCCAGCTTGAGCAGGGTTAAGCATTGTTCTACATATTTCTTGTCGTAAAATTAATAATGTTAACTAGATGTTATTATTGATCACTAATTGCTGATTTAACCTCCCTGACGTTATTCCCGAGTCTGGCTCGGGGTGGAATTTCAGAACCAAAAGCGGTAATCCCGAGCCAGACTCAGGATCGCATCGCAGGATCCAGGCAGAGCTTACTTACCTTGTCCCCTGGATCTTGCGATGTCTCCCCGTAGAGTGAGCGGCTCGTCCTCCGCTCGATTCATCACGGAGCTGAGCTCCGTACCCTGCGAGCGTTGCGATGCTCGGGAAAGGAGAACAGCGCCAAATTCAAAAAGTGAAACACACACAATACATACAGTATACTGTAATCTTACAGATTACATTACTGTATGAAATTATTTCACATCCCTTTTGTTCCTAGTGGTTTCTCCAGTGGCCTGCATGCAGTTTTATATTATAAAAACTGTTCTTTCTGCCTGGAAACTGGAGATTGTCCATAGCAACCAAAACTGTCCCTTTACATCAAAAGTGTTTTTAGACCAGCTAGAAAACAGCGATAATAAATTAGAATCACTCGCAGAATTGAGGGATAGTGATTTGTGGGGAGATCTGTCATCAAACACTGAAAAGTAATGACAGCGACAATTCTGCAACTGAGCAAATTTCAGTGTTTTTGATTTGATTACATTATTGAATAATTTTTATTATTATTATATTATTATTTGGTATAATTATTTATAGTTATTTATTATATTATAATTTATGATTTCGTGTTTCAAACTTTATCATACCCGAGATGTCTACTAGACTCTTGTTTGGACAGATTTAAGTGAGTTATTCCTGTTAAGAATTACAGGCCTACAATATAAAACGCCAAATTTCCATGCAAAATAATGGTACCGCTTTCAGCATCAAAAATATGAAATAATCATACCGCCATGGAGGTTAATAAAGTGTTTTACATATCAATAGACAGTAGTGGCCAAAAATGTTTGGGACAAGAATGAAAAATGATGGGGTCAGAATGATAGTCTTTTCTATTTGTTAACGTTCAATTTGCAACATTCATGAGCTGAAAATTGTGTGTGAATCCCAGGTCTCTCCCCTCTGCCTTCCAACCAAAAAGCCCAGGAAGGGGAGTAACGTGAAGGAGGCAGCGCTTGGGCTGATTCGGGAGGCTAATGCTGCCCTCACAACCACCCCCACTCTTCAAGAGGCCTTTGCCTCCATGACTGCATACAAAATGCAGGAAATGGAGGAGGGTCAACGCCTCATCTGTGAGGAAATTATGTATCTGTCCCTAAATAAGGGGTGGAGGGGCCAACGCACAAACAAAACACACCTGTGTGAGTTTGACCAACCTCCCCCACCTCCTGCCACAACTCCAACACCACAGCCTGGAAGCAAGCCTGGAAGGAAGAGTGGAAGGAAGACAAGAGTGTGATGGCCTGGTTTCAGTATGGTTTGACAAAAGATGCAGGCTGTTGTATGACCACAGCCTGGGATATGTAATCTGCTGCTGTTCCTGATCTCTTGTAGTCCGGGACCGGATTGTGCTCACTATTATATGGACTCCTCATGCTACCAATTTTGGCTGTAAAATAGTTGATGTGTGCCCTGGGGTACAAAGGCTTCGCCAATTTCACAATTTTCTCCAGCGTTGCCTTCCTCTTTATTTTATTATCACCCATAATAAATGGCTATTTTGGATTCACAAATACTTGCCTATGTGTTCTACTTCTAAAAGGACAGTTTGTTTGTGAGTAGGCAGGTAGATTTCAAAACTACAATGTCAAATTAACAAGGGACACCAACCAACCTCCTTGAGCTTAAAAAATACAAGATAATAATTGTGTTGTGGTAACTTGACACACAAAACGAAAAAAAAATATGGAGATCACTAGAAAAAAATAAATAAAACATGAGATCTTGATTAAAAAAAAAAAAATCACTATAAAAATAAATACAAAACATTATTATGGAGATCTGACGAAAAAAATAACTAATATTATTCATGAGTTCACGAGAAATAATAAAGAAATCATTTTTTCAGAACTCTGTGTGATTATCTGCAGCAAAACAACTTCATTATTCTAGCATTATAAAGAAGAAAAGAATGCGCTGCGTTAAAAATTTGCAGCGTGACGAATGTGCTATCCCCATTATGAACGCTAGCTTTACCAGACTGGGCGCTTCCGTCTCGCAATTGATTCAGAGCATGCGTGGAACTTTGTGCATCTGAATTGTGTACACACGATTGGAATTTACAAGAACGGATTTTGTTGTCAGCAAATTTGAGATCCAGATCTCAAATTTTGTTTGTCGGAAATTCCGACGGAAAACGTCCGATGGAGCCTACACATGGTCAGAATTTCCGACAACAAGCTCCCATCGATCATTTGTTGTTGGAAAATCCAATCGCGTGTATGCGGCATTAGTCCGTAGGGTTCAAAGTTGAGTTGGCCCACCCTTTGTAGCTATAACAGCTTCAGCTCTTCTGGGAAGGCTATCCACAAGGTTTAGGAGTGTGTCTATGGGAATGTTTCACCATTCTTCCAGAAGCGCATTTGTGAGGTCAGGTCTGCTCTAATTCATCCCAAAGGTGTTCTATTGGGGGTTGATGTCAGGACTCTGTGCACGCCAGTCAAGTTCCTTCACCCCAAACTTCCTCATCCATGTCTTTATGGAACTTGTTTGTGCACTGGTGCGCATTCATGTTGGAACAGGAAGGCGCCATTCCCAAACGGTTCCTACAGAGTTGGGAGCATGAAATTGTCCAAAAAGTCTTGGTATGCTGACACCTTAAGAGTTCCCTTCACTGGAACTAAGGGGCTAAGCCAAACTCCTGAAAAACAACCCCACGCCATAATCCCCCTTCCACCAAATGATTGGAACCAGTGCACAAAGCAAGGTCCATAAAGACATGGATGAGCGAGTTTGGTGTGGAGGAACTTGACTGGCCTGCAGAGTCCTGACCTTGACCCAATAGAACACCTTTGGGATGAATTAGAGCGGAGACTTCGAGCCAGGCCTTCCAACATCAGTGCCTGTCTTCACAAATACGCTTCTGGAAGAATGGTCAAACATTCCCATAGACACCACTCCTAAACCTGGTGGACAGCCTTCCAAGAAGAGTTGAAGCTGTTATATCTGCAAAGGGTGGGCCAACTCAATATTGAACCCTATGGACTAAGAATGGGATGCTATTAACGTTCATGTGCATGTGTAAAGGCTTGCGTTCCAAAACTTTTGGTAGTATGATGTATCTCTCACATGGAAAATTCAGTATTGCCAAATATCACAATAGATGCTTAGATTAGTCTAATCACCTGTCAATGAAGGATGACTTTATTCTATTCATTACATTATAATATTGCTTGTGGAGCACCAATTATACTTACATGGACCATGCACCATTTATTTCAGCAGATTTTCTGAAATTTCCAAAAAGGTGTGGCTGAACTTTAGGCATAGCTTTTTTAAATTGTAGGATTTGTTAGGCAAATTGACCCTTGGGGCAAAATCATACTGAAAAGTGGTAGAATGCTGGTTTTAAATCCAACTGAATTTCCTATATAAAAAGCATAATTCATCGGGTATGGGTATTTAGCATTATTTATTAAAGATATCTTTGTATTATAGATAAAACTGTGTACAGCATGGCTAACCAGTAATAATAATAATAAGCTGGTCCAATATAAATTCATGCGTGTGACCTAATGCAGCCGATTAATGAAGGGAGCTGCAGCTAGAGTTGCAGGGACTCTGATAGTGTCCAGCGTGGCAGATGTTGCAGCTGGAAGTATCTCCCCATGTCGTGTATGATAGAGAAAGCAGCAGCCAGCGCTTTGGACTCATCCATTATTAATAGTACAGCCTGATGTGTTGATGAATAATACATTGGTGGGAAATGGCACTTGGTTCTCCCCCCTCCATCCAAACATCAGCCACTTATCCAGGACTGGAACATGTTTGCTTTGTTTATCATGACTATTCTGTTTGAAAAGTGCATTATAATATACTAGGGAAGATGTAACTGTTTTTAGAAAGGACCCATCCTGAAAATGAACATTGAAATCTCCCATTAATACGGGAGCCGGAGTCAAAGTGAAATTGGAGACTGAAGCCACATAAACATTTAATGAGGAACATTAACTGTAAAACATTTAAACACCTGTTCTTCTGAGCATGAAATGCATTGGCAAAACCATTACCATGAACTGCGTGAGCCCATAAAGTCTGAGGTACGTTGCTAGTGTAGGCGTGCTAATTCACCAAATTATCTTCTCGAAAGTGAGTAGTTAAAAAAAAATTCAGGAAAAATACAAATCAGTCCACAAAGTGAAAAGCTCTTTATCCATGTCCATTTTTAGTGTGATGTTTTGGTGGAAGAAACTTAACAGGTATGTGATGTGCATGTGTGCAACCATAAATTAAGTACATTTATGATAACAATGTAATGCATCTGTAACTCTTTTCTATTCATACTGGAAGCTTGCATATTTGCTGAAAGCAGATTTATGATCTATAAAGCACAGCACATGTTCCAATTCCACAATAGTGGAGTGGGGTGTATTCACCATTTCATTCATTATAAACATAGGTGTGCGCAGAGGGTGTGCCAGGTGTGCACACCCTAATCACTCTGTGCTGTGCTGATTCCCCTGTTCTGATTGCTGAAAGCAGATTTATGATCTACAAAGCACATGCACCCACCCTCGAAAAAAAATGTTCCAATTCCACAATAGTGGAGTGGGGTGTATTCACCATTTCATTCATTACAAACATAGGCGTGCGCAGAGGGTGTGCCAGGTGTGCACACCCTAATCACTCTGTGCTGTCCCGATTCCCCCTACTGCCCGGCCCCCCCCCCCCATGTTGCGCCCCCCCCAACCACAGTGCTGCTGGCTTCCCTCCTCTCCCCTCAGCTACTGCTGGGATGTTTCAGGATGGATAGTGGGGGGAGAGACTAATCAATACAGGCATACCCCACTTTTAAGTACACAATAGGGTTTATTTACTAAAGCTGGAAAGTGCAAAATCAGGATTACTTCTGCATAGAAACCAATGAGCTTCTAACCCCAGCTTGTTCAATTAAGCTTTGGTAATAAAACCTTTCTGAGCAAAGGTTATTGAGGTATAGTGAGATTGTCACCCCCTGCATCTTTAGCAAGTCCTGAACCTCAGAAGCTGTGGCCAGCCCGAAGGATGGTCACAAAAAAAAACAAAAAAAAAACAGACAACTTTCCACTGCAGTTACAGAAATCTTTGATAAGGCTGGAAACAACCGGGCACATGAAGCTGTGTGTTTCCTGATGATTATGGGCCCCGCAATCTTCCTCTTGCAGAGAGGTTATCACTGAACAGACTGAGCCTATCTGAAACAGAAGGATGCCAAGTGGATTGAGATCTAAAGATAGACCTCATGTCCCTATTAAGTTTTGTAGCTGCTACCATTTAATTGTTTTACAATAATGAGCCCATAACTTTTGCTCCAAGACCCAACACAAGACAAAGACTGTCCTGACTAAGGAAGGAGCGAACCAACTCAGAGACTGCTCTAAAATCTTATGGTCTGAGGTACTCCTGAACAGAGCAACCTCAGATGCCTCCCTCAATTAGGAGGGAAACCTGGGCAGGCTCCCATCCAAGTACTAACCAGGCTTGATCCGAGATAAGGCACCACAGTGGCTCAGATCACCCTGAGGCCATTGGTTCAACAAGAGATGTGAACATTGCCAGACCACTGAACCTGAGGTCGGTGTACCTGCCTCACCCTTCTAAGTCAGTTAGTTAGTCTAACAGATACATAATAAAGTGACTGTATTAGACAAACTAATACGCAGTTCCACAAGAATTCAGGCCTAGACAATGTTGGTCTACCGCTATACAACCCCTGTAGGTATGTAAGTATGCAGGTACCCAGGTATGCAAACATGCAGGTAAACAAGTATTCTTGACATTCATGCATCTAAGTATGCAGCTCAAAGCAATAAGCACATATGTATGTAGTCCTAGGCAAAAAAAAAAACCTGACATGTATGTAGTTCTAGGCAAATAAGCACATATGTTTATAGTCCTAGGCAAAAAAAAACAGATATGTATGTAGTCCTAGGCAAATAAGCACATATGTACAAAGTTTAACGTAAATAAGCCCATATATACGCAGTTTAATGCAACTAATCACATATATATGCAGTCTATATGAAAACATGGCAGCCTGTGTTTAAGTAGTATGCATTTATGGAGGCATGCGTTTATGGAAGCATGAAGGTTTGTGCTTATGCAAATATGCATTTAGGCAAAACACGAAAGTACGTGTCCATGCAAACATGCACTTACGCAATACGTGCCCATGGAGACATGCATTTACGGAATAAGCAAGCAGTTTATAAAACGTGTTTATGCAACATGTGATACGCAACACGTATCTATGCAACCTGTGTCTATGCACCATGTGTTTATGCAAACATGCATCCACGCAAACACGTATATATCTATGCAACATGCATACACTTATGTCCAAAGGTCTATACAAACACATGCTTATAAAAAATAAAAAACAGATGGTGCAGCGCTAAATAAAAACAATGTGAAGTCCGTGAGACAATCAATCCAAACGATCATAAGTGATGTGACATCATGCTGGCATCTCAGTGGGTATGTGTGATCCCTTCAGCAATGTAAAGGATGGCCTCTCACCTCCGCACAGGGACCCTTTTGTTATAGAGGGTCAAATGCACTTTCCCTTACGGGTCACATACAGATGGTTCACAGCAGATCTGGATCGGTCAAGTAGCAGGAAAAGGACGAGCACTAGGCAGCATAAGCAACTCCCCCTCCATATGATTCATATGAAATAGAAAGGGTACAACATAGTGCTCTCTGCAATATAAACTTTATTAAATAAAATGACAGGTAATGCACTTACAAACGAGGCACTCATCCAGTGCCATATGCTTGAGCGTGTGTAAGAAAAGGATGCGAGATGGCCGCGGGTGACGTACTTCCTTCTTTCCGAATGCGTTGCGTCCCAGTGGGCGGGGACTTCATCAGCGGATACGGAAGGAGTGTGGACACTTGCGTTATATACAAAATCCGTTACCTTAGCAACATACTGCATCAAGCAACGTAACGAAAGGGGCGGGGATCACTATGCAGGGACAGAATCCCGGAAGTATCCCCGCTTGTTAAAAATAAGCAAACAGAAACAAATGGTTATGTAATAATGTGAGTTCACTTCACAGCCAGCACAGCGTGAGAGGACCACCGTGGTGCAATAAGATAGGCTGGCAAGCAAATATCAGAAGATATTCGAACCCGGGCAAACATATTGGGCAATAAATATTACATAAGAAAGTATAAAATATATCTGTATGTATTAATTATTAAAATATAAAAAGTCATCCGCGACCATCTATTGCATCAACTACAAACTATTAAAATTAATAATCTGTGCAGATTGTACAATGCCTTCCTCCAGCAAACCCCTATTCCTTCAGACATGCAGAGATCATTCCTCACGCTGATCCCTAAGCCTGAAAAAGATCCTTCATTATGCGCAAGTTATAGGCCAATCGCACTACTAAACTCTGATTTAAAAATTTTTACCAAGCTCCTCTCGATGCGACTGAACCTAATACTTCCCTCCTTAATACATAAGGATCAAGTGGGCTTTGTCCCCCTCCGTCAGGCAGGGGACAATACGAGACGGATTATTGATCTCATAGAGGTGGCAAACAGGGACGGCCTAGAAACATTGGTCCTAGGGCTGGACGCTGAAAAGGCCTTTGATCGCCTTGGATGGCCGTTCCTGTTTGCCACACTGAAACACATGGGGTTCCAGGGCCCCTTTTTGCGGGCCATACAACACTTATATACAAATCCCTCCTCTCAGGTTAAGACACCCTTTGCCCTATCATCAGCTTTTTCGATAGCTAACGGAACGCGCCAGGGATGCCCTCTCTCGCCATTGTTATTTGCACTATGTGTGGAGCCTCTGGCAGCGGCGGTGCGTAAAAATCCAAATATACACGGGGTTCCGGTACGGGGCAGGGATTTTAAACTAGCACTATTCGCGGACGACATTATACTTACCCTGACTCAACCTAGGATATCACTCCCTAATTTACATGCTGAGCTAGATTTATATCGTTCTCTATCCGGTTACAAAATAAATGCGTCTAAGTCAGAGGCCCTTCCCATAAATATCCCTCCAGTAGAGGTTCAACATCTACAACAATGCTTCCCCTACCACTGGAAAACTACAGCCCTTAAATACTTAGGAGTGCAGATCACCCCGTCGTACACCACCCTCTATAGAGCCAACTTCCTTCCCCTCTATAGATCTATAAGGGAGTTGCTACAAAAATGGAAGGTCCACCATATATCCCTCCTGGGGAGGGTGGCCTCTGTAAAGATGACCATCCTTCCCAAACTTCTGTACCTTTTCCAGACGCTTCCCATTCCGGTCCCTCGGTCAGATCTGAGGAAACTTCAGGCGGATCTGGTGAGGTTTGTCTGGAACTACGGGAGGCACAGAATACCTCAATCAGTATTAGTGGCGGCGCGCTCAGAGGGTGGACTGGCATTTCCCGACTTGAACAAGTATTACCAAGCAGCCCAATTGCGGGCCCTGGCGACCTGGTTTCCCCAACGGTCTTACAATAGATGGACTGAAATTGAAAAAATCTGGCTGGCACCCATACACCCAAATAGCTTACTCTGGAATGCAAATGTGGAGGTGGAATCGACCCGGCTCCTGGGTCCTATGTCTCTTCTTCGCTCTCTCTGGCGTAAACTTTCCAGAACTCATAAACTGGGCTCGGAGAGATCTCTCCTCACATCCTTTCTTTATAACCCCAGACTGCCTGCAGGCCTTACACATCAAATGTCCTCACCATGGGCAATCAGAAATTTGTTCCATTTTGGTCATCTAGTGCACCCCTGCACGCGCAAATTGCTCTCATTCATCGATCTCCAACGGAAATTTAACCTCCCCCGTCAGGTGTTTTATGGGTATCTACAGATCAGGCACTATGCCCAGTCAATAGCCCCGAATTTACAATTCTCAACTCCAACCGTATTTGAGAACCTGATGTTAGAGGGCTCCGCACGTCGAGGACTAATCTCAGATATATACAAGGTGCTAAATTCATATTGTATTGCCACCCAGGGTAAACATGCATACATGTTGAGATGGGAAAGAGCACTGGGAGAAGAAATACCAGAAGCAACCTGGCAAACAATTTGGTCTCAAGCAGCTAAAAGCTCTCTCTGCACACTCTATAAGGAAAACGCCTATAAAATCATTTTCTTTTGGTATATGACCCCTGATGTCCTCCGAGCCATCTACCCCTCTGGCTCAGATAGATGTTGGAGATGTCAGAGAGAAAGGGGAACACTATATCACATTTACTGGTCCTGCCCCAAGATAGAGCCCTTCTGGAGGGAGGCGCAATCCTTACTAACCCACTTGCTGGGAGTACAGGTTCCCAGAACCCCTAAATTATTCCTCTTGGGAGTATCTGGCTTACAGATACCTAAGCACTCCAAGAAACTGCTTCGGCACATCCTGACAGCCGCGAGGTGTCTCATAGCCCTCTACTGGAAAAGAAGGGACCCGCCTACCTCAACAGATCTATATGCCAGAATCAAGGATATAGAGCTAATGGAAAAAATGACTGCTAGATTGCAAGACAGATTGGAAACACATGATAAGGTCTGGGAAGACTGGCATAGACGAGAAGATCCTCCTTGAGCCACAGGTGGAGCCTCCCCCATCCTCTCCCTCCCTCCCCTCCCCTCTCCTTCCTTTTCTTCTCTACTCTTTCTTTTATTCCTTATGTTTACTGGATGATGTAAGGTTACACGTCTATATGCATATGTTGATTATTGCACAGTATATGGTTACTAATCTAAGCTTTATACAACTGAATGTTTTTCTCTTGATACCGACTACTTGCCGGTTTTGCCTCCGGCATGGCAAATCTTATACAACAAGATATCATTGTCTTTGTAACTTACCTGACTTTTGGATCAATAAAATGTTATTTGAAAAAAAAAAAAAATTAATAATCAACAAAAATAATTAGAATAATTAGCGATCAGTAATAAAACAATTAATGTCAAAATCGACATTTAATCCATCAGGGCAAAGAACATGTGTTTCATTTATCCAAAAAGGTTCCCTTTTGCTCAACTGTCGTATAAAATTACCCCCTCTCCAATGTTTAGTAACCCTCTCAATACCCCAAAATCTGCCACCAATAGAGAATATGACATTAAGCAACTTATTACTTGCGATACGGTGGGGGTTGTCTATATGTTGGAGTGCGATTGTGGGCTCCAATATATTGGCAGAACCTCTAGACCCCTACACGTTAGGTTGGCGGAACATGTCAACAATATTAAAAAGGGTCTTAAGACCCATAACGTGTCTAAACATTTCAAATTATTTCACCAGTAGAACCCCAAAAGCTTAAAATTATGGGGTAGTGAGAGGGTTACTAAAAATTGGAGAGGAGGTAATTTTATACGACAGTTGAGCAAAAGGGAATCTTATTGGATACATGAAACACATGTTCTTTGCCCTGATGGATTAAATGTTGATTTTGACATTAATTGTTTTATTGCTGATCGATAATTATTTTTGTTGATTATTCATTTTAATAGTTTGTAGTTGATGCAATAGATCAGGGGTCTTCAAACTGCGGCCCTCCAGGTGTTCAGGAACTACAATTCCTATCATGCCTAGTCATGTCTGTGAATGTCAGAGTTTTACAATGCCTCATGGGATGTGTAGTTCTGCAACAGCTGGAGGGCCGTAGTTTGAGGATCCCTGCAATAGATGGTCGCGGATGACTTTTTATATTTTAACTCATATTTTAACTCTAATTAATACATACAGATATATTTTATATTTTCTTATGTAATATTTATTGCCCAATATGTTTGCCCGGGTTCGAATATCTTCTGATATTTGCTTGCCAGCCTACCTTATTGCACCACGGTGGTCCTCTCACGCTGTGCTGGCTGTGAAGTGAACTCACATTATTACATAACCATTTGTTTCCGTTTGCTTATTTTTAACAAGCGGGGACACTTCGGGATTCTGTCCCTGCATAATGATCCCTGCCCCTTTCGTTACGCTGCTTGATGCAGTATGTTGCTAAGGTAACGGATTATGTATATAACGTGGGTGTCCACGCTCCTTCCATATCCGCTGATGAAGTCCCCACCCACTGGGACGCAACGCGTTCGGAAAGAAGGAAGCGTTGTGTCGTCACCCGCGGCCATCTCGCATCCTTTTCTTACACACGCTGTAGCATCTGGCACTGGATGAGTGCCTCGTTTCTAAGTGCATTACCTGTCATTGTATTTAATAAAGTTTATATTGCGGAGAGCACTATGTTGTACCCTTTCTATTTCATATGAATCATATGCTGGGGTAGTTGCTTATGCTGCCTAGTGCTCGTCCTTTTCCTGCTACTTGACCGATCCGGATCTGCTGTGAACCATCTGTATGTGACCCGTAAGGGAAAGTGAATTTGACCCTCTAAAACAAAAGGGTCCCTGTGCGGAGGTGAGAGGCCATCCTTTACATTGGTGGAGGGATCACACATACCCACTGAGATGCCAGCATGATGTCACATCACTTATGATTGTTTGGATTGATTGTCTCACGGACTTCACATTGTTTTTATTTAGCGCTGCACCATCTGCTTTTTATTCTCTTTTAGGAATTTGATTTTTGACCCTGGTGTTCAGCTGCTGTTTATTTCATTTACATATTTGCGCTGATTTGTTTCCTTTTTTACATGCTTTTAAAAACCTGCGTCTACACAAAAACGTGTCCACGCAAATGCACCGTCGCGGCCAGCCTTGGGGGGCTGCATGCTGGGCGGATGGGAGCCGTCCGCTTGTCAGGCGCGGGCCCTCTGCAAACATGTGCCTATGCAAGCTTGTGTTTTTTATTTAAACAAGCAAGCACCTATGCAAGTAAGCAAGCATTATGAAACATGTATACTATGCTGCACCTGCTCTACTGTACCCAGTCCATACTAATTATAGTCAGGATTAGCCAAGTACATAGGCATGCAATGCAGCCTCTATGTTGCTTCAACAGCCTAAGGCCTCTTCCACACCTGTGCGACCCGTCCTGCATCTTGGGACTGCAAGGTCGCCCCATGATTTACAATGAGTACCCTTCACATCTGTGCGTCTTCAAGTCGCAGCGACTTCAAAGCAGTCCTGCATTACCCCGGTCCGACCTTGACATGACTTGAGGTCCATAGACCTCAAGATTACACAGGCACTGCTTCACTGAAAATCACATCAAAGTCGCAGCAAAATCATGCAACTTTCAAATCGCACAAGTGTTAAAAGGAGCCCAAAACAAAGCTTCTGCAGACCCAATGCATGCTATTCTGAAAACACAACTCCTTTAAGTGCACCGATGCCCATGTTCTTCCAAACATGTGCTTATGCCACATGAATGTATGCAACAGCTATGCAAAACGTGTTTATTCAAACAAGCGTTTAGGCAGCAAGCTTGCAAGCATGTATATGCTGCACCTGACCAACTGCAATTGGCCCCATACTAGTTTTTACTAGTTTAGCACATATGCATGTCATGCAGCCTTTTTCTGCTTCAGATCAGCCTAATGCCATGTACGCACGCTCAGAATTTCGGCCCGCAAAAGACCAATGAGAGTTTTTCGTTGGAAAATGCGACTGTGTGTATGCTCCATCAGTCTTCTGCTGGCCGAATTCCAGCCAGCAAAAGATTGAGATCATGCTCTTAATTTTTCGGTCGGGAAAAGTTCCTATCCGAAAATGCGATCGTCTGTGGCAATTCCGACGCGCAAAATCCCTACGCATGATCGGAAACAATTCGACGCATGCTCGGAAGCATTGAACTTCATTTTCTCGGCTCATCGTAGTGTTGTACGTCACAGCGTTCTTGACGGTCGTAATTTCAGCAAACTTTTGCATGACCGTGTGTATGCAAGGCAAACTTGAGCGGAATCCCGTCGGAAAAGCCATCATATCTTCTTCAGCCGAGAAAACCGATCGTGTGTACGCAGCATAAAAGTAAGCTGCTGCAGACCAAATGCACAATATTCTGAAGTTTGCAAGTATGCACCTGTTCAACTGCACCAGGTCCCATACTATTTTTATGCCAAATGCACAGTATTCTGGAGACCCAACACTTTAAAGTGTACTGTTAGGGGTGTATCGACTTACAGTTGTACAGGCCTCACAGATTAAGCAGTAAGCATGTAGTATATAATCATGACTTGTTTGGCCACACAGTTCTCCCACAGTAAGTACTCACACTTCACTAGTATCCATGGGCTGCTCTAATGTCTGAAGAGGCCAGCAGAATCGGACGAGCACATGGCCAACATGGCCACCCCTCCACTTCCTCCCTATATAGAAACAGGCCCCTGCGCCCTCTGGTGGCTGGAGAAGAAACGGCAGTCCATACTCCTAAGAAGTACACAGAGCATGTTTTAAACAGCACACTGCCCCTAGGGCTACTGAGAGAACACCAGACAGTCAGATCTTTATAAAGAGAAACTGCAAACAAATGCAGACTTACCATTCCTGCTGCAGGCCTCTGAACATAACAGGAGTCCAATCTTCACCCATCATGGCGAGCTTTGTCATAAAAGACCTTCAGGGACTGGGTCCCCCTTAATGTGGGGTCCACTCCCCTTGACCTGTATAGCACTCTGCAGGAAAGCACCTTGGTCAGAATAAACACTGCACAGGGTTCCAATACGCAGGGTCCAGCGCCATAAGACTGCATTACAGGCAAAACCTTGAGGAACCTTCTCTCCTTCCAATGAGGCTCGGGTACCATCCATTTTGGCTGACAGCTTTTTCGAAAGGATCTGAATGAAGATCATGGTTCTAAGTAGAACCCTCCAGACCTCCAAGTATGCTCCAAGAGGACATGTATCACATCAGTCCTTCCTATGTAGGAGGGGTTATATAGGGGAGGACTTCCTGCTTGACTATCTGCCAGTGTCCATCCACCAGTAGGTGGCGTATAACCCATATAGTCATTATTATGGTTCCTCTGTGTCCCGTGATGTATGATAAAGAAAACTCACCACACTAGCAGGAGAGCACACAGTGGTCAGTACTCTAGTACTCTAGCTATGCTGGGAACTCAGCCTGATATTCCTTGAATGATTAGACTTGTCCTGACACCCCCCCCCCTCCACAGCATGTCACTGGGAAAGCTCAGTGTCCTGCTGCTTCTCCCCCCCAGCTCTTATGCAGCTGAGAACAGAGGGAATGTGATCACTTAAAAAAAAAAGAGAAAAAAGGTATTTATAATTTTTTTTTTATATCTATACAAAAATGTTTTGCCCTTCATTTCTATTTTAAACTGAATGGGTTGTTTTACAAAGTGATCGTTTACAATTACTTTAAGCATATGTAAATAGTTGAATATCCATAGTCTGGATATAGTCTTACTTTAAAAGTGAATTGCTGGGAGTTTATATTGCATAGAATGGGTAAGTTAACATTAATTTGGTGTGATACTATACCAACAAGCATGAGAGTAGACCTTACAAATTTAGAAAAACCTACACTATATGACCAAACGAATGTGGGAACACCTCCAAATTATTGACTGCAGTTGTTTCCAGTGAAGGGTACAGGTAATGACAAAGCATACAGTACAGATATCCACTGTGCACATCCAGCTTTGTGGCAACAGATTGGGGGAAGGCTCTTTTTGATCCAGCATGACTGTGCCCCTGTGCACAAAGGTAAGTTCATTAAGTGACAGGCGACGATGGCAAATGACAAGCTGCAGCTGGTGACAGGCGATGTAGCAAGTGACAATCCCCATCTGGTGGCAGGCGAAAGTGGCAATTAACACACTCAGGGCTCCCACTGATTCTGCATTATGGTGAGTTGAACTATTTCATCATACATTACAATGTAATGATAGAAATAATGCGCTTCAATCATTCTGACACCATACAACCATGGTGCCATGATGATTGAAGTGCCAACACCAGCCATTGCCCGGACAAATTGCTCACGAAAATTTTGGCAGTGCCCCTCCCAAGATTAGACTCTGGATCTGCCCCTGACCCACCAGTGATTTTATGGCTTTTGGATGTCTACTATGATCATTCTTATGGTGCACAGAATCACCGGCTGATAACAAGGATATCTGAATGATGCCTGTAGCTGCAGGCATCATTCAGATATTTCCACTGAAAGTCAAGGACGTCATATGACGGCCTTGAGCTAGAAGTGATTAAGACATGATTTGATGAATTTAGAGTGGAGTTCTGCACCTGACCTAAAAAAAAAAAAAAAAAAAAAAAAAAAAAAAAAAAAGAGGATCCTTAGAATATGCACACATACAGTTGTGCTCATAAGTTTACATACCCTGGCAGAATTTATGATTCTTGGCCATTTTTCAGAGAATATGAATGATAACACAAAAACATTTCTTTCACTTGTGGTTATTGTTTGGCTGAAGCCATTTATTATCAATCAACTGTGTTTACTCTTTTTAAATCATAATGGCAACAGAAACTACCCAAATTACCATCATCATCAAAAGTTTACATACCCCAGTTCTTAATACCGTGTATTGCCCCCTTTAACATCAATGACAGCTTGAAGTCTTTTGTGGTATTTGTGGATGAGGCTCTTTATCTTCTCAGATGGTAAAGCTGCCCATTCCTCTTGGCAAAAAGCCTCCAGTTCCTGTATATTCTTGGGCTGTCTTGCATGAACTGCACGTTTGAGATCTCCCCAGAGTGGCTCAATGATATTGAGGTCAGAAGACTGAGATGACCACTCCAGAACCTTCACTTTATTCTGCTGTAGCCAATGACAGGTTGACTTGGCCTTGTGTTTTGGATCATTGTCATGTTGGAATGTCCAAGTACGTCCCATGCGCAGCTTCCTGGCTGATGAATGCAAATGTTCCTCCAGTATTTTTTGATAACATACTGCATTCATCTTGCCAACAATTTTGACCAAATTTCCTGTGCCTTTGTAGATCACACATCCCCAAAATACCAGTGATCCACCTCTGTATCTTTCATCATAGGCCTTGTTGACTCCTCTCCATTTGTAGCTTTTATGGTTGTGGCCAAAAAGCTCAATTTTGGTCTCATCACTCCAAATGACTTTGAGCCAAAAGGTTTGAAGCTTGTCTCTGTGCTGTTTGGCGTATTGTAAGTGGGATACTTTGTGGCATTTGCGTAGTAATGTCTTTCTTCTGACGACTCGACCGTGCAGCCCATCTTTCTTCAAGTGCCTCCTTATTGTGCATCTTGAAACAGCCACACCAAATGTTTTAAGAGAGTCCTGTATTTCACTTGAAGTTATTTGTGGGGTTTTTTTTTGCATCCCGAACAATTTTCCTGGCAGTTGTGGCTGAAATTTTAGTTGGTCTACCTGACCGTGGTTTGGTTTCAACAGAACTCCTCATTTTCCACTTCTTGATTAGAGTTTGAACACTACTGATTGGCATTCTCAATTCCTTGGATATCTTTTTATATCCCTTTCCTGTTTAATACAGTTCAACTACCTTTTCCCGCAGATCCTTTGACAATTCTTTTGCTTTGCACATGACTCAAAATCCAGAAATGTCAGTGCTTTCCCCATTAAACATAATCCAGAAATCCAGTGTAGCACTAGATGAAAGATGCAAGGGTCTGTCGGGAGTCCAGAAATGCACTGACCTTTTATACACACACACACTAATTACAAGCAAACAGATCACAGGTGAAGATGGTGTCAGGGCTGGGTCAGCCCTTCCTTCTCTGAGCTGGCCGCTCAGCTGTCGGCTAATTGCCAGCTCCCATCTCTCCCCACAGTTATCCAGCTGTTGTTGATTCTGCTCGTCAGTCCTGTCTACTTAACATCGTGCAGCTCACTTGATCTCTGCCTTCGCCTTTATCAACATCACAAAGACTTTCTCCTGCATTCCTGTTGAAGACTTGCTGGGCTGACGTTCCTTCTGGCTCCTGATCCTGCTTGCTGTACTACTACGTTTATCTCTGGCTCTCTGACATTTGCTTGGCTGACTACCCAATCCATTTACTGAACTCTGGCTTGTTTTGACTATGCTTACTCAGTTTACCTTATTTTTATTATTATTATTATTAAACAAGTATGATTTAACTATACTTCTGTCTCGGTCTGATTCATGGTTCCTGATAGATGGTTACCCTTAATAGCCATTCGAACCACTTTGTGTCAACTTGTGTGCATGTTATCAGTCCAAAATCACCAGGGTATGTAAACTTTTAATCAGGGTCATTTGGGTAGTTTCTGTTGCCATTATGATTTAAAAAGAGCAAACACAGTTGATTGATAATAAATGACTTCAGCCAAACACTAACCATGAGTGAAAGAAATGTTTTTGTGTTATTATTCATATTCTCTGAAAAATGGGCAAAAAATCATAAATTCTGCCAGAGTATGTAAACTTATGAGCACAACTGTATAGTCAATGATTTGGAGGTGTTCCCACATTCATTTGGTCAAATAGTGTATGTTTTTCCAAATTTGTAAGGTCCACTCTCATGCTTGTTGGTATAGTATCACAGTGGCCAGTGACAATGTCCCTGTTGTCCCAAAGTGAGGGCGGGCAGTGAGAGATGATGTCATCTCTCTGCTGCCCGCACCTGCACAGTAATGGCAGTCTTCTTTTAGATGCAGAAATGCGGTGATGCAGGGGGGCGGTGAGAGACAGTGGCCTCTCCAGCTGTCATATTTACGGGGGCAGGGACAAAAGTAGGGGGGACAGGGTGGATGAAGCCAGGTGGAGGGGAGGGCATAGTGGGAGAAGCCAGGTGGAGGAGAGGACAAGGTGGGAGCAGGCAGGTGGAGGGGAGTACAGGGTGGGTGCAGCCAGGTGAAGGGGAGGACAGGACAGATGCAGCTAGGTGGAGGGGAAGACAGGGTGGATTCAGCCAGGTGGAGGGTAGGACAGGGAGGGAGCAGCCAGGTGGAGGGGAGGACAGGGTGGATGCAGCCAGGTGGAGGGGAGGACAGGGTGGGAGCAGCTAGGTGGAGGGGAGGACAGGATGGATGCAGCCAGGTGGAGGGGAGCACAGGGTGAAAGCAGCCAGGTGGAGGGGAGCACAGGGTGGGAGCAGCCAGGTGGAGGGGAGCACAGAGTGGGAGCAGCCAGGTGGAGGGGAGCACAGAGTGGGAGCAGCCAGGTGGAGGGGAGGACAGAGTGGAAGCAGCCAGGTGGAAGGGAGGACAGAGTGGGAACAGCCAGGTGGAAGGGAGGATAGGGTGGGAGCAGCCAGGTGGAGGGGAGGACAGGATGGATGCAGCCAGGTGGAGGGGAGCACAGGGTGGGAGCAGCCAGGTGGAGGGGAGGACAGGATGGATGCAGCCAGGTGGAGGGGAGCACAGGGTGAAAGCAGCCAGGTGGAGGGGAGCACAGGGTGGGAGCAGCCAGGTGGAGGGGAGGACAGGGTGGGAGCAGCCAGGTGGAGGGGAGGACAGGGAGGATGCAGCCAGGTGGAGGGGAGCACAAGGTGGGAGGAGCCAGGTGGAGGGGAGCACAGGGTGGGAGGCAGCCAGGTTGAGGGGAGGACAGGGTGGATGCACCCAGGTGGAGGGGAACACAAGGTGGATGCAGCCAGGTGGAGGGGAGCACAAGGTGGGAGCAGCCAGGTGGAGGGGAGCACAGGGTGGGAGCAGCCAGGTGGAGGGGAGGACAGGATGGATGCAGCCAGGTGGAGGGGAGCACAGGGTGAAAGCAGCCAGGTGGAGGGGAGCACAGGGTGGGAGCAGCCAGGTGGAGGGGAGCACAGAGTGGGAGCAGCCAGGTGGAGGGGAGGATAGAGTGGGAGCAGCCAGGTGGAGGGGAGGACAGAGTGGAAGCAGCCAGGTGGAAGGGAGGACAGAGTGGGAGCACCCAGGTGGAAGGGAGGATAGGGTGGGAGCAGCCAGGTGGAGGGGAGGACAGGGTGGGAGCAGCCAGGTGGAGGGGAGGACAGGGTGGATGCAGCCAGGTGGAGGGGAGCACAAGGTGGGAGGAGCCAGGTGGAGGGGAGCACAGGGTGGGAGGCAGCCAGGTTGAGGGGAGGACAGGGTGGATGCAGCCAGGTGGAGGAGAACACAAGGTGGATGTAGCCAGGTGGAGGGGAGCACAAGGTGGGAGCAGCCAGGTGGAGGGGAGCACAGGGTGGGAGCAGCCAGTGATAAGGTCCTGTACCTCTGTGGAAGCCTGCATCCCCACTACCCCTCATCCCCCCACCTGGAGGTAAGTTCTTACCTTGGGGGATATATAGTGGAATCACTGGCACTTTCTCTCTGGCTTCCTCCACCTGACAGCCTTGTGGTCACTCTTCTCCTCTCACAGTCCTCTCTCCCCTCCTCCTCCTCTTCCCCCTCCCACTCGGCATGTTGGGGGCTGCAGTGCACTCTCAGGGAAATGGTCCTGGGGCGTGCTGGTATCTGGGTCTACATGTCCCATAATCCTCTAGTTGTTAGTTTCCCAGCCATTGGCCCTGAATGTAGCCAATAGGATCGGGCATTGCCAGGTGAATGAGAGCTGCTCGGCTCAAGGAGGAGAAGGAGGGGTGGAAATCCCCCGCAACTGCCTGTGTCCCTTCACAGAGCCTGTCAGTTTTGGCACCGTTGCCCTGTGTTCTGTGGCACTTTAATTGGGGGGGGGGGCACAGTATAATGTCACCACTGGTGAGAGATCATTTGATCATCCAAATCCTTTGGTGGGGAGGGGATTATGGTGTGGGGTTGTTTTTCAGGGGTTGGGCTTGGCCCCTTAGTTCCAGTGAAGGGAACTCTTAAGGTGTCAGCATACCAAGACAATTTGGACAATTTCATGCTCCTAACTTTGTGGGAACAGTTTGGGGATGGCCCCTTCCTGTTCCAACATAACTGCATACCAGTGCACAAAGCAAGGTCCATAAAGACATGGATGAGCAAGTTTTGGATGGAGGATTTTGACTGGCCTGCACAGAGTCCTGACATCAGCCTGATAGAACACCTTTGGGATGAATTAGAGCTGAGACTGTGAGCCAGACCTTCTCATCCAACATCAATGCCTGATATCACAAATACACTTCTGGAAGAATGGTCAAACATTCCCATAGACACTCCTAAACCTTGTGGGAAGCAAGAAGAGTTTAAGCTGTTGTAGCTGCAAAAGGGTGAGCAAACTCAATATTGAACCCTATGGACTAAGACTGGGATGCCATTAAAGGTCATGTGTGTAAAGGCGGGCGTCCCAATAATTTGTGTAATATAGTGTATACATGCAATGTAACATGAGAAAAAGATGGATCACGGTAAAAGTCCTGATATTGTCAGTATTATACCACTACACCCACACACAAATGTTAAGTTTGTTTTTTTGCAGTTTTGCACAGTGGAATGAACTTCAGATTCTTTTAGCTCTATTTGGAAGAATCGGTTGCCCACAGGGAATCCCTTTACGGGGAGCAAGTGTGAACGTGGTTTGCATGCAACTGCAGTCAGCACAAAGTCTAGCCCGGAGATGGCATTACTGACATGCAACATCAGTCCGTGATTCAGCATTCTGATCTGCTGTGCTACCTCCCCCCTGCAGGTAAGATGGTTTAGTGATTCTCAAAAACAATATAACACAGGTAAAATGGTTGTGTAAGACAGAATCTTTTATCCCTGATATATGATCTTTACATACAGCAATAAAGATGATCTTGTTCTCACAGTATTTCTTGATGTCTGTCTGCTTTCTTTAAAAAAAGAAAAAAAACACAAGACAAACTCATACCCTTATTTAAAGTAGAACTGTGGTCTCCCATTTAAAAAAAAACAATGGGGGTAGTATTCAGAAAGGGTATCATATAGCATTCCGTAGGGGCACTGCATCAAAACTGTTGGTGTTTCCGCTTGGTTCATGTACCTGTGAGAGACAAGTAACAAGTCAGGGAAACAAAAACCTGTTCTAAAGACTACAATGGACTAAAAGAATACTATTCTCTCCAAATGTATGAACAAAAAGAAAAGCCAGCTCAGCGTTTCCTTTATGCTTGGTGCCTTTCTTCCCCTCCCCTCTTCTTCAAATGTATGTGCTAAGTAAATAACACTACCCAAGCTGTGTTCCCATTCCGATCCTAATTGCAAAAACACAATTGAAATGGAACTAAAGGCAAAACTTTATTCATTATAGATAATTGAGGGATATAACTTATGTCAGTTTTTTGGCTATCTGTGTTGGGGAGATATCCCTTCACTTTCTGTCTCATAGACAAGACAGAAAGTAAGAAGAAATGCCTCTAAAATTGTGAAATCCCTGGCTGGTACCAGAACAAGTGTCCACATTCAAAGCTTTCCCCTCCATGCCTTTTCTAGTGACAACCCAAACTGGAATTTTCCTTCACCTTTACTCATGTTTATAGTGGCAAACAGGGCAAATAGAGGGTGAACCTCCCTACCTGGAACACAGGCATTAATAAAGACACAACAGATGTTCTAATCCTTCTTCACTCTAAAACTAAAAAAAGTTTTGCCATTAATTATGCTTTAAAGTTGCCTGGCAATCTCCTCCTGTCACTCACCCAGGATACATAACAAATTGTGCTTTTAGGCACTGCGTTACTTTAACTAACAATTGCGCGGTCCTGCAACAATGTACCCAAATTAAATTTATATCATTTTTTTCACACAAATATAGTTTTCTTTTGGTGGTATTTGATCACCTCTGGGTTTTTTCTTTTTTGCGATATATACGAATAAAGACCAAAACATTTTGAAAAAAAAAATATTTTTTACTTTCTACTATAAAACATATCCAATAAAAAATTTAAAAAATCAAATTTCTTCATAAATTTATGCCAATATGTATTCTGCTACATATTTTTGATTAAAAAAAATCCCAATAAGCATATATTGATTGGTTTGAGCGAAAGTTATAGCATCTACAAACTTTTTTTTAATACTATAATTTATATTTATTTTTTATGCTAGTAATGGTGGTAATCAGCGACTTATATTGGGACTGTGAAAGTATGATGTGCAAAATATTAATTGTCACTATACTAATGTCACTGGCTGGGAAGGGGTTTATATTTAGGGTGCTCAAGGGATTAAATGTGTGCCTAACAGTACATGGTGCATTCACTGTGTGGATTACCGACACATCCCCGCTGACAGGACAGAGCTTTGTCCTGATCAGTAGGTGCTGGCGGTCAATCATTGGCTGGTACCCACTGATTGAATGGGGCATACGCCGGATTGGGTCGGACAAGGCTTAGGTGGTAAGTGGCTGTATGTACTCCGAGGAGGATGCGGTCTCACGAATTGGTAGTGTTCGTCCAGTGATGTCGGGAGCTTGAGAGGTGTGCACAATCTCACAGATGAGGGTCTTGAGGAAGTAATGGGGTATTCCACACAAAGACCCCTCAAAACAACATTCACCGGACCAGATTTTGATCCGGAAGGATGGAAAAAGAAAAAAAGGGCCACATAGTGTAAATCCAAAAAAATAAAATATTTATTACGGATAAAAAAGATGTACACTCACATGTAGATCCAAAACTTAAAACAGCGCTGTTAGAGAAAAAGTGGCGACAATGGGGTCCTGCCCGACGCGTTTCGTCCCAAAAGACGTCATCAGGGGGGTTCCCCCCACTGTAGCCACCGCAATATATATAAGAAATATGCCCCTCATGATGGGAAACCGCTCTACGATTGAAAAGTAATTACTTCCGGTTTCGGCCAAAATGGCCGACCGGCGTGCGTTCCAAGCGTGCGTACCACGCCTCTCTTCCATAGTGTATACTACACCGGAAGTACAGAGAGCGATGTACGGCGTGAATGTTAAAAAAAGGGAAAATCCGTGAAGGGATGGTGCTTATCAAACCGATGCTTGGGCTGGATAATGTGCCTGAGATGAAAACGAGCCCATAAATGTGCCCTCTGATCTGAGAAGTGCGCTTAATACTGCGCATGTGCAGTGGGCGCAAGTGCTGCGCTCCACACTGCTCATGCGCAATAGGTGTAAGGGGAGGGTGCCGCAGTGATACGATGTGTGGGCGTGGCGGCCCCGGAAAGTGACACTGCGAGTACTACCTCGATACTGCTCATGCGCAATGAGTGTAAGGGGAGGTGATGCAGTGAATACGATGTGTGGGCGTGGCGGCCCCAGATGATAACACTGTACACGGGACCGAGAAAAAGCCCCTAAGTGCATGTGATGTGATCAGACAAAGACGTACATGCAATAAAGTAGGTATAGCATGGTCTGAAGAGTCACCAACAATAGAGAGGTGACCCAAAAAATATAGACCAAATGGAAAATCCAAAATTAGTGATGTGAGTGCAATGAAGAACAAAAGTGCAATTTTAGAATTGATTCAAAAATCTTCGATTAAATCAACATTGAGTATTATCACCTAAAAAATGAAGCGTGTTTCATGTTGAGGAAAGGATGTGTGAACCCAACATGATGAGTCCAATAACCACTTACATAAAAATTGTAATGAAAATATAAAAATATAAAAATATAAAAATATGGCGGGCTCCCATAAAAAGGTGCACTAGATAATAAACATGAAATAAAAATATACATATGCAAGATACTGCAAGGATTTCCCACAATAAGTGGGCAGAAAATCCTTCATGTGTATACTTGGTGCATCCTGATGTACAGTATTAGTATGCATGTAAATCAAACAAAAGACAAAGGGTCCACAAATAGATCCAAAAATAGTGTCACACAAGGGCTATCCCAAAATATAAACACTGTGTGCAAAGGATGCACCCTAGAGTGCATTACTGATGCACAAAAATAAAATTAGGTACAAAAATAAATAAAAATCAAGGGGGCCTAAATGGGAACAATAAGAGAAAGTAGAAAGGAGAAAGCATTCATTTGGGGGTATCAGGCTCTATTAATAAAGGCATTAACGTCAAGCTCAACGTTCATGCCCAAAGGCGAGAGTGTGCGGAGCTCATAGATCCAGAAGGTCTCCAACTGTGATACACCCCTGGTCATAGCTCCGCCCCTCCATGGGGGGACATATCGATCTATCACTGTGAATTGTGTCCCAGCAATTACCCGATTATGTTGTAGCTTGTAGTGTCGGGGGACCGTATGTTTAGTATCACCGCTTTTTATCAAAGCAATATGCTCAGCTACTCGTATGGCAAAAGAACGAATAGTGCGGCCAACATATTGCTTTCCACAGTGGCATGTTATTAGATAAACGATGTAACTAGTGGTGCAAGTACAAAAGCGTTTAATGGGGTATTGTTTCTGTGTGACTGATGACGTAAATGATACGGTTTTCCTCCCTATGCCCGTGTTGTGTTGGCATACTATACACCTCCTACAAGAGTAGAAACCCTCCATTTCGTTGAAAAGTGGTTGTCGTATGGGGGGATTAATAACGTTGGGGGCAATTTTGCTTTGTAGGGTAGGGGCACCCTTAAAAATGACTTTGGCCCTGTCAGGTAAAACCTTACTTAAAACTCGGTCATTCCTGAGAACGTCCCAATGTTTGGACATGATGGCCTTCACATGTTTATATTGATTGGAAAAACCGGTCAGTAATGACCACTTGAAGATCTCATTTGATTCTTTTTTGGGTTTTTCAACCAGGAGTGACTCTCTGGTGGTCACCAGGGCACGTTGGAATTCACGATCTATGAGATTAGGGTCGTAATTCTTATCCAACAATTTGGACCTGAGAAGAGCAGATTGTGTACTGAAGGCCTCCATATTAGAGCAGTTCCTCCGTAACCGGAGAAATTGACTTCTTGGAACTGAATTAAGCCAGGACCGATGGTGGCAACTATCAGGGGGTATAAAACCATTTCGGTCAGTGGTCTTGAAATGAGTCTGGAGATGGAAACGACCATTGCGGATCTCAATATCTAGGTCCAAAAAATTGATTTTTTGATTGCTAGCTGTGTAGGTAAGGGAAATGCCCCGATCGTTGGTATTGAGATGCTCAAAAAATGAGTCCAACGATTCGGCGCTACCCTTCCATAGGAGGAGGATGTCGTCAATGTATCGTGCCCACAAAGTAAGGGAAGGATCCCTATTATGTCGTCTACACTAATAGGGATCCTTCCCTTACTTTGTGGGCACGATACATTGACGACATCCTCCTCCTATGGAAGGGTAGCGCCGAATCGTTGGACTCATTTTTTGAGCATCTCAATACCAACGATCGGGGCATTTCCCTTACCTACACAGCTAGCAATCAAAAAATCAATTTTTTGGACCTAGATATTGAGATCCGCAATGGTCGTTTCCATCTCCAGACTCATTTCAAGACCACTGACCGAAATGGTTTTATACCCCCTGATAGTTGCCACCATCGGTCCTGGCTTAATTCAGTTCCAAGAAGTCAATTTCTCCGGTTACGGAGGAACTGCTCTAATATGGAGGCCTTCAGTACACAATCTGCTCTTCTCAGGTCCAAATTGTTGGATAAGAATTACGACCCTAATCTCATAGATCGTGAATTCCAACGTGCCCTGGTGACCACCAGAGAGTCACTCCTGGTTGAAAAACCCAAAAAAGAATCAAATGAGATCTTCAAGTGGTCATTACTGACCGGTATTTCCAATCAATATAAACATGTGAAGGCCATCATGTCCAAACATTGGGACGTTCTCAGGAATGACCGAGTTTTAAGTAAGGTTTTACCTGACAGGGCCAAAGTCATTTTTAAGGGTGCCCCTACCCTACAAAGCAAAATTGCCCCCAACGTTATTAATCCCCCCATACGACAACCACTTTTCAACGAAATGGAGGGTTTCTACTCTTGTAGGAGGTGTATAGTATGCCAACACAACACGGGCATAGGGAGGAAAACCGTATCATTTACGTCATCAGTCACACAGAAACAATACCCCATTAAACGCTTTTGTACTTGCACCACTAGTTACATCGTTTATCTAATAACATGCCACTGTGGAAAGCAATATGTTGGCCGCACTATTCGTTCTTTTGCCATACGAGTAGCTGAGCATATTGCTTTGATAAAAAGCGGTGATACTAAACATACGGTCCCCCGACACTACAAGCTACAACATAATCGGGTAATTGCTGGGACACAATTCACAGTGATAGATCGATATGTCCCCCCATGGAGGGGCGGAGCTATGACCAGGGGTGTATCACAGTTGGAGACCTTCTGGATCTATGAGCTCCGCACACTCTCGCCTTTGGGCATGAACGTTGAGCTTGACGTTAATGCCTTTATTAATAGAGCCTGATACCCCCAAATGAATGCTTTCTCCTTTCTACTTTCTCTTATTGTTCCCATTTAGGCCCCCTTGATTTTTATTTATTTTTGTACCTAATTTTATTTTTGTGCATCAGTAATGCACTCTAGGGTGCATCCTTTGCACACAGTGTTTATATTTTGGGATAGCCCTTGTGTGACACTATTTTTGGATCTATTTGTGGACCCTTTGTCTTTTGTTTGATTTACATGCATACTAATACTGTACATCAGGATGCACCAAGTATACACATGAAGGATTTTCTGCCCACTTATTGTGGGAAATCCTTGCAGTGTCTTGCATATGTATATTTTTATTTCATGTTTATTATCTAGTGCACCTTTTTATGGGAGCCCGCCATATTTTTATATTTTTATATTTTTATATTTTTATATTTTCATTACAATTTTTATGTAAGTGGTTATTGGACTCATCATGTTGGGTTCACACATCCTTTCCTCAACATGAAACACGCTTCATTTTTTAGGTGATAATACTCAATGTTGATTTAATCGAAGATTTTTGAATCAATTCTAAAATTGCACTTTTGTTCTTCATTGCACTCACATCACTAATTTTGGATTTTCCATTTGGTCTATATTTTTTGGGTCACCTCTCTATTGTTGGTGACTCTTCAGACCATGCTATACCTACTTTATTGCATGTACGTCTTTGTCTGATCACATCACATGCACTTAGGGGCTTTTTCTCGGTCCCGTGTACAGTGTTATCATCTGGGGCCGCCACGCCCACACATCGTATTCACTGCATCACCTCCCCTTACACTCATTGCGCATGAGCAGTATCGAGGTAGTACTCGCAGTGTCACTTTCCGGGGCCGCCACGCCCACACATCGTATCACTGCGGCACCCTCCCCTTACACCTATTGCGCATGAGCAGTGTGGAGCGCAGCACTTGCGCCCACTGCACATGCGCAGTATTAAGCGCACTTCTCAGATCAGAGGGCACATTTATGGGCTCGTTTTCATCTCAGGCACATTATCCAGCCCAAGCATCGGTTTGATAAGCACCATCCCTTCACGGATTTTCCCTTTTTTTAACATTCACGCCGTACATCGCTCTCTGTACTTCCGGTGTAGTATACACTATGGAAGAGAGGCGTGGTACGCACGCTTGGAACGCACGCCGGTCGGCCATTTTGGCCGAAACCGGAAGTAATTACTTTTCAATCGTAGAGCGGTTTCCCATCATGAGGGGCATATTTCTTATATATATTGGGGTGGCTACAGTGGGGGGAACCCCCCTGATGACGTCTTTTGGGACGAAACGCGTCGGGCAGGACCCCATTGTCGCCACTTTTTCTCTAACAGCGCTGTTTTAAGTTTTGGATCTACATGTGAGTGTACATCTTTTTTATCCGTAATAAATATTTTATTTTTTTGGATTTACACTATGTGGCCCTTTTTTTCTTTTTCCATCCTTCCGCATCAAAATCTGGTCCGGTGAATGTTGTTTTGAGGGGTCTTTGTGTGGAATACCCCATTACTTCCTCAAGACACTCATCTGTGAGATTGTGCACACCTCTCAAGCTCCCGACATCACTGGACGAACACTACCAATTCGTGAGACCGCATCCTCCTCGGAGTACATACAGCCACTTACCACCTAAGCCTTGTCCGACCCAATCCGGCGTATGCCCCATTGGGTCCACCTCATCTGGTAAGCCTCTCCAACTCTTGGTGGTAGTGAGCAGAATTTCGGTCAAGATTTTCATATTATTCTTCATTATTTTGTTTTTACACGTTGCCATAGAGACTATGTGCCTTTGATGTTCCTAAAAAAGGACTATATGCTTGTAGCAGATGGTATTGATTCTCCTATTGTCTATTGACTTGCATATAGTAGCATCATATATTGTTTAGCGCCACACTTGTTTTGGTGTCTTTCTCATTTATACTTTGTTGGTCGTGTTGGCTGCTTCTATGTTTTTTAGTTTAGGGTAGCGCAGAATTTTTCCACACCTTGGTACCCACTGATTGGCTTGTGCTGTGACTAATCACAGCACAGCCGGTGCAGCAGCCATGCACGCACCCCCTACCCGGAAGTGTTGGATCACATACCAAATACGTGATCCAGCGCAGCAGAGACGTTCTGCCACCATA
Organism: Aquarana catesbeiana; assembly: GCF_042186555.1. Classification (NCBI taxonomy): domain Eukaryota; kingdom Metazoa; phylum Chordata; class Amphibia; order Anura; family Ranidae; genus Aquarana; species Aquarana catesbeiana. The sequence goes on along the minus strand of NC_133325.1, from coordinate 696,288,296 downwards.
CTCCTACGTGAGGCGGTCGGCAAGCGGATAAGCAATGGAGGAGGGAGGGTGGAGTGACTGGGTTTTTTTGGCGAGCAACAGAGCCGCAGAGGGTCCCTTCTTGTTTAGAGCCTTCAGGGGAATTGGGGGGTAAGTGGGGAAGCTTAGAGTTCTGTCTCTTGGGGGGGGGGGGGAGAAACATGCATACCTCCCTGTTTCTTGCCTTGCTTGTCACTCAACATACCTGTTTGGATCATGCTCTCTTACTTAGGATTCAGAGTGTCCTTTGCGACACACACTACATCACTTTTGATGTCAAATGGAGACCTCACTCCCATGGTAGTCTATTCATTACTGCTTGTATTGTCTTCATGCCAATGGCCACTGCCACAGCTCCCAGAGATGAATCCCCCATGATGTCTTCAACTCTCAGTACCCCATTTGAAACCTATAGCTGACATATACAAGTATATCTACCCTGCATCGGCTCCTGATGAGTGGAAAGAACCCACAAAACGCGTAGAGCCTTTTTTCGATGCTACGCTCTCACTACCATCTGATCGTATTTGCTTTTACAGTCATGATTCATTATAGACTTTTTTTATATCACTTATAGAGAGTTTTAAGTTATCAATCAATATCACCCACACCATGGTGGTGCAAAGATATGTATATATATGTACCATGTGTTACTAATGAGCAATGCTATTTATTTACTGTATTTTGTTATGACTCAACATGTGTATATGTACCAATAAACATGATATTATATATTGATTCTTTTTTCATCACTGCATAGCCGTGTGCTTCATTTAAAGTCCCAAATTTCCCCTCTTTTTTATATTGTACCAGGGATGGAGGCATAAGACACTACCCAGTCACTGCCTCATTTAACCACCTCAATACTGGGCTCTTACACTCCCTTCCTGCCCATGTCATTTTTCAGCTTCCGGCGCTGTCACACTTTGAATGACAAGTGCACGATCATTCTACACTGTAACTATGTGAAATTTTTATCATTTTCTTCACACAAACAAAAAAAAAAAAAAAAAAAAAGGGCGAAAATTTTGAAAAAAAAGAAATTAGTTTCAGTCAGTAAATTTTGTAAATAAGTATTTTTTCTCCTTCACTGATGTGCGCTGATGAGGCAGGACTGATGGGCACTGATGAGGAGGCACTAATATGCTGTACTTATGGACACTGAAGAGTGACACTGATGGGCAGCAATGATGGGCATTGATGGGCAGCAATGATAGCCAGTATTGACTGGCATCACTAATGGGCACTGATTGGTGGCACTTGTGGGCACTGATTGCTGGCCCTGGTGGGCACTGATTGCTTGCACTGATTTCTGTCATTTCTGGTGCTATATTGTAATCAGAGCAATGATGACCAGTGCCCTGATTACATGTGTTGTCAGTATTAGGCGAGGAGCACCAATTACCGGCATCTCTGTGTTTACATGTGACCGGCTGTGATTGGACACATGGTTAAAGAGTCGCTGCTCTTTACAGAGATTGGGGTCACACCATGTCCTAGCAACATGGCGCTGCCATGATCGCCATGCTGCATGCCCCCGCGGGTGCGTCAGAGTGGCCATTCTGGGCCGCCATCATATGACGTCATCCCAGAACGAGAGCCGCACCACCCCTCTGTCATTTGACGGTGGGCGGGCTGCAAGTTGTTAAAAGTCCCACCTACCCCCCCCTTTTCTTACCTCCCAACTTTAGAACTCACGAATGAGGGACACTTTAGGAAGATAGTGACCTGCGGCACGCATAGCAAAAAGGCAAAAAGTGGGTGCGACCAAACTGTTTACAGTTGGAGGGGATAAAGAGGCACGGTTAAACAAAAGATGGGTTTGTACTTAAAAATATGCTTTGATTGTTGTGCCAAAAGCAAGAGTCTCATAGACACATAGATAACACCTGATCTCCTATACTCCCACTCCTAGATAACACCACAACCACTATACCCCCCACTCGTAGATAACACCAGACCCCTATGGCCCCCACCAGACCCCCTGTACTCCTAAATAGTATCCAGCTCCTTGTACTCCTGAGGGTAGTATGAGTTCACCTTCTGTCCCAGTCAGCTCGAGCACAGAGCCCCCTTGTCTGTGTCATTTCCCCATTCCCAGAGTCAGAGCCCCCAATTATCAGAATCAGATCCCCCTATGGTTGATGTCAGTGCCCCATGTCTCATCTGCTCTCTGTGAGTTGGTGCAGTGATGGCAGGAATTGGGACTGGTTGAGGAGGGAGGAGGTGACACCTGAGCTAGTCTCACCAATTCCAGGACTGGGAGGGAGGAGGAAGTAGAGTGTGTGTGTGAGAGCCATGAATGTCACTGCAGTCCTCTGCTCCCCGCCTGTCATCACCGACCCACCCCACTGACAGCATACATCCCACTCATCATTGTTTTCTATAGATTAACAGAAACCTCTCATGGGGTCCCCTACTAGCCCCAGGCCCTCCTCCCAGAGGAGCTGCCCGAGTCCCAGAGAGTGACTAAGAGGAGGACACCTTCAGCACCCCGCCTTAGCTCAGGAGACACCTGCTCCTGAGAGGGCCCTCTGCGGCATTTCCAGGAGATCCTACCACTCAGTAGACATGAATCTGGCTTCTTCAAGATCTTCTCCCTGTTTTCCTGGGGATCGTCCTCCAGATCCTCTGTCACTGAGATCCAAGGGGGGCTCGCGCTGATCTGATCTCCTCCCCGGTGCCCGGATCTGCTGTGTTCCTCTCCTCTGCACCTTCCCCGGCGGCAGACTGTGTCTCTCCTCCCTGCTCCAATCCTTTATCTCCCTCCAGCCTTGCTTTGCCAGCTGTTCGGATGCCCTACTGGCCCCGGGCCCTCGCCAAATGGTTAGTTTGCCCCTGCACCACACACTGTCAGTTTCAGACGATTGCAGACAACATAGAGCCCTTCTTACCACTGGACTCCGGGTCTCTAACCCAGATCAGCGGGATCCTGGGACTTGCTTGAAATCTCAGGATGATCCCACGGAATCCGGGATGGTTGGGAGGTATGCACATGAATCCTTAGTTGGCAAGAGAATGTTTGAGGACGTTTTGCAATGTGTGGACATGGGTCTTTCCAAGGGAGCTTAGTTGTCTGCAAGTTTAACAAGAGTAGTGCCACAGAGGTAATTAAAAGGTAACAGATGGGTCTGCGGATGTAGGAGGTTACAGGAGTGGCAATCTACAGTAAAAGTTTATTTTGTTCAATATGCAATTCCAGCCTGGACTGACATTATACCTTTGGGGGAGGTGATTAATTCTCTTGATCCAAACCTTAAATCTGTGTGCAATGTCAAAGGAACAGGAGAAGAGTGTGGGCCTAAAAGTGGGGCTGTAACCAGGTTAGGCTGAGCCTTGCCTAGAGTTCTTTGGGGGTGATTTTGCCTCACACTTTCACAATTAAAGAAGTGGGAACTCTGTTGAGCCCCATGCAAAAAATCACAGTGAATCCAGGTTTATTGCCCCAAACTAATGCCTACTGATGCTATGTAGTAAGGGATTAATTACCCTATTTTATTGCCACTATGAGTATGTCCCACTACCTTATAAGCATATATAGAATAATACCTTTCTATAAATATTTAAACACATAAGGTGACTAATTTATAAAAATCACACACAATTACATAACACACATTATATACAAACATTCCAGTGAGCTCATGTGAACATTGCAAGATAAATTATTAGTATTTCAATTCTATATTAATATGAATTGTATGAAGTCAAACATTATTACACATTAGTGGCAATTCTTCAGTTCTACCATGCTATGTAGATAGAGTTACTCATTACAATTTCAGGATAAACATTAAGTATGTAAATCCAAAGAAATATAATAATATTTAAAAAAACATGCAAATATTTCTAGACCTCAAGCCCATTCCTGCTCTAACAGGTGTCTGCCCAGGGACGGATCCAGAGTCTAGTCTCGGGAGGGGCACTGGCAGAAAATATGTTTTTTTGCGGGCAATTTATCAGGGAAATGGCTGGTGTTGGAGCTTCAATCATCCTGGCACCATGGTTGTTATGGTGTCAGGATGATTGAAGCGCATTATTTCTAATATTACATTGTTATATAAAATGAAATAATTCAGCTCACCATAATGCAGAATCAGTGGGAGCCCTGAGAGTATCACTTGCCACTGTAGCCTGCCACCAGATGCGGATTGTCACTTGCCATACCCACCTGCCACATGTTGCGGACTGTCAGTTGCCACCTTTGCCTGCCGCCAGATGCGGATAGTCACTTGCCACGTCACCTGCCACAAGTTGCGGACTGTCACTTGCCACGTCACCTGTCACACGTTGTGGATTGTCACTTGCCACCGTCGCCTGCCACCAGATGCAGATTGTCACTTGCCACGTCACCTGTCACACGTTGCGGATTGTCACTTGCCACCGTCGCCTGCCACCAGATGCAGATTGTCACTTGCCACGTCACCTGTCACAAGTTGCAGACTGTCACTTGCCACATCACCTGTCACAAGTTGCGCACTGTCACTTGCCACGTCACCTGTCACACGATGCAGATTTTCACTTGCCACCGTCGCCTGCCACCAGATGCGGATTGTCACTTGCCACGTCACCTGTCACCAGATGAGGATTGTCACTTGCCTTGTCACCTGTTACAAGTTGCGGATTGTCACTTGCCACGTCACCTGTCACAAGTTGCGGATTGTCACTTGCCACCATCGCCTGCCACCAGATGCGAATTGTCACCTGCCACAAGTTGCGGATTGTCACTCGCCACCGTCGCCTGCCACCAGATGGGGATTGTCACTTGCCACGTCACCTGTCACAAGTTGCGGATTGTCACTTGCCACACGTTGCGGATTATCACTTGCCACCGTTGCCTACCACCAGATATGGATTGTCACTTGCCACGCCACCTGCCACACGTTGTGGACTGTCACTTGCCATCGCCTGCTACCAGATGCGGATTGTCACTTGCCACGTCACCTGTCACAAGTTGCGGACTGTCACTTGCCAGGTTCACCTGCCACACGTGGCGGACTGTCATTTGCCACCTTCGCCTGCCACCAGATGTGGATTGTCACTTGCGACGTCACCTGCCACACGTTGCGGATTATCACTTGCCACTGTCGCCTGCCACCAGATGCGGATTGTCACTTGCCATGTCACCTGTCACAAGTTGCAGATTGTCACTTGCCACATCACCTGCCACACAGTGCAGATTGTCACTTGCCACCATCGCCTGCCACCAGATGCGGATTGTCACTTGCCACGTCACCTGTCACAAGGTGTGGACTGTCACTTGCCACATCACCTGCCACACGTTGCAGATTGTCACTTGCCACATCACCTGCCACACGTTGCGGATTGTCACTTGCCACCGTCGCCTGCCACCAGATGTGGATTGTCACTTGCCATGTCACCTGCCACACATTGTGGCTTGTCACTTGCCACCGTCACTTGCCACGTCGCTGTCACTCGTTGCCGATTGTCTCTTGCTGTGTCCCAGAGTCAGGCAGCAGAGAGATGATGTAATCTCTCTGCTGCCCGCGGCTGCCTGCACAGTGAGGGCGGAACTGCAGGGGCAGGCAGTAAGAGATGATGTCGGATTCCCCTACAAAATCTGTTTCTTGGCTCTTGGCTGAGATCGGAATTCCGCCCCTCCAGCCCTCTGCACCTCTGCTCCTCCGACTCTCCCCCGAATGCTAATCATCCTTCTACTGCCCCTGTGCGCGTCAGGTGATATTGTCGGACTAATAATGATGACATAATAGGGACCGCGGGGGGAACTTCCAGTGTCTGTACCGAAATAGGTTTCCCCAGAAAACCGGGGATGTGCATGGGGCGGGGGTGGTAGAAGGATTATTAGCATTTGGGGGAGAGACTGAGTAGGAGGAGCAGCAGTGCAGGGGGCTGGAGGGGCGGAGTTCCGATCTCAGCCGAGAGCCAGGGGAAACAGATTTTGTTGGGGAAACCGATCTCGGCACACCGGCCTGCCCGCTCTCTCACCCGCATCTAATTTATCGGGGGGGGAATTGCCACGTTGCCCCCCTGGTTCCCCCCCGTGTCTGCCTAGACAGTATGCTCTTAGCACTCCTTTGGGAGCTGGTAGATATATTAACGTTCCATTGAAGTGTATTTATTAGTTAGACATAAGCCAAGAAGAAAGAGAGATATGTCTTTATAGATCACAAACATGTCTATCATATACAGGTGCTTGTTTTCAATATTAGGAAATTAAATTACTGTCTTGGTTAGTGATGGTATTACCACCAAATTTGTGATTCCACATTAATGTTGTTTTTCAGATGTTGCCATACTGCATTCTCTCCATTTAATAAAGTCCCCATGGTGATATAGTACATTCATTACAGTGTAGTCATCCACCATGTAGCTGTCATATATGAACACGCCAACCACATCCAAGGCCAGAACAATTTTTGGAAGAAATCTATACTTGGATGTGGCTGCCATAACTATATGCTGGGTGACTACATGCTATTGCAGGTATAAGCCTCAGCTATGTATGCTACATACACTATATTACCAAAAGTTTTGTGACGCCTGCCTTTACACACACATGAACTTTAATGCCAGTCTTAGTCCATAGGGTTCAATATTGAGTTGGCCCACCCTTTGCAGCTATAACAGCTTCAACTCTTCTGGGAAGGCTGTCCACAAGGTTTAGGAGTGTGTCTATGGGAATGTTTGACCATTCTTCCAGAAGCGCATCTGTGTGGTCATTTTTGCTGTGTGCTTTGGGTCATTGTCATGTTGGAAGCTGAACCTTCCCATTGACAACTTTTTGGCAGAGAGCAGTAAGTGCTCCAGCAGTCCCTGCTGCAGAGAAATACCCCCGTAACATGATATTACTGTAGGAATGGTGTTATTTTGATGGCAAGCTGTATTGGATTTCTGCCAGACATATTATTTGGTATTGAGGCCAAAAATTTAATTTTAGTCTCATCTGACCATAACACCTTTTTCCATGTGGCCTCAGAATCTTCAAGGTGCGTTTTGGCAAAGCTCAGTCGCAATTGCATGTGGCCTTTCTTGCAACCCTCCCATACAAGCCACATTTGTGGAGAATTTGTGATATTGTTTTCACATGCACACAATGACCACTCTTTGCCATAAATTGCTGCAACTGCTTCAGAGTTGCTGTAGGCCTCTTGGTAGTCTCTCTTACAAGTTTTCCTCCTGGATCTTTCATCCAGTTTGGTGCTACATCCTGATTCAGGGAGGGTATGTGTTGTACCAAATATCTTCCACGTCTTAATAATAGACTTCACTGTGCTTCTATCAGACTCCTACTTACCAGACCGGTGAGTCCGCTTGGGCAGAGAGTAGGCTCCCTTACGCGTCCGACTCGCGGCCCCTGGTAAGGTAACAGGAAGCACAGGAGTGCGGAGTGGTATGAGAGCCTGTGAACTAGAGTCCAGATGCTGGTGGAATAGCAGTCTATGAACAGCAGGTGCAGGCTGGAACACAGGCGATGAGACTGAGCAGGATGGTCAGGAGACAGGCTGGGTTCGGCAACAGACGGGCAACAAGGTACAATAGGAGCAGGCAGAAGCGGAGTCAAACAGGCCAAGGTCGGGTACAGGCAGCAAGAAGGGGAATCCAAGGGCAATCCGGGTCGTCAGGAGATCAGGTAAACAGGAAGACAAGACAGGAAACAGGAACTTCGGCACAGGAAGCTGATGATCAGGCAGCACTGAACAGAGTGCCTGACAAACTTAAATAGGCCAGCTTGCTCACAGGCACTCCCTCTGGTGGCCAATCCCATGACCAGCAAGGTGAGCTCTCTGACAGTGCCCCCTCCCCAAGGGCAGCCTCCGGATGCCCAGCCGGGCCAACCTGGAGGCATGAACATTTCTGAAAGTCTGCAAAAGTTCCGGGGCATGCAAATTGTTTTCTGGTTCCCAGGAATTGTCCTCCGGACCATACCCCTTCCATTTGATAAGATACTGTATTTGATTGCGCCTTTTCCTACAGTCCAGGATAGCCTCGATTTCAAACTCCTCCTCGTTATTGATCATAACAGGCTTAGGAGGACTGGTACTACGGTTGGGGAAAGGATCAGGAGCGACCGGTTTCAGTAAGGACACATGGAAAACCGGGTGTATTTTGAAGGAGTCCGGCAGACTGAGCTCGTACGCTACGTTGTTTATTTTTCTTCTCACCGAGAAGGGTCCCATGAATTTAGGCCCTAGTTTCCTAGAAGGGCAAGCCATTTTTAAGTTAGTTGTGGACAGCCATACTTGATTGCCAGGTTCCAGGATAAGCTCCCCGCGCCTCTTCTTGTCGAACGTCTTTTTATAAGAAGCCTGGGATTGGGCCATTGTTTCCTGCAGAAGTTTGTTGTTGGTAGAGAAGAATTCCAATGTCTCGGTCACTGCAGGGAGGGAACATTCAGGTATTGAGCTGGGTAGAAAGGAGGGATGAAATCCATAATTGGCAAAAAATGGCGTCTGGTTGATGGCTGAGTGCAGGGAGTTATTGTATGAAAACTCCGCAACTGGTAGCAGAGAAACCCAGTCATCCTGGGAAAAGGCAGAGAAACAACGGAGGTATTGCTCCAAGGTTTGGTTGGTTCTCTCCGTCTGGCCGTTTGTCTGAGGGTGATAGGCTGAAGAGAACGCTAACTCAATTTCGAGGGAACCACACAATGCCTTCCAGAACCTGGAGGTGAATTGGACACTACGGTCCGAGACGATATTAGAGGGAACCCCATGTAATCTCACAATTTCTTTAATGAAGATCTTCGCCGTTTCCACGGCTGAGGGTGTGCCTTTCATAGGCAAGAAGTGAGCCATTTTTGACAATCTATCAATTATGACAAAGATGGTAGAGAAGCCTTCGGATGGGGGCAGTTCCACAATGAAATCCATCGCGATCATTTTCCAAGGTCTGTCAGGGATGGGCAAGGGTTTCAGTAAGCCCCAGGCCTTCGTCCGAATATTCTTGCTTCGGGCACATGTGTGGCAGGAACTGACGTAATTCCTACAGTCCTCGGCCAACTGTGGCCACCAAAAGGTGCGCTGCACCAGTTCGGTTGTCTTCTGAGCCCCGAAGTGCCCAGCCAACTTGTGGTCATGGCAAAGCTCTAGTACTGGTACCCTAAGGCTCTCAGGAACCATGATCTTCTCCTTATGCCAGAGTAAACCATCTCTTAGGCTGGTCTCAGTGGGTTGGGGTATAGTTGTGGAAGCTTGCCTTATTCTGGAGATTAAATCCCCCTGAAGTAATAAAAAATTTCCTGCAGGCAGGATAGTGTCCGGAGGGACGGTTTCTTTGGAGTCATGGAACATTCGTGAGAGAGCGTCTGGTTTGATGTTTTTGGAGCCGGGTCTGTAGGTAATATGAAATTGAAAGCGAGAGAAGAAGAGCGCCCATCTGGCTTGTCGCGGTTTTAGTCTCTTGGCAGATCTCAAATATTCCAAGTTCTTGTGGTCCGTGTAGATTAGAATAGGATGTACAGCACCCTCCAAAAGATAGCGCCACTCCTCCAGAGCCGTCTTGATGGCCAGAAGCTCCCGGTCTCCTACATCGTAGTTTCTTTCAGACACCGATAATTTGCGAGAAAAAAAAGCTATTGGAAACAGAAGGGCCTTGGGGCCCTGACGTTGGGAGAGTACAGCTCCTACTGCGACCTCTGAGGCGTCAACCTCCAACACGAATGGCAAGGCAGAGTTAGGGTGTTTGAGGATGGAGGCCGACGTGAATAATCCTTTTAATTTTTCAAAGGCCAATTGAGCCCTAGGGGTCCAGCAGAATCGGGTTCCTTGTCTTGTTAATTCAGTAATGGGGGCGATGATCTTGGAAAAGTCTCTGATGAATTTCCTATAGAAATTGGAAAATCCAACGAAGCGTTGGACCCCCTTCTTGTCCGTAGGTGCGGGCCAGTCCAGGATGGCGGACACCTTTTGAGGGTCCATTTTAATACCTTCCACTGAAATGATGAGCCCCAGGAATTGGATGCATTGGAGTTCAAATTCACATTTATCGAGTTTAGCATACAGCCCGTGTTGCCTGAGCCGGGCGAGGACATTCCGGACGTGCCTGCGATGATCAGTCAGTGATGATGAGAAAATGAGAATGTCATCGAGGTAGACGATGACGTAGAGATCCAAAAATTCCCGGAAGATGTCGTTCACAAAATGTTGGAATGTGGCTGGGGCATTGCATAGACCGAAGGGCATAACGCAATACTCGAAATGCCCAAAACGAGTGCGAAAAGCGGTTTTCCACTCGTCCCCCTCCCGGATACGGATTAAATTACAGGCTCCGCGAAGATCCAGTTTTGTGAAGACGGTTGCCGTTCCTAGCCTCTGGAATAATTCAGGCACCAGGGGTAAGGGGTAGCGATTCTTGATCGTTATCCGATTTAATTCCCGGTAGTCGATACATGGCCGAAGGGAATGATCTTTTTTTTCCACAAAGAATATGCCTGCGCCGGCCGGAGATGTGGACGGGCGGATGAACTTTTTCTTTAAATTCTCATCAAGGTATTGTTTTAGTGTATCCAATTCCTGCTCAGTCAATGGAAAGATCCTACCGAAGGGTACTTCGGTTCCAGGTAGCAGCTCTATAGGGCAATCATAGGGCCTGTGTGGCGGTAGAGTCTCAGCAACTTTCTTGCTGAATACATCAGAGAAATCTCGGTAGGGTTCTGGGATGGCTTGGTGTGATTTGGTTTCAGGGTGTAGGCCGAGGAGTTGAGGTATCTCATGGGCCATTCTTGGCAGGCAATGTTGTTGGCAATAATCAGACAGAAACTCCACTTTCCCAGAAACCCAGTTGATATGGGGGTTATGGCCCAGCAACCACGGCATGCCCAGGATGACAGGGAACAGAGGAGAGGAAATGACATCTAAACGGAGGAATTCCTGGTGTTGAGAGTTTATAGTAGCTATTATAGGGATAGTCTCTTGAATGACAGGACCGGAACGGAGGGCGGAACCGTCTGCAAGATGAACAGCCAGGCTCTGGGTCTTGAGTCGGAGTGGGATATCATGCTGAGCTGCAAAGGCCTGGTCCATGAAGCAGCTGCATGCTCCGGAATCAACGATGACTGGAACTTGGATAGCCTTTCCGGGAAGCTGCAAAGTGACAGAGATGGTAAGGTGAGTACTAGGTTTTGGCATGATAGTAGCACATATACGAGCAGAAGAACGACACTTACGCGTCTTGTTGGGGCAGACGCTGGCGTAGTGCCCAGGTTCCCCACAGTAGAGGCATAGGTTAAGGTTACGTCTTCGTAACTTCTCTTCGGGAGTCAAGGAAGGACGGAGCAGACCAAGCTGCATAGGCTCTGATGTGTCGAAAACTGGAGAGGTTGGAGGAGCCAAAGGCCTACTAGGAGGACTGGGAACCTGTGGAAGCATCCAAGTGGGTCGATAGGCACTGGTAGACCTTTCGGTGCGTCGTTCTCTCAGACGACGGTCAATTTGGATTGAGAGGTTAATTAATTCTTCCAGGGTCTGAGGTATCCCAACCCGTGCTAACTCGTCCTTGAGTGGATCGGACAAACCCATTCTAAAGTGATGACGCAGAGCCGCGTCATTCCATGCCGTATCGGAACTCCAGCGCCTAAATTCAACGGCATAGTCCTCCGCTGCCCTGCGGCCTTGCCGAAGGGAGTGCAGGGAAGCTTCAGCAGAAGCGGTTAGTTGAGGATCCTCATAAAGTTGAGACATCGCCAAGAAGAAGGCGTCCAGACTTTCCAGGGCATCCGACTTTTGTTCCAGAAGGTGATGGGCCCAGGTTTGAGGCTCACCGGACAACAGGGAAATAACAAAGCCCACTTTGGTAGCTTCTAGGGAGAAGGTCCGAGGCTGCAGAGCAAAATAGAGACTACATGCATTTCGGAATGCACGGTATTTACTACGGTCTCCAAAAAATCTCTCCGGTATAGGTACTTTGGGCTCTGGAGGGAGCATGACTACGGAGGGTGCCCCGGTTGCAGACGAAGTCCCCTGAGGATTGGTAGGTGCAGACAGGGCCTGAACACGTTCCTCTAGTCGGGTATAGCCATCCTGTAAACTTTTGACTGCTTGGGTTAATCCTGCCAAGTGTCTGCAAAGTTCGTCCATAGGGGAGGCCCCCTGCCCGGACTCGGTCATGGCTGCCTGATACTATCAGACTCCTATTTACCAGACCGGTGAGTCCGCTTGGGCAGAGAGTAGGCTCCCTTACGCGTCCGACTCGCGGCCCCTGGTAAGGTAACAGGAAGCACAGGAGTGCGGAGTGGTATGAGAGCCTGTGAACTAGAGTCCAGATGCTGGTGGAATAGCAGTCTATGAACAGCAGGTGCAGGCTGGAACACAGGCGATGAGACTGAGCAGGATGGTCAGGAGACAGGCTGGGTTCGGCAACAGACGGGCAACAAGGTACAATAGGAGCAGGCAGAAGCGGAGTCAAACAGGCCAAGGTCGGGTACAGGCAGCAAGAAGGGGAATCCAAGGGCAATCCGGGTCGTCAGGAGATCAGGTAAACAGGAAGACAAGACAGGAAACAGAAACTTCGGCACAGGAAGCTGATGATCAGGCAGCACTGAACAGAGTGCCTGACAAACTTAAATAGGCCGGCTTGCTCACAGGCACTCCCTCTGGTGGCCAATCCCATGACCAGCAAGGTGAGCTCTCTGACAGCTTCTAGGCATTGATAAAGCCTTCAAAATATTTTTGTATCAATCACCTGGCTTGTGCCTGTCCACAACTTTATCCCAGAGATCTTTTGACAGTGCCCTGCCACCCAAAGTTGATTGTTTGCTTCAGTTGCACTACCAGGGACTGAAATGCTCCAGGAAAGCTCTTTTAATGCTGAGCTAATCAAAATGATCAAAGCTGATCACAGTCGAAAAGTCAAATGGCTTTGTGTGCCATTGAGAATATGATTAGCTACACTGGATTGAGTTTACAAGTCATTTTTAGGAGGAGGTTGTCCTTTTTCCAACTCATTGATTCTGTTTTTGAATTTTTAAAAAATTTCTCTGACATTTTGGTGTTATATCTTTCACTTGGATGTTATAAGTTATCCAGTAAATACAGCTGGATAAAACAAAAACAGTGTCTATATTAATTTCAAGTTGCAAAGCAACAATATGTGATTATTTTAAAGGGGAGTGATTCTTTTCTACACCCACTGTATGCTTTATCTAAATAGATATATCACCATTGGGACTTTATTGCTGTCAGGGCTGTGGCTCAGCCCTTACTTCTCTTAACTGGCTGCTCAGCAGTTGGCTAATTGCCAGCTCCTATCTCTCCACAGTTACTTAGCTGTTGATGATATCCTGCTCGTCAGTCCTGCCTACTTAAGCCGTCCAGTCCAGAGGAGCTCTGCCTTCGCCTTGGTCAACATCACAGAAACTGAGACACTCTCCTGCGATCCTGTTCAAGACTTGCTTTGCTGACATCCCTTCTGGCTCCAGATCCTGCTTGCTGTTCCACTACATTTGATCCCTGACTTCTGTCTTGACTGACTAGCCGTTACTGAACTTTGGCTATGTTTTGACAATGTTTGTTCTTTTTACTTTTATTATTAAACAAGCGTGATTTAACTGTACTTCTGTCTCGGCCTGATTTCATGGTTTCTGACAACTGCATATTGAGGACGTGGTATAACAACATATGATAAACATATGATAACATATGATAATATTAATGTGGAATCACTAAGCTGGTGGCACTACCATCAGTCACTAGCAGAGCATTTTGCATGGTAAATGTTGAAAGCAAGCACTAGTTGAATATATCGTAGATGTAAGCTCTAATAGGCAGGGCCCTCTGATCCCTCCTGTATTGAATTGTATTGTAACTGTACTGTCTGCCCCATGTTGTAAAGCGCTGAGCAAACTGTTGGAGCTATATAAATCCTGTATAATAATAATAATAGATGTACCTGGGATCTGTATAGATTTAATGAATATACTCCAATGGAAATTTAACATCACTAAGAGTTCCCAAAGGTGTGCTAGGAGGATTTTGTCTATGCAAACACCTGTTGGAGCAGGCCTGGGCTTTATATCTATAAAGATTTGCATTGATTTTGAATACTGTCATTTCCATTGAGATTTACATACTTGATGTTCATCTTGAAACTGTACGGAGTAACTATCTACAACCCCAGTTCTCAAAAAGTTGGAACGATTGTGTAAGATCTACATAAAAACAGAATGTAATGATTTTCAAATCTTATATACCCATATTTTATTCACAACAGAAAATATATCAAATGTTTAAACTGAGAAATCTTAAGAACAAAAAAAAAAGGGTCATTTTGAAATTGATGGCAGCAACGCGTCTCAAAAAAATTCAGACAGGACACAAAAAGCTGGCATAGTAAGTAGTACTAAGAAGGAAGAGCTGGGATAGCATTTATTTATTTTTACCTGGTATAAATGGCACCAACCATGTAATAAAATTGGTAAATTTATGACAGCTGCCCTGAAACACAGTAATATTTACTGATCAAAAGATAAATTAGGCGCTATACTACATAAATTACGTCACCTGCGTTCCATGGGTATATCAGCAGCGATCCAACCTCAATAATAGTGGCAGTGATGTCATCTAGGGGGATCACATGTCATCTCTCAGAAATACTCTGCAAATGGAAGATTCTAAATATTATTTAGGTCGGTTCGCTGGTGATATACCCGTGGAACGCAGGTGACGTCATGTTCATTCGTCAGTGGAACACATGCCGAAGTTTGGTAAGACAGACGGCGCCTTTGTCTGCACTATCTGGTGGTAGAGTTTGAATTGAATATAAAAAAAGCACACAGATATGCTGATCGAGCTGGTGCCCGTCTGTGCACTCTGAAGTGTAAGCGTATACTATTGGGGGAAGTGTTTTAATTAAGGGAAAGTTTAATAAAACTGTGTTGCACGATTACCCTGTCATTTGTTTTTTTTTGGGTGATTGGTGCACATCCTTTGCTGGGAGAACATCCCTATGAGATGAAGATGATTTGGAGTTCCATGCTGGTCATCTTGGCTGTATAAAAATGCATGTTGGTCCAGTGGGCCTCAGGCCTCTGGTGAGTGCAATATTAGCATCACTGGTGCATACCTACCAACATTTTGAGATGGGAATGAGGGACACCTACTATCAAACCTATGTATGCCCTGCCACACCCCCTTAAAGGAGAATGAACCAAAAAAAAGTTAATCAAATCCACAAGGGTTTTTTTTTAACCACTACTATTCCTTTATATGGGCTTTTAAAATTTACAAATGCAGCAATTTAGAATTTGGATGAAAGGGAAACACTTGTTGAAAGATAAAAAGTGAATTTTATACATAACTATATGAGGGACAGATGAGGGGGGAAGAGGGACAGAGGGACATTACTCCAAATCAGGGACAGTTGAGAGCTATGCTGGTGGTGGAGCACTTTGCCTGTAGCTGTGTTTTATCACTTCACAAAGCAGCATGGTGGAAGGGATGAATTAGAAGAATTGCAGGTATTTGGATTTTTTGTGTTGGAACAGTTTTGAGAAGGACTTTTAGTTTGTTCCATTTCATTTAATTAAAAAAAATAAAAATATTTTTGAACAACAGAAAAAGGGGACACTCTTAAGAGCACAGACACAGGAGGCTGCGCACCCCAAAATATATATATGGAAAACGGGAAACCCCCTAACGGGGCTTTACTGCAGCCAATAATGTGGTGTAATCCAATTCCAAATGCAGTAGATAGACAAGAGATTTTGTTGATATAAAACGAATTTTACTTAGTGCATTCTGACATATACAAGTCAGGACATGAACTAGAATGTAACATAAGTCAGGAAGCAATGTACAGTACAGTCAACCATGGGCAACAAAAAGTAGAACAGCATAAATTGTTAAGTCGTGAGATCCTGACGCGTTTCGACCCCAATGGGTCATCTTCAGAGGATAGGTGGTTTGACAACTGTGGGGATGTAAACATACATCAAAAAATCTTTCAAAAACAAAACAGAACCAAACAATATATCTATATCTGCATGAGCAAGTCCATATGTTATAACGTTACCAGTCAGAATTGCTCTTGAATGGTTGTAGACGGCCAGAGTGTGAGGGAGTTGCCCTCTCATGTGTCTCCAATTTCCCAGGCGATGGGTCGGTCCCCCAAGAGAGCGGAAATCGCGCACACATACCTTACGAGGGATCACACAATGAATAACCCCCAAATCATGGAGGGGAGGAGGGGCATGCGCTGCACCTGCAGGGGGTAATAAAGTACTAAATATAAATAAGACTTTTAAGTCAAGAGGTTTTCACCCCTCGGGCAATGAGGGGAAATATCGTATTACCATAATTTTATGCCATAATTTTTAAAGATATTGACAGGTGCAGGTTGGGAGTGGGTCCATGGATACAGCATGCAAAGAACAGGAAAACAAAGTGATATGAGGAAAAGGTGGGGGGGGAGGGAAAACAGGGAAAAGAGAGGGGGGGGGAGAGGAGGAAAGACCGTGAGGTATGAAGTGTGAATAGGAGAGAAAAAGAAAGAAAGAGAAGCCCAGAGGGTGCAACAAGGGTGATGGAAAGCGAAGACATGAAAAGTGGCAGAATTGCATGCATGCATGTATGGGCCAGTGCCCAACAAACACAAATATAGAGACCTGAGGAATCGTGAGGATCGTGATGTGTGCGTGAATGGTGAGAGGCCAAGGGATCATAAGGTGTAGGGAAGGCCCGGCCCGCCCGCCGGCCGGGAGGGAGGGGGGTGGGGAGTGGAATGAGAAACAGGAAAGAAGGAGAGAAAAAAAAAAAAAAAAAAAGGGGAGAAAGGGGGGAAAAGCAAGTGAAGTGATAGGGAGACATCAGTGATAAAGTGCTGGGGTGAGTGCAGAGCAAAGCCAAACAAACGACCAAGAAAATGAATAACAGAAAGTGGGAAAGATATGGGTGAAGGGGGAGTGAGCGCGTGTAGGAAAATGAATAAGTGAATAAATGTATGCGTGAAAAAAATGGCCTTACGTGTAGGGCATGATTGATCAAGACAACTTGAACAGAGTTCTGAAGAGTTTGAAGTATATGAGAAAAAGATTGATTATTAATTGATACAGATAAGACAAATAGAAGTTATAGTATGAAAGGAGAAGCAGTAAGGAAGTACATAGGTTCTTACCGGTTAATGTGTGAGGCTACAACACGGGGGCGTAGGAAGGGACCAATGAGTCCCACTAAGCCCCCTTGTAGCCTAGGTATTTTATAAGGATACTGATTAGGCAAAAATGTTGCAGGTGCAGGCAATTATCCCCTCCCATGTCCGGTCCTCCAATGGGGGAAAAAAAGCGCCGCATCGGCGGCGCTCGCTGTGTGGTCCCCCCGGCGTTCCGGAGGAGTAGTCCTCCTGGGTCCACCATCGCCTCCGCCGCAAGTGCGCAGGCGCCGTGACATCACGCGCACGCGCTGCAGGTCGCACGCGCGCGAGCACGGCACCCGGAAGGGATCCGGAATGCCGCTGGCAAGGAAGGAGATAGCGCCCAATACAGGTGCCGCCACCTGGTGGGCGCTTGGGGAGACGCCGGGCCTTTGCGTCTCCCCACCCTGCCAGGAAGGCATGTGTGACACGGCCCCACCCCCTCAAAAAAGGGGACACGACCGGCCAAAGGCGATAACCTTAGGGTATCTCAGCCTGGGAAAACAGGAGCGGGAGGAGAGGGAAAAAATCCATAACGGGTTATTACGAGGCCGTGGTTGAAACTTCTAAAATACAGAGGATCATCAGTTGGCCAGGGAATGTATAATCTGCACAAAGCCACTGCCACAATATAGTTAGTAAAATTGCTAGTACAACATAACATGGTAAATCTTAATTCGAAAGAAACTGTGAACTGTCTTTCCTGTGAGATGGTGTTCCCAAAGAGTCTACATAATTTGAGTTACAAGGGAATGCGAGTTCCGGGTGCCGTGCTCGCGCGCGTGCGACCTGCAGCGCGTGCGCGTGATGTCACGGCGCCTGCGCACTTGCGGCGGAGGCGATGGTGGACCCAGGAGGACTACTCCTCCGGAACGCCGGGGGGACCACACAGCGAGCGCCGCCGATGCGGCGCTTTTTTTCCCCCATTGGAGGACCGGACATGGGAGGGGATAATTGCCTGCACCTGCAACATTTTTGCCTAATCAGTATCCTTATAAAATACCTAGGCTACAAGGGGGCTTAGTGGGACTCATTGGTCCCTTCCTACGCCCCCGTGTTGTAGCCTCACACATTAACCGGTAAGAACCTATGTACTTCCTTACTGCACTCACCCCAGCACTTTATCACTGATGTCTCCCTATCACTTCACTTGCTTTTCCCCCCTTTCTCCCCTTTTTTTTTTTTTTCTCTCCTTCTTTCCTGTTTCTCATTCCACTCCCCACCCCCCTCCCTCCCGGCCGGCGGGCGGGCCGGGCCTTCCCTACACCTTATGATCCCTTGGCCTCTCACCATTCACGCACACATCACGATCCTCACGATTCCTCAGGTCTCTATATTTGTGTTTGTTGGGCACTGGCCCATACATGCATGCATGCAATTCTGCCACTTTTCATGTCTTCGCTTTCCATCACCCTTGTTGCACCCTCTGGGCTTCTCTTTCTTTCTTTTTCTCTCCTATTCACACTTCATACCTCACGGTCTTTCCTCCTCTCCCCCCCCCCTCTCTTTTCCCTGTTTTCCCTCCCCCCCCACCTTTTCCTCATATCACTTTGTTTTCCTGTTCTTTGCATGCTGTATCCATGGACCCACTCCCAACCTGCACCTGTCAATATCTTTAAAAATTATGGCATAAAATTATGGTAATACGATATTTCCCCTCATTGCCCGAGGGGTGAAAACCTCTTGACTTAAAAGTCTTATTTATATTTAGTACTTTATTACCCCCTGCAGGTGCAGCGCATGCCCCTCCTCCCCTCCATGATTTGGGGGTTATTCATTGTGTGATCCCTCGTAAGGTATGTGTGCGCGATTTCCGCTCTCTTGGGGGACCGACCCATCGCCTGGGAAATTGGAGACACATGAGAGGGCAACTCCCTCACACTCTGGCCGTCTACAACCATTCAAGAGCAATTCTGACTGGTAACGTTATAACATATGGACTTGCTCATGCAGATATAGATATATTGTTTGGTTCTGTTTTGTTTTTGAAAGATTTTTTGATGTATGTTTACATCCCCACAGTTGTCAAACCACCTATCCTCTGAAGATGACCCATTGGGGTCGAAACGCGTCAGGATCTCACGACTTAACAATTTATGCTGTTCTACTTTTTGTTGCCCATGGTTGACTGTACTGTACATTGCTTCCTGACTTATGTTACATTCTAGTTCATGTCCTGACTTGTATATGTCAGAATGCACTAAGTAAAATTCGTTTTATATCAACAAAATCTCTTGTCTATCTACTGCATTTGGAATTGGATTACACCACATTATTGGCTGCAGTAAAGCCCCGTTAGGGGGTTTCCCGTTTTCCATATAAAAATATTTTTGATTTTATATTTTGCATTGTTTCAAGAATGGGACACTTATTCACGTATGTTTTACATGATACTGCTGATATATAACATTTGCAGTGTCTCTTTGGAGGTTGTAAACATTTGTTTGAAGGTTAATATTATTGATTCACAATTTATTGTATAACAATACATCTTTATGATATTTGTTAGTGTGTTTAAGGTCTCTATCACATATGGTTTGAAGCACTAAGTGTTTAAGGATTAATATAGAGTAATAGCTCCTACTTTATCTTTTGATCTGGAATAACATTTTGCAACTAATTATATTAAAAGATAAGTTCACCTTTGTAAAAATAAATATCGAAGAAAATGCACATCTTTTTTGCAGGTTAAAAAAAGTGCATGTATTATAATTTTTTTTTACTATGAGACTGCAAAGCATTGCAACCGTGATCAGCAATTTGCATGTGCTATGCAGAGACACTAAGCCCCGGTTCACACAGGGGCGACTTGTCAGGCAACCTAGCCGCCTGACAAGTCGCGTCCCGTTCTGTAATACGGAACTGTTCTAAAAGGAGCGACGCAAGTCGCTCCGACTTAGAAAAAGGTTCCTATACTATTTTTGGGGCGACTTCAGGCGACTTGCATTGACTTCTATACAGAAGTCGTTTTGCAAGTCACCGTTGAAGTCGTGTGCAGGTCGCCTCTGTGAGTCGGCCTGCAGGTCGCCTCTGTGAGTCGGCCTGCAAGTCGTGTTGCCCCTGTGTGAACCGGCAGTAAGCATAGAAAACTGAAGGCCAGCCCCCTTGAGGCTAAAACCATTCCCACCTTACACCTATGTAGTTGTAGCAAGCATTCCAAAGAGAAAATGATACCATGGAGAGGGCTGTGTCCCTAAATGGACTCTGAGAAAAGGATTTTACAGTGAGAACAAAAATCCTATTTTCTCTATCGTCTATTGAGGGACACAGCTTGGCAACTGAGGGATTTTCAAAAGCAGTCTAAACTGAGGAGCGGGCACACAAAAACAACACAGGCGAACAAGCCCAACTAGAAAATAAACAAAGGGCAATAAATAGTTGCTTGTAGAACCTTTTAGGCCTCTTTCACACGAGGGATCCGTATGTCCGTTTTTCATCCTTCCGTTTTCGGATGAAAAACGGACATACATTTATCCCTATGGAGCGTCGGATGTCAGCGGTGACATGTCCGCTGACATCCGACCCGCTCCGATCCGAAAAGTGTAACCGAGGAAAACCCTACTTTTCCATCTGTTTTCGGATTGGATCGGGTGACGACGGACACTACGGTCCGTCATCACCCGATCCCCCATAGGGGAGAGCGGCGCTCTGACAGGTCCGTCGCTGCACACTGTGCTAGTGCCTGAAACAGGGAAGGCAGCACAATATCATTATTAGATGAAAAACTCTTTGGGGTAAAAAGGAGATTCTTAAGCCGGCCATAGACAGCTGAACCGGCCCCAGATTCGAAACAAGTATGGGCAGGCTGAATTTACCCAAGTTGATTGATCATCTTGGGTACAGCCAGCCTGCCAGATTTTGCATGCGATTATTCCTAGCAGCTATTATAGCCATTAGCAATAATGGCTGTTTTCTCCCAGCGTAGACGGGAGTTAACAATGTCTGTGTTGATGAGGGCAATCAAGCAAATTTCTGTCCTGCAACCCGTGGTTGCAGGAAAAAAATTTGCTCCATCTATGGCTAGCCTTAGTCTCAAAACCTTTGATTCTAAGCTCCTTGAGGGCAGGGACTGATATGAATGTGCAATATACCGTATATATAAAGCGCTGTGTAAATTGGTGGCGCTATATAAGTACCTGTAATAAATAAAACAATCTCATCTTTTAGATCAGATGGGGTTCCCTACAGAACAATGCTGATAAACCCTCCTGGCCGAAGTGATAGCCACAAGAAAGGCTACCTTGCATGAAAACAATACCAAAGATGTCAGAAAGAAAGTGTTTGTAGTACAGACAACACTAGATTTAAATCCCAAGGTTGTACTGAAAGCCGCACAGGAGAAAGCCTCAAGAAACTCTGTTGTGAAAATAAGTTTTCCACGTCCAGTAATAAACCTATTGGAAAGTAGATTAAAAATGTTAGGCACGGTCAGAATTACTGAATACGGAACTACGGAAATACTTTTTTTCTCAGATCAAAGATTGGATCTTAAAAGTCCACAGAGCATTAGTTAACAGGCGAACAAGGTCAATTTACCACACTCTCTGAGTCTAATTTGAAGCCATGGGAATGACAGGAATGCTTTTTGGTTAGATCCTTCAAAGTAAATAAGGTAGAAGTTTCAGAAGAGGAAATGCATAAATCAGGGGACATCTCACAGTGCTACAGGACATCTGCAGTGTCTGTCATTGGGTCCCACATCTTGGAAACAAACCTGCCCAGCTTCTTGTTGAATTGAGACAATAGCAAGTCTAGGTGACAGGTCAATCCCCCAGCACATTGGAGAAACCAATCTCCTGGTTCAGACATTTTCTGTTGAGCAAATCTGCCTGCCAGCTTTCCATCCCAGGAATGTGTACTGTACAAGTTGCTGGAACATGAAACTGCCCAGAAAAGGACCCTACTTCTAACATCGCTGCAACGCTCCTGGTGCCCCCTTGATGACTGATGTAAGCCACAGCTCTGGCATTGTAGAACTTATTTAGGCTGTATGACCAGTCAGAAGAGGGGACCATTGAAATAAAAGGCTAATTGCTTATAATTCCAAGATGTTGATTGGAAACGTCAATTCCTTGACACCAACAACCCTGAAAAATGAGAGCCACAACTCCACCCCAACACAGAAGACTTGTGTCTGTCATGACAACTTTCCATTGCAAGGGGAGACAGTATCAGCCCTCAGACAAAAACAGAGACAGAAGTCACCATGACAGCGAAAACATGGTTTGAGGATGTAACCATATCACCTCATCTAGAGACAGACTGGATTTGTCCCATGCTGCGAGAATGTTCTGTTCTTGAGTAAAAATGATCAAATTGATAGCATCAATCCGAGCACTTGCATACAGCTGCACAGGGAAGACCAACATTTGGATAGAAGTTGCTGAACCGTATTCTCCAATTTCAGCAACTTCTCCCCGGGCAAGAAGACTTTTGTCTGAAGATTATCCAGGAGAAGGCCCAAGAACTCCATAAATTGAGATGAAATCATAGATGACTTCTTTCTGTTCATGATTCATTCATAGCCCCCCAAGATCTGCAGTATGAGTGACACACTGGAGTTCAAGGCCAGAGGTGTCTGCTCTCGTGGCAGCAGATCATCCAAGTATCTGATGACTAGAATACCTCTGAGATGAAGAAATCTCCACAATGAAGGGAGGCAAAAACTGACCAAATGGTTTCCGAAAATTTTTTTTTTTAACAATGTATGAAGGGCTTGAGAGCCTTTAAGTCCAAGATGGGACAAATGCCTCTTCTGGGTTTCAGAGTAGTAAAAAGGTTTGAGTAACAATCTGAAAACCTTTCAGGTGGGGGAACAGGAGCAGTAACCCCAAGTCAAAAATCCCTGAATGGCTGAGAGGAGGTCTGTCCTAATACACATGAGCTGGAGAACAGAGGCAATTTTTTATTTGGTTACCTTTTGATACTACCTCTTCCGTCCATACATCGCTATGCATGTTTTCCAGGTTCCCTTGGATTTCCATGGACGATTCAAACCCCCTGAGTCTGAGGGGATGGAAAAAGTCTTGTGAGTGCAGAAAGAGAAACCTGACTTGAAGGAGCCAATTTAATGATTAGATGAAGGATAGGAAGATGTTGACTTGCGTTGCTGATCCTTAGCTTTGCATGCCTGGAGTAAATCAATACTCCTCCCCCTTCCTGTGGCAATTTTAAATATTTTGTCCAGTGAAGAGCCAAAAAAGATGGTGTCGCGTGAAGGTTAGCTGTAATAAGACCTAGCTACACACCTGCTCTGCTGACCACCACTTAAGTAAAAGCACCCTGTAGATTTGAACATGAGAAGGGGTAACCCAAGGCATAGCCTGGCTAGCACTGAACACCATATCACATAGGAAGGTCAACACAACAAAACATCTGATCAATGCAATCCATAAATGTAAATATCAATGCCCACTGCAGCTAGGTCCCTGCATAGGGATTTTGACCAATCAGCTGTGAAAAAGCTGGTAAAAAGCAGTAGATGAACAAACCATTCTGTACAGCTGCATTACCACAGCTATCAGTCTAACTGGGCCAGCCATTAGCCACATCAAAGGTCGAGACATGACATCAGTTGGGTGGAGTCAATGTAAACCGCGAAAAATCCCCCAATTACATTCCACAACATTCCTCTGAGAGGAAAAGATACAAATCAGAGCCTGGTGCATGCACTAGCACCTTACTATGTGTTATAAAGTCCCAGCCAGAGAAGATGTTGACGAGAAATTTAAATGCCCAGCCAGCTACATCTGTTTCTGTGGTAAGTACAGACACAAAGCAAAGCAACATAAACAGAAACAATAATCCCCAGCAAAGCAAAGATCTCCATTAGTCATTTACAATAAGCAAGTCTTTAGGGACAGGGACAAGTGGAACGTCAAAGCAAGAACAGTATTATACTTAATGAACTAGCGAAAACCTGTACTCGTTGGCTAACTGGTGAGACTTCCAGGATCTGGCTTAAAACTACTAGTTAAAAAAGTCTTCCATTTCAAAAAAAAAAATATAGCAGAAGGGAAAAAACATCTATTCTCCTAAGGACGCTAAGCAAAAGTAAGGTTTGTGGTAGTCGGGGTTATGGTCTCAGGGGGACTGACCTTCAATTTTCTATGTGTCTAGTGTCCATTTCTCTTGTAGATGGCAGTGTACCCAGAGTTGCTTATTATCATCAAACTGTGTCCCTCAATGGACGATAGAGAAAATACATTTACTGACTTGCGAATATGATGAGAAAAATAAAAAAAAGAATGTAAAAATAATTTTTTGCTTTTGGATAGAGTGATTTAGAGGCCCATCAGTTTTTCTTTTTTGTTGTTTTTACTATTATACAACAGAAAAAATCTCCAAAGCAAGGAAAAGTCCCTTCTAAGGCAGTTGTCACGAGAACAGGTACGCTTGGCAAGGTGCTATTTAAAATAGATGAGACAGCAATGCACTACCAATTGTGCGTTACCATACATGTAGTAAAAGGTTACTACAGCACATCAATGTGAAGATGGCCTTAAGGTAGAATTCCAGCTTAACAGTGCCTAAAAATGTTCTCTACCCCCTTCTGCCTATCCTACCTACTTTGTGTAAAAAAGTGTATACTTACCTATTTTAGTCTGCTCAGGAGGGGGAGGGAACATTTTTAAGCATTGTTAGGGTTAGCCTGAAATTTTACTTTAATGTTTGGGTATTCCTTTAGAATTATAAAAATGTATTTTTATATACAACTTGTCATAGGTAACCGAATCTGTCTTCATATCAAACTCATGTCTTCCTGCCTACAGCAAAGAGTGAGTGGCAGCAATAGGAGCCAAGCAGGAGCTGCTACATACTGATGTGCTGACAGGAAACATGCTGACGGGAGGAGACAGCATATCATCCATATCAATGTGTTGCGGCTACTTAATTGTCCAATCCACAGGCTGTAGTCAGGGAGGTGACACCACTGTATTTCTGAACTGTAAAAAAATGTCATCATTTTGGCTGAGCTGTCACACAAAGTAATGTGAATCAAAGAAGTGGAAGCAAAAAATTACAAATTCTTCGTCAGACAAGATAGTTGTTTTATGTGCACTTCAGTGGCTTATTCAGCTGTTTGCCTGGAGTTCAGCTTTAAGGTTATGGGAAACAGCAAATGGAAGGCAGTCCACTGGAAATAAATGCATTCGCCAATAAATACATTATAAAAGCCTCCTGTGCTTTAATTGTACATCCACTTGAAAATTCCATCATAAATCACTCACCCCTTTAGCCTCATGGGCCATCTACAGGGTATTTACATCTGTTCTGCTGGAATGCACAGTGAAGGAACACAAACAGCCTCTGGTTAAATAAAATCAGGTAGAAGCTCCTTACAATAAAGGTTTGCAGTCTTAGATGCGCCATGCCTTAAAAGCTCTAGATGTCTTTCCTTGGGACCCTGTTTGGCAGTGCTCATAATATTTAATTGTACACAGAACCTGCAGCTGCTGCTGGTAATATCTCCATTAGAATTATTGCTATTGACTGTTTGTAAGTACAGTCATTTGATAAGAGTTGCTCAAAAATAAGCTGATTTTTTTTCTTAATGGTCTCTCCCTTGTAACAATCAGATCAGGTTAGCTGAAGTGAAAGCTCTGATACTATCTCTAGAGAACAAGCTGCAACATCTACTGATTTATTGGAGAAATAGATGCAGAGCAAAATGTTCCAAATGTCAACGTGGAACAAAACTCCCTTGATCAACATTAAAGTGATTAAAGTTATTTTTCATTTTTTTAACCACTTAAGCCCCGGACCATTTGGCTGGCAAAAGACCAGAGCAATTTTTGCGATTCGGCACTGCGTCGATTTAACTGACAATTGCGCCGTCGTGCGACGTGGCTCCCAAACAAAATTGACGTCCTTTTTTCCCCAAAAATAGAGCTTTCTTTTGGTGGTATTTGATCGCCTCTGCGGTTTTTATTTTTTTGCGCTATAAACAAAAAAAATAGCGACAATTTTGAAAAAAACGCATTCATTTTTACTTTTTGCTATGATAAATATCCCCCCAAAAATATATAAAAAAACATTTTTTTTCCCTCAGTTTAGGCCGATACGTATTCTTCTACATATTTTTGGTAAAAAAAAAAAAAAAATCGCAATAAGCGTTTATTGATTGGTTTGCGCAAAAGTTATAGCGTCTACAAAATAGGGGATAGTTTTATGGCATTTTTATTAATAAATTTTTTTTACTAGTAATGGTGGCGATCAGCGATTTTTATCATGACTGCGACATTATGGCGGACAGATTGGACACTTTTGGCGCTATTTTGGGACCATTCACATTTATATAGCGATCAGTGCGATTAAAAATGCATTGATTACTGTGTAAATGTGACTGGCAGTGAAGGGGTTAACCACTAGGGGGCGCTGCAGGGGTTAAGTGTGTCCTAGAGAGTGATTCTAACTGTGGAGGGGAGGGGCTACGTGTGACATGACACTGATCACCGCTCCCGATTACAGGGAGCTGTGATCAGTGTCCTGTCACTAAGCAGAACGGGGAAGTGCTTGTTTACATCAGCATTTTCCCGTTCTTCCTCTCTGTGAGACGATCGCAGGTATTCCCGCGGACATCGAGTCTGCAGGACCCACGATCACAGTCGCGGCGCGCCCGCAAACCGCTTCTTAAAGGGCAACGTAGAGGTACGTTAGTATGCCTGTATGTGCCCTTCTGCCAACATATATCAGCGTGAGCTGGTCGGCAAGCGGTTAAAATAACAAATTTGTCATATTTGCCTGCTCTGTGCAATAGTTTATATAGAGCAACCCGATTCTCCTCTTCTGAGGGCCCAAACCGGCGCTCTCAGCTCCTCCTATTCTCTGTGTGCCACCATAAGAAGCCTCTTCCAATAGTTACACACGTGCGGGCTCAATCCCGAGCCATGCTTTGTTTATATTTACATACGCAGTGTGACTTGCCAATGGATCCTGCTGCTTTAGTCCAGTGAGGAGGGAGAGAGCTGGTACTCTAGGGCAAATCGCTGGATCAAGATTGCGCTCAGGTAAGGGGGGGGGGGAATGCCGACAATAGAAGGTTTTTATTTACCATAATGTAGAGAATGCATTAAGGTAAAAAACCTTCAGCCTTTACAACCACTTTTTAATCCTTATGCTGCTATTTTAAATCCTTATGCTGTTAACCTTAGTAAATAGATAGCAAGGTAAACTATATTTAAAAGAGAAGTAACATTTTTTATTTGGATTTTAGGAATCATACAGTACTTACCTCGGTGGATGCAGCATGGGTCCGATACTGCATCTGTCCCCCGGCGCCTCTACACTGAGAACCGAGCGATCGAACACTGCCGATCACTTGGTTTTCACAGCTCCGTGAGCAGAAAGCTGTAGACTGTCAGTCAGCAGCTTTCTGCTCTTCCCCCTCCTCGCTTACTGGAGCGCTGAGCTGTGGAGGGGTGGGGGCGGCCAGCTCAGCCTCTTAGTGGCTCGCCGAGAGGCTGAGCCAGGTGTCAGTACAGGCACCTGGCGGATACAGATTTTTTTGTTGTGATGACGCGGTGCCCGGACTGACTTCTGTGACTTCAGCAGAGAGCGGACTTCAGCCCGTTCTCTGCTGAAAACGGGTCACAGGAGTGACTCCTGTCATCCATAGGAGTACAGCCAAACAAGCTTTGGCTGGACTTTTTTTACAAAGGTAAATTTTATTGCAGTCAAAACATACACGTCAGTTTACAATATATCATACATGGAGAAGAGAAGGGGCATTAATGTATCTCAGTTACAGAAATTATCTCACAGGTACTTGCATTTCCAGTAATTCATCATTTGAGGATTATATAGCTATTGAATTATACGAGGTCATTTAGCGATTCATTAACAGGGGGAGAGCTCTCTTGTCCGAACCAATGGTTTCCGAATGGGCATAGTGATACCGATCCCCAAAAGGGAAGGTGATAGGGGTACTAGAGGAGAGTTGAAGATGGCCCTAGGGAAGGGGGAACCCGACAGGATCAGAAGGGGGGGGGGCCCATCAGTAATTCTTTCAATCAGTATACATTAAATCCCTACCGGATTGATCTACGGATTTAGTCCTGGGCTAGGTGGAGAGACCTCCAGCGAGAGGGATCCCCAGGAGTCAATCCACGAGGACCATATTTTATCAAATTTAGACGGACAATTCCTGTTGATATATGTTATCTTATATAGTGGCAAAACAGCATTTAGGGTATTCCTCCAGGCATTGACGGTAGGCGGCTCACCCGACTTCCACCTCAGCATTATCTCCCTTCGGGCATAATACGTAGCGAATGCTATAAACAATTTAGTATATTTCCCCACACCAGGGTCTGCTAACACGTTTAACAACAATGCACGGAGACACATTGGGATCATAGTTTCCACTGTCTGGTTGATGTCTGCCAGAACCCGCTCCCAGAACCCCCGCAACTGAGGGCACGACCATGTCATGTGTAGAAACGAGGCCTTGAGGTCTCCGCATCTTGGGCATGCCAGAGATCTGTCGAGATAAATAGCAGCCAGTCTGCGCGGCGTGTAGTAAGCCCTGTGCAGGAATTTTAGTTGCAGGAATCGGTCCCTGGCAGAGATCATGTTAGAAACGTATGAAGAGACACATGTCTCCCATTCCTCTTCCTCAAGGGATGGCAAGTCCCTCTTCCACTTCATAAATGTTTTATCAAGCTTCGTGGGCTTGGAAGCTGTTATATGAAAGTAAATTGTTGAGAGGGGGGCTATCAAAATTTTTGTGGAAAGTAATCTCTCCACAGGATCCGAGTCAAGGGTAATGCCCCCAGGAAACTGATGCTGAAACGCGTGCCGAACTTGCAAAAAGCGGAAAAACATCCAGTTGGGCAGCTGATATTTTTCTTTAAGTTTCGGGAATGTCATCAGCCTACCCCCCCCCACAACCAAATGCTTGAGTCCCACTATACCTCTAGTTGCCCAGACCTGTGGGTCCGGCACACTACGTAGGTGAGGAAGATTAGGGTTACCCCAAAGAGGTGTATGAGGGGAGACTTTACCTTCGGAGCGATAACTCGCCCTGGCCCTATGCCAGACCGTAATGGTAGTACGCATTAGGGTCATCAAGTTTGGATAGGCCCTAGGTTCCCGGGAACACCAGGTTACTGAGAGCGGCATATGATCCCAAAAATCGCAGCCTCCAGGGTTACTGCGGGGTTGTCCCTAGGCTGGGAGAACCACCATCTGGCCATCACCAATATGGCTGCCCAGTAATATACCTGAAAATCCGGGAAAGCCAACCCCCCCTGGCCCATCGTCAACTGCAGTGTGGTCAGCGCCAGTCTGGGCACTTTCTCCAGCCACAGAAAGGAGCTAACTATAGCTTTTATTTTAGTAAAGTAGGAGGCCGGGATTGGTATTGGGCTATTCCTAAACAGGTAGAGGAACTTTGGGAGGAAGACCATCTTGATTAAGTTCACTCTCCCCACTGGCGTTAGAGGGAGTGACCTCCAGTCTGCGCACTTCTTGGATAACTGCGCCAGTAAGGGGTTTAGGTTAAGATCCATGTATTTGGCCACTGGTCCCCCCAAATGAATCCCCAGATACTTAAACCTGTCGACCCAAACCAAGTGACTCTGAATGGGTGGTCTAGGCTTAGTGGGATTCAGAGGATAAATCAGGGATTTACCCCAGTTGACCCTGACTCCTGAGAAAGAGCCGAACTCATCGACCATTTTCAAAGCCACTGGGAGTGAGGAGACGTCATTCAAGTACAGAATAGTGTCATCTGCATACAAGGATATTTTCTCCTCCACCACCCCCATTTTGATACCCCGAATCGCAGATTCTGCCCAAATGCTTGATGCCAGGGGCTCCACTGCCAGGGCAAACAGCCCAGGTGACAACGGGCACCCCTGCCTGGTACCCCTGCATAGTGGGAATTCCCTCGAGAGTGAATTATTAGTACGCACTTTGGCTCTGGGTGAGGCATACATCAGGCGCAGCCACCCAATAAACGTTGGCCCAAACTCAAATTTCCGGAGAACAGCCCAGAGGTATTCCCATTCAACGGAATCAAACGCTTTTTCGGCGTCTAAAGACACCACCACCCCTGGGCTGTCCTCCGATGCAACATCTAAGTGCGTTAGAAGTCTACGTATGTTTATGTCTGTCCCTCTGCCCGGCATGAACCCCGACTGGTCCGGGTGGATCAGAGCCGTGATTACTGAATTCAGGCGACCAGCCAAGGCTTTAGCAAGTATTTTTAGATCCATGTTTAAAAGCGAGATTGGTAGGTAGGAGGAACACAGCTCCGGATCCTTGCCAGGCTTAGGGAGGACAACAATCACCGCCTCGGACATAGAGGGGGGGGGGAGCCCCACTCTCAAGCGTTTTCAGCAACACTTCCCGATATATGGGCAAGATGTCATCTGGGTACTGTTTATAGAATTCCGCTGGGTAGCCATCCGGTCCCGGCGTCTTCCCGCCCTGCAGGGATTTAACTGCCATCTGAAGTTCCTTGAGAGTGAGAGGACTATCCTTGACTTCTCCTTTAATTGTGTAACCGGTTGCCGACCAGCCACCATCATTATACTGTGGCAGGTCAGCACAATCCCGCGAACCATCCTAGCTATACGTCGTCCCTTTAAGCGGGATAGGAGGCGCGCCAATGTGCGATCGCGATCACGAGAGCCAGAACAGAGTTGTGTGGGTGTAAACCCACACAATCCTGTTCTGTGAGGAGAAGAGAGACAGATCGTGAGTTCCCACTAGCTAGGAACAATGATCTGTCACTTCCTCCAGTCACTCCCATTCCCCTACAGTTAGAACACACACTAGGGAACACAGTTAACCCCTTGATTGCCCCCCTAGTGTTAACCCCTTTCCTGCCAGTGACATTTACACAGTAATCAGTGCATTTTTATAAAGCAGAACTATACTCACCTTGGCTCCAGCGATGCGGTGAACCAGGCTGCTAACATCGTTGGGGGCCGGCTCCTGGGTTTCGATAGCTGGCCCAGGCATTTCCGTATGTGCGCAGATTACTGTACTAGGAAGCATAGGCAGGTAAACAGATTTAATGCAGAAGAAAAACCATGTCTCCTCTGCATTAAAATTCCTGCCTGTTCACCCATTTTTATTTTTGGCCTAAAGTTCAACTTTAAGTTTAGCTTTAAAGGTATAATTCACAGAAAAGCTCATTATAAGAATTTTGTATGACCTTCCCAGTCAATGTATACATACAAGACACCCATTATCCCTTTATAGAACTGCCTTAGAGCAAGTGGGCTGATAGGGGATGCTTGTGTACCTGACCCAGTGGCTTTAATTCAAAATAGCCAAGGCTTAGATAGAAACTCAGATTTAAAGATCTTCGCACTAGGAAACAAGGGGTTGATTCAACTCTCTGACATTCACACTAATTTTAATACAGGCACCTTAAATGGTTGACTTCAAATATGTCTAGAGGCAGTAATATATTGTAAATATTTGATACTTATGATGTCAGTATGAGAAATTGAGGAAAAATATAACTGGAAAAATTGACTTTATAGGCTCCACTGATAAAAAGTAATACATTTTATTTAACACACCACATAAACATAAAAACAGAATTTAAAAGACTGTAATTGAGAACACACACAGTAGTTAAATATATGTCTCCAAAACAGCCGTCTATGTTAGGAGTATACCGGTGACAACCCCAACTATTGTCATGACAGCTAATACAAAGTATGAATTATACAGGAAGCTCGACATGTCCTGTTATCTGTCTTGTTATCCCCATGGGACGCTTGTTCCTGTACTCCCACTGTGTTGCAGATTCCCTGTGAATTGCGCATATGCGGTGAGTGTAGGGTGCGCGTGCTACCCTCTCTGGTCGGGTCAGGTGATGGGGAAGCAGCGGCTCCGCCCACTTGACCGGGATATGCATTTAAAGCTCTGTTGTGAGCTTGGTTTGGTAGCAGCATCTCTTTCCCCATGTGTAATCCTGCGGTCTGGCTTGTGTGTGTTATCACACACCTTAAGTATGTTTTTATGCTATTATTGGGACTCTCTCTTTTTTCTCTTGCACTGTGAAATTGTAACTAAATCAGTATCATCTGTACTATCTGCAGAGTGTTTATACACAACCGCCGAAGTGTACGCTAATGGACTTTCAGTCTATGGACACCCCTATATAGCACTGAAGAGAGATTCAGTATATATGGTCGACTTATTTGAGCTGTTATCTTTGCGGCACTAATGTGCTTCTCAGATACTACCTAGAGGTGAGAGCCTTGAAAAAATTATTACCTGATCTATACTTCTATAGATCTATAGATCTATACCTTGCTCAAATGGTGTTTGGAGTTTTTCATTTGGCTGCTTATATGGCAGGTTCCATTTACTGTATGTCCTTACTGACTATCCATTTAAAGCGGGAGTCCGGCGACCAATCTTTTTTTTTTTTAGGTCATTGAGACACTTTGCTAACCCCAAAATAATACTCACAGTTTGGGTGTAATATTTCCGCCTCTGTCTGTTTTCGTACTGAAGAATAACTTAAAAAATGTGATGCTGGCTGTTTCCATCTTGCTTGTGGTCATGTGAAGCCCGCAAGCATTGATTTCCTGGATGCGGTGAATGCTGTTCATTCACAGCTTGTTCACACACATGATCACTATTTCCCCACTGAATCTTGGGAAGCCTGACACTAAGCTCCCAGGAGACAGTGCGGCGCCGGGGAAAGGCAATAAACACGCCTACTCCCATGGGAGGAGAGACAGGAAGTGCCACAATAAAGTACAATATAAAGGTAATTACAGCGATAAAAAAAAATTTCGTGCGGCATTTGAACATCTATGCAATTAACTGAAGGGGGTAAGATTAAGTTAAAAATTTGAGTGGAAACCCGCTTTAAGAGAAACGTCTACAATTATATTTTGAACACTGTGGGAGAGCCAAGCTGACTTGGTTTGATCCTACTTAACAGGCCGGGTCAGGTGATGCGGAAGCAGCTGCGCCGCTCACCTGACCAGGATATGCATTTAAAGCTCATTTGTGAGCTTGGCTTAGTAGCAGCACCTCTCTCCCCATGTGTACTCCTGGGGTCTGGCTTATGGTGTGTTACCACACACCTTAGGTATGTTTTTATTTTATTTTTTATGCTTATATTGGGGCTCTCTTTTTTCTCTTGCATTGTGAAACTGAAACTAAATCAGTATTATCTGCAGGGTGTTTATACACAACTGTAGAAGTGTATGCTATTAATGGACATTTAATCTATGGACACTCCTATAAAGCACTGAAGAGCGATCCACTATATATGGTGGACTTATCTGTGACGTTATCTTTGTGGCACTGAAGTGCTTCTCAGATACTACTAGAGGTGAGAGCTTTGAAGTAATTATTATCTGACCTATAGAGCTATAGGTCTATCTACTTGCTCAAATGGCATTTGGAGTTTTTTCATTTAGCTGTTTATATGGCAGGTTCCATGCACGCCTTTACTGACTATCCATTTAAGAATATTTTGAATACAGTTGGAGAGCCAAGCTGATTTGGTTTGATCCTACATAACAGCGTCAGAGGTGAGTCTATATGCAACCAGGT
The DNA here is from genome assembly GCF_042186555.1 of Aquarana catesbeiana. Lineage (NCBI taxonomy): Eukaryota > Metazoa > Chordata > Amphibia > Anura > Ranidae > Aquarana > Aquarana catesbeiana. Next base: position 696,254,633 of record NC_133325.1, on the reverse strand, counting down.
GATCCCCTGGTGGCGCGATAGCTGTTCCCTCCTTCCTTAGTACTATCTATTCTGGCTAACGTGCATTACAGGTTAATACCATATGTCTTCTGATGAGGTCTCGCTAACTTGATGCACTTTATGATACCTGGCATGTCACCAAATTTGCCCATAGCTCAATTGCATGTGTATATCTGAGGTGCTGGTTTATAGACACACTATTTGCTATATGTTTATATTACACCAGTGAAAAAGTATATATCCTGATGCATGATCTATGGAATTATATCTATGTATATATACTTAATGAACATCTCTCCATTTTTATTTAGAAATGTATATAAGCTCCAGAAGAAGTGGTTCCCCACGAAACATTTTACATTTCCTGTAATTCATACTTTGTATTAGCCGTCATGACAATAGTTGGGGTTGTCACCAGTACACCCCTAACATAGACGGCTGTCTTGGAGACATTTGACTACTGTGTGTTTTCTCAATTACTGTCTTTTAAATTCTGTTTTTATATTTATATGGTGTGTTTGATAAAATGTATTACTTTTTATCAGTGGTGCCTAAAAAGTCCATTTATCCAGTTATATTTTTCCTCAAAATGGGAGGATGTGGTGCTTTATTTTTGTACACCCGCAGTGCCATTCTGCGTTGGTGTGCTTAGCTTTTTTTCTTAATATGATGTCAGTTTTCCCAAGTGCTTTGTCAAGGCCACCCAAGCTGTTGCCATTTTAAGCCGCAAAGACCCCATTCTGAAACTGTATTTTTTTTTTTTTTTTTTTAAAGTTACCATGTGGCCAAAGTCTGTACTCTGCAGATTATACAACCTCCATTACTTGCACTAACCCCCAATCTAATGCAAAGAAGGGCAATATAGTTTCTATCTAACCAACCAGTGTAAAGTTCAGTCACCAAAACAAGACATACATTAGGCTTAGTTCATGCATTAGTTCATAGCTTTTAGGTCATACATTAGGCTTAGGTTTGCATGCAGTTCCCAACTGCATAGCAATAAGAGTAGCTGGTAAACTGATGGATGCCATGGCAGGCTGATTAAGATTTATTTAGCCTAGAAATAGCTGTTGGAATTGTTAGGCTTCTGGAGTACATGCTTTACTTTTCTCCCCTACACTATTACAACTCACTTGGCTCATCACTATGGGGAACAGCAGAAAAGACATGGTCACATGACCAAATATAATGTGTCACATCACAGGAATGGGATGGCATAAATCTGTCAGCCTGATGAACAGAATATAATTTCTACTCTGCATCTATGTGGTTTTCAATTATACAACAAATAACCTTATGGTTATTGAGAACTGAGGTGGAAATATGTAAATATGTAAAACATTGACGTCAACAGTTAATCTGCTGAATCTATACTCAAATGAAAATTCAGCAGTAGACTGGAAAGGGTAAGCAAACACAAAATGTCTTTTTCTGCCTGTAACTCCAAGATCTTCAGCTATACTGTATGTACAAGATGATGCACAGATGAGAATGAGAAAACAGCAAACTCAAATTTGACAAGACCACTTAAATTCAAGCCCTGTAGCAGTACATGGTGGTACCCAAGTTAACCTGTCATGACTCAGAATTTACAGCAAATCTAACTGTTGCAGAAGTGCTCATGGGATTGGAGAGCTGTGATTGCAAGTTAAAAGACCAAACAAGGGGAGCCTAGGTAAAATGAACAATTAAACAAGTGTTTGTAATGCACACAAGCTTCATTAACTTATGCTTATCAAACCAGTAGCAGGGACAGATACTTACAGTGCCTTGAAAAATTATTCATACCCCTTGAAATTTCCCACATTTTGTGGGCTTTTATGTGATAGACCAACACAACGTGGCACATAATTGTGAAGTGGAAGGAAAATGATAAATGGTTTTCGAAAGTCTTTACAAATAAATGTCTAAAAAGTGTGGCGTGCATTTGAATTCAGCCCCCTTTACTCTGATACCCCTAACTAAAATCTAGTAGAACCAATTGCCTTCAGAAGTCACCTAATTAGTAAATAGAGGCCACCTGTGTGTAATTTAATCTCCGTATAAATACAACTGTTCTGTGAAGCCCTCAGAGGTTTTTTAGAGAACCTTAGTGAAAAAACAGCATCATAAAGGCCAAGGAACACACTAGACAGGTCAGGGATAAAGTTGTGGAGAAGTTTAAAGCAGGGTTTGGTTATAAAAAAAAATATCCCAAGCTTTGAGCATCTCACGGAGCACTGTTCAAACCATCATCCGAAAATGGAAAGGAGTTTGGCACAACTACAAACCTACCAAGACATGGCTGTCCACCTAAACTGACAGGCGGGGCAAGGAGAGCATTAATCAGAGAAGAAGCTAAGAGGCCCATGGTAACTGGAGGAGCTGCAGAGATCCACAGTTCAGGTGGGGGGAATCTGTCCACAGGACAACTATTTGTTGTGTACTCCACAAATCTGGCCTTTATGTAAGAGTGGCAAGAAAAAAGCCATCGTCAAAAGAAAGCCATAAGAAGTCTCGTTTGTAGTTTGCGAGAAGTCATGTGGGGCACACAGCAAACATGTGGAAGAAGGTGCTCTGGTCAGATGAGACTAAAGTTGAACTTTTTGGCCTAAAAGCAAAACACTATGTGTGGCAGAAAACTAACACTGCACATCATCCTGCAACACACCATTTTGACTGTGAAACATGGTGGTGGAAGCATCATGTTGTGGGGATACTTTTCTTCAGCAGGGACAGGGAAGTTGGTCAGAGTTGATGGGAAGATGAATGGAGCCAAATACAGGGCAATCTTAGAAGAAAACCTGTTAGACTCTGCAAAAGACTTGAGACTGGGGCTGAGGTTCACCTACCAGCAGGACAACGACTCTAAACCTACAGCCAGAGCTACAATGGAATAGTTTAGATCAAAGCCTATTCATGTGTTAGAATGGCCCAATCAAAGTCCAGACCTAAATCCAATTGAGAATGTGTGGCAAGACTTGAAAATTGTTTTTCACAGACACTCTCCATTCAATCTGGCAGAGCTTAAGTTATTTTGCAAAGAAGAATGGGCAAAAATGTCACTCTCTAGATGTAGAGACATACCCAAAAAAACTTGCAGCTGTAATTGCAGCGAAAGGTGGTTCTACAAAGTATTGACTCAGGGGGGCTGAATACAAATGCATGCCACACTTTTCAGATATTTGTAAAAAAAAAATGAACCATTTATCATTTTCCTTTCACTTCACAATTATGTGCCACTTTGTGTTGGTCTATCACATAAAATCCCAATGAAATACATTTACGTTTTTGGTTGTAACAAGACAAAATGTGGAAAATGTCAAGGGGTATGAATACTTTTTGAAGGCACTGTAAATGCTGCCTAACCAAAACCAATATATCATTAATACATGGATTCATATATTTTCTCAACGCCACACAAAAGAAAATAGTTTAAAAAAGGTCTTTGTCTCAGCTTCTCTCCCCTCTACCACCACCATCCCTATCCTCTTGATGCATTTTATATGATGTAAGACAAAAGAATTGAGAAAAGCGTAAAGCAGGGATATGCAATTAGTGGACCTTCAGCTGTTGCAGAACTACAAGTCCCATGAGGTGAAATTAAAAGTAGCACAGCAGAGACAAAATACACAATAACTATTTAGTTATACTTAGTTGCAAACATAAGTTTATTAGGCAGTCAGTCAGCCTCCTGCAGTCCTGGGCCAAATAAATGATCGCCTGTTAAGGGAAGCCCACAAAGGCGTAACTTGGAGGCTGCGTCCCCTGACCAGGTTTTAAGCCAGAGGTTTCTCCTGGCCAAGTTCACTAAAGCCAAAGTCCTGGCCGACATTCTTACCTACTCTGTGGAAGAATCTGCCAAAAAATCTACTGCCTGAAAGAGGAGAGGAAAAGACTTCAAAATCTGCTCTCTCGAGGTACCCGCGGACAGATGTGACTGAATCTGAGTCAACCAAACCTCCCAGATTTCTGGCCACACAAGTGGAGGCCAGAGCTGGTTTCAGGTTCCCAACCGCTGAGTCCCAGGCTCTCTGGAGAAGGATATCTCCTCTCTTGTTCATCGGATCCTTAAGCGTGCCCATATCATCGAACGCTAGGTCCGAGTTTTTTGAAACCTTTGGTTTCTTATTCCACGGCTGCGCAGTGTCCTCATCAAAAGGAAACCTTTTTAGGTTACTAGAGAAGAATGGTTTTCTCTCCGGGTTAACCCATTCCAGTTTAATAGTATCAATCAATGAACTATGGACTGGAAAAACTCCAGGCTTTTTCTTATGCAATCCTTTATACATAAGATCGTGTTTGGATAACCGAACCTCCTCCTCTTTCAATTCAAGGGTGGTATAGATAGCCTTTAACAAGTCATCCACATCCTCTACAGAGAACTTAAATCTCGAGCCCCGAGTGGATTCTCTATCCCTGGGCTCTAAATCTGACCCCGATTCTTCTGGAGAAGAACGGGTAGATCTGACCTCAGCCTCAGAGTCTTCACTCTCTGCCTGCTGCTGAGTGCTGACCGAAGTTCTCTGTGTGGACGGACCCTCAGCTGGGGTCTGGAGCTTGTCAATAAGCATTCTAAAGGAACTAAAGGTGGACGCAAGCTCGTCCCTAACAGAGGTTAGCATTTTCTGACAAGAGGCAACTGGGTCAACCTTTACAAGGCCATCTATACAGCTGCGACAAACAGCTTTGCTCCATGAGGAGCTGCGCCTGAGTCTTGTCCTAGGTCTTGGTCTGTAAGACAAAAAAATAAGTGACCCATAATGAGACTCTCAGCCACCCTGCCACTCCAACCACCATGTGCAGGAGGGAGGAAATGTGTCCCCATAACCCATTACTACATAGACGGGAGGGGGAGGGAACACTCACAGGGAGAGCAAGAGAGTGACATAACACTTCAGGCTTACCTGTGAGGTGCTGGGCGCATCGACTGCCTGTGTAGGAACTGCAGACTGATCCATCTTGCCCCTTTCTGGCTTTCCACAGCCTGGCTGCTTTAACCAGAAGACACCAGCAGCCAGTGTCTCCTGTTTGTGCCGTTTAAGGAGACTGGAACCGGCGTCTCCGGCGCCGGGCGATGACGTCATATGCCCCGGAAGTGACCTGCTCTCAGCACTTCCTGTGGGCCAGCGTGGAGCACAGAAGCTCCGCCCCTTCTCGAGCGCCGCGGCTTCCCGTTTCTCCTCACACAACTAGCCACGCTGCCTGTGAGGAAAGGATACCGCTGCTTTCAATATGAAAAGCACTTTGGGAGCTGACACCATGCCGGTCCTGGCCCTCCCCAGGCACTGAGACACAGGAGACCGCAGCACAGCCAACCTCTCCAGTGGAGTGCTGCTTCTGGCAGAGGAGAGGTTAGTGACATGCCCCAAATAGCCCTACAGAGCCCCTGCTCATGAGACCTAGGGACCAGGTTCCAGGAACATGTTACCCCCCCGTCCAGAGGAAACACTAATAACTGACATGGGGCCTGGAGGACCGCCCTTTTATCTGGTGGGGGTAATGTGTTTCCTGTCCTGGTAGGAGGAGCCCTAGGTCTCATGGGCTGTCCTGGAAGACGCTTGGAGAAATAATAAGGCATATTGAATGTTTGTAATTTGGAAGCTACACAGTCACAAACTGATGATTCCGTGTTTTGAACACCATAAAGACTCAGGAACATGGATGTTAAAACCCCTGCATTCAGATCCGTACTTCGTACAGTTGTGTATGGGTGTGAACACAGAAGTATTGTAAGATATGTGCACAGCTACGTTATAGCCAATAGTCTCCTGTAGTGCTGAACTGCTTAAACCTAAAGCAGAAAATTCTACATCCGCAGTCCAATTTGGAACATAATTTACATGGTACAAATGTAAACAGTTGCACAAACTTTGTTTACATCTCTTCCCTACACTTGAGTCATTCACTAGGTGGCAGCGAAGGAGCAGAATGACCTTGACTGAGGTCATACTGTGCCTGCTGCCTAGTGAAAGACTAATTCAGAGTCGGCAGAAAAGGGAGGTGGAGATGTAGACAAAGTTTAGCAAATCAACAGCTGTGTCACTGCATAGTGAATGACTCATTCAGGGATTCAGCGTTGGGGGGGGGGGGATGCCTGTATGCATCTCAACTATATGGACATATAGACGAGGAGTAAATAATGTTGGACTACAAGCCACCGTTTGCACAGGATCCTTCTGCTGCCAATATCCAGGGAACATTTCAGGTTTTTTTTTTTTTTTCAAAGCCTGTGTGCATACGTCCCAAAAGACCAGTCAAAGGTGTACTGAATGGGCTCACAAATGGATCTGGAGGGGATGCCATAACTCTTGAACTCTGCGACCTGCATTAGGAGAGATGGCCGCAGGTCATAACCCTAGCTTGAGGACTGAACTAGAAAGATGCTGAAAGTATTTCTGTAACTGAGATAAGTAAATGTTAATTTTCAATTGTGTACAAGCGATGTATTATTTACAATTGACAGGCTTAAAATTATCAATCATTTAATAATTTACATATAATTCCCAGTTCTATAGGCAAGAACAGGTGGCAAACAAACTTGTCATTCAAGAGAAAGACAGACTATGTTGGATAATGTGAATGACGACTACCATCAACTCTCCCATCCCAAGATTAGATGGCGTCAGAGGCATCTGGTAGTGCTACCTCTCCTGTCATTGCTTAAAACATACAAGCTTACATGTCTGAGCAACCATACACGGCAACGTTTACGCAAACAAAAAGGTATATGCCTAGCTTTGTAGCCAATTTTTAGTAAAAATGTTTTAACGTAACAGATTTAACTGAATTAGCTTTTGTATTATAAAACAGAGGACAACAGACACAGTAAATGAGACATGGATACATGATGTATAAGTCTAATTTATTATTAAATTACATAACAAAGCTTTCTTCTTTATTACAGACAGAAATTGCACATTAGGTGCAGAAATGGGAAAATAATTACAAGAGCAATAAAATATAATTAGTTTAAATGAGCCATTTGTAAAGCAAAATAAGAAAGTGCTATTAGAGGGGAAAGGATATATACAGGTGGACACTTTGGGTTTGGACATTCTGAACTGTATACACTGAGCATGTTGAATAAATTAGGGTCCTCACATTCTATTGGGGAACACACATACAAACAGACATTCAGTAGAAAAAGCAGACTAAATTTGTGCCTGGCTAAACAGTAAAGTTTAAAGCTGGATTCTTCTGCTTCCATTCAATTGTAATATCTTTTCACTCCTTTGACCCACTTGTAACCAAAATATGTCTATTGTTCGTTCTGGTTTATTTTAATAAACATGTCTAATGGACGAATTGTCAGATCCTACCCTTGTAGTACGAAAGGACTGCAATTAGAACAAAACAAGCCCATTCCTTCAGAGACTTTAAGGTAAAACTGTGGCCAGGTGGTGGACATTGAAAAATTCACATATGCTTAGCAAGTAGTAAATCTGTGCATTTAAATTAAAGTGCATTTAAACAAACTACTAACCTATGCAGCTGCAGGTGCTGTAGATGAATTCATCCTCAAAAGTCACAGCAGAAACTTTTTTTTAGCAGCTCAGCTCATTCTGCTCCTACTTCCTCAAGCAGTGACTTTGAAGCTTGCCAGCCTTCTAAATTATAAGGTAAGTACAAAAAGGTGCACAGGAAAAGGGCAGAGTGTGGAGACCTGGCACAAACTTTAGTGTTTCTTTTGTGGAATTTTAGGATGAATTGCTCCACAGTGCCTAAAGGTACAGATGTTAGCAAGGGGTTGGTTTAAAAGCTTATTTACTGCTTATTAAAAAGTAAAAATTAGTTAATATTTCAATGTATATATCATGACCACTACTTTTAAGAGAATCTGTTACAAAGCAAAAGTCTCACATATAAGTCTCTAGTCTATGATGCCTGGGGAGAGCCATTACTGATCATGGAGTAGGTCAGGTTTAGTGTGCCAGCACTGGTATTGTGCCAAGATGGCACTAAATAGTCCTTGTCACTGAAGGCTTCTCCTACCACTTTTTGCTTTGTGACAGGCTCCCTAGTACAAAGGAGGCCCTCTGCAATTAATTTTTTTTTTTTTTTTTCCTTTTGCTGGCTGTATCAGAAATTACATTTACATAAAGCATGTTGGTTGATGTTCTGTTTGACTTTCTACCAAGAACTACTGTATAATGTTGGCCTCAAGTCCAGTGTTCCATGTGATATGTGCAAGTTGATCATGAGCTCATTGGAAAAGACCAGATCCATAATGGAAGTACTTCTCATAAACTGAAGTATTGTCCAGAGGTCAAAGCTAACACCAGACTGGTTGACGCTCAAAACAACCATCTGCAACTTTGCAAGCCTTTAGTTTTATGTAATGCCCCTAGTGATAAAGTAACATGATTGCATGCAATTTGAAAGCTAATAAATTATGCGTTTCCACTGGTAGATCACATCAAGTCACATGTCCATTTGTCTTGGGCTACACACATCTACTTAGAAAATAAGAGGTGGGCCAGTCACTGTAAGCAAAGCTTGGAGTTATTACAAGTACTTGCATGAGAGAAGAATGACAACTTTCTTCATAAAATGCTAGTTAAGTCTGCATACCTGTTTTAGGTTCATACATACTTGGACTCATAGGGGTTGATTTACTAAAACTGAAGTGTGCAAAATCTGGTGCAGCTGTGCATAGTAGCCAATCAGCTTCTAACTTCAGCTTGTTCAATTAAGCTTCGACAAAAAAAAAAGCTGGAAGCTGATTGATTTCTATGCAGAGCTGCACCAGATTTTGCACACTCCAGTTTTAGCACATTAACCTCACAGTATTGAAGCAAGAGGATCATCAAGGATTTCAAAAGGAGCATGACAGCTGCCATATTTCTCTTAAGTGCCAACCAGAGGATTTTCTTCTTCTTAATGGGACTTTACAAATTCAGGAATTAAGCCTGGTTGTATGATCACATATTGTACTATTTGCACACCCAGCATGTACAGTAGTAACATTATTGCACAGGATATACTAGTTGAAGGCACAGACCTGCACTTGGATCAGGTCTGATTGGAAAAACACACCAGATTACCCAGACACTGTTTATCACATACTTAAAGTGGTTCTAAAGGGAGGAGGTTTATTGTATCTTCATGCATTCTATGCATGAAAATAAAAAAAACTTCTGTGTGCAGCAGCCCTCCTTATACTTACCTGAGCCCCATCTCGATCCAGCGATGTTGCACGAGATTCTTGGCTGTCCGAGACTCTCCCTCCTCATTGGCTGAGACAGCAGCAGGTGACACTGGCTCCCGCTACTATCAAAGTCAGAGAGAGGGGGTGGGGGTCGAGCCACGACTCTGAATGGACACACAGAGCAGCGGCTCAGCTCGGGTGCCCCCACAGCAAGCTGCTTGCTGTGGGGGCACTCAGGAGCACCAGCGAGGGACCCGAGAAGAAGAGGATCTGGGCTGCTCTGTGCAAAACCACTGCACAGAGCAGGTATGACGTGTTTTTATTTTTAAACAAACAAAAAAAAAAGACTTTAAAATCACTTTAATTGCTTAAAGTGGTTGTAAAGTTAGAAGGTTTTTTTTATCTTAATGCATTCTATGCATTAAGATAAAAAGCCTTCTGTGTGCAGCAGCCCCCTCAGCCTTCCTAATACTTACCTGAGCTCATCTCGATCCAGCGATGTTGCAGGAGTGTCTCGGCTGCCTGGGATGGACTGTCTGAACAGACACAAGGAGCTGTGGCTCGGCTTGGGTGTCACCATAGCAAGCTGCTTGCTGGGGGGGCACTCAACAGGAGGGAGGGGCCAGGAAAGCTGAAGAGGGACCTAAGAAGAGGAGGATCTGGGCTGCTCTGTGCAAAACCACTGGACAGAGGAGGTAAGTATTTCATGTTTATTATTTTTAACAAAAAAAAACAAGACTTTAGTATCACTTTAATGATTAAATAGAGCTGATTAAAATGTGGTTGTTATGGATTAACCACATTTTGCTATATAAAATTATACAGAAATCCACAGCAATCCATCAGAAATCAACTTCTGTATTTCTGATTTCATAGACTAATGGATGACTTCTAATTGCTTACCATGAGTAGTCACAAAACAAAGAAACTGTACTTTACACAGAACACATTTACATGCTGCTTGCATGCTGTGACTGCATTTTCACCCTTCCTGGTAGTCTGTCCTCTTCAGTGCATACTCCGTACTTTGCGCACACACCATATATACAACCAAGCCTTAACCAACACATCTGTCATGTATGAACCCTTAAAATGAGCCTGTTCATCTTCTGTCACTTAATTATGTGTACATTAACACTGGTACTTTAAAAAAAAAAAAACTGGCACCAGTAGCGGTCTGCTTGTAACGTAACCTCACTTCCTTTTTGTGAGAGTCAGGAGAGCCCCTGAACCTGAATGTTCTGCTTCAGTCCTACTTGGTCTCACACTCCCTTTCACAAACAAATCCAACACATGTGCCTTTCTCTTTACTGCTAGGCATCAATCCTTCCTGAAAGTGTGCAGAGTTTAACAGCTTACAGAGCACACTTTAGAGGAGCAGATTTAAAAGGTGCAATCTTGCACCTTGGGGAGCGCTTTATGGCTTCTAGTGTTAGTCAAGTTACATCAAGTGACAACTTTAATTTCAAGGCAAACTATTGTAAAAGCTTTTCATAATAGGAACCAAACTTGATCCTATTTTTTTTGTAAACTGAAAGCAGCCAGACTCGCCACAAACTATGTACATTCATTCTGGTGCAGTTTAACCACTTGCCGACCGCCGCACGACTATATACGTCGGCAGAATGGCACGGGCAGGCAAAAGGACGTGTATGTACGTCCTTGCCTGCCCGCGGGTGGGGGGTCCGATCGGACCCCCCCCCGGTGCCTGCGGCGGTCGGCAAATCTTCTCCGGCGATCGGAGGTGAGGGGGAGGCCATCCATTCGTGGCCCCCCCCTCGCGATCGCTCTCAGCCAATGGCATCATTTCCCTGCCTCTGTATTGTACACAGAGGCAGAGGAAATGATGTCATCTCTCCTCGGCTCGGTATTTTCCGTTCCGGGCCGAGGAGAGAAGACTGCAATGTAAGTGCACAACACACACACACACAGTAGAACATGCCAGGCACACAAAACACCCCGATCCCCCCCCCGATCGCCCCCCGATCCCCCCCCAATCACCCCCCCCCTGTCACAAACTGACACCAAGCAGGTTTTTTTTTTTTTTTTTTTTTTTTTTTTCTGATTACTGCATGGTGTCAGTTTGTGACAGTTACAGTGTTAGGGCAGTGAGTGTTAGGCCCCCTGTAGGTCTAGGGTACCCCCCTAACCCCCCCTAATAAAGTTTTAACCCCTTGATCACCCCCTGTCACCAGTGTCGCTAAGCGATCATTTTTCTGATCGCTGTATTAGTGTCGCTGGTGACGCTAGTTAGGGACGTAAATATTTAGGTTCACCGTCAGCGTTTTATAGCGACAGGGACCCCCATATACTACCTAATAAATGTTTTAACCCCTTGATTGCCCCCTAGTTAACCCTTTCACCACTGATCACCGTATAAGTGTTACGGGTGACGCTGGTTAGTTTGTTTATTTTTTATAGTGTCAGGGCACCCGCCGTTTATTACCGAATAAAGATTTAGCCCCCTGATCACCCGACGGTGATATGCGTCGCCCCAGGCAGCGTCAGATTAGCGCCAGTACCGCTAACACCCACGCACGCAGCATACGCCTCCCTTAGTGGTATAGTATCTGTACAGATCAATATCTGATCCGATCAGATCTATACTAGCGTCCCCAGCAGTTTAGGGTTCCCAAAAACACAGTGTTAGCGGGATCAACCCAGATACCTGCTAGCACCTGCATTTTGCCCCTCCGCCCAGCTCGGCCCAGCCCACCCAAGTGCAGTATCGATCGATCACTGTCACTTACAAAACACTAAACGCATAACTGCAGCGTTCGCAGAGTCAGGCCTGATCCCTGCGATCGCTAACAGTTTTTTTGGTAGCATTTTGGTGAAATGGCAAGCACCAGCCCCAGGCAGCGTCAGGTTAGTGCCAGTACCGCTAACACCCACGCACGCACCGTACACCTCCCTTAGTGTATAGTATCTGAACGGATCAATATCTGATCCGATCAGATCTATACTAGCGTCCCCAGCAGTTTAGGGTTCCCAAAAACGCAGTGTTAGCGGGATCAACCCAGATACCTGCTAGCACCTGTGTTTTGCCCCTCCGCCCGCCCCAGCCCAGCCCACCCAAGTGCAGTATCGATCGATCACTGTCACTTACAAAACACTAAACGCATAACTGCAGCGTTCGCAGAGTCAGGCCTGATCCCTGCGATCGCTAACAGTTTTTTTTGGTAGCGTTTTGGTGAACTGGCAAGCACCAGCCCCAGGCAGCGTCAGGTTAGTGCCAGTAGCGCTAACACCCACGCACGCACCGTACACCTCCCTTAGTGGTATAGTATCTGAACTGATCAATATCTGATCCGATCAGATCTATACTGGCGTCCCCAGCAGTTTAGGGTTCCCAAAAACGCAGTGTTAGCGGGATCAACCCAGATACCTGCTAGCACCTGCGTTTTGCCCCTCCGCCCGGCCCAGCCCAGCCCACCCAAGTGCAGTATCGATCGATCACTGTCACTTACAAAACACTAAATGCATAACTGCAGCGTTCGCAGAGTCAGGCCTGATCCCTGCGATCGTTAACAGTTTTTTTGGTAGCGTTTTGGTGAACTGGCAAGCGCCAGCGGCCTAGTACACCCCGGTCGTAGTCAAACCAGCACTGCAGTAACACTTGGTGACGTGGCGAGTCCCATAAGTGCAGTTCAAGCTGGTGAGGTGGCAAGCACAAATAGTGTCCCGCTGCCACCAAGAAGACAAACACAGGCCCGTCATGCCCATAGTGCCCTTCCTGCTGCATTCGCCAATCCTAATTGGGAACCCACCACTTCTGCAGCGCCCGTACTTCCCCCATTCACATCCCCAACCAAATGCAGTCGGCTGCATGAGAGGCATTTTTATGTCCTCCCGAGTACCCCTACCCAACGAACCCCCCCAAAAAAGATGTTGTGTCTGCAGCAAGTGCGGATATAGGCGTGACACCCGCTATTATTGTCCCTCCTGTCCTGACAATCCTGGTCTTTGCATTGGTGAATGTTTTGAACGCTACCATTCACTAGTTGAGTATTAGCGTAGGGTACAGCATTGCACAGACTAGGACACACTTTCACAGGGTCTCCCAAGATGCCATCGCATTTTGAGAGACCCGAACCTGGAACCGGTTACAGTTATAAAAGTTACAGTTACAAAAAAAGTGTAAAAAAAAAAAAAAAAAAAAAAAAACACAAACAAAAATATAAAATAAAAAATAATAGTTGTAGTTTTATTGTTCTCTCTCTATTCTCTCTCTCTCTCTCTATTCTCTCTATTGTTCTGCTCTTTTTTACTGTATTCTATTCTGCAATGTTTTATTGTTATTATGTTTTATCATGTTTGCTTTTCAGGTCTGCAATTTTTTATACTTTACCGTTTACTGTGCTTTATTGTTAACCATTTTTTTGTCTTCAGGTACGCCATTCACGACTTTGAGTGGTTATACCAGAATGATGCCTGCAGGTTTAGGTATCATCTTGGTATCATTCTTTTCAGCCAGCGGTCGGCTTTCATGTAAAAGCAATCCTAGCGGCTAATTAGCCTCTAGACTGCTTTTACAAGCAGTGGGAGAGAATGCCCCCCCCCCCCCACCGTCTTCCGTGTTTTTCTCTGGCTCTCCTGTCTCAACAGGGAACCTGAGAATGCAGCTGGTGATTCAACCAGCTGACCATAGAGCTGATCAGAGACCAGAGTGGCTCCAAACATCTCTATGGCCTAAGAAACCGGAAGCTACGAGCATTTTATGACTTAGATTTCGCCGGATGTAAATAGCGCCATTGGGAAATTGGGAAAGCATTTTATCATACCGATCTTGGTGTGGTCAGATGCTTTGAGGGCAGAGGAGAAATCTAGGGTCTAATAGACCCCAATTTTTTCAAAAAAGAGTACCTGTCACTACCTATTGCTATCATAGGGGATATTTACATTCCCTGAGATAACAATAAAAATGATTAAAAAAAAAAAAAAAAATGAAAGGAACAGTTTTAAAATAAGATAAAAAAGCAAAAAAATAATAAAGAAAAAAAAAAAAAAAAAAAAAAGCACCCCTGTCCCCCCTGCTCTCGCGCTAAGGCGAACGCAAGCGTCGGTCTGGCGTCAAATGTAAACAGCAATTGCACCATGCATGTGAGGTATCACCGCGACGGTCAGATCGAGGGCAGTAATTTTAGCAGTAGACCTCCTCTGTAAATCTAAAGTGGTAACCTGTAAAGGCTTTTAAAGGCTTTTAAAAATGTATTTATTTTGTTATCACTGCACGTTTGTGCGCAATTGTAAAGCATGTCATGTTTGGTATCCATGTACTCGGCCTAAGATCATCTTTTTTATTTCATCAAATATTTGGGCAATATAGTGTGTTTTAGTGCATTAAAATGTAAAAAAGTGTGTTTTTTCCCCAAAAAATGCGTTTGAAAAATCGCTGCGCAAATACTGTGTGAAAAAAAAAAATGAAACACCCACCATTTTAATCTGTAGGGCATTTGCTTTAAAAAAATATATAATGTGTGGGGGTTCAAAGTAATTTTCTTGCAAAAAAAAAATAATTTTTTCATGTAATCAAAAAGTGTCAGAAAGGGCTTTGTCTTCAAGTGGTTAGAAGAGTGGGTGATGTGTGACATAAGCTTCTAAATGTTGTGCATAAAATGCCAGGACAGTTCAAACCCCCCCAAATGACCCCATTTTGGAAAGTAGACACCCCAAGCTATTTGCTGAGAGGCATGTCGAGTCCATGGAATATTTTATATTGTGACACAAGTTGCGGGAAAGAGACAAATTATTTTTTTTTTTTTTTTTTTTTTGCACAAAGTTGTCACTAAATTATATATTGCTCAAACATGCCATGGGAATATGTGAAATTACACCCCAAAATACATTCTGTTGCTTCTCCTGAGTACGGGGATACCACATGTGTGAGACTTTTTGGGAGCCTAGCCACGTATGGGACCCCGAAAACCAAGCACCGCCTTCAGGCTTTCTAAGGGCGTAAATTTTTGATTTCACTCTTCACTGCCTATCACAGTCTCGGAGGCCATGGAATGCCCAGGTGGCACAAACCCCCCCCAAATGACCCCATTTTGGAAAGTAGACACCCCAAGCTATTTGCTGAGAGGTATAGTGAGTATTTTGCAGACCTCACTTTTTGTCACAAAGTTTTGAAAATTAAAAAAAGAAAAAAAAAATTTTTTTTTTTGTCTTTCTTCATTTTCAAAAACAAATGAGAGCTGCAAAATACTCACCATGCCTCTCAGCAAATAGCTTGGGGTGTCTACTTTCCAAAATGGGGTCATTTGGGGGGGTTTGTGCCACCTGGGCATTCCATGGCCTCCGAAACTGTGATAGGCAGTGAAGAGTGAAATCAAAAATGTACACCCTTAGAAATCCTGAAGGCGGTGATTGGTTTTCGGGGTCCCGTACGCGGCTAGGCTCCTAAAAAGTCCCACACATGTGGTATCCCCGTACTCAAGAGAAGCAGCAGAATGTATTTTGGGGTGCAATTCCACATATGCCCATGACCTGTGTGAGCAATATATCATTTAGTGACAACTTTGTGCAAAAAAAAAACAAATAAAAAAATAAATTGTCACTTTCCCGCAACTTGTGTCAAAATATAAAATATTCCATGGACTCAACATGCCTCTCAGCAAATAGCTTGGGGTGTCTACTTTCCAAAATGGGGTCATTTGGGGGAGGTTTGTGCCATCTGGGCATTTTATGGCCTTCAAAACTGTGATAGGTAGTGAGGAGTAAAATCAAAAATGTACGCCCTTAGAAATCCTGAAGGCAGTGATTGGTTTTCGGGGCCCCGTATGCGGCTAGGCTCCCAAAAAGTCCCACACATGTGGTATCCCCATACTCAGGAGAAGCAGCTAAATGTATTTTGGGGTGCAATTCCACATATGCCCATGGCCTGTGTGAGCAATATATCATTTAGTGACAACTTTTTGTAATTTTTTTTTTTTTTTTTTTTTTTTTTCATTATTCAATCACTTGGGACAAAAAAAATGAATATTCAATGGGCTCAACATGCCTCTCAGCAATTTCCTTGGGGTGTCTACTTTCCAAAATGGGGTCATTTGTGGGGGTTTTGTACTGCCCTGTCATTTTAGCACCTCAAGAAATGACATAGGCAGTCATAAATTAAAGACTGTGTAAATTCCAGAAAATGTACCCTAGTTTGTAGGTGCTATAACTTTTGCGCAAACCAATAAATATACACTTATTGACATTTTTTTTACCAAAGACATGTGGCCAAATACATTTTGGCCTAAATGTATGACTAAAATTGAGTTTATTGGATTTTTTTTAGAACAAAAAGTAGAAAATATCATTTTTTTTCAAAATTTTCGGTCTTTTTCCGTGTATAGCGCAAAAAATAAAAACGGCAGAGGTGATCAAATACCATCAAAAGAAAGCTCTATTTGTGGGAAGAAAAGGACGCAAATTTCGTTTGGTTACAGCATTGCATGACCGCGCAATTAGCAGTTAAAGCGACGCAGTGCCAAATTGTAAAAAGTGCTCTGGTCAGGAAGGGGGTAAATCCTTCCGGGGCTGAAGTGGTTAATGCATGAGCATGTATGGTCACTAGCCGGTGGCACCGAACACCAATACTAGGTTGTAAATGTAATTCACTAACTCAATTATCACCTCTGACATCAAAACAGGAAGTGCATTCTAAAGCACAGCTAATGAAAATTGATTTGCCCTCTATCCCAATTTAATTTTAACAGCTCTGAAGAAAGCTCTTAAAAAATTTCTTCCACTTGCTACAGATCTAATTTATTATTAAATGTATATAGTGTGACTGCATACAGTGGAGGAGCTAAGAGATATTGTTTGTACTGGGTTGCTGTTAAGCCTCAGTGAATGCTTTTCTTTAAAACAAAATGTTGGGTTTAAAGAAAAATGTATAATTTAAAAGCAAAAGAAAAATACAAGAATGTGAATGTCTAAATGTCATCCAATACATTTACTGACAATATCCAGTTGGCAGTTGCTGACAAAGGGAATTTAAACTTTAATTCCTTTAAACAGTATTACAAAATGTTTTCCTCATCAAGTGACCATGATGTGAAAGGAAAATGCCAATAAAGCAGTTTGAATACCAGGAACCAGGCTTTTTACGTGTCTTTTGTATCCATCACAACTGGATCTTGTTTTTATGATATGAAATAGTAACTTTCTTACAAAGAGCCTTACATACCGTACAGTAAAACATTGTGAAGAAACTCTCAGGGAAGAGTGTAACACCAGGATTCATTAGCCAATATCAATCAATCCAAGAGAAGAATAAGATCTCAGGACTCAACTGCTCTTTGGGAATATCCCATTTAATGCATGCTGACAAATACAATATTTGACACGGCACTAGAGTCTACACAAATGGGGGGAACAATTAGCTCAAAATGCCATGTTATGCTATAGGTTCTAGTTTCATGTTGGTCATTGTATTAACCAATACATGAAAAAAAAAAATATTTTCAAAGAGCAGCAGAGTCCTAAAATTGTATTATAGAAACAGCTTCTCTTATGTACTTTAAAGATCACGGTCAGCTTGTCTGCAAATTTAAACATTCGTGAGTGCATACTGATGTAGGTGAAAAATGCACACACACTGATGTACCTTCAGCAGTTCAATGCACATTGCAGGTATAATGCTGGGCTACTTTAGCATGCCAGTTCAATGTACATTGCAGGTGTGATGCCAGACCACTTTAGAAAGCCAGAAGCAGTTCTGCATTAAATGTAATAAACTGCAGAGGAAGCCTAAAGAGATTCAATGTCTGCTTGCTCAGGTTAGACCGACCCCTGGTGTTTATATTAATCATCTCTGGACACTAACTGTAGCAACTACCTATTAAAAATGTTTCCTTCTAATCTACACTGGATCTATTTTTCATCGGTTGAAGAAGATGGTTCCTTTGCATCAATTTTTATGATGTCCATATTTGCAGATACATTTGTGCTAAATCTGCAAACAGTTTTTGTTTCACTGATCTCCAAATTCAAAATACTGTATTAAATATATCAACCGCATCACAAACCAGACCATACAGTAGGTCAATGCCTTATTTTCATTTCAAAAGTGCTAAATCTATGTGAAAATAATTATTATAAACCAAAATATCTGTTATCATATTCACGGTATAATTTATGTAAACGTCTGCCAGGCATAAATTCTAACTATACAGTAAAAATGATCTCCTGTAATTAAAATTAGAGCTAAACCTAAAAGAGTAATCCAAGCCACAATTTTGTATTCAGAAATTTATATTTAAAGGTCTTCATAGCATGACAGAAAAGTATGTCTGGCCCCTACACATAGTGACGACAGTTGTGTCCGGTAATGAAACTGCAGTAGATCAATTCAGTGAGACATGACTTAGACAAAAAATTGCTGTTGTTTAAATAACGGATCACTTTGATATACCCAATGCTCAATATGGCCTTGTCATCCAACCAAGCAGTCGCCTAAACAAGACATTTTATTGTCCTTCGTTGCTATATGTAGTAACTCCATAAATTAATTAATAAACCATTACTTTGTGAGCATTAAAAAGATATTGGGTCTCAGATAGATCTCTGATGCTTTTAGTTTCTAGGTTTCATTTTTTTGCAACTGTCACATAAAAAAAAGGTATGAATCTTAGGTTTAGCATTACCTAAAAGTGTTTTTTTCAAGCTTGAAATTACAGACATCAATGAGCCATTGGTATTCATCAGATACAGTATGGATATACATAATGGTTAGACCAATACAAGTATGTACAGCTACTGGCTAGCATGTTGATGCTGCCAGCACTTAAGATTGCCAATATAAAATGTAAATTATTCCTTTAATACCCCATGTTCCCTTATGTACAGGTGGTGTGTGCAGAAATGCACTTTTTCACTGGTCTCTTCATTCTGCTGTAGCTGCTCACTCAGGTTTGTGGCAGAGTCTGTTGTCAGTCATCAATGGAAAGCATAGAGTAACAACAAGATAGTGCAAATGCCAATTATGGAGCCCAGAATGAGTGAGTCCCGGCGCTTTCTCAGGTTAATCCTCTGGATGAGGCTGTTGACTGCAGGAAATCGATCTATGTAAATTAATTAAGGGAAGTAACTGAACATATGAAGATGAGTGTAGCACAGAAAAGATGGAATCTAAAGAAACATTTATAGTTATATGTATAAACGTAGGTTAGTGAGAGAATATTTCTGGAGCTTTAACAAATTTTGCATTTGACTTTCTGCATGAATGGCCTTCTAGGATCCAGCCATAATGATCAAATCTAATTGAATAAAACATACACAAGATTCTACATTGCCACATCTTTATTGAACAATGGTAAAAAAATTTAGATCAGAAATGGAAAAGTATATAAAATGCTAGGATAAATATAATGTTATGTTGTTAAAATTGGATTACTGGAGTATGACATTCCAGTCTTATATTTCAAAGAAACGGGGGTTAACTCAACTGCCTTAGTGAAAAAATAACCATAATTATAATATAAAAAGAAGTGCCACCTAGTTGTTCCACAGCAAAATGTTCTGAGGACAAAACTCATCACTTGAACAAATATTTGGAGAAAACATAACCCTTATCCTGATGAGGGTATATAACTATTTAACCCGGTTCAACACAGGGCATTTTCACCCCCTTCCTTCCCAGACCAATTTTTAGTTTTCAGCGCTGTCGCACTTTAAACGACAATTGCGCGGTCGTGCGACGTTGTACCCAAACAAAATTGACGTCCTTTTTTCCCCACAAATAGAGCTTTATTTTGGTGGTATTTGATCACCTCTGCGGTTTTTATTTTTTGCGCTATAAACAAAAGAAGAGGGACAATTTTGAAAAAAACACAATATTTTATACTTTTTGCTATAATAAATATCCCATTTTTTTTTTTTAAAAAACAAATTTTTTCCTCAGTTTAGGCCGATACGTATTCTTCTACATATGTTTGGTAAAAAAAATCGCAATAAGCGTATATTGATTGGTTTGCGCAAAAGTTATAGCGTCTACAAAATACGGGATAGATTTATGGCATTTAAAAAAATTTTTAATTTTTTTTACCAGTAATGGCGGGTATCTGCGATTTTTTTTTCATGACTGCGACATTATGGCGGACACATCGGACACATTTTTGGGACCATTCACATTTATACAGCGATCAATGCTATAAAATTGCATTGATTACTGTGTAAATTGCTGTATATGTTGTAATATGTTCACCGATTTATGTGGGACATTATATTATTATATGTATGTACACATACAGTCAATATTGACCAGGCCAGAATTCAATTGACAATGGTTGATTTGTCAGAGCCAACTGAATTTTAACATAGCAAAGGGACAGCTGAAGACCCTTTAATGTGTTAATCTTATGCAAGTCTATTTGAACATTTCAAAGGGTGTTCAGGTAGTATCTGTTAATCTAATCTAATTACACTTATCTAAGGGGACTTGTTGATGTTGATATGCGGGAGAGCAAATTGGGGCGGTTTATGACTGCAGCTGTTCACGGCTGGGGGTTGTTGTCTGTCTGAAAGACTAAAGCAAATCAAAGTCCTAAATTGAAACGGCTAATCAAATTGCTCAGCCATTCAATGTCTAGTGAATATAACATGATGTTCAGTCTATAGTTAGTTTAGGCTTGTTTGTGTATGAAGGCACAGACCTAGGAACATGGGACTCTGAATGATGTACTCTGCTGGATATTTTTTGCCATCTGTGGACTTTGTTCTGTGTCTTTCCCTCAACTCTGACCAGTTTCCCAGTCCTGACTGCTGAAAAACATCCCCACAGCATGATGCTGCCACCACCATATTTCACTGTGGGGATGGTGTTCTTTGGGTGATGTGATGTGTTGGGTTTGCGCCAGACATAGCATTTTCTTTGACGACCAAAAAGTTCAATTTTAGTCTCATCAGACCAGAACGCCTTCCTCCATACATTTTGGGAGTCTGACACATGCCTTTTCGCAAACTCAAAATGTGCCATTTTGTTTTTTGCTGAAAGTAATGGCTTTCTTCTGGCCACTCTGCCATAAAGCCCAACTCTATGGAGCATACGGCTTATTGCCATGCTATGTACAGATACTCCACTCTCAGCTGTGGAACTCTGCAGCTCCTACAACGTTACCTTAGGTCTCTGTGCTGCCTCTCTGATTAATGCCCTCCTTGCCCGCTCTGAGTTTTGATGTGCAGCCATCTCTTTGCAGGTTTGCTGTTGTGCCATGTTCTTTCCATTTGGTTATGATAGATTTGATGATTCTCCTAGGGATCAAAGATTTGGATATTTTTTTCTTTTTTTATAACCTAACCCTGACTTGTACTTCTTTGACAGGTATCCTGTTCCCACTTCCGGGAGTCCGGGCCGCGGCCAGTGACATCATCATGGGGCTTCCTCCTCCTCCTCTCCCTGTTGCCAATAGGAGCGGGGCCTTGCGAATGCGCAGTAGGGTTCCCAGGGTGAAGCCGTAAGGCTACACTGCCGGGTACCCTTACCCGCAATGGTGGCGGCAGCATCCGACAGCTGAAGGGAACATCAGCTGCGGTGCCGACATCGCTGGACTCCAGGACAGGTAAGTGTCCTATTGTTAAAAGTCAGCAGCTGCAGTATGTGTAGCTGCTGGCTTTTAATTTTTTTTTTTGGGCGGAACACTGCTTTAAGATGAAATTTAAGCTGGAATTCTACTTTAATCCCTGAAGCATCTAAAACTGACCTCAAATTTAAGCAGCATGCAACTGAAAGCAAGCTGCTTTTATCCATTGATAAAAGCTGAAGGCTGTCTTTATTATAACATAAAGATCACAATGTATGAGCTATGTATTAAAAGAAGCCAAAAAAATAAAAACACAAAGGGTTCTCAGACTCTCTCGCAACTCAATACACACACACATTCTTCCAGCAACTTCACTTGTGTCGTCCTTATTCTGTACTATGCCAGCATGCCTTCTCAAAGAACATATACACTAATGTGGTTGCAGCATACTCCCAGTGGCAAGGAAAAATGAGAGGGAAGAATGGAGCCAACAATGCAGCTCCTGAAATATTAAGCACTTTTCCTGGCTCTACAGTCATTACTGTGTAATTAAACCTATGACACCTCTCCATTGATCTGTCTGCATAATCTTACCATTCGTGAACACAAGAGGAAAGGAAAATGGATAGCATAATAGAAGGAAAATAGCAAAGTATATATATATATATATATATATATATATATATATATTATTTAAACTTATCTTTTATAACACATGTAATATTATAATGTTAGCCAGAGAAAGTGAGACATTTTTCAGCAGGTTAAGAAATCAGATCACCACAGATGGTCCTTTACCGTTAAGAGTCTCGGCAGTTTTGAACCACTTCCAGCCCACGGACGTCATATGACGTCCTGGGCTTTGGGCGGGTATATCTGAATGATGCCTGTAGTTACAGACATCATTCAGATATTGCCGGTTTCAGCCGGCGAATCTCTACACCATAGGAACGATCATAGCGGCCGTTCCGCCGCTTGATCGTTCCTATGGGAGGCGAAAGGGGACGTTCCCCCCCCTCCCGCCGCCCTCCGGTGCTTGCTCCTACTCACCGTTACGATCGGTGAGGCGGAGAGTGGATCCGCCGGCGCCGGATGTAGATCATAGAGATTTCCGGCGGACCAGATGGTCCCCGGAGTCTCTATGATCGTCGGAGGCCGGACGTGATGTTATGACGTCACGCCCGGCCTCTCTATTCAAAAAAACGGCGCCGCTTCGGCTGGGAAGCGGCGATCGTTTTATTTATTTTTTTATTTCAGGTTTCCCAGCCTAGTGGTGAGATATGGGGTCTTATTGACCCCATATCTCACTATTAAGAGCACCTGACATGTCATATTGCTATTACAAGGGATGTTTACATTCCTTGTAATAGGAATAAAAGTGATCAATTTTTTTTTTTCAAAAAAGTGTCAAAATAAAAAGAAAAAATATAATTAACAATAAAAAAAAAAAAAAATTTTTTAAAGCACCGCTGTCCCCGTGTGCTCGCATGCAGAAGCGAACGCATACGTAAGTCCCGCCCACATATGAAAACGGTGTTCAAACCATACATGTGAGGTATCGCCGCGAACGTTGGAGCGAGAGCAATAATTTTGGCCCTAGACCTCCTCTGTAACTCAAAACACGTAACCAGTAAAAAAATTTCAAGCGTCGCCTATGGGGATTTTTAAGTACCGAACATTGGCGCCATTCCACGAGCATGTGCAATTTTGAAGCGTGACATGTTAGGTATCTATTTACTCGGCGTAACTTCATCTTTCACAAAATGCAAAAACATTGGGCTAACTTTACTGTTTTTTTTTTTTTAAACACAAAACTGTTTTTTTCCCCAAAAAAACGCGTTCGAAAAATTCCTGCGCAAATACTGTGTGAGATAAAAAGTTGCAACAACCGCCATTGTATTCTCTAGGGTCTTTGCTAAAAAAACATATATAATGTTTGGGGGTTCTATGTAATTTTCTAGCAAAAAAATGATGATTTTTACATGTAGGAGCAAAGTGTCAGAATTGGCCCGGTATTGAAGTGGTTAATGATACGTAGGCAAAAATAAAGGGAAATATCTCCAGGAGAAAAACTTGTTAACAAGAAGAGTTTCAAAGACATCATACAAGAGATCATAAAGCGACCCCTGCGTGTTTATAAACTAAATATCAAATGGCTAGAGAACTGAAAGAGGAGCAAGGCAAATTCTTTCATATATAAAAAGGCAAACCAATTATTTTACAGTACAGTAAGGTTTCTTCTAAATTTTGCATTAATGTGGCAAAAGAAAAAAATTTAATAAAGCAACAAACACCCAGTTATATAATAAAGATGGTACATCAGGTTATTAAAAACCAGAACAGGTTTCTTAAAGCTGAATTCCAGCCAAAACCTTTTTTGTCCATTTGCACTATAAAAAGAAATAAACACGAATGAAGTGTGTGCAATGTGCAGCCACTGATGGATTATGTAATACTCTTGATTTCATTCCCCACTTACATTATTACACTCAGCCCGAACGTCAGGTGCTGAAACTTACAGTTCCAACTGGAGTACATAGACCACAGCGGGCCACACTCTGTAGCCATGTTTTTTTACTTAAAGGGGTCTATGTATAAAAATCTTGCTAAACGAATGTGACACACATTCGCCCAACTTGAACGAAGCTTGCCATAGTCTGTTATATAACTGCATGTTGTATGACTATAAGTGCCACCTAATGGCCATAATGCATATTTCTTTTTAAATATATCAGGAAAAAATAAATACATTTTGGGCACTAAATGGCGCTTATGATCACATGAGATAGTTATAGAACACAGAATATGGCTAGTTTCACTTGTGCTGTGCAGATGTGTCGCTGTCATTCAGCAAACTTTTCATACATAGACCCCAAAGTATGTAAACCCAAACAATGATCTTCTCCTATTTATAGCACTAAACGCTTTTTGTTGCATCTAATCGATAAATACAATACCCCCTGATACATTAGCTTCAATAGAGGGCAGGTGTCCCCTGACGTTTCAAAGAGAACCTCTCACAAAAGTAGTAAATCAAATAGGGGACTTATGATCCTTTATGTGATATAAATTTATAGTTGGGGGGGGGGGGGGTGTAAACCACCCCAAAGTCTTGAGTCTGCCCCACCTCCAAGAACGTATACACATGGATCTCAGGCACTGGAGTATATACGCTGAATGCGCTGTGCCACAGAATGCAGAGCATGCCGGAGTGAGAGCACTAATTTTAGTGTTCTGTACTGTACTCCAAGATATGGAATTACAGCCAAGTCAAAGTTCCTCTTCTCTTTATCGTACAGTACAGAACACAGGCTGAGCATTCATACTCTATGGGACACCCTGAAGCAATAAATAAGAGTGTACACGGAATTGTGCAAACAGGCCCAAACAACAAGAGTCAGATGTTCAACCTCAAAGAGCTGCTATGAGAACAGCCAAAAACTGCATCAGCAGAAGATTGTACATCCACCTGGTAAAATGTCAAAACAGTATGAACAGAAGACCAGGTAGCAGCCTTACATAACTGGGCTACAGAGACTTGGTGCTAGAATGCCCAATAAACTCACACCGATTTGGTGAAATAATAGCGTAAAAGCGCAGAAGGAGATTTCTTTTAGAATGTAAGCTCCTGTGATCAGACTATTTGTCTATTATGCGATGGTGGACTTTGAAGCAGGGTATCCCTTGCAAGGTCTCAAGGACAGGACAAACAGGGAAAATGTCCACCTGATCTGAGAAGTAGCATTAAGGTATACTTTTTTTTTTTTTTTTAATCAGAAAGGTTTTTATTTTGCATAAAGAAACAAATACAGGTAGCATACAGGTACTCGTATATGACATGTACAAATTTCGGAATTCTCATAAAGCATGTTATGGGAACAATTATCAGCTACCTTAGATTATTGTAGACTGTTCCGATGATATGCTATCAGGAGTATCACCTGTCGTACTCATATCTTTTAATTGTAATAGGTCTAACACGTAATATATTTCGCAGGGAGTATGACTCCACACAATGTACAGATTTATTAAGGTATACTTTAATGGCTCTGACTGCATACAAGCATTGTAGAGATTTTTCCTTTGGATGCTTAGACTCATTGAGGTGTAATGCAGAAACCACCTTTGGGAGAAAAGATGGCATTTGGGGTAAGACAACTTTATCATTGTTAAATATGAGGAAAGAAACTTTACAGAAAATGCCCCCCCAGCTCAAAAACACATTTAGCAAATAAGACAGCGGTCAAAAGGCAACTCTGCATGAGAGATCCTCCAGGGAGATATTCCAGACAGGTTTAAAGGGTGGTTTCTGCAGGGTAGAGAGAACCAAGATGAGGCTCCAAGGCAGCACAGGGTGCTGCAAGGGGGGCCTTAATATGAGATCCACCTGGAAGTAGTTGTCTGCCATTCTGAAGCACAGAAAGCACTGACGAGGTGGGTAAATGAGAACATGCAGATAGGCATCTTGGATGTCCATGGATGTTATGTATTCCCTTTGTGTTGCAGAGGCAATTACTGACCTTGCAGATACCACGCAAAATGTTTGAATATGAAGGAATTTGTTGAGGGATTTTAAGTCCAAAATAGGATGAATACACCCATTGGGCTTTGGTACCATGAACAGGTTTGAGTAGAAACTTTTGTGTCAGTACCAGCACAATGGCTATCTGAGACAAGAGGTGGTTCAGAGCATTTTGAAAATCTGTCAAACTGCAGTTTTTGGTAGAATTTTGAACTCTATTTTGTTCCACTTTTAAACCACAGGTTTGGGACATCTGTGGCCTAGAAAGGAGTGAGGGCACCCTTTCATTGTAAAGACAGCTTTGGGGAAGTCTTGTGGCATCTGTAGGCCAAACCTTGCTCTGAAAGGAAGGGCTGAACTTAGGTTTTCACAGTGAAGCCTAGTTGGAGAGACAGGTACTCTGTATTTAGAGGAGCTGGGGGGTTTTGAGGAAGGGGGTTTTAGGGTCTTCGGCTGTGGAAAAAAAAACCTTCCCACCTGTGACCTCTTTGATGAATTGGTCAAGTGCCTCACAAAATAGAGGTCCTCATTGGAAAGGCATACACGTGAGACACCTTTTGCAGACAGCTTCAGCTGGCCAAGCTTTCTGATTCTGCACATAGAATACAAATAGGTCCATCACCTTCAGACACTAGCACAAAACTGAAAACTCACGCAGTAGGGTAGGGTTATAGGGGAGGCCCCTGTGGTGTATGAATACTCTGCCTTTGTTCTGTACTATATGAATAACATAGGAGTTTAAATGTGTGCAAAACGGCTCTGGCAGAGAAAGGGTTAAAAGGTAGGTGTTATGATAACTAAACATCCACTTTAAAGCTGACGTGACATCACAATCTCCAACTTGTCAAATCAGAGAACACTTTGCATGCTTTGAGAAACATGCAAGGCTTTTTGTGAATGGGACCTGTGTCGAGTGAGTGTTCCCCAGTGTTCACTATGAAGCAGGGCAGTCGTTCATGCACAGGAATCTATATCTAGTGGCGACCACTATTAAGAGTGGTGCTTACTGCAGTGATTTTCATCTAACACACGGTCAGGTATGGCACATGCACTTACTGTACATTGTCCAAGCTGGACCAATGTAACTAAGCAAAAAAGCCATACCTAAATCTCAGCTGTAAGCTATGCATGCTTGAAAGGTAGGACAGGGATGCCATAACGGGCCTTAATGTTAAGGGAAAGGGAAGAAAACAAGAGATGGCTGCAATCCATAATCAAGGTTTGCTTTTAGTCTTATAACATGAACCATTTTGGTACAAGAACATACTATTAAGTTTTTCATTTGGGATTAGTAACGGCTCAGTGACGACCTAAAAGCAAGCACATCAAAACTAAGCAATGGAAGATTTTACCATTAGATCTTATGGAAAGGGCGAACCTGGTAAACAAGCATTTCCCCTCTACACTTTTGTATTTCCTAGCCAACTCCATCAAAGGGATCTCTCTTAAAACTCTCCAACTTCCCTCTATGATGGCTGGCCTGCTATTCCCAAACACTCAGTTTTATTCCCTGGCCGCAGAATTAATACCCATGCATGGTTGGGTCAGTCCAACAAGAGATAATACTGCTAAAGCTACAGAAGAAGCAAATTATATACATACAAAAAAAAAAATCTGTGGGAGCGATTGGGCAGCCTTCCTTAACAGCTTCATGTCCAGTGACATACCAGGACGTCGCTTTATAGGAAAAGTGATATCTGGGTCATCACACGAAGCAATGGCCAAGGTAACAATGTTTCCAGCTGGCAATAGTATTCCGAGCAGCTAAAGAGCCGCTGGATTATTTTTACAGGCAACAGAAAGGGGTGCAACCTCCCTCCCGCCGATGCCTTTACTGGGCACTTCCGTGCAATCAGAGAGCCCAGTAAAGATTCGTTCGGTGGCATCCTCTTCCTGAGACACAGTGGAAGGAACGGATGTCGTTCCTCCCACTGTGTGATGTCAGAAACCTGAAGCGACAAGGATTTTGTCACTTCTGGTTTCTGTCTGTTGTTTACCAGCCATTGCCAACCTAGGAAAGCTTCGGACTGAACTGATCCGAAGCTTTCAAGGGCAGAGGAGACATCTGAGGTCTAATAGACCCCAGATGTCTAAGTAAAGTGGACCTGTCACTGCTGGTTATCACAAGAGATGCTTAAATAAGTCGATCAAAAAAAGAAAGTGTAAAAAAAAAAAAAAAAAAAAGGTAACTAAATAACAATAATTTTTTTTTTTTTAAGTGCCCCCATCCGCCTGTTCACAATGAATGCATGCGTCGGTCCTGCGCGCATATGAAAATGGCGTTGTAAATGTCACTGGCAGGGAAGGGGTTAACACTAGAGGGCGATCAAGGGGTTAAATGTTCCCTAGTTAGTGTTTCTAATTGTGGGGGGATGGGACTGACTGGGGGAGGAGACATATCGCTGTTTGCAATTACTGCAAACAGCAGATCTGTCTCTACTCCCCTGTCAAAACGAGGATTTGCGTGTTTACACACGCAAATCCCTGTTCTGGCTCTCATGCCCGCAATTGCAGGTGGCCGGTAGAGATCGCACGCACCGGCCTCGCGCATCGGGTCCCCCGGCCTGCTATGGCTTTTAAAGCAGCCCTCGAGATATACGGTGATTTGCGCAGGAGAGCCAAGCTACAGCCATATATGTACAGGAGCTGGTCAGCAAGTGGGTAATACATGTAGGAGAGGAATGTCAGAATTGGCCTGGCCTGGAAGTGGTTAATAACATGATTTGGGGTATCTAATAACTAGAGTGCCTGTCAGTGCCTAGAGCAGGGTTTTGGTCCTCTCTGTGAGTTGAATTCATTCATGAACTATTCAGACTGAACACTAAAGCCCCGTACACATGGGCAGAATGTCGGGAGACATTTGCTGGTACAAAAAATAGCGGCCAACATTCTGCCCGTGTGTAAGTTGGTCTGTCTGACAGAAGCCGGCCATGCATGCTAGAAAACCAGCAGCCGACCCCCTATCAGAACACAACAGCTCAGCGGGGGAGATCGTTGGACTAACCTTGCATGGTTAGTAACAGCGGCTCCAGACTGGAGCTGTCAGTTTTCTCTCTAGCAACCTGTGGGGTTGCACGAAATAAAACTGTAGTGTGTACCGGGCATTAAGTTTCCAGGCCATGCCATTAGATACATTTCTAGATTGTCACCAGCTTCCTCATGCAGCCACTATGCAATATAAAGCTGTTACATGATACTCACACAAACCCATCTAGAAAAATTCCTACTATTAATGGATAACGCCAAACTGATAAGGCCCCTTTTCACACGGATGGACCATATGTCCGTTTTTCATCCATCCGTTTTCAGATGAAAAATGGACATACATGTATCCCTGTGGGATAGCGGATGTCAGCAAATGAACATCCGCTGACATCAGTCTCCGTTATGCTCCATTTCTGATGACGAAGGAAAACCCTACTTTTCCATCCGTCTGCGTATCAGATGAAAACGGACTCTACGGTCCATCTTCATCCGATCCCCCATAGAGGAGAGCGGCGCTCTGACAGGTCGGTCCCTGCACAGTGTGCAGAGACAGACCTGTCATCTGCCTGCTCAGTGGGGATTGATGGAGCGATCCCCCGCTGAGCAAAGCGGAGCCCGTACACGGACACGTCCGCGTGAAAGGGCCCTAACTTAGTTCTATGCAGCATTACTTTCCACCAGAACAAATCAAAATCCTCCAATTCAACATGAGTGGTATAACTTGAGACCACAACTGATGGCGGAGGATTGGGAAGACTTTAAAAAGACTTAAGCAGCCCATACACTGAGCAAATTTCTTTCCTGCAACCATGGGATGTTTGACAGGGGAATTCCCATCGAGCTATTGTATTCTCTGGCGGGGGATGCCAGTGATTATTGCTAGCGGCTATACTGGTCGCTAGCGATAATCAAATGCAAAATGCAAAATCCGGCAGGCTGGTTGTACCCAAGTTGATCGATCAACTTGGGACATTCAACCTGCCCATACATGGTTCGAATCTTGACCGGTTCCTACTGAATTGGCCATGATTCGAACCGTAGATGGGTGGCCTTAGTGATACAACTCAAGATATACCATCAAACTACACCACTCTGCAAATGTCTGGATTAGGCACTCCCAAACTCTGCATCTGAGCCTATGGTCAAGAAGTAGATTTTTTTTTTATGCACTATGGTCCTACCCCCACAACCATTTTGGACAATGGACAACTACATTAAACCTACCTAATCTCCAATACTCAAAGGCATGTTTTCTGGGGTTGATAGAGGAACTTTAAATATGTTTAATTAAAAAAGTATTATATTTTATGCCAAAAAAAATTCTTCTTAGCTGGAAGCAATCCTCTCCCCACACTGAATAAAAAATTGTAATGAACTAATAGGGGCCATCCCCAGAGTTTTGCCACAAATTTGGTCCCATGGTCTGTCACTGCTTACAACAAAGCCTGATGATGGTTAGAAAGGGGAGACTGTACTATTACTTATCCATTCTGTGTTGACAATTTCTAAGTCTGCTATATTTTAACCACCATTTAATGCATTTAAATCAAAAAAGCCAGAGTCTGAGGAGTTTTTCTTTATTTTCTTTACAGTTTATTGTGGCTTTTATGGATTGCTACAACATTTATGTTATTTGTTTATATTCAAATCTAATAAAAAAAATACACAGTGCATACATTCTCACAGTATATTTTTTAAGAGATTATAGAGTTTTAAATGCATCCCCAGTAAGCATTAGACCATACATAAGGGAAGCAATGCTTTTTGTGTTTTTATGCTTGTGTATTTGACCTGATACTTCAATTCACTGTTCATGAGTAGCTACAGGTTAAAGAATATGTAAACCCAACATTTCATATTTCTGATATGTGCCTGCTTTACCATGTACTTGTATGAAAAAAGGCTCCTCTTCTCTTTGTATTGCTTTATTTTGTGTGAAATCCCTGTTCCTGACAGTCCCTCTGCTTTCCTATTAAAAGCTGACTACACTAAGCAAGAGGGCAGAGTGGTCAGTTCTCTATCTGTGCTGGGAACTCGGTGTGCTCTCCTCTAATGATCAGGCTTCTGTTCCCCCCCCCCCCTGCACAGCCTGTCACTGGCAAGACCAGTGTGCTGCAGTTTCTCCTCCCTAACCTTTCTGTACTGCTGAGAACAGAGGTTATGTGATTCCAAGGTAACGGTTTACATACAATTTAACCCTTTCACGACTAAGCCTATTTCTGACATTTGGTGTTTACAAGTTAAAATCCATATTTTTTGCTAGAAAATTACTTAGAACCCCCAAACATTATATATATATTTTTTAGCAGAGAATCTAGAGAATAAAATAGCAATTGTTGCAATATTTTATGTCACACGGTATTTGTGCAGCGGTGTTTTAAACGCAACTTTTTGGGAAAAGGGACACTTTCATGAAATTTAAAAAAAAACGAAACAGTAAAGTTAGCCCAATTTTTTTGTATAATGTGAAAGATGATGTTACGCCGATTAAATAGATATCAAACATGTCACTCTTTATAATTGCACGCACCCGCGGAATGGCGACAAACTATGGTACCTAAGAATCTCCATAGGCGATGCTTTACATTTTTTTTACGGTTACCAGGTTAGAGTTACAGAGGAGGTCTAGTGCTAGAATTATTGCTCTCGCTCTGACGATCGTGGCGATACCTCACGTGTGATTTGAACACCGTTTACATATGCAGGCGCGACTTCTGTATGCATTTTCTTTGCTGTGCGAGCTTGCGGGGACTGGGGCGCTTTAAAAAAAAATTTTTTTTTCTTATTTATTTTTATATTATTAAATTGTGTTTTTAAAAAAAAAAAAAAAATTGATCACTTTTATTGCTGTCACAAGGAATGTAAACATCATAATAACATATTACTGTCACAGACAGTAATAGGTGGTGACAGGTAATTTTATGGAGGGATCCGGGGTCTAAAAGACCCCCAATCCAGCCTTTGCACTTCAAAGTATTCAGATCGCCGTTTTTGGCGATTCTGAATACTGTCAGCGCGCCACAGGCAGCCGAGTAAACAGGAAGTGACGTTGCTTTCGTGTTTACAATCAGGAGACTGAGATGAAGCTGTTTCCGGCTTTGTGCCAGTCTGTCCCTAGCCGCTGGGAAGAGGCGGATCGAAGATCCCGTGGGACGTCCCCTCCTGCTCCTCCGGGATAACAGCCGAGCGGCTTTTAGCCGCATTGGTTGCTATCCCTGGAAAGCCGATCGCCCGCTCTACAAAACGGTATCGGGATGATGCCTGCAGCTGCGGGTATCATCCCGGTATAACCCCCGAAAGCCGCACATCCGTGTACGCCCGGCAGGAAGGGGTTAATTATTGCTCCTTCATACTGTGGGGCTTGCTAGAAGCTTGCACACAAAGAAACACAATTTGCCAAGGCGGTATAAAATATCGGTTACTGTTAAGGCCATATGTACAGTCCAATAGATCGGAACCCCCAGTAATACTAAAGGTTTATTTTGAGGAGAGGAGAGTTCCAGATTTCACACTCCAGGTTAATTTTTCTTTCAGGTCTGCGATCAGTTTGATAGCATGCGTAATTGAGTAATGAGACTTTTCACTGTACTTACCTCATGTTGTTCAAAAAAACAAAACAAAACACTCTTAAAATATTGATATATACAGTATAATAATTGACCGCAAACTTATTATGTAAGGATACTGGCCAAGGTATTCATTCGGCTCTGTATGGATTTCAAAATTCCCCTCTGTGATGTCATGTTTTCTTTTGTTGCCATTGCAATGCTGTGAAAACACAAGAAGCACTTTAATATTTATACATATGAATTATTAAGCCAATTGAAGGAAAATGAGCAAAATGTTAGTAAGCTTGCAAATCATTTTACTATTTACACAGTCAACATCTTCAAGAGAATTTTCTCCCCTCAGAGATGACTAGCCAAAAAAACTAATCCATGCCTGGATTTAAATAAATACCCAACAAATATATGCAGCTGCTGGCAGGCTTCTCATCCTTCAGATAATTAAAGAATTTATACAGAATGTTTACAAACCTATTCAAATTACATTGACAACTTCAAACAAAGGAGCTTCAGCTGTGCACATAAATTAGCTGTAAAATCTCCTGATTATGTGTGTCTGGCTAGGAATTCACAACCATGCATTTACAAAGATAAAAACTCCTGTAAAATACAGACAGACATTGGGCCTATGATTCAATACACAAGGCAGGACACATAGCAAAGGGCATGTGCCATTTGTAGGCAGCGCAGGCAGACATTTTGTAAATGAAGGAGATTGCAAACAAATTAATTTAACCTATAATGGGAAATTGAGGCTGCCATTGCTGCCCTCTGAAAATGTTTGTTGCCTGGCTGTTATGCTCAACCACTAGTTTTAATACTTCCCAAGTCACTTACATGGAACAAATAAGCAGATCGAGGGTGCCAGAGAAATTTGATATTTGAATATTGTTGAAATGACATTGGTATTACAGCCAGGCAACCAGCATTTTCTGTAGGAGTCAGAAATTGCAGCTTCCGAACTACCATTACAGCAGGACTTTTTTTTATAAAATAGTTTCTCTGAAAGTGTACCACTAGCAGCAGATCTCACTGTCAATGTTACACAATAGGGTAAAAAAGGAGGAGGACTGGGTGATGACATATTTCCTCCTTGTTTTAAGTTAATGTGGTCCGAAGTAGACTACAAACCATTGGTGAAATTCATTTTCAATGAAGATGGCACATGGCAAAGGATCTACGCATTCCAATGTCTAGCAGGGGAATCTGCTCACTTTGACAACAACTACAAATGGCAAGCACCAGAGCATGCATGTAGGTTTGTACCTATGAGTCTATGGGTGCCATGAGCCATTTTGGAAAGTTTAGTATACTTAACGAGTCTGGAATAAAGGATGAAGTAGTTAGGATACTAATGGATGGATGGATGGCAAGTCATCACCTGACACTGCAATAGATATGACTATGGTACCGTGGCAGACGGGACTTGTAGTCCTCAATGGACTACAAGTGTGTTGATCAGCGCATTCATAGCCCATGGACACTTCCTACAGCTCTGCAGCTAAAAGCCTATACAGAGGTATGGTCAGAGAGCAACAGGAAGTGTCTGCAGAAGCCTGACATTGCATCCTCGGGTGCAATAATTTGCAGGCTTCTATGAAAAAAATGTAATAAAACGCACTTTTTTTTCTTGCAAAAATATGTGCATTTATTATTTTTTCATAAAAGGGAACTTAAACCTAAACTTTTCTTTGATCAATTCATCTTTAACAGTAAACATTTGAAAACAAAAGTCAAACCGTTACTACTCTGGCCTCCATTCGCAAAAGCATCTTACATGCGGTATTTAGGTGCCTAAATATCGCATGCGATCCTGAAACAATTCACCATACCGTTTTTACTGTATTTACCAAAAACCGCTGAAAACGCTTGGTAAATATCACATGAAAAGGTGTTAAACTCAATTCACAGAAGGAAATACACAGTTAAATGCATGTGGTAAATAGTGGTGCAGGCTTGCGATAGCTAAGGAACCGGCAGCCGCCGGCATCCTTAACAACCAGTAAAAAACACGGCAGTTAAGCGGGCGGGCGCCTACAGCGCCGTGAAAAAGTATTCATACCCCTTATAATTTTCCACATTTTGGCATGTTACAACCAAAAACGGAAATGTATTTTATTTGGATTTTATGTGAGAGACCAACACAAAGTGGCACATAATTAGAAGGAAAATGATAAATGGTTTTCACATTTTTTTTTACAAATAAATATGTGAAAAGTGTGCCGTTCATTTGTTTTCAGCCCCTTTACTCTGATACCACTAACTAAAATCTACTAGAATCAATTGCCTTCAGAAGTTACCTAATTAGTAAATAGAGTCCACCCGTGTATAATTTGATCTCAGTATAAAACACAGCTGTTCTGTGAAGCCCTTAGAGGTTTGTTAGAGAACCTTAGTGAACAAACAGCATCATGAAGGCCAAGGAATATACCAGAAAGGTCAGGGATAAAGTTGTGGAGAAGTTTAAAGCAGGGTTAGGTTATAAAAAAATATTCCAAGCTATGAACATCTCACAGAGCACTGTTCAATCCATCGTTCTAAAATGGAAAGAGTATGGCATAACTGCAAACCTACAAAGACATGGCCGTCCACCTAAACTAACAGGCCGGGCATGGAGAGCATTAAATCAGAGAAGCAGCCCAAAAGGCCCATGGTAACTTTGGAGGAGCTGCAGAGATCCACAGCTCAGATGGGAGAATCTGTCCACAGGACAACACTCTACAAATCTGGCCTTTATGGAAGAGTGGCAAGACGAAAGCCATTGATGAAAGAAAGCCATAAGAAGTCCTGTTTGCAGTTTGCGAGTAGCCATGTGGGGGACACAGCAAACATGTGGAAGAAGGTGCTCTGGTCAGATGAGACCAAAATTGAACTTTTTGGCCTAAAAGCAAAACTATGTGCAGTGGAAAACTAACACTGCACATCACCCTAAACACACCATCCCCACTGTGAAACATGGTGGTGGCGGCAGCATCATGTTGTGGGGATGCTTTTCTTCAGCAGGGACAAGGAAGCTGGTCAGAGTTGATGGGAAGATGGATGGAGCCAACTACAGGGCAATCTTAGAAAAAAACCTGTTAGAGTCTGCAAGTCTTGAGAATGGGCGAAAAATTCACTCTAGATGTGCAAAGCTGATAGACATACCCAAAAAGACTTGCAGCTGTAATTGCACCAAAACGTGGTTCTACAAAGTATTGACTCAGGGGGGCTGAATACAAATGCACACCACACTTTTCGCATATTTGTAAAAAATGTTGAAAAACATTTTTTTAATTTTCCTTTCACTTCACAATTATGTGCCACTTTGTATTGGTCTATCACAGAATCCCTATAAAATACATTTACCGTATATACTCGAGTATAGGCCGACCCGAATATAAGCCGAGGCACCTAATTTTACCACAAAAAACGTGGAAAACGTATTGACTCGAGAATAAGCCTAGGGTGGGAAATGCACCCTGCCAGTGCCCATCATGTACAGCCTATCAGTGCCCATGACCTGCAGCCTGCCAGTGCCCATCAGGTACAGCCTGCCAGTGCCCATCAGGTACAGCCTATCAGTGCCCATGACATGCAGCCTGCCAGTGCCCATCATGTACAGCCTATCAGTGCCCATGACATGCAGCCTGCAGTGCCCATCATGTACAGCCCATCAGTGCCCATGAAATGCAGCCTGCCAGTGCCCATCATGTACAGCCTATTAGTGCCCATGAAATGCAGCCTGCCAGTGCCCATCATGTACAGCCTATTAGTGCCCATGAAATGCAGCCTGCCAGTGCCCATCATGTACAGCCTATTAGTGCCCATGACCTGCAGCACGCCAGTGCCCATCAGGTACAGCCTATCAGTGCCCAAGACATGCAGCCTGCCAGTGCCCATCATGTACAGCCCATCAGTGCCCATGACATGCAGCCTGCCAGTGCCCATTATGTACAGCCTATTAGTGTCCATGACATGCAGCCTGCCAGTGCCCATCATGTACAGCCTATCAGTGCCCATGACATGCAGCCTACCAGTGCCTGGTAATGAGATGTCACGCTGTGTGTCAGAGCTGGATCTGAAACGCCGCGCAGCCGCGGTAACGATGTCCTGCCTCCTATGACACACGGTACAATGATTCCTAGCACTGGATCAGTGTGCCGTCTATCACAAGAGGCAGGACATCGTTATGCGGCTGCACTGCGATTTAGATCTCTGATACACAGCATGGGAGGGAGGGGAAACTCACAGTGGCGCCGGGCGGATACATGTGCGGCACCCAGTGGGATGGCCCCGCCCCTTTTCTGGCTACATTTTCGGGACATTTTTTCTTAAGTGGGACATTCACCTGAGTATAAACCGAGGGGGGGTGGGGGGGGGGGGGGTGGGGGGTTTCATCCAAAAAAAATATACTGAAAAACTCTGCTTATACTCGAGTATATACGGTGTGTTTTTGGTTATAACATGACAAAATGTGTAAAATTTCAAGGGGTAGGAACACTTCTTCAAGGCACTGTAGACAAAAGAATAGCTGGCAATGAAAAATTAGGAAAAAAACAGCATCCTCCCAATCCATACCAGGCCCTTTGGGGTGG
Source organism: Aquarana catesbeiana (assembly GCF_042186555.1). NCBI lineage: Eukaryota > Metazoa > Chordata > Amphibia > Anura > Ranidae > Aquarana > Aquarana catesbeiana. The sequence goes on along the minus strand of NC_133325.1, from coordinate 696,217,347 downwards.
GGGGCTTATGGGAATATGGAAGCCCCCTTTAACAAGAGTGCCCCGCATTCTCATCATGCCCCCCACCTCTCCTATGTGAATGAGTATAGGGTACACAATAAAAGGCAGACAGTTCTTGATAAGCCCTTTATTTCAAACAAAAATAAAAAGTCCCCCCGCTGTAGATTTATCTTCACTCATGATGTTTGCTGTCACCCACAGCCAGAAAAGACAAAAAAAACAAAAAACTCAAGGGCCCGATATGGATTGGGGGGGGGGGTGACTCCACGCTGTTTTCTTCATTTTTCTTTGCTGGCAATTCTTTTGTTTACTTCCTCGGTTTGCTGACTCATCAGTTAAGGACACCGCGGCTGCCCACTCCCTGACATTCAGCTATTTACTACTGGTTGTTAAACTCTGGCTATCACCCTGTTAAGTTACCACAAGCTTTCACTACTAAAATGCTGCATCACTTCATAAAATAGCGCATGCGCTATTTTAGTAGCATTTTTTTGTAAATGACAAAATGTTTTTTCTTTTAAACGCTGAGCGTGATTTTACTGCATTTCTTAAAGTGGTAGATTCTGCTTTATGAATGAAGCTCTCTGTTTGGTTATTTTTTAACTGTTTCCCAACCGGCTCACGACTTTTTACGGGGGCATAATGGCACCCCTTTGCGAAACCTCATACGGGGTTCCCTTTAAGAGCTGCCAGAGGCACACGCGTGCGCCCGCTGCACAACAGGGGAACTGATGCACGTGGCCGGCGGTTGCTGCCGGCCACGCGCGATCGCATGCATGAGAGCCAGCACGGGGATTTGTGTGTGTAAACACACAAATCCATGTTCTGTCAGGGGAGAGGAGACATGTCGTTTGTTGCTACTAAGTTCCTACTAAGTACTGTTCCTACTAAGTAGGAACAACGATATGTCTCCTCCCCTAGTCAGTCCTATCTCCAATGCAGTGAGAACAAACTGAGGGAACATACATTTAACCTTCTTAATTGCCCCCTAGTGTTAACCCCTTCCCTGCCAGTGACATTTATACAGTAATCAGTGTATATTTATAGCACTCATCGCTGTATAAATGTCAATGATCCCAAAAAATGTGTCCGATCTGTCCGACGCAATACCGCTAAAAATCGCAGATCACCATTACTAGTAAAAAAAAAAAAAAAAATAATAATAATAAAAATGCCATAAATCTTTCCCATAGTTTGTAGATGCTATAACTTTTGCGTAAACCAATCTACGCTTATTTCGATTTTTTTTACCAAAAATATGTAGAAGAATACATACCGGCCTAAACTGATGAAGAAATTTTGAAAAAAAAAAAAAAATTTTAAGATATTATAGCAAAAAGTTAAAAATGTTTTTTTTTTTTAAATTGTCGCTCCTTTTTTGTTTATAGCGCCGGACAGAGGCTCTTTACCACGTAATCAGCAACGTCCAATCACGGCTGATCATGATGTCAACAGGAAAAGCCGTTGATCGGCTTTTCCTCACTCGGGTCTGACAGACGCGAGTAGAGGAAAGCTGATCGGCGGCTCTCCTGACAGGGGGGCTGCGCTGATTATCAGCGCAGCCCCCCCTCGGATGCCCACACTAGACCACCAGGGAAGCCGCCAGGACCACCAGGGAAGGGGGCAACATGTGGATGGCCAGGTATGTACCCCATGGCCATCTACATGTGCAAATTATGCCCAATCTGTGCCAATCAGTGCCCACAAATGGGCACTGACTGGCACCATTATATAACATGTGACATCAGTGATGCCCAGCAATGCCACCCATAATCGTCATCAGTGCCACCAGTGTCATCAGTGCCACCCATCAGTGCCCAACTATCAGTGCCACACATAAGTACCCATCAGTGCCACCTATAAATGCCCATCAGTGCCGCCTACGAGTGCCCATCAGTGCCGCCTACGAGTGCCCATCAGTGCTGCCTACGAGTGCCCATCAGTGCCGCCTACGAGTGCCCATCAGTGCCGCCTACAAGTGCCCATTAGTGCCGCCTACGAGTGCCCATCAGTGCCGCCTACCAGTGCCACCTATCAGTGTCCATCAGTGCCACCTATCAGTGTCCATCAGTGCCACCTATCAGTGTCCATCAGTGCCGCCTTATCATTGCCACCTTATCAGTGCAGCCATATCAGTGCCCGTCATTGAAGAAAACATACTTATTTACAAAAATTTTTAACAGAAACAAAGAAAAACTTGTTCTTTTTTCAAAATTTTCAGTTTTTTTTTATTTGTTGCGCAAAAAATAAAAACCGCAGAGGTGATCAAATACCACCAAAAGAAAGCTCTATTTGTGGGAACAAAATGATAAAAAATTTGTTTGGGTACATTGTTGTATGACCACGCAATTGTCATTCAAATTGCGACAGCGCTAAAAGCTGAAAATTGGCTTGGGCAGGAAGGTGTCTAAGTGCCTGGTATTGAAGTGGTTCAATGAATAAAAATGAAAAAATATGATTATAGATTTGAAACAAATCAACGTTATTTTTAGAACCAAATAAAGCACAGGTATAAGGGATGATGCCAAAAGATTAATACTAAATGCTATTTTTTGGTCTAATTTAACAGACCGGCATAGTATGATCCCTGAGAGTGGCAAGAATACACATTTAATAGTTAGGATCTTAGTACGTTGCTTAGTATGTTGCTGTCTGCTGCTGAGGGCCATGCCAGGGCACTCTAATCAGATGGAAACAGAGCTGCCGTGTCAAGGATTGGCAATAATTGCAGCCAAGCTGTTCCTCTGTAATAAATGACCTAAATCAAATGTGTTCTTGACTACTTTCACTAGCCAGCAGTTACTCTCATAGCAAATCTCGGCAGTGTCCCCGGACTCATTACAGCAGTTATCATTCTAGCTGAACAGGTCCGGCTAGCTCAGATCCAGAGTACTGCTGGGTTATGTAAAGAGCACCCCAGAGACACAATTATAAAACCTCATTAGGAATATATCCTGGGAGTGAGTGCTTTTAACATCTGAAAAGCAGAGCTCGATAAGTAAGGCAGGCAAATGTATCTTTCAAGCCTGTACATTAGGGAAGGACATAGCTTTACATTCTGTTAAAAAAGCAAAGTTTACATCAAAAAGGAATTACTGACAAAGGAGCCGTGTGCTGTGGAGTTTGGGGGATGTAACAGCATTGGGTAGCATACCTAATAAGAAAAGTGTTGCGTAGAGAGAACTCCCAACTGCACATTTAGAATGTTTGAGCAAAAATTATCTCTACTATTTAGTATGATTATTATATTGACATCTGGGCATCACAAAACTTTTACAGAAAATGATCTCCTTAGACATTCTGTGTCTTCTGTAACACATGCTAATAATTTATTTGGGAATCTGTAAAATCAGAGACTAAGGAAGGGATATAATATATATTTTCTAAGTACTGTTAAACAGGTGCTCCAAGAAAAAAATGGTTGGTTTAGAACAAATCCCAAAAGACAATAAAATATAGTGCTAACAATCAAAATATATGTGCTCAAATAATAACAATAATAACATGCAGCATAATTATAAGCAAAAAACATAAAGAACACAATTTATATTCAAATATTAGTGACAATGTCCCTAATAAAGTGCTACACTGAATATAAAGAGCCAGGTGCAGTTTCACAGGTAACAATTCAAAACACTGTGTGTCAATGACAGGTGTCCCCAAGTTCAGCAAACACACTTACTGGAAGTGCAGGATCTAAAAATGCCTGGATGACAGACAGCTTTGACAGCCTGTAGTATCCAGCAACACCAGCTGAGCTCACAAACACATGTAATGGAAGAGGACTATAAAAAGGCATGTCCAACAGTGTAGTAGTTTAAAAAAAAACAGAAGGTTTATTAAAAGGCCACTCAAGAAGAAAATCCAAGGTTGCTGCCCCACATTACTTCCGGAGGATGTGACATCACCAAATCACCAAGCCCTACGGGGGGTGGTTTCACTTTTTTTTATTGTTTGGGATTGTTATATGTACATTTACTGTGGGTGGCCAGCACAGGCAGGCTGAATCACATCCATCATCAGCCTGTCCTGAGTTAGGAGCACGCAGACTTATTACCCTTGCTAATATTTACTGTCCCAACAAGGGTCAGGTGGATTTTCTTTGAACGTTCTGTGATTGTTTGCTGGCTTTCTGGTAGTTGGAGGTGACTTCAAATGTCCCGCTCGCCCTCTACTGGATACTTTCACTGGATCTTCAGTTTTGCCATACAAGGCATTACGCATGATCAAATCACACCTTCAGCATCTTGCGCTTCATAACTCATGGCACACACTCCCATTCCTCCTGTTGACTAGTTCTGTATTTTGTGCATACACCTCAATCACTGTAGTAGTATGGACATATACATATCTAGATGTGAGAGATCTTACAACAAAGAGGTAGTTCGTTCCGCAATACACATTTATTAATAGGGTTACATAATCTATACAAAGTACACACCAGACAGTATTTACAACACAATGTACAGTGTAGGTCTCCTGGCTTACATGGTATTTACAAATTACCCAAGACACCCATATTTACAGTACAGTATAAAATACAAGTATATTAGATTACCTGTTAACGTCAGGTCAGCCCATGGTGACTGCTGTCTGTTCCCACACCAAAGAGTGAGTTAGCTTGGTCACCAAGCACTATATTCCCCCCCCCCCCCCTTTCTGTAGTGTGGCTAATATAATTCTCCCTAATTGGTCACTGTACCTAGTAAATGTATATTGGGCACAGCCTGATTGGATGAGTCAAAGAAGGCTGTTGTTTACTACCCAGGGAAGATATTATCAGGGAAAACAAAAGGCCAACCTTTGAAGTTGAACTAATTACAATAACACCAACACAACACTCAGTATTTTAAATATATTTCCCTCTAACTGAAATATATTTCTAATTGCAATATTTTACAGCGATTAATGGAGATTTCACATAAACCCATAAGGCAACACTCCGATAAGGATTATATATATATATATTTTTTTTGCCTTCCCATCAAAAGTTTTCTCACATGGATTATTCATACTTTACGTGACAAACAGGGTAGGCTTCATAATGAAACCGTGGCCGCTGCCCAACAAGTCCAGGATTATTACGGGAGCCTTTATTCTCTATCCCATTACCAGCTTTACCTTGGATCCCGGAGTCTCCATATACAAAGGCACTGCCTTCCCACCCTTTGATAGACCCTGCGCTTACTACCTTTCATGCGGCCGTGGGAGGGGCTGGTGATTTCCATTTATACAAAATTTTACTTTTCGCGTTATAGGAGGAGAAAAAAAAACCCAACTTGGTGTGTTTAATGGTCTCCACTAGATCAATGAGACCCAGCAACAAAATTAAAGGGTCCAGTGGTACAAACTACTGACTGCGTTTATAGTAGTCAAAAAGGCTGGAGCCTAGGGTAGAACCAGGACATATGGGTATAGGAACAAGTGCCAAGATCGCATCGTAGACAGTCATCAGATCTAGCAGGATTAATTGCAGCTAGTCGTTGTGGGGTATAATATACCCTATTAATACATTTTAATTGAATGAATCGATCCAGAGAAGAAATCATGGTCAGCACATATTACAAAAGGCAAGCCTCCCAATCATCTTCTGAAAGAGATGGGAGATCGGAGTGTCACTTCACATAAAGAGAGACTATTCTAGGTGTGAATAAGGGAAAGAGTTTGCAATACAGGGAGGATAGTGGTTTAGGAACATCCTCCACCATTACTTGGCTCTCTAATGGGTCAGTTTGCAGAGTGGGTGCAACTGGAAATTGAGCGCCCGCAGCATAATGCAGCTGTAAGAATCTGAAAAACATTCCATTGGGAAGTTGAAACCTGCACTGGAGCTCATCAAGACAGGAGGGTTCCACAAATTATATGGCTCAATAGTTTAATACCATGTTTAGCCCACTGAGTGGGATCTGGCACAGTGATCAAATGGGTGAGCTGAGGGTTGCCCCAGAGTCAGGAGTAGGGAGAGCAAGTATTATTTGATAGGTACTGGAACCTAGCCTGTCCCCAAAGCTTCAGGTTTGTCTGCATAGTAGTGGCAATTGCCCAGTTCAAGCCCCTATAAGCCAGGTTACTGAGTTCCACATAAGAGCTCAGCAAAGCAGCCTCAAAGATCACCATCAACCAGCAGTACAATAATAAATCTGGAAGCGCCAGGCCACTCTGAGTGATCAGGGGGTTACAACAGCAATTTTATTTTTACCAATAAATACCTAGTACTCCACACAAAGTGGGCATGCCAGGCTCTGCTTAATGCAGTAGATATACATACAGTGGCTTGCGAAAGTATTCGGCCCCCTTGAACTTTTCAACCTTTTGCCACATTTTAATTTTTTGTGAAGAATGACCAACAAGTGGGACACAATTGTGAAGTGGAACGAAATCTATTGGATATTTTAAACTTTTTTAGCAATTAAAAAACTGAAAAGTGGTGCGTGCAAAATTATTCGGCCCCTTTACTTTCAGTGCAGCAAACTCACTCCAGAAGTTCAGCGAGGATCTCTGAATGATCCAATGTTGTCCTAAATGACTGATGGTGATAAATAGAATCCACCTGTGTGTAATCAAGTCTCTGTATAAATGCACCTGCTCTGTGATAGTCTCAGGGTTCTGTTGAAAGCGCAGAGAGCATCATGAAGACCAAGGAACACACCAGGCAGGTCCGTAATACTGTTGTGGAGAAGTTTAAAGCCGGATTTGGATACAAAAAGATTTCCCAAGCTTTAAACATCCCAAGGAGCACTGTGCAAGCGATCATTTTGAAATGGAAGGAGTATCAGACCACTGCAAATCTACCAAGACCTGGCTGTCCCTCTAAACTTTCAGCTCAGACAAGGAGAAGACTGATCAGAGATGCAGCCAAGAGGCCCATGATCACTCTGGATGAACTGCAGAGAACTACAGCTGAGGTGGGAGAGTCTGTCCATAGGACAACAATCAGTCGTACACTGCACAAATCTGGCCTTTATGGAAGAGTGGCAAGAAGAAAGCCATTTCTCAAAGATATCCATGAAAAGTCTCGTCTAAAGTTTGCCCTAAGCCACCTGGGAGACACACCAAACGTGTGGAAGAAGGTGCTCTGGTCCGATGAAACCAAAATCGAACTTTTTGGCCACAACGCAAAACGATATGTTTGGCGTAAAAGCAACACAGCTCATCACACTCAACACACCATCCCCACTGTCAAACATGGTGGTGGCAGCATCATGGTTTGGGCCTGCTTTTCTTCAGCAGGGACAGGGAAGATGGTTAAAATTGAGGGGAAGATGGATGCAGCCAAATACAGGACCATGCTGGATGAAAACCTGTTGGAGTCTGCAAAAGACCTGAAACTGGGACGGAGATTTATCTTCCAACAAGACAATGATCCCAAACATACAGCAAAATCTACAAAGGAATGGTTCACAAATAAACGTATCCAGGTGTTAGAATGGCCAAGTCAAAGTCCAGACCTGAATCCAATCGAGAATCTGTGGAAAGAGCTGAAAACTGCTGTTCACAAACGCTCTCCATCCAACCTCACTGAGCTCGAGCTGTTTTGCAAGGAAGAATGGGCAAAAATTTCAGTCTCTCGATGTGCAAAACTGATAGAGACATACCCCAAGCGACTTGCAGCTGTAATCGCAGCAAAAGGTGGCTCTACAAAGTATTAACGCAAGGGGGCCGAATAATTTTGCACATCCCACTTTTCATTTTTTTATTAGTTAAAAAAGTTTCAAAAATCCAAAAGATTTCGTTCCACTTCACAATTGTGTCCCACTTGTTGGTGATTCTTCACAAAAAATATAAAATTTTTATCTTTATGTTTGAAGCCTGAAATGTGGCAAAAGTTTGAAAAGTTCAAGGGGGCCGAATTCCTTTGCAAGCCACTGTACATAAAAGGCCAACATTATGTACAGTGCATCCAGAAAGTATTCAAAGCGCTTCCCTTTTTCCAGATTTTGTTATGTTACAGCCTTATTTCAAAATGGATTACATTCATTATTTTCCTCAATATTCTACAAACGGAACAGTACAGTTTGTTTGAAATCTTTGCAAATTTATTAAAAATAAAAGACGAAAAAAATGTACATAAGTATTCACAGCCTTTGCCATGACACTCAAAATTGAGCTCAGGTGCATCCTGTTTCCACTGATCAGCCTTCAGATGTTTCTACAACTTGATTGGAGTCCACCTGTGGTAAATTCAGTTGATTGGACATGATTTGGAAAGGCACACACCTGTCATATAAAGTCCCACAGTTAACAGTGCATGTCAGAGCACAAACCAATGAAGCCATTAAGTCCAAGGAATTGTCTGTTGACCTCTGAGACAGGATTGTATTGAGGCACAGATCTGGAGAAGGGTACAGAAAAATTTCTGCAGCATTGAAAGCCCCAATGAGCACAGTGGCCTCCATCATCCGTAAATGGAAGAAGTATGGAACCACCAGGACTCTTCCTAGAGCGGGCCGCCCAGCCAAACTGAACAATCGGGGCAGAAAGGCCCTAGTCAAGAAGGTGACCAAGAACCGATGGTCACACTGACAGAGCTCCAGCATTTCTCTGTGGAGAGAGGAGAACTTTCCAGAACCACCATCTCTGCAGCACTCCACCAATCAGGCTTCTATGGTAGAGTGGCCAGACGGAAGCCACTCCTCAGTAAAAGGCACGTGACAGCCCACCTGGCTGCCAAAAGGCATCTGAAGGACTCTCAGACCATGAGAAACAAAATTCTCTAATGAAACAAAGTCTGAACTGTTTGGCCTGAATGGCAAGCGTCCTGTCTGGAGGAAACCAGGCACCGCTCATCACCTGGACAATACCACCCCTACAGTGAAGCATGGCAGTATCATGCTGTGGGGATGTTTTTCAGCAGCAGGAACTGGGAGACTAGTCAAGATCGAGGGATAGATTAATGCAGCTGTGTACAGAGTCATCCTTGATGGGAAAACCTGCTACAGAGCACTCTGGACCTCTGACTGGGGAAAAGGTTCTTCCAACAGGACAACAACCCTAAGCACACAGCAAAGATAACAAAGGAGTGGCTACGGGACAACTCTGTGAATGTCCTTGAGTCGCCAAGCCAGAGCCCAGACTTGCACCAGATAGAACATCTCTGGAGAGATCTGAAAATGGCTGTGCACCGACACTCCCCAACTAACCTGATGGAGCTTGAGAGTTCCTGCAAAGAAGAATGGGAGAAACTGCCCAAAAATAGGTGTGCCAAGCTTGTAGCATCATTCTGAAAAAGTCTTGAGGCTGTAATTGGTGCCAAAGATGCTTCAACAAAGTATTGAGCAAAGGATGTGAATAATTATGTACATGTGATTTCTTTTTAGTTTTTTATTTTTAATAAATTTGCAAAGATTTCAAACAAACTTCTTTCATGTTGTCATTATGGGGTATTGTTTGTAGAATTTTGAGGAAAATAATGAATTTAATCAATTTTGGAATAAGGCTGTAACATAACAAAATGTGGAAAAAGTGAAGTGCTGTGAATACTTTCCCGGATGCACTATGTGTGTTCTTGTCCCATGATTACCCAATTTGTACACCCTTTCTGAACCAGAGCAGTTTTTAAAATTCCCACTATGAACCTGTTTATTTGGCAATAGCTTTGTCATGACTTAAAGTAGATGTGAACACACAGCAAGAAAACATTTAAAAAAAGAAAAGAATAGGATTTTTATAACAGCTTACCTGTAAAATTATTTTCTTGGAGTACATCATGGGACACAGAGCCTTAAGTAATTAATTAATTGATTATGGGCCACCTTCATGTGTTGACACTGGTATACCCAATACAGGAAGTTGACTCCTATATAACCCCTCCTTCTTCCTCCAGGAGTACCTCAGTTTTTGTAGCCAAGCAATATACTTAAACCCCATAAAAAGTGGGGCGGGACCTTTGTGTCCCATGATGTACTCCAAGAAAAGGATTTTACAGGTAAGCTGTTAAAAAAAATCCTATTTTCTTTATCGTACATCATGGGACACAGAGCCTTAATTACTTACTTAATGGGACGTCCCATAGCAATGCTACTTGAGGGGAGGGAGACAACCCGTAGGGCACCCCCAGACCTGAGGACTTATACTGTCTGCAGCACACTGCGCCCAAAGGCGATATCCTCATTCCTCCTTACATCCGCTTGGTAAAATTTTGTGAATGTATGCACTGAAGCCCAAGTTGCGGCCTTGCAGATCTGAGCCATGGAGGCCTGGTGATGCACTGCCCAAGAAGCACTAACCACTCTGGTAGAGTGTGCCTTAACTTGAAAAGAGGGAATCTTACCCCTTAAATCATAAGTTTGAATTATCACTTGTTGAATCCACTTAGCGACAGTGGATTTCGACGATGTCCGTCCTTTCTTATTACCCTCTGGCAGAATAAATAAGACATCAGTTTTACGAATCTGAGCAGTTGCCTTTAAATAGATTTTCACTGCTCTCACCACAACAAGACAATGTAGTGACTTTTCTTCCCTGGAACATGGTTTTGGAAAAAGCAATGGCAGGACAATATCTTGGTTCACATGAAAACCTGAAGCTACTTTTGGCAAAAAGCCTGCACGAGGGCGTAACACCACTCTGTTCTCATGAATAATCAAATATGGCTCTTTACAAGAAAGAGCAGCCAATTCCGAAACCCTCTTTGCTGAGGATATAGCAACCAAAAATACCAGCTTCCTTGTCAAAAGGACTAAGGGAATATGCTGTATCGGTTCAAATGTCCGTTTTTGTAACACCGACAAAAATAAATTCAAGTCCCAAGGGGTTAACTGTGATTTAACTGGCGGATTAATCCGCATCACCCCTTGCATAAAACCCTGGACTAAAGAATGCGTAGCAAGCAGTCTTTGAAATAAATCGATAAGGCTGAGACTTGGCCCTTAATAGTACTCAGGGTCAATTTCATCTCTATGCCTAATTGCAGAAAGGCAAGAATTCTGCCTATGATATATCTCCGAGGGTGCCAACCCTTGGATTCACACCAGGAAACATAAGTCTTTCCAACTCTATATTATATAGTTCTGGAAGCTGGTTTCCTTGCATTAATCAAAGTAGAGATAACTGACCCGGAAAGCCCACATTTCCTCAGAATGTGGGTCTCAATAGCCAGGCCGTTAAATTTAGCGTTCGTAAAGTAGGATGGAATATCGGCCCCTGTGAGAGCAAGTCTGGCCTTAGTGGGAGGGGCCATGGACCCTTCACTGCCATCTTTACGATTTTTGCGTACCATGACCTTTTGGGCCATGCTGGTGCTACCAGAATTAGCAGCTTTTTTTCCAGCTTGATCCTGCAAAGAAGTCGTGGCAGCAACTGAATAGGGGGGATGCACAGATCAGTGAGAACCGATCCCACTGGGTTACCAGCGCATCTGTTCCGCATGTGAGTGGATCTCTTGGTCCTGGATACAAAGTTGACTAAGTTCATGTTGAATCTGGATGCTAGAAGATCTACGTCCGAAGCCCGAAAAACGTTGGGGTGAAGAAACCATTCCCCCGGAAATAACTGCTGGCGATTTAAGTAGTGTGCCTGCCAGTTCTCTACTCCCGGAAAGAAGACTGCCGATAGGCACGGAACATTCTTTTCTGCCCAAGTTAGAATATGGTTCACCTCTCTCTGAGTTGAGAGACTCTTGGTGCCCCCTTGGTGATTGATATAGGCCACAGCCGTGGCAGTGTCGGATTGGATCCTGAAAGGACAATTCTTTAACCTGGAGGTCCAGGTTTTCAGAGCCAGACACACTGCCTGAATCTCTAGGATGTGGATGGGCAGGGCTCTTTCGGATCTTGACCACTGTCCCTGGACAGTCGTTTTCTCCAGTACTGCTCCCCAGACTGAGAGGCTGGCATCTGTCATTACTACTTTCCAGATAATTGGTCTGAAGGATTTTCCTTTCAGCAGATTCTGGGATAATAACCAACTGAGGCTTTGTAACACTCTTGGGGACAGCCGCATAGGTCCAAAGCTTGGATCGTTTTGTTCCAAGCAGACAGGATACTGTTTTGCAACAGTCTTGAATGGAACTGGGCATAAGGGGACTGCTTCGAACGAAGCTACCATCTTTCCTAACAACCTCATGCAAAGGCGAATTGAGGGATTTCTTTTCGACCTGACCATCCGCACCAGCTCTCGTATGGCGCTGATCTTTGCCAAAGGCAAGAACACCCTTTTCTGGGCTGTGTCTATGATCAGGCCCAAATACTCCAGCCTTCTTACTGATTTTAAGGAAGACTTCTGTAGGTTGAGGATCCAACCCAGACTTTCCAGGTAACTGGTTGTAATGCGTACGCTTTGCTCTAAGCGAGTCACTGACTGGTCTATTAACAATAGATGGTCTAGGTACGCCAAGACTGTTATGCCCTGTGATCTTAACCTGGCTAGAGGTAGGGCCAGTACTTTTGTGAATACCCGGGGTGCTGTGGCTAGCCCGAAAAGGCAAGGCCGCAAACTGAAAGTGCTGCTGTACTACTTTGAATCACAGAAACTTTTGGTGAGCGGGAAATATAAGGACATGCAGATATGCATCCCTGATGTCGATGGACGCCAGAAGTTCTCCGCCTTGTAGGATGGAGACCACTGACCTGAACGACTCCATGCGAAAGGAGCGGATTTTTAGGAACCGATTTAAATTCCTTAGATCTAGAATGGGTCTGACATCTCCATTTGGTTTTGGTACCGTAAAAAGGTTTGAATAAAACCCCAAACTTTGCTCTTCTGTGGGGATCTGTATGATCACCCCTGAGCCAATAATTGGTCTAATGCTTGAAAGAGGGATTGCCTTTTCCCTGGATCCTTGGGAACGTTTGATCTCAGAAAACGAGACGGTGGAAACTCCCGAAACTCTAGTTTGTATCCTAGAGACACCATAGAGAACCCATCTGTCCTGAATTTCCCTTTTCCATACTTCTGAGAAATACAGAAGTCTTCCCCCCACGCTGGTGGGGGGGGGGGGGGCTCTTCATGATGAGGCCTTACTATTCTGCTTTGCAGCTTTCCGGCCCCAGGTCTTCCTTTGAGCCTGGGCCTGACCTTGAGGTTTTCCTCTAGAGTCTGACGGTGGAGGCTGTCGCAACTGCCTAGAGGCGGATGCCCCTGGCGTAGGAGAAAAGTCAGTTTAAATGAAGGACATTTAAACTTTCTTTTGACTGGCAAAAGAGTACTCTTCCCACTAGAAATCGTTTGGATGTATTTATCCAAATTATCGCCAAAAAGTCGCTCCCCATGAAAGGGGAAACTAGCCAGAAGCTTTTTGCATGGAGCTTCGGCTGACCAATTTTTTAACCAAAGGGTCCTACGCATGTGTACTAGCGCAAGAGCAAGGCGAGACGCCTGGTGAATAGAGTCTTTCATAATATCTATAGAAGAGCATAATGCCTTTGGTAGTTTGGCTAACTCACGAGCCTGTTGTGCAGGGAGCACTTTAAGAGCATCTGTGAACTAGTCCTTTAGGGACTGACAGATGCCTATTGCTGCGACTGCAGGCTGAGTAACAGTCCCTGCCAAGGAAAAAAGAGGATTTTAACAGGAAATCCAACTTTTTATCTGTTGGATCTTTAAGCATTTGTGCATGGTCTACTGGACAAGTTAAACTTTTGTTCACACTGAAAATCGCAGTGTCGACTGCTGGAACCTTCCACTTCTTGGTGAATTTCTCCTCTATTGGATAGAGAACTGAAAATCTCTTTGGAGGGAGAAAATGCTAATCTGGATGATCCCATTCAACATAAATAAGCTTTTCCAGTAATGCATGGACAGGAAACGCATGAAAAGTCTGTAAAGGCTTTAAAGACCCCAAGGAATAAACCAAACTTTCAGATAACTCTGTCAGGGGTAGCATGAAAGCGAAGCGAACCATTTCCGCAAGGAAATTTGTACCTCAGATAGTGAAGCTGAATCCACAACTGTAGTTTCCTCCACAGAGGAATAATCAGCTTGCCTTTCCTCTGGATCGCCGGAGGGTAATACCTCATCCTGTCACTACTGTTCCCTTGGTAAAGGGTTTGGAGTGGGAGAGGGGGATCTAGCACACTTCCTATCCCCTTGGATGGAGGATGGGATTAAAGCCGCTAATCTTCCTTCTAAGCCCTAGCAGGGCAGAGGAAAATGCATCTTCAGTCACGTATACAGGGGCTGAAGTGTGAAAAGCAGTTGCACCACCAGTTGGTTCCAAAGACTCACCCTGGCTTGCCATGTCTGGTATCTCCAGAGAGGATGACAGTGTGGAGGCATGACTGGAGTTCTTAGCGCCTGGGGGGTGGAACTTTTGGTGCCATAGTAACCTTGGAAGCCATAGTGTAAAGCACAAAAGCAGAGGCACTCAATATGAACTATTTGCTGAGCAATAGTAAGAAAAAAAAACAATGACAGCATAAAGATGCTAAATAACAATGTCTTTCCCTGTACTGGAAATGCCTGTGTACAACCCTCGTGTGCTCCAGCACTCCTGTGTCCTGTGGCTGACTCCTCATTCAGCTGCTCTGGTAGACACATTCAGTGATGAGAGCGTCAGCTTTTAAAAACCTCTCAGGTGTTAAGCCTGATTGCCTGTGCGCCGTGTACTTCCACGAGGATGCTGAGTCCGCACACGGCGCCGACCGCTTTACCCACGTCCCTTCATCGACCCGCCCTCCTCCTCTATCAAAAGGTACCTCAGCCTGCGCCCGTGGAGAGAATCTATTTGCTGAGCAGTTTGAGGCTTACAATAAGTGTGAATTAGCCTTTAGTGCTGTCACATTGAAAAATGCTCAAATAATCAGGATGCAATGTACCACAATGTACCTGTACCCCCACCCCCTCAATTTCCCCAACTGGGGGGAGAGGAAAATATGCTGCTAGGACACACCAAGCTTTTGTGGCTGGATACGGAGCTGCTGAAAGGGTATGCGTACTCTTGCTCCCTCTAGAGGAGACTTTAAGGCATTACAATATAATATGAAAGAAAAGGCATAGGTGGACTTTGTAGTTCCTAAGCTTTTCTCTTACCTTTTCCTCGCTGCAGGATACTGCCGAAAACAGACAGATCCAAACTTCTCCCATCACGGCGGGCAGCGTAGTTAAACCTTCAAAGACCGGGTCCCTTTAAATAGGGGTTCCAACTCCTTTGGACCTGTATAGAACCCCTCAGGACAACTTTAGGTAATGTAGTAAGACCAAAAAGAGTCCTGGTTCCTAGGGTCCAGCCCTCAAAGAGAAGCGTTATAGGCAAAACCTCGTTCTTCTATGCGAGGCCCGGGTACCATCCTGTGGCCGCAGTGGCGTGGATGGATCTGGTTGTGGAGGTTTTTTAAATCCAGCATGGATCCCTCCTGGAGCTCCTCAGAGCACATCTTCACTTGTGACCAACACCTTAGACACTGGCAAAAAAACTGAGGTACTCCTGGAAGGAGGAGGGGTTATATAGAGGAGTCAACTTCTTGTATTGGGTATACCAGTGTCAACAGCTGAAGGTGGCCCATAACCCATTAAGTAATTACTTAAGGCTCTGTGTCCCAATATGTATGATAAAGAAAGGAATTTGACCAACCTGTAAATTACATATCTTGTTGTACAGTTCAGGACACAGGCTGGGTATTCATAGACTCTGGGTTACAGGGTGGTACTATCACATAATTGGACACTGGCAAAGCTTTGCTGGACAAGCTTTCTTGGGGGGTACTCTTAAACACTACCCCAGTTTTGAAGCAGGCAATGCAGAATAAGAGAGGCCTGTGTCTGTAACGCATTCCAAAATACGGAATATACGGGTAAACAAAAATTCTTCTTATATTGGTCATACAGTACAACACACAAGCTGGCTATTCATAGACCCTGGGGTGTCCCCAACTGAGAGTATTGTTGCAAACACAGTCAAAAGCTGCATTCAAAAAAGCTTAGCCATCCGTCTACTAGAACTTGGAGAAGGCATGAATTGAAGACCAGGTGGCACGGATCTGGTGGAGTGAGCACGTAAGAGTGTAGGCTCATGTTAACTAATGGATTTTGAGGCAGGATGTCCTTTGTTAGGCCCTGACAACAAGTCAAGGAGAACATCCTATTTTATATAGATTCTGTGGCCTTTAGATAAATAGTGGGAAGGCCAGAAGGCACAGAGAAATCTCTGGGATTGAAATGCCTGTGTTCACACCAGGCAAAGAAGGATTTTCAGGTACAATTGCAAATTTTTCTGAAAGTGGCTTTTTTGGCTTTAAGCAATGTGGAAATTATACAATGAGAGATACTCCTGCCCCTCAAAACTTGTATTTCTTCAGCCATGGCTTTAAAACCAGTGACTGAGAAGCAAGATGGAACGAGGGGCAACGAGATAGAAGGCCTGTCCTGTTTGGAAGAGGCCAGGGATAGCTTCCTAGAGGACTGAGTACTGTATATAAATGCGTACCAGTTTCTCTTGGGCCAGTTTGGTACAAAGATAATTAAAGTTTTCCTTTCTTGCTCTGTTTTATGGAGCATTTGATGCAGAATTTGCACTTTAGGAAAGGAACATGTGAACTGAAATGTGGTCCAGAGAACTATCAGAGCATCCATTCCTAAAGAATTGAATTGAGTGAAGGGTGTGGTTTTGAATGAGGCTACCATAAGGCCCAGGACCCATGGAAAATATCTCCCTTTGATTTTAGGATCAGAACAGGAGATCTGGAAGTAGGACTTTGGCCTGGGCTGTGTCCAGAATTAGGTCCAAGTATTCCAAGGGAAAGGAGAGTTGAAGACAGACTTCTCTCAGTTTATTACTCAACCAAAGGCCTGAAGAATCTGAATAGTCCTTTGGACATTTTCAGATAGCTGAAGGAGGGAAGAGTCCTTCAGAAGAAGGTAATCTAGGTATCCTGTTACCTGAATGTACTGAGCTCTTAAGTGGGCAAGAAGTGGTGCAAGTACCCTTGCGAATACTCTGGGCGCAGAGAATAGACCAAATGACAATGAGACAAATTGGAAGCATTTGTCTCCTACTGTGAAGTGCAGTAAGCGATGATGAGGTGAGCAAATGGGAATATGGAGATAAGCATCTTGAATATCTACTGATGCTAAGAATTCCCCTGGTCTCTGGAAAGCAATAACTGACCTTCGGATTCCGTGTGAAACTTTAGAATGTGAAGGTACATGTTTAGAGATTTTAGGTTCAGGATAGGACAAATACCCCAGTTGGATTTTGACACCATGAACAGGTTTTAATATAATCCTTTCAAAAGGTTTGTGGCTCGACAGTAAAATGCAAGATTGTGCCACATCCAAAATTCAGTTACCAAAACAAAAGAGAGTTCCCCTGATGGTGAACTTTAAAGGCACATGTAAAAGAACATATGAGGAGTTTGTAAGATATGTATAGCAAAGTTATTGTATTAGTTAGAAAACATGATAAAACCAACAAATGACAAAATTATCAAAAAGATAGTTCTTAGTAGGGGATGCGAATCATAAATTCATACATAGATATACAATTGATGACAATGTTTTTGTACCCTGCACCCGACGCGTTTCGGAGTTACTTGGCCTCCTTCTTCAGGGGTGGATGTCAGTGTACAAACAGTTCTCTATGGGAGACAATGTATTAACAAAGAAACAGTAATTAAGTCTATAAATCCATAAAGGTATATACACAGACTATATTCTTTCATTTGATTACTACTTACATTGGTACTGTATAGACTGATTTGGCATTCCAGAGTGGTTAAAAACAAAAAAGCACTGACAGTGTCTGTCTGTCCAGCATATTCTCGATTATAGTGGGTGTAAATTTAGTCACATATTCCAAATATCATTACTGTTGTATAACATAAGAAAAGTTTCTTTGGGTGTGGAAAAAGTATTTTTCCAAAAAAAAGCATGGAAAAAAGGCCCAAGAACTAATGAAGGGGCCTGTAAAGCGGTTTTGTGACCTGGAACTCCACTGAGGCCGAGGGCGGATCCTGCAAAGAGTATAGTAGTATACATATGTAATACCCAATTATTTTAATCATAAATTAAAGTGGATGCTATATTGGTAATATATGTAAACCATACCTGATAGTCATTCAACGGATGGTACAAGGGAATGTATATACAGCGACTGATGTTAATTCAGAAGGTATGTCTTGAATGTCCTGAATAACTGGGGGTGGTAAAAAAAAAAGGAGAAAAGGGGGGGTATAAAAATAAAGTTCATCAAAAAAGATTGAATTATCCCGCAATGCATTGATAATAATCGGTGCATTGAGGTATACCAGTATCCAAACACACCGGTAGTACTAAATCACGATGGATTAGAGTGGTATAAAGCGTAAAACATAAAGATAGATTCCACCACTTCAAATCAAAGTAGGCAGTGTAAAGGGATACTAGATAAATGGAAACTGGATGGATTCAAGCTAGGTATTATCCCATTATATAGTGAATGCAAATGCGGGAATTGTAAGTTAAAGTGACATTAGTAGAAATTGGATTCAGAATGGATCCAATAGTAACAAAAGAGATAAATAAAATAAGGTCAAATAGGGAAGAATGCTGCTTATTTTTGCACCCAGAAGCTGGAGGTCTGTTCAGGCCGGGATCATCCTGCAAATTGTAGCGGATGTCTCAGCGTGAGCAGTGTCTGTGTATAAATAGCCCTTCTCCCCAATCAGCTGCTGATAACAACAAGCAGCAGCTGACTGTTCGGAACAGAGGAGGGACAGGTCCGCCTAGTATGGCCCCCCGGGCGGAGCGATCGCCGCCAGGTCCCCAACGCGCATGCGCAGGCATACGCGTCGGGACGTGGCTATGCCTACTCCACCCGCCGACACATACAGGCTTCCCCGGCGGACTGCGCATGTCCGCCGGGGTCGCAAGATGGAGGCCAGTGTAAAATAGAATTACACTGTAGCCTCACATAGCGCCGCCATGGGTAAAGAGAAACCCTGGCGGCTTTGTGTGCCGGGCGAGTTGCAGGTGCATAGTATGGTGTAGTTAGCATAATAAAAAGCCAGGCAAAAAAAGGGGGATGCCCAGAGTTCAAAATTTAGTAATGGAATACCACAAGAAATAGATCAGGAAAATGATGTCAGACAGACAAAATCTTACAGGGTGAGATGGCAATATCAACATGGAAATTATATATGGCATTGGGAAACATACAAATATGGGTACAGATAGAGTACAACATAGAAAGTATTACTAATCGCGGCTGCTCCACAAGCTATAAAAGTTTTTTTACACAAAGTGCCAGCATCGAAACCATACAGAGTATAAATATTGGGAGTGTTCATCAAATGTAAACATTTCATAAGTATGGTTATGCTGAGTAGGAAAGATTTGTACAACAATAAAAAATAGTGTTAGCCATGGGTATCGATCAGGGTCAAGTAAATGAAATAAATATTAGGTCATGTGTGAAGAATGGAAGGTTTCATGAATATATCAGATGGACCTATTTAAACATACCTTATAGTAATTTATGTGGGTCTTATAAATGTACCCCGTATGGAACTAGATGGAAGAATAAGGAGATAAAAATTTTTTATAACGTGCAAATTAATGCTGGAGGTAGACTGGATATTCTCCTGTTGAATCAAGAGTTCATTACTACTAAGAGAGCGGAAATACTATGAGTCCCAGTACGTCCTATAGTGATCTTGATCATATATGTCAGAAACTTGTTCACAATTAGGCACAGCATGTAAGTAGCTGGGGGAGAAAGCCCCATCGAAGTTGAAGTTGGAGAGACCACCAAGAGATGCAAGGGACCGAGTACATCCGGACCCCAAGTATGAGAGCCAAGATGTTAAAGGAGACAACAAGAAAGGGAGAAAGGAGAGGGGCCCAGATGGCCAGTTGGAATTATTGTTCCCTGCCACCTGAAGAAAAACCCTCCAAGAATGGCTTAAACCAGATGGTTTAGTTTAAGACTGGGGGTTGGGTGGCTTTTAAATTGTATATCCAGCGAGATTCTGTTTGTAATAATATCTTATTCCAATCGCCCCCCCTGGAGTCCGGATGCACACGGTCCAGAATGAGAAATTTTATTTTCGGAAATTTGCCATTGTGCACTATTGTGGTGTGTCTCCCAAGTGGGAGGTCCGGATCACGGGTTTTCATGCCTAATATGTGTCTATAAGCTCTCTTCCAGAACTCTGTTTTCGTTTTTCCGATGTAGAAACATGTACACTCGCAAAGGAGCATGTAGATTACTCCATGAGTTTTACAGTTAGCGTAGTGTTTGGGATAAAAGGTTTGACCATTTGGAAGAGTCGGATTTTTATCCGTGAGCATAAATTTGCAGTAATTGCAGGCCCCACATCTAAAGGTACCTTTGTATCTACAATGAGATTTGTCTGTTTCTCCCTTGAATTCACTAGCAGCGATTCTGTCTCTTATGGATGTAGTACGTCTAAAGGTGAAGAGGGGTCTGGGGGGGCGACAGGGGACCCAGAGCTGGGTCAAATTGTAACATATGCCAATATCTTTCTATGATCTTCCTAACTTGTCTATGTTGATTATTGTACTTGGTAATGATTCTGATGGTGTTAGTATCTTCTTTATTTATTTTTGTACCTTTCTCAGAGTGAAGTAACTAATTTCTAGATTGCATAAGGGCTTTCTTGAAAGATCGTTTAAGTAGGGCATGGGAATAGCCCCTTGATAACAGTCTCCCCCGTAATTTATCTGCTTCAATTCTAAAGGTGTCGTCGTCAGAGCAATTGCGTCTCACCCTAAGGTACTGGCTATATGGAATTGAATTCAAAAGAGGTTTTGGATGGAAACTCGTGGCGTGTAAAATTGCATTGCTCGCTGTAGGTTTTCTGTAGTTTAGTCACCACCCTTCCTCCCTCTCCTCTGTAAACCTCCACATCCAAAAATGTCACACAGTGCTTGTCAAATGACATCATAAATTTAAGGTTAAAGTCATTACAGTTCATTCTCTGCAGACATTGCTGAAGTAGATCCACTGAACCGTCCCAAATAATAAAAAGGTCGTCGATGTACTGGTACCACCCCAGAATGTGGTCCGTGTACAACGAAAGGTCTTCGTCACTCAGGAACATGTTCTCCCACTCCCCCAGGTACAGGTTGGCATACGATGGGGCACAACAAGTCCCCATCGCAACCCCCTGCACCTGGAGGTAGTGGGAGCCATTGAAGGTGAAAACATTATGAATGAGAATGAACTCTAATAAAGAAGTAATAAATTCTCCATAAATAGGATCCACATTTTCAGCTGTCCATAGGGTGTGTTTAATAGCTGCTACGCCTTTCTCATGGGGAATAGAACTATAAAGAGATTCAACATCTATTGTTACCAATAATGCATGGTCAGGAATTTTCAGTGTGTCAACAATCTGCAGAAAATGAAGAGTATCCCTGACGAATGAGGGCAGGGATGAAACAAATGGCTTAAGGACTTCACCCACTAAATTACTGGTGTTTTCGCTAATAGCCCCTACGCCGGAGATGATTGGTCTTCTGGGGGGATTTGTAGTGTTTTTATGAACTTTTGGTAGTGCATAGAAGACCGGGGTGCGGGGGAAATAATTTCTAATGAATTCCCATAGAGCTTTAGTGATTATTGAGTTGGAGTAAGCCGTATCAATTAATGCATAGAACTCGTCATTGTACCTTTTAACAATGCTAGCTGGTATTCGACGGTACCATTCCAAGTTGTTTAAAATTTTGTTGCACATACTGATGTAATTATCGTTATTAAGTATAACGATGTTTCCACCCTTATCAGCAGCTTTAATTGTGATTTGGTTGTTATATGAGAGTGTTTTAAGTGCTGTTAGGTCTCTTTTGGTTAGATTACCGGAATGTTTTGTGCAGGTTTTTAATTTGTCTAACTCTTTGTCCACTAGCTTGAGGAAAGCCACTGCATTGGGATGTGCACTCAGTGCTGGGCAAAAATCTGATTTCTTCTTCAGTGTGGATTTGTTTATCCTAGGAGGCTCATTGGATGTTTCTATTGTCTCTAAGATTTGGGAGAGATCGATCTCATCTATGAGATCTGGTTGATCGTTTTCATCGAGGAGGGAAACCAACTGGTTTAGTGCTTGATTTTCTTGTGGGGTTAGATCATTAGATCCTTCCGGTTTTTGATACAATTTTTTGGGGATAAGTTTCCATATGAAAAGTTGAAGATCCTTATATATTTCGAACTTATCTATATTTTGGTTGGGACAGAAGTTTAAGCCTTTTTCGAGGAGGGCGATTTCATCTTGAGAAAGCTTGTACGATGAAAGGTTGATTATATTCAGCTCATTCGCTTGTCTGTTGTTAATATCAGGGGCAACTAAAGTGCTATTTGGGTGTATGTGTTGGGATTCGATTGTGTGGGTTGGACACCCATCAGAATTTTTTCTAAAAAAGACGGGTCATTGGAAATGTTATCCAGTGTACCCACAGTTGGAAGATTCGGTTGGGAAGTGGCTTCCTTTGTTGAGATGTGCGTATTGGTGTGTGTATTAGATGTTTTTAAAGTGGTTTCATGTGTAGATGTGAGGCAATTCATTTTTTTAGGGAAGTCAAGGGTTAGTTTTTTTGCCTGTTGTCCCTTATTGGGATCACCATTAAATGTGCGTTTTGTGCTTTGCCCTGTTTTGGACTTGTGAGATGTTTGGGCATGCGACTGTGATATATTAGAGGTGAATTGTGAAGAAGTGGGTGGGTGTCCCTGATGTTGGTAATTCCTGTTTTGCTTGGATCTATTTTGGGTCCATTTATACGCCTTTCCGTCTCTGAAGGCGTTTCTGTCTCAAGTGAGTTTTTGTCGTTTCTTTATAAGTATTGTCCTTGTTAAAAGTTTCTAGGTGTGTTTTTAGTCTGTCCTCTTTGGTGGTGATGGGTCTCTGAGTTTTAAACTGTTGAAGTTTATTGCACAGAGTTACAATGTCCATGTCCAAATTATTAGATCTTTTCCTGTATTCATCAATCAGAATTTCCATCAAGCTCTGCGAGCAAGCCCGCAGTGCTTTCTCCACGCCATGAGTTTCCATCCAAAACCTCTTTTTGAATTCAATTCCGTATAGCCAGTACCTTAGGGTGAGACGCAATTGCTCTAACGACGACACCTTTAGAACTGAAGCAGATAAATTACGGGGAAGACTTATCAAGGGGCTATTCCCATGCCCTACTTAAACGATCTTTCAAGAAAGCCCTTATGCAACCTAGAAACGAGTTACTTCACTCTGAGAAAGGTATTGATTGCATAGCTCTGATGAAGAAGGGACTTTCTCTTCGAAACGCGTAAGCTGATTGCGATATGTTTGCATCTCTCTACGATCTTTGGAAGGCATCGCTCATCCTATAGTCGCATGCTGGCTGTCGGTACACTTCGTGTTGTACCTCTTCCACCCATTGCTTGTGAGTTGTTTCTTTTAATCATTTTTAATAAATCTTTTTATAAAAGTTAATACACAAGGCTGGTGCGCCCCTGTTTTTCTTTTGTCACAATTTGACCCAGCTCTGGGTCCCCTGGTGCCCCCCAGACCCCTCTTCACCTTTAGACGTACTACATCCATAAGAGACAGAATCACTGCTAGTGAACTCAAGGGAGAAACAGGCAAATCTAATTGTAGATACAAAGGTACCTTTAGATGTGGGGCCCGCAATTACTGCAAATTTATGCTCACGGATAAAAATCCGACTCTTCCAAATTGTCAAACCTTTTATCCTAAACACTACCCTAACTGTTAAACTCAATGAGTAATCTACATGCTCCTTTGCAAGTGTACATGTTTCTACATCGGAAAAACGAAAACGGAGTTCTGGAAGAGAGCTTATAGACACATATTAGGTATGAAAACCTGTCATCCGGACCTCCCACCTGGGAGACACACCACAATAGCAAATTTCCGAAAATAAAATTTCTCATTCTGGACCGTGTGCATCCGGACTCCAGGGGGGGCGATTGGAATAAGATATTATTACAAACAGAATCTCGTTGGATATACAATTTAAAAGCCACCCAACCCCCAGGGTTAAACTAAACCATCTGGTTTAAGCCATTCTTGGAGGGTTTTTCTTCAGGTGGCAGGGAACAATAATTCCAACTGGCCATCTGAGGCCCTCTCCTTTCTCCCTTTCTTGTTGTCTCCTTTAACATCTTGGCTCTCATACTTGGGGTCCGGATGTACTCGGTCCCTTGCATCTCTTGGTGGTCTCTCCAACTTCAACTTCGATGGGGCTTTCTCCCCCAGCTATTTACATGCTGTGCCTAATTGTGAACAAGTTTCTGACATATATGATCAAGATCACTATAGGACGTACTGGGACTCATAGTATTTCCGCTCTCTTAGTAGTAGTGAACTCTTGATTCAACAGCTATATAAGTACCTGAAATAAATAAATAAATAAATAAACAGGAGAATATCCAGTCTACCTCCAGCATTAATTTGCACGTTATGAAAAATTTTTATCTCCTTATTATTCCTTCTAGTTCCATACGGGGTACATTTATAAGACCCGCATAAATTACTATAAGGTATGTTTAAATAGGTCCATCTGATATATTCATGAAACCTTCCATTCTTCACACATGACCTAATATTTACTTGACCGTGATCGATACCCATGGCTAACACTATTTTTTATTGTTGTACAAATCTTTCCTACTCAGCATAACCATACTTTGTATGTTTCCCAATGCCATATATAATTTCCGTGTTGATATTGCCATCTCACCCTGTAAGATTTTGTCTGTCTGACATTGTTTTCCCGATCTATTTCTTGTGGTATTCCATTATTAAATTTTGAACTCTGGGCATCCCCCTTTTTTTGCCTGGCTTTTTATTATGCTAACTACACCATACTATGCACCTGCAACTCGCCCGGCACACAAAGCCGCCAGGGTTTCTCTTTACCCATGTGAGGCTACAGTGTAATTCTATTCTACACTGGCCTCCATCTTGCGACCCCAGCGGACATGCGCAGTTCGCCGGGGAAGCCTGTATGTCTCGGCGGGTGGAGTAGGCGTAGCCACGTCCCAACGCGTATGCTTGCGCATGCGCGTTGGGGGCCTGGCGGCGATCGCTCCGCCCGGGGGGCCATACTAGGCAGACCTGTCCCTCCTCTGTTCCGAACAGTCAGCTGCTGCTTGTTGTTATCAGCAGCTGATTGGGGAGAAGGGCTATTGATACACAGACACTGCTCACGCCGAGACATCTGCTACAATTTCCAGGATGATCCCGGCCTGAACAGACCTCCAGCTTCTGGGTGCAAAAGTAAGCAGCATTCTTCCCTATTTGACCTTATTTTATTTATCTCTTTTGTTACTATTGGATCCATTCTGAATCCAAATTCTACTTATGTCACTTTAACTTACAATTCCTGCATTTGCATTCACTATATAATGGGATAATACCTAGCTTGAATCCCTCCAGTTTCCATTTATCTAGTATCTCTTTACACTGCCTACTTTGATTGATTTGAAGTGGTGGAATCTATTTTTATGTTTTACGCTTTATACCACACTAATCCATCGTGATTTAGTACTATCAGTGTGTTTGGATACTGGTATACCTTAATGCACCGATTATTATCAATGCATTGCAGGATAATTAAATCTTTTTTGATGAACTTTATTTTTATACCCCCCCTTTTCTCCTTTTTTTTTTACCACCCCCAGTTATTCAGGACATTCAAGACATACCTTCTGAATTAACATCAGTCACTGTATATACATTCCCTTGTACCAT
Source organism: Aquarana catesbeiana (assembly GCF_042186555.1). Lineage (NCBI taxonomy): Eukaryota > Metazoa > Chordata > Amphibia > Anura > Ranidae > Aquarana > Aquarana catesbeiana. The sequence goes on along the minus strand of NC_133325.1, from coordinate 696,191,728 downwards.
CCGTTGAATGACTATCAGGTATGGTTTACATATATTACCAATATAGCATCCACTTTAATTTATGATTAAAATAATTGGGTATTACATATGTGTACTACTATACTCTTTGCAGGATCCGCCCTCGGCCTCAGTGGAGTTCCAGGTCACAAAACCGCTTTACAGGCCCCTTCATCAGTTCTTGGGCCTTTTTTCCATGCTTTTTTTTGGAAAAATACTTTTTCCACACCCAAAGAAACTTTTCTTATGTTATACAACAGTAATGATATTTGGAATATGTGACTAAATTTACACCCACTATAATCGAGAATATGCTGGACAGACACTGTCAGTGCTTTTTGTTTTTAACCACTCTGGAATGCCAAATCAGTCTATACAGTACCAACGTAAGTAGTAATCAAATTAAAGAATATAGTCTGTGTATATACCTTTATGGATTTATAGACTTACTCAATTACTGTTTCTTTGTTAATACATTGTCTCCCACATAGAACAGTTTGTAAACTGATATCCACCCCGAAGAAGGAGGCCAAGGGTACAAAAACATTGGTATCAATTGTATATCTATGTATGAATTTATGATTCGCATTCCCTACTAAGAACTATCTTTTTGATAATTTTGTCATTTGTTGGTTTTATCATGTTTTCTAACTAATAAAATAACTTTGCTATACATAGCTTACAAACTCCTCATATGTTCTTTTACATGTGCCTTTAAAGTCCACCATCAGGGGAACTCTCTTTTGTTTTGGTAACTTAATATAATCTTTTGAACATGTTCTCTAAAGGAACCAGAGAGACTACTCATTGGGAAACAAGATGGTTCAGGGTGGTCTGCATATCTGACCTTAAAGCGGAGTTCCACACAAAAATGGAACTTCCGCTTTTCGGAACCCTCCCCCCCTCCGGTGTCACATTTGGCACCTTTCAGGGGGGTGCAGATACCTGTCTAAGACAGGTATTTGCACCCACTTCCGGCATAGACTCCCATGGGAGTCTATGCCTCTTCCTGTCCCCACCGCGCTGTCTCCTGGGAAACACACAGCTCCCAGGAGATAGCGGGGACCACTCACGATGCACAGCGCGACTTGCGCATGCGCAGTAGGGAACCGGGAAGTGAAGCTGCAACGCTTCACTTCCTGATTCCCTCACCTAGGATGGCGGCGGCAGCTGCCGAGAACCAAGCGGGTTCTCGGCGTCACCTGCCGACATCGCTGGACCCTGGGACAGGTAAGTGGCCATGTATTAAAAGTCAGCAGCTGCAGTATTTGTAGCTGCTGGCTTTTAATTTTTTTTTTTTTGCGGTTTGGGTGGACTCCCTCTTTAAGAAGATTTTACTTGGTTGAAAGAAGACAACTATGAGGGAGTTTTGAACTCTATTTTGTATCACTTTGAAACAACAAACTGAAAACCCCCTAGGATGTCTGTGACCCAAAGAAAGGCAAACTGAAACAGACATCCCAAGGTTTTGGGTGCACTTAGAATATTTTGTGTTTCAAGTCTTATGCCAAAAGGAAGAATTGAGTTATAGCTTTGAAGATGTAGCCTGAGGAGAGTAACAGGTCACTATTTTTGAGGAGTTAAATGCACCAGAGGAAGGGGAGGGGGGCTAGGAACCTTGCATTGTGAAAGAAGTACTTTTCCTCTTGTGACATCTTTGATAAATTTGTTAACTGCCTCAAGAAACAGATATCCTCCTTTAAAGGCCATACATGTGAGGCGAAATTTGCAAGTAGCTTCAGGTGTGCAGGCTTTTAGCCATAAGATTCTGCGCATATGTGTAGAAATGAGAGCTTTTCTAGAGATCTGTGTCTTGTTCTAGAGCATCAACACAAAAGAGTATGGCATAGGGCAGTGTCTGCTACACCAAAGTTCATTGCCCTAGTCCAATTGGTCGCAGTCTGGCAAACATCTTGTTGCAGCACTGGGGCTGACAATGTTTACTAAGACCTAAAGGAGTGACTGAACACATATAATGAATCTTGTTTTTAAAGGGTAACACACACTTTAAAGCAGAGTTCCACCCAAAAATGGAACTTCCGCTTTAGGCAGTTCACCTCTTCCCCCTCTCTCTGTGCAATCTTCTGGGACACGTCACAGGTCCCAGAAGATTGCCTGGCCAACCACATCGCGCAGAACGGCTCGTGCATGCACAGTGTGGGCAGCCACAGTCACAATGCCGGCGCCGAGGAGAGGAGGGGGAGAGGAACAGGGCTTTGTTCACCCACATCGCTGGACCGTAGGACAGGTGAGTGTCCGATTATTAAAAGTCAGCAGCTACATTTTTTGTAGCTGCTGACTTTTATATGGGTGGGACTCCGCTTTAAGGTAAGAAAATATACACGCATTAGGTATTCTTTAATGTTTTTCACATTTTTTTTAATCTATAGATTAAAAAAAATAAATAGTTTTGACTAGTGTTAGTTTTACTGTAAATAAAAAGTATACATGATCATTTGTCTTGTTTAAAATGACACTAAAATAATGTTTCTGACACAAAGCATAGCAAAGTTATTTACAAATGAAAAAAAAGTTTTCATCCAATTTTTGGCCATTTTCTTATAATGGACACTGAATAAAGAAATAAAATTAATGAAAAAAAAATGTTAAAGTGGAACTAAATTTAAAATATTACATACATGCTTTGAGTATTCTCAATCGTTTAATTCTGACTCTTTAAAATCCTGTGTAGAAGGTCACACCTTTGTAGTAATTACAATGAAACCATACACTGATTTATTGTAATAAAACTTGCAGACTATCTGCAAATGTACTTTAGCACAGGAGCAGCTGCATGTTGACAGCTGCTCCTGCTGTGTAATACAAAGCAATTGCTGGCTGTCATTTTGACAGCTGGTAATTGCTGGTAACAGCAGTGGGGAGAGGAGCTGGACATTAAGAGATGCATCTTAAAAAAATTGTTGATTTTTTTTTTAAGGCTGTATCATGTTAAAAACCACCGCCAACAAATAAATGTAGTCCTAAATAATATACCTTGACCTTCACATTTACTTTAGAAGTATGTGTTCTTACAAGTTTTAGTGACTAAGTAGAAAACACCTACGCCAGAAAGCCAATTCTTTGGAGATGTAAAGACCACTCCAAATAAGATAATTAAAGTATAACTAAAGGCAAAACTTTTGTTTTAGTTTTAGATAAAGTGGAGAGAGATTCGAACACCTGTCAGTTTTCTTTCTGTATGTGCCCGTTAGGATTGACCTTCTGCGTTTGTCTTGTTTACCATTATCATTGAAAGTGAAAGTAAAGTTGGCCATACATGGAACGAAATTCAGCCGGTTCAGCAGGGACCAGCTGAATATCGATCTATTTATTGTGTACAACCTGAATGATCAGTGCCAGCACTGATCATTGTATTCTGGCGGTGGGGAAGAATCCACGCTATCAGAATACAATACCCTAGCAGTAAGGATTTCCCCATCCACCTCGAGTGTGTTGAACGCTGGTTGAAGGAAAAAAAATATCAATGTATGGGCTGCTTTAAACGCTTCTGGACCAGAGACGTACCTGCACCTGGCTGGACTTTGGGTGGTTATACTGGGATGATGACTGCAGCTGCAACCATCAACCCGGTACCATTTTTTAGAGTCAGCGGTCGGCTCTCCTGAAAAAGCAAAACTATCAGCAAACTAGCCACTGGATTGCTTCTACAAGCGGCGGGGTGCACCCTCCACCTTCTGCGGCTTGCTCGGGCTCACCCATCCCACCAGGAGACCCGAGTGAACAGAGAGCGAGAGGGTTCATTCAGTTAAAAATCCTCCACAAAGGCATACTTTACCCCTCATACGCTCCGTAGGTTAATTCTGACCTGTCCCCCTCTTGCTTAAGATGTAGTCAGTCAGATGGTGATTTTTTTTTCCCACATCTTTTGGACCTGTCCATATCTCGGTTCTGGACAGGGGTGGTGAACACAATCAATACAGTCTTTTAGGTCCACCCTATCTTGGAACCTAAATTGTGTCTATTGGGCTTGATGAAGGACATGGCCCCCACTGTTGCTGAGAGAATGCTCTTGGGACTACTACTTTTCTATGCAAGAAAATCAATCACCATGCACTGGAAGAAAGCAACGCCTCCTCTAGTATTTTGGAAATGCCCAATTAGTTTGAATCTCCCTCTATACTGGTATACATATGAAAATAGGGGCATGAATAAAAAGTTTCACAATGTAGGGAAAAAATGGTTGGAGAAATCATCCACTGCTGTTGACCTAGGCCCTTAAAGGATAAGTTCACCTTTTGTAACATGTTACATCAATATTCAGATCTGACAACTAGCGGGGATCTTCTCCCCCCCACTAGGTGTCACAGTTTAAAAAAATCCTGGCCGAGCGGCACTCCGCTCGCCCAGCCACATCACTCATTCACAGTGTCCTGTGAATGAAAAACAACAAGGTCCGGCAGCCTCTGCGGCTCTTGGCTTATAGTTTTCAATGAAGGTACAAGGTACAATCAAGCTGACACACTGACAGGTCTGCAGGAGACCTGTATGGCTTCAGCGATCTGCTGATCACTGGTGCAATGCTTTACAGGCACCTGCAACAATAAGTAACAAATGCACATTTTTGTTTACCTGCAAAAAATTGTGCATTTATTATTTTCTGTGAAAAGATGAACTTATCCTTTAATCTATGTCTAGCTAATGATTCTAGAGGCTTCCCAAGCACTCTCATATCCACTATACCCACTTGGGTGTCTCTAACGTGAGAAGATGCTCTGCCACCTACGCCTGGCGTTGTGGACTGGTGCATGAACCATCACGTTAAGTTTGTTCATTGCTAGTTGTATTGTGCTATCTGGAATCACCAGTGACCTCCCCTGCGTGGGTTGGCTCACTGAAGCTTGTAACCCTCTCTATATTTTTTGAAATAATAATTAAAAAAAGACTTTATTTAAAATATATATATATTTTCTCCAAATTTGAGTAGATTTGAATATACATATCAGCGCTTTACAGCAGTTGAGCAAATTTGTATATTTTAGATTTGAAGATATTAGACAACAAAGAGAAACAGAAATTTTCAGCTGTGAGTAGAGGTGAGCTATGTGACAGTGCCTGTCACATAGCTCACCACTACTCACAGTTGATGCTGCTGTAAGCAAAGAGGAGCTGTTAAAATGTTTTAGGCAGCATGGCATGAACTTTCTGTGGAACACTGATTCCTTAATCATGAGGATCACATGATCTGAAACTACTCGGTTATGGATCGATCAGGTAGGATCTCCAGTTGTAGTGTGCAGTGGTTTGTGGGAAACCAAAGTCATCACCAACTTCTGTTTGCAGGTTAAACAGACAGGATTTTAATTAAGGCCCCCCTGGCACTGGGAACCTGTTTGGAGGAGATTATATACAGTGGAAGGAACTGAGGGGGCTAAATCCCACAACTGGGGCTGGCTATACATGCTGGTTAAATGGAAAAAAAACCCAGATCCTTGAATTCACACAAGTGATGTGGATGCAGGGCTCTCACCCACTGCGCTATTGTATACTGATACAGTGGTTGGTCGACAGAATCTGATCAAACACCGGCTTTTTTCTGTTGAACAACCAGGGCCACACACAGTTTGAAACTCAGATGGTTCCTGCTGAACCAGCCAAATTTCGATACATGTATACTCAGCTTTAGCTCTGCACTGAATATGGGAGGAACTGGAACTTGACATTATTGCAAAGGAGAAACAGAGAGATAAGAAAACCCTAACAGAGCTTTTAACTTTCCCTCATATTACTAAGAAAGTGTTTTCTTACGTCCCTGTTGGTGAGACGCTTTTTGTTTTCCGATGTATAACTTTTGTAATACATTAAAAAAAAACAACTAAGATCTATGGAGACTGGAATTTTGTTGATATGCAATTTTTAAAGCAAACAAGGGTATTATTAGTGAGTCATCCAGGCTGCAAAGCAACAAAATGTGATTTTAAAGGGGAATAAAGAAAAGAATCATTCCCCTTTAAAATAATCACATTTTGTTGCTTTGCAACAAAATACAAGACAGACACATTTTTGGTTTTATCCAGCTGTATTTACTCTGTATGCACTCTTAGTGCAACTAATAACATCCAAGTGAAAGATATAAAACCAACATGCCAGAAAGAATATATATAAAAAAATTCAAAAACAGAATCACTGAGTTGAATTAATTACAGCCTTTAGTCTGTTGAACTATGTCTCTACTAACTTTGCACATCTAGACTTTGCAATATTTGCCCATTCATCTTTGTAGAACTGCTCAAGTTCAGTTAAATTTGATGGTGACAGTTTGTGGACTGAAGTCATTCCACAGATTTTCACTGGGGTTTAAAGTGTTTGTAACAAAAAAAATAATAATCTTGCAAGACAAAGGCATAATGAGCTAGTATGCATAGCATACTAGCTCATTATGAAATACTCACCTTAGATTTAAGCCTCCACAGTGGTCTCGGTGTCTGCTGAGAAAGTTCCCTTGGCGGATAAGGACCCCCCTGTACTGCGCTCGCGCAGTACAAGCTGCCGGAAATAGCCGAAGCTGAATAGCTGTAAGTCAGCTGTACACGGCGCCTGTAACAGGGCCCCTCGCGGGCTTGCTACGCTTCGGACACGGCCTTGCTTCGCTCGGCACTTTTTTATTCTACCTCTATGTCCACTTGGATGGTGGGGCTTGAACCTGGATGCAGGCGCTGTGTACAGCTGACTCGAGGTTTTCAGCTTCGGCTATTTTCGGCGGCTCCGTAATCGCTTGTACTTCGCAAGTGCTGCGCAGTACAGGGGGGTCCTTATACGCCGGGGGAACTTTCTCGGCAAGACACCGGCACACTGCTCTGCCCGGCGACATGTCTCCCGGAGTTATTTCTGGGTATCGCAGGCTCCGGCACTGTGATTGGCTGGAGCCGCAATGACGTCACTCCCGCGCACGTGCGTGGGAGCCACCGGTAACGGCACGCCAGCTGAAGCAACAGCACGAACGAGCCGTTGCTTCAGTGCGCATGTGCCAATGACGTCAGCACATGTTGATACAGGGCTCCTAAACTGTGCAGGTTTAGGAGATATCCACAGTAGCTACAGGTAAGCATTATTATGGTCTTAGCTGTAGTGAAAAGTCTTTTTAAAGGGTTTACAACCACTAAGTCTGGGTTCTGACCAAGCCATGCAGGGACATTCACCTTTTTCTCCTTCAAAACACTGTGCGGTCATGTTTGCTGTGTGCTTTGGGTCATTGTCACATTGGAAGGTAAACCTTTTTCCCATTGACAGCTTTCTGGCAGAGGGCAGCAGATTTTTCTCAAGAATTTGACGGCATTTTGCCCCATCCATTTTTCCTTCTATCCTGAAAAGTGCTCCACTTTTCAGTCCCTGCTGCAGAAAAGCACCCTCATAACATACCTCCATGCTTTACTGTAGGAATGGTGTTATTTGGATGGTGAGCTGTATTGGATTTCCGCCAGACATAACGTTTGGTGTTGAGGCCAAATAATTGAACTTTGGTCTCCTCTGCCCATAACACCTTTTTCCATGTGGCCTCAAAATCTTCAAAGGTACATTTTGGCAAAGCTCAAGTGACTGGATGTGGCCTTTCTTGAGTGGCAGCTTTTTTCTTGCAACCCTCACATACAAGCCACATTTGTGGAGAATTTGTAATATTGTTGTCACACGCACACAAGGACCATTCTTTGTCAAATTCCAACAACTGCTTCAGAGTAGCTGTAGGCCTCTTGGTAGCCTCTCTGACCAGTTTCCAACTCAGTGATTTTGATTTTTTTTTCTCCTGACATGTTGGTGTTATATCTTTCACTTGAATGTTCTAAGTTATAAGAGTAAATACAGCTGGATAAAACAAAAACTGTGTCTTTATTTCAGGCTGCAAAGCAGCAAAATGTGATTATTTTAAAGGGGGCCGATTCTTTTCTATACCCACTGTACATACAAAAATTGAATGAACGGGAGCACCGCTCCTTCCTGCCACTTGTCATCGATAGGAACTGTACTTCTATCTCTTATGCTAATGAGGGGCTGTAAAGTGCAATGGATAAGCCTTTCAGACCAATAAATCATTTATGCTGCTAGCAGAAAATCCTCTCATTTGAGAGATTCATGAAGCAGACACTTCATGGATAGTAATGAACAGACCTAGAGAGCGATTTATTACTAGTGTCTACAGTAAGATTGCTGTACATATTCGATAATGTTCAGAGGCATAACTATGCAACATATGTACTGCAGGCTAAGACTGAAAATAACAAAACCAAAAAATGGATGTCCAAGCAAAAAGTGATGATTTTAGGGATATGGTTACTCAGCAACATCATAGGGCTCACTCTGTTGCCCTCTCAAAGTTGCATCCTAGATCGGGGTTTGGCAACCCGTTAATCATGAGTGGGTGATGGGTAGATCACGTCTCTTCCTTGCCGGCCCCGGAACCTGGACAGGAGGGGGGGCAGCATTTATTATACTCAATCCCCTGTATTTTCCTCCTGCAGCAGCTGTAAGCTGGCATCTCCTCCTCTCCCTCCCACCAGCATTCAGGCACCGCAGGAGGAAAATACAGCAGATCATTTCCAGTAATTGTTGCCCCTCCTGTCCAGATTCCCACTTCCTTCTGCTGCCCGGCTATTCTGTGTGCTTTCCTGGTCCCTGGTCGTGATGCTGGCTGCTCCAGGGGATTGTTTCAGGATGGAATGCGGGGGGAAGCCAGTAAAAATAGGATTTTTATAACAGCTTACCTGTAAAATCCTTTTCTTGGAGTACATCACGGGACACAGAGGCTCATAGTAATTACTAAGTAGGTTATATCTCACCTTCAGGTGCTGGACACTGGTGTAATCAATTAGACAGGAAGTTTCCTCCCTATATAACCCCTCCCCTACAGGGAATACCTCCGTTTTTATAGTAAAGCAATAAGTGTCCCACAAGAGGGGCGGGAGCTCTTTGTCCCATGATGTACTCCAAGAAAAGGATTTTACAGGTAAGCTGTTATAAAAATCCTATTTTCTTTATCGTACATCACGGGACACAGAGGCTCATAGTAATTACTAAGTGGGATGTCCTAAAATCAATGCCTACTGAGGTGAGGGGGACACAAATAAACGCAGACCGCCATCAGACGTGAGGACCTATACGGCTGCCTGCAGTACACTGCGCCAAAAGCGGCATCCTCTTGCCGTCTTACATTCACCTGATAGAAATTAGTCAACGTATGTATAGACGACCCAGTAGCGGCCTAGTAAATCTGAGTCATAAAGGCTTGGTAACGCACCGCCCATGAAGCGCTTACTGCCCTGGTAAAGTGCATTCTAAGGAGAAAACCTTTTCTTCAAACCGTAAGCCTGAATAATAACTTGACGAATCAGTATTAAAACAACAGTGGATTTAGATGCTATCTGCCCTATCCTGGGACCTCCAGGTAGCGCCACAAACATTCGTTTTCCGTATCTGAGCAGTCGCTTCAGATAGGCCTTGACTGCTCTCACTACGACGAGAGAGTGCAACCATTTTAATAGCCGATTTGAACGCCGCCTGCCCATTCTTGGGGTCCTCTGGCAGCACAACAAACTTCAGATTCCCGTATCTTGAAACATTCAGATATACCTTTAACCGCTCTCACTATATCGAGAGGAATTAATAACTTTCCTTCCGCAGAACAAGGTTCTGGTAAAAAGGAAGGTAAGAAACGTGTTGATTCAAACGACAGCTAGATTCTCTTAGGAAAAAGGCTAGGTGAGGATTTAACATCACCCCATCCTTAAGAATAATTAAATATGGCACTATACAAAGAAAGCTGCCAACACTGAAACTCTTGCGGATGCTACCGCAATGGAAAACACCAATTCCGGCGTTAGGAGGTTTAAAAGGAATATGATGCATCGGCCCAAGGAGCTGTCCTTGTATGGCGACAAAACTAAACTCAACCCTACGGCACAAGTGCGACCTAACTGGCGGATTTATACGCGTTGTCCCTTGTATAAAAGGTCCGGATCAAAGAATGCGAAGCAAGTGGCCTTTGAACAACAATGACAAAGGCCGAGATCTGACCCTTGATGGTGTTCAAGGCTAGCTTCATTTTTACCCCCAACTGTAGGAAGGCAAGAATTCTACCTATGACATACCTTCGAGGATGCCATGTTTTAGTTTCACACCAGGAAACATAGGTCCTCCAGACCCTATAATAAATGGTCCTAGAGGTACGCTTTCTTGCATTAATCAGGGCAGTTACCACTGAACCTGAAAGCCCCAATTCTTTAACATGTGGGCTTTAATAGACAGACCGTTAAATTTAGTGATTGTAAGGCCGGATGGAATACCGGTCCTTTGCAAAAGCAAGTCTGGGCTAGATGGAAGAGTCCACTGTATCCCTACTGCCAACCTTACGATCTCTGCATACCAGGATTTTCTGGGCCATGCTAGTAGTATTACTGGCTTCCCTTCCACTTTGATCCTGCGTAGAAGCTGTGGAAGCAGATGAACTGGGGAGAATGTATAAATCAGTGAAAAACTGACCCTGCGGGGTCACTAACGCATCTGTCCCATATGCAAGTGGATCCCTAGCCCTTGACACAAAGCTGTCCAACCTCTTACTGAATCTGGATGCCCAAAATTCTTATCTGGTCAGAATAAAGTCGGGGTGCAGAGGCCATTCTCCCGGGAACAATTGTTGATGGCTCCAGAAAGCCACCTGTCAATTCTCCATTTCACAATATGAAGATTGTTGATAGGCAAGGTACAAGCTCCTCTGCCCAAGCCAGAACATGGCCCACTTCCCTCTGGCTGCGTGACCTCTAGTGCCTCCTTGGTAACTGAAGTAAATTACTGATGTGGCATTGTCGGATTGTACCTTAACAGAACAATCCTGTAATCTAAACGCCCAGGCCATTAAACCAGACGTGCCATTGGAAGCTCTAGAATGTCGACAGTCAAGGCTCTCTGAGCTTGACCACCTCCTCTGGGCAGTGGTCTCCTTCAGGACTGGTCTCCATCCCTAGAGGCCTGCCTTCGTAGCCACCACCTCCCAGGTAATCGGCATGAAGGATCTTCCTTTCTGCCATCTTGCTGAGGTTCCGGCTTATCCCTGGGACCAGACCCTTTGGATAATGCCTAGGTTAGGATCTACTTGTTCCAGGCAGACAGAATAATGTTTAAAGCAGCCTAGAATGAAACTGAGCATAGGGAACCACCTAGCACCTTAGCAAAGGTAAATGTAAGGAACTCTTCCTTGCCTTGATCCCTTTTTGGGCTGTGTCCCAAACACTCCAAGCTCCTTACCAACTGTAAGAAATTACCTTTAGACTGGGATCCCAACCCAGGAGTTCCAGATACTTGACCACTTAGGTCCAGCCATGCTACTGACTGATCTATCAGCAGCAGATTACCTCGGTATGCCATTACTGCTAAACCCCGGGCCTTTAGCCCAGGCACGGTGGCTAACCCGAAGGGCCAGACCACCAATCGGAAGAGGAGCTGTTCCCCTGCGAAGCGCAGACAACCTCTGTTGCCCATGGCAAAAAACACATATGCAAATGGCCCGTATGTGTATGAGGCAAGTATTACCGCCATATGCCTCTATGGAAGCGTGCGTTCATGGAAGCAAAAATACAAATATGTTTTAGGCAAGAACAAGAAAAGTGTGCTATGGAATTAGGCATCTTGCAAGCAAGCATGCGCTTTATGAACGTGTTATGCAACATTACACAACATGTATCCATGCAGCCACGTATTCCTATGTGAACATAAGGAATCCTGTATATTTAAGGAAAACGTAAATTAACATGCCTTGTTATGCAACCATGCCAATCTAGGCGATCATGCAACATTAGGCGATCATGCATCCTTATGTGATTCTGCATTTTTTATATGATCAAACACTATGCATTATAAGCACTACTGTGCGGACAAGTACCCTTTTGACCAAGCACTCTTGTGTGATCAAGCACCCTTGTGTGATCAAGCATCTTTATGCAATCCAGCATTTTTATGCTATTTTAGGCATTTCTGTGCAAACAAGCACTTTAATGTGACCCAGCGTCCTCATGTGACTATGTAAAACACATGTAAATCCATACCAACAGAAAACATGTATCTTTATGTGATCAACAAGAACATGTACTGTTACTTATATATATTGAGCAGTGCAGCGCTGGACATACAAACAAGTGAAACCAATGAATCTAAATAATACTTAATACATCCAATGTGTATAATGAAAATAATAAAAATCCACCAATGTGTTACTACCAATGTGTTACTATCAGGCAGTACATTTGTTAGTACCACTGTAAATTAATAAAGAGTTCAAATAAAGTGAAACAATCAAAAAATAAATGTCCAAATTAGTTATGTGAAAAATGTGAAATCTTGATGCGATAATCCACTCGATAGTGCTGCCTGCACTATCTTTTTTTTCTGTTTTTTTTTTCCCTTTTTTTTTTTTTTCCCTTTTTTTTTTTTTTTTTGCCACATCAGCAAAGTGTTTATTTGGGAGATATTGTTTCAACTTTCAAGTCAATCTCATCCCTTAATAATTTCACATCATTGTGGTTTACTCTTTTTTTCGTCATCCGTTTATTAAATAATAATAACATAATAAACAGCAAAGTGCAGCGCTAATATAATGTATGAAAAATAAAAAAATGAATCTCAGCAAGTGACATGAAAATAATCAGTGAGCAAACATATAACAATTCAATCAATGATGAACAAAAACTTAAATCACAAGTGCATGTGAAAAAATATAAAAAGAAGTCCAAGAGTTCTTGATATATCCACAAATAAATAAAGAACACCCATCCAGGAAGAGATGTGACAAAAGTGCCTATAAATGATCCACCAAAACGTGTGTGAGTAGAATCTGCTTACCGAACGGCGATGACTGCTATTACAGCAGTCTCGTCCAGCATAGGGATTATGGTCTCCCAAAACCAAGGGTACAATTCAGGATCAGTGGTTCTAACAATCCATCAAAACCGGAAATACAAAAGAGAACACTTCCATAGCGCAATATTGTATGATAAAAAGGATTTAATAATAAAAAAAGGAATCACACTTACAATATTGCAGGAGATATGCAGCATGTAAAATATCAAGCAGAGCGGCGGCGTCTCCGTGTACCGCGATTCACTTCCTGTGTTCAAAGCCCATCCGAGAACGTGATGACGTCACCGTCGTAGGCTCCTCCCTACGCGTTTCGTCACGATAGGTCGTCGTCTGGGGATTGGCCAAGTGACAGGTCATCACGTCTGGGCATATAAATACATAGAGAGCGCCATTTTGACTGCTGGCAAGTATAGTGTATGTAATAGGACTGAATCAGTCCTATTACATACACTATACTTGCCAACAGTCAAAATGGCGCTCTCTATGTATTTATATGCCCAGACGTGATGACCTGTCACCTGGCCAATCCCCAGACGACGTCCTATCGTGACGAAACGCGTAGGGAGGAGCCTGCGACGATGACGTCATCACTTTCTCGGATGGGCTTTGAACACAGGAAGTGAATCGCGGTACACGGAGACGCCGCCGCTCTGCTTGATATTTTACATGCTGCATATCTCCTGCAATATTGTAAGTGTGATTCCTTTTTTTATTATTAAATCCTTTTTATCATACAATATTGCGCTATGGAAGTGTTCTCTTTTGTATTTCCGGTTTTGATGGATTGTTAGAACCACTGATCCTGAATTGTACCCTTGGTTTTGGGAGACCATAATCCCTATGCTGGGCGAGACTGCTGTAATAGCAGTCATCGCCGTTCGGTAAGCAGATTCTACTCACACACGTTTTGGTGGATCATTTATAGGCACTTTTGTCACATCTCTTCCTGGATGGGTGTTCTTTATTTGTGGATATATCAAGAACTCTTGGACTTCTTTTTATATTTTTTCACATGCACTTGTGATTTAAGTTTTTGTTCATCATTGATTGAATTGTTATATGTTTGCTCACTGATTATTTTCATGTCACTTGCTGAGATTCATTTTTTTATTTTTCATACATTATATTAGCGCTGCACTTTGCTGTTTATTATACTTTTGAGAGTCAGATACTGGACTTTATAGGGTGCTGGCAGCTTATCTCATTCACTTTCACTTTTCTATCTGAGCGCAGCTTTTACCCGATTTGGGTTCTCGCTTTAAATAATATTAACAACATGCAATGCAAATATCCCCATAAAAAATTTTTTATACCCCTAAAGCCCACCCCCCCCTCTCAAGTAATCCCTGTTCCTCACCCAGCCCCCCCAAACCTACCCCCCCAGCGGTCAGGACTTGTACCTATCACTATCCTCCTCCTTCTCTTTTACCCTGTTTGAGTGTGTTACGTCTAGCTCGAGTTAATGTTTAAATTTCTATTTGGTGAGTTATCCGGCTCAGTCTCCCACGCCTTGGCCGCTTGAGGGGAGGACTCTGTGCCCCGTGATGTACGATAAAGAAAATGTAATTTACCGCCCCTTTCATTTCTGAATAATAGTGAATGGTACTATCAATCACTGTATTCATTCATAACTGCTTCAAGTTTGTAAACAGGTAGACTGTGCAGAGTTCTTCCTGTTCATTCATTCAGTGCTGCCAAGGTTTCAGACATGGAGATTGGGGACTGTATCCTCAATCTCTTTTCTCTGTTTCAAAAGTGATACATCAGTGAGACCCCTGGTATTTTACAAAAGTCCCCAATAGGGTTGCTAAAAATTGTAAAAAAAAAACAAAAAAACAAAAAACAAAAAACTACTTACTAATGTAGATCTATTGTCTTACCCAGTAAAAAAAAAAAACTGTGAAAAAAAAAACACTGGTTGCAGATTGCAAGGTTAGTTCCCATCAGAGGCTGAAATATGGATGCAGTACGAACACACCACAAGTAGTAATCTACATATGCTGGACAGACCCGGAAGCACTTGATAGATTACATTGCCGGTTTAGTGCCTGATTAAGAACTTTGGCATTGTTTTATGAATGCACATCAGTAGGCAAGTTAACAAATTTTTATTCTGCTCATGAGATATTGGGCTTTGTCCATTAGAAAGAAGTAAAGTTAATGCTGGTTAACTAGAAGGAGAATTTCCTCCCCTTTTAAGGACCAAGATAAGCTGATAATTTTTAGTCACTTAGATTATAATTAACCACTTTAGCTCTTCATGAATCAAAGCAGTTTTTACATTTTCTGCTATAGACCTGTTTATTCAGCAATAACTTGGTCATTTCTTAAAATTAAAAAAGGAATACATATATCGTTTACTTTAGCACAGATCATGGCTTCTATTGATGATATTGCAGTGAAAAAATATTTTATTTCCTATGCAATCTTTAGACAAAAAGATGTAAGAAAACTGAAACACACACACACACGTTTTACCCATTGGTATTGGACCAAAAAAATATGAATAATGTAGATAAAAAGTATGCATTTTACTCTATAATTTATCTTATTCATAGTGATGCTATAAATTACAATACTTTTACAAAGCATTGAAAAGTTATTTACAAATGAAAAGTTTTTTTTCCCCGCCCCCAGCCACCTTGTCCCTCATATTGTTCTCCTCTCATCTTCTCTTTTCAGTTTTCCCGCAGCGAGGATGCAGCATATCCACAGTTTCTGTGAAAAAGAATTTTGGTGCACTTTCAGAAAAAGCACCAAAACCACCCAATCTAATGGAAGTCTATGGTAAAGTACAGGTAACCTGCACAAAAACTGTGCGTACATTGTGCTGCACCTGCGTGCGGAAAAACTGAACTACAGCAGTGTGAAAGCACCCTTACAGTACCCTCAGGTGACTTTCTATTCCTTGGTACCTAATGCATGGAATACTGCATGGGGCTTTTATTAGCTCTAGACAGGCACTTTTGATTCCTGTATTTGTACCTTTTTTTTTTTTTGTTTGTGCATGCTGTTCTGTATGTCAAAAATGCTTTAATAAAAAAAAAAAAAAAAACGTATTCAAAGAGAAATACTTACCTGTAAAATCCATTTTTCGGAGTACATAGTTACATAGTAGGTGAGGTTGAAAAAAGACAAAAGTCCATTGTATGTGTGAGTATATGTCAGTATTACATTGTATATGTATGTTGCGGTGGTTCAGGTGCTGATCTAATAGTTTTTTAAACTAATTGATGCCCCCGCTGAAACCACCGCCTGTGGAAGAGAATTTCACATCCTTGCCACTTACAGGAACACTCTACACAGTTTAAGGTTAAATCTCTTTTCTTCTAATTTTAGTGAGTGGCCACGTGTCTTATTAAACTCCTTTCTGTGAAAAAGTTTTGTCCCAATTATGGGGTCACCAGTATGGTATTTGAAATTGAAATCATATCCCCTCTCAAGGGCTCTTCTCCAGAGAGAATAAGTTCAGTGCTCACAACTTTTCCTCATAACTAATATCCTCCAGACCCTTAATTAGCTTTGTTGCCCTTCTTTGTACTCGCTCTATTGCAAGTACATCCTTCCTGAGGACTGGTGCCCAGAACTGGACAGTACTCACCAGGTGAGTCCAGCTCTTTTGCCAGCGAGGGGCCCGGTCTGCTGCCGCTGTCTGGTCACCGCTGTCTCGTCACTTCTTCTCCTGGGCCCCTCCGCTATCGTCTTCCAGCTCTTTTGCCACTTTTGCCAGCGGGGGCCCGGTCTGCTGCCGCTGTCTTGTCGCCGCTTCTCTTCTTCCGATGTTGACACGACGCTCTCTCCGGCTGGAATGCTGTGTGCGAGCTGCGGAGCCATTTATATAGGCAGTGACCCCGCCCCCTTGTGACATCACGGTCCCAGCATGCTCAGGGACTCTGGCGTCATAAGGGGGCTCCGCAGCTCGCACACAGCATTCCAGCCAAAGAGTGTCGTGTCAACATCGGAAGAAGAGAAGAAGCGACGAGACAGCGGCGACGAGACAGCGGCGACAAGACAGCGGCGACAAGACAGCGGCGACAAGACAGCGGCGACAAGACAGCGGCGACAAGACAGCGGTGACAAGACAGCGGCGACAAGACAGCGGCGACAAGACAGCGGCAGCAGACCGGGCCCCTGCTGGCAAAAGAGCTGGAAGAAGATAGCGGAGGGGCCCGGGAGAAGAAGCGACGAGACAGCGGCGACAAGACAGCGGCAGCAGACCGGACCCCTCTCTGGCAAAAGAGCTGGAAGAAGATAGCGGAGGGGCCCGGGAGAAGAGGCGGAACACCAGGAGAAGAGGCCGAACACCGGGAGAAGTCGGAAGGAGACCCCCCGAAGTCGGAAGAAGACCCCGGAGCTGCCTAATAAATTACTCTTAAAACCTGTGTACTGTGTTTTTTTTTTTGACACTTTTTTCCCCTAGGTGAATGGGTAGGGGTACCATGTACCCCATACTCATTCCCACAGGGTGGGGGGCCGGGATCTGGGGGTCCCCTTATTAAAGGGGGGCTCCCAGATTCCGATAAGCCCCCTCGCCCACAGACCCCGACAACCAACGGCCAGGGTTGTCGGGAAGAGGCCCTTGTCCTCATCAACATGGGGACAAGGTGCTTTGGGGTGGGGGGGCCATAGGGCGCCCCCCTCCCCCAAGGCACTCACCCCCCCCATGTTGAGGGCATGCAGCCTGGTACGGCTCAGGAGGGGGGGGGGGGGCACTCGGTCGTCACCACCCCCTTATCTGGCCGGCCGGGCTGCGTGCTCGGATAAGGGTCTGGTATGGATTTTGGGGGGGACCCAGACACCGATTTTTCAGCGTAGGGGGTTCCCCTTACAATCCCTACCAGACCTAAGGGCCTGGTATGCCCCGGGGGGGGAACCCACGCCGTTTTTTTATTTAAAATTTGGCGTGGCGTTCCCCCCTCAGGAATTATACCAGACAGCTGTCAGCACTGCCTGTCGCTCATCGTGAAAGGAAAAAAAAAGTTTTCCTTTCCCGATGATAGAGCCATCTCGGTGCTGGCTCCCGCGACGGGGCTCGCAGGTGTCAAATCTCGCCGAGAAATGCGGCGAGATTGACACAATATAACGGTCACCTACTGTACCAACGCCCCTGGCAGACTGAGTTGTCACCGAAAAATGGTGGATCTTCCCTTTAAAACCATAGGCTTGAGGGATAAACTGACAAATCGAAAGAGAAATAGAGTAATAGAGACTACATGACCCTTCTTTGGACCTTTCAGAAGGACAAATAGAGAGCGACAGTAAATAACAGATCCCAACAGCCCCACCACATCTCAAATGTGTAGGGCCTTGTACCACACCTGCTGATGTCTGGGGAAAAAGATGGTAAAGACAAACAACCTAGACGACATGGAACATGGGAAATGGTCAACTTGGTACCACCTGACCCTCTCTTGGACCTTTTGGAAGAACAAAAAATTAGTTTATCTGAGCTTCCTAAGTATATAGGGGGACTTCCTGTAAGTGTTTTCTGCCAGTGTCCACTCACCTATAGGTGGAGCATAACCTAGGTAGTCATGATTTATAGCCAGCTCTGTGCCCCGTGATATACGAAAAAAAGGCTTTTTTTGAGTATGCTAGACTAACAAACATTAAAGTACAACTAAAGGCAAAACTATTTTTTAGGTGTTGGATAGAGTGGAGAGGGATTAGAACACCCGTCAGCTTTTATTGCTTTACTTCCCCCCGTGAGGGAGATTCGCTCTATTTGTCCTGTTTACCATTATTATTTAACCACTTAAATACAGGACATTTTCACCCCTTCCTGCCCAGGTCAATTTTCAGCTTTCAGCACGGTAACATTTTGAATATGACAATTGCGTGGTCAAGCAACGCTGTATCCAAATGAAATTTTTCTCTTTTTTTCCCCCCACAAATTGAGCTTTCTAGGACGCCCGCCCAGGATGGGAGATCCCATCTGCAGACGTCATGACAATGGGCGGTATTGAAGTGGTTAAAGTGAAAGTAAATGAAAATACCAAATTTTGGGTTGTCCCCAGAAAAGTAATAGAGGTGAAATATTTCAATGGAGACACTAGTTCTGGTGACCTGGGGGTCCCCAGGGGATTCCCTTTCATTCATATAATGCATTAGGATAAAAAGCCTTCTGACTTTATAACCACTTTAATACTTATATTAATGACATTTGCTTCTATTTATTTCTGATGCTGACATTAACTGACACTGAGACACTTATGCTGTAAGGGACACTGGGGTAACATCTGAAAGCTTTCTGAATGGAAGCGGACTGGCTGAAGGGGCAAGTAATGGAAAGTGTGGCTATATACTTTGCATCAAGACTTACAGTGCCTTGAAAAAGTATTCATACCCCTTACCATTTTCCATATTTTGTCATGTTACAACCAAAAATGTAAATGTGTTTTATTGGTATGTGATAGACCAACACAAAGTGGCACATAATTGTGAAGTAGAAGGAAAATGATAAATGGTTTTCAAATTTTGTTTACAAAAAAAATATCTGAAAAGTGTGGCGTGCATTTGTATTCAGCCCCCCTGAGTCAATACTTTGTAGAACCACTTTTTACTGCCATTACAGCTGCAAGTCTTTTTTGGGATGTCTCTACCAGCTTTGCACATCTAGAGAGTGACATTTTTGCCCATTCTTCTTTGCAAAAAAGCTCAAGCTCTGCCAGATAAGATGGAGAGCACCTGTGAACAGCAATTTGACCGGGCCATTCTAACACATGACTATGCTTTGATCTAAACCATTCCACTGTAGCTCTGGGTGTGAGTTTAGGGTTGTTGTTTTCCTGCTGGAAGGTGAACCTCCACCCCAGTCTCAAGTCTTTTGCAGACTCTAACAGACTTTCTTCTAAGATTGCCCTGTATTTGGCTTGAAACATCTTCCCATCAACTCTGACCAGCTTCCCTGTCCCTGCTAAAGAAAAGCATCCCCACAACATGATGCTGCCACCACCACGTTTCACAGTGGGGATAGTGTTCTCAGGGTGATGTGCAGTGTTATTTTTCCACCACACATAGCGTTTTGCTTATAGGCCAAAAAGTTCAATTTTGGTCTCATCTGACCAGAGCACCTTCTTCCACATGTTTGCTGTGTCCCCCACATGGCTTCTCGCAAACTGCAAACGGAATTTCTTATGCCTTTCTTTCAAAAATGGCTTTCTTCTTGCCACTCTTGCATAAAGGCCAGATTTGTGGAATGCACGACTAAGTTGTCCTGTGGACAGATTCTCCCACCTGAGCTGTGGATCTCTGCAGCTCCTCCAGAGTTTCCATGAGCCTCTTGGCTGCTTCTCTGATTAATGCTTTCCTTGCCCAGCCTGTCAGTTTAGGTGGATGTCCATGTCTTGGTAGGTTTGCAGTTGTGCCATACTCTTTCCATTTTCGGATGATGGATTGAAGAGTGCTCTGTGAGATGTTTAAAGCTTGGGATTTTTTTTAATAACTTAACCCTGCTTTAAACTTCCCCACAACTTTATCCCTGACCTGTCTGGTATGTTTCTTGGCCTTCATGATGCGGTTTGTTCACTAAGGTTCTCTAACAAACCTCTGAGGGCTTCACAGAACAGCTGTATTAAAACTGAGATTAAATTACACAATGGTGGACTCTATTTACTAATTAGGTGACTTCTGAAGGCAATTAGTTCCACTAGATTTTAGTAAGGGGTATCAGAGTAAAGGGGCTAATACAAATGCATGCCGCACTTTTCAGATATTTATTTGTAAAGCATTTCGAAAACCATTTATCCTTTTCCTTCCACTTTACAATTATGTGCCACTTTGTTTTGGTCTATCACATAAAATCCCAATAAAATACATTTACGTTTTTGGTTGTAACATGACAAAATTTGGAAAATGTCAAGGGGTATGAATACTGTTTAAAGGCACCGTAAGGGGTACATGCTAAGCTCTTGCTGCAAAATAAACCCTAGTCACATTGAGGTGACCTATTTATGGATGTTTGTGTCTTAATTAATTCCACCTACCACTTTCCCATTTGTCTACCTCTTGCTGCCTAAGGCAAAACACTAATTTTGCTTTATTGTATGAACCCTTCCAGTGAACAAAGGCTCTCATAAAGGTATCTTAACATTTTTAGACTTAATGCTCAACAATCATCTATTGGGAATAGAACAAAGGCCAGTGTCATTTCCAAACCTTTCAGCAAATACAAAACCTGACATGTAATGTGCATAAACAGATCTGTGTACTTCGCTCAATAAAAAAAATGTGAAGTTTATATGCAAGATCTGACACCATCCTACAAAAAAGGACCAAGTGAGATCAGATTGCTCTGGAAACCCATTCAGACATTTGCTCTATTTGTGATATTCAAAAAATCAGCTCTCTAGTATAACTCTGAGTATTGGTCAAACTTGCAGCTATTCTGAAAACCATAGTTTAGTACTTTGCAGAGGATTTAAAACTTCTTAAACTACGAACATAAAAAAAAAAATATATATATAACAAAACTTTCTTAATTAAAATTAGACCAGTTTCAATGCATGATCTATAATGGGAATCGATTAAAAAGCCACTAGGGGCACCAGAAATGAGGGACATTACATTTCACATATATAATAAAGCAAAACCTTACCCTAGCTCAATTGCTATACTTAGCGGCTAGAGGCTGGTGCTCTGGCTGGGGATGTTCAGTCCACAATATAGACAATCAATAGCAAACAACGCTGGCTACTTGGTGTACTCTTCAGGATGATTCTTTATTGGCTACATATGCTAGCACTCTATATGTTGTGTCATTTTATAATGTAGCCAATAAAGAATCATCGTGAACAGTACACAGAGCAGACAGTTTTAATTGCTATGGATTCCAAAGCCACGATTGTTTTTTTATTTTTTAGTATAATAAACGAAAATCCTGCCATAATATCTATACTGGGCAAAGAAGAAAGCCAAATTACACATACTTTATAATGGGTCTACCACATCAATAGCCAGGCTGGGAATCGCCAAACCCAGGCTGTTAAATCAAGGTGGTTAGTACTTGTTAACTCCAACCCTGGATTGACTACTGAATTCTACATTAATATGGTTATGTTATTCTTTTTTTTTACGTAAATGCACTTACAGATATAAGAGAATGTTTGTTAAATATGACTTTGGGGAACACGTTTGTAGGGTATTCTAGACATGTCCCCACCAAACCTGACCCTCTCAGGGAACAAAACAATCAGGTGGGATGGATTATCACAGCTGATCACTAGAATTTTCTGGCAGATAGAGGTAATAATAACTGGAAGCGCAAGTACAACAATGCATACAATACTAGGAATGTAAGGGCTAGCTAGGCATTTAGTCCATAGCTATGGTACTGGCAGTCCAGGGGTTAAATCGGTAACTGACAGTTCAGAGTTTCTAAAAACTGGTATAAGGGCTTGATCAGAAAGGCGGCTGCTGTCTTCAGAGAGCTGGCTCTGTGGTATGCAAAAGAGGGGTAGAAAGAGGAAGCGCCACCTGAGTGCAGTATTAGTAGGTACCATACATTGTGTCATTAAAGTACCCACATACTGCACTCAGGTGGCGCTTCCTTTTTCTACCCCTCTCATTAGAATTTTCACCTGAGATGTTGATACTCCATATCCACAAACATGTTTGCTCAATTTGAATGTGCATGTTGATAACTTTCATTAGAAAGATTGCTCAACAACTGGACTGAGCATGTGCTGCCAGCCACTATTGGATGTATTCAGGTAGCATAAAAAAAATTAAAAAACGATAAAAGTAAAACAAAAACAAAAATGAAAAGAACATTTTTATTGATTCTTACCTTATAGTTTCTTCTATGAGACGGTCAGAGCTATACAAAAAAATAAAAATAAAGCATTATATCTTCAGTAATTTGATTTAATGTTACTACTCAAGCCTGGTCACAGGCATCACACTAATACAAAATGTGCATTAGCAACAAAAAATACTATAAAGGATTAAAGTAGAACAGAAGGCAAAAGTTTTTTTTTGCATGCTGGATAGGAAGCTTTGTGTCAATTTCCACCACACTATGCATGCTCTGGGCAATCTCTGCTAAACATGCTGAAGGCCAGTTTAACACCTTCCCGTCTGGCCTATAGCAGAACGATGGCTGGTCAGGGGCTTTATTGTTCTGACTGGACGTTATAGGATGTCCTTCAAGACAGGCCGCTGGCATGTTCCTCGGATGCACCGCATCACCAATCTCAATATGATATAGGGTGTTTACCATGTGATCAGCTGTGTCCAATCACAGCTGATCACAGTGTAAATAGGAAATGCCGGTTACCGGCATTCCTCTCCTCACACTGACACCGCATCAGGAGAGGCGAGCCGATAAGCGGCTTTCCTCACAGGGGAGATCTTCCCCATTGGTAATGCCTGTCAGTGGCCACCAGTGATGCCAATCAGTGCCCCCTGATCAGTGCAGCCTTTCAGTGCCTCCTCATCAGCGCATGTCATTGAAGGAGAAAAATTACTTAATTTACAAAACGTTATAACAGAAAGAAAAACGTTTATTTTTTCAACATTTTTGGTATTTTTTCGTTTGTTTAGCAAAAATAAAAAACCCAGTGGTGATTAAATACCACTAAAAGAAAGCTTTATCTGTCTCAAAAAGAAGAAATGATAAAAATTTACTTTGGGTACAGTTTTGTATGACCGCACAATTGTCATTCAAAGTGCAACAGCGCTGAAAGCTGAAAATTGGCCTGGGCAGGAAGGGGGTGAAAGTG
This sequence comes from Aquarana catesbeiana, assembly GCF_042186555.1. Taxonomy (NCBI): domain Eukaryota; kingdom Metazoa; phylum Chordata; class Amphibia; order Anura; family Ranidae; genus Aquarana; species Aquarana catesbeiana. The sequence goes on along the minus strand of NC_133325.1, from coordinate 696,168,152 downwards.
TTGGGTACTGAAGTAGTTAAAGAACCCAGAAAAGAAAGCCGGAATCCTGATGACAACAGAAGGAAAGATGGCAGTGTGGGGCCCAGAGTGCTGAGACATAGTGGCAGCTTACACCAGACACTGCTTGATCCGCTAGGTATATTTTTTAAGAATAATTCAGCTGTCAAGGTAAGAGATCCACTAGGTATATTTTTTAAGAATAATTCAGCTGTCAAGGTAAGAGATCCGCTAGGTATATTTTTTAAGAATAATTTAGCTGTCAAGGTAAGAGGAAAAAAAATGAAAAGAGGAAAGTGAGATTCCTCTTAAGAACATCCATTAAACATTGACAAATTATGGAGGAAATCCAAAGTCTATAAAGTACACAAACATCAAAGCGTGGTCAGATGTTCTTGGGAATGGTAAACATGCATCCTTGGGTGGCTAAAGAAGACAAAAAGCAATGATGATGTGATAGTAATCCATTATATTTATCACAGCCACATGCAAAGAGGTAAAAAATATATAAAACACAGGACTATTTTCAATATTATTTACATATACCTATAATCGCTCAGAATAAGTACAATTTCACCTATTTGATATTATTTATAAAAAAGTGTAGGTTGAGCGCAAGGCTGATTATAAACGTAAGTGCTACTAAACCCAGGGCCCTGAATTCACTAAATCTGGTCTCCCACAGTACACAAAACATGGAAATGCAATTATTTTAGTAAATATAAACTGCAAAATACCTTTTCTCATCAGCAGTATATGGCAGTCTCGTGACTTACTATCAGTGTCTGGCCGAGCACTGGTTAAAGCTTGTAGGAGAAGCTTTCATTCTACTCGGACTGTCCTATATGGCATCATGAATGCTGACCCTTTGTCTGGGCAGTGCTGATTGGCCCTGAGTTGATCACATGCACCCTCCCAAAAAAAAAAAAAAAAAAAAACCCTCTAGCAATACACACCAAACAGAGCATGTGCAGAGTGCCCCCAAGGCTCTGTACTATTAGGAGATGGATTGGGAACAGTGGAAGAAGGGGAGGATCAGAGAAAACAGGATAAAACAGCCTTTTTACACAATGCAGATGATTAACCCCTTAGCTTACACAGTGAGTATAACAAGTATGTTATACTGCATATACAGATTGATTTTTAATGTATAGGTTTAGTAACACTTTATTGCGTATCACAGATCATCCCTCTATGTAATACCATGCAAAATTACTACTTTCAGTAAAGCATAACATTTTATTTTGTTCTGCATTCCACAACCTATTTCTTTGTTGCTTAAAAACTTGCTTAAAGTGTTAGTAAACTCTCTCTAAATGGCTGGCAGACCCTTCCACTGCTTCAGAGGTGTCTTAATAGCATACGCGCAAAATAGCTCTCAAGTGGGTGCCAGCTGTGAACAATGAGCCCATCATGGGTTATCTTATCATATACAAATGTGAACTACATTACCTAGTGACCCAGTGAACTGTGCTGCTGTACATATCACCACATTCCGTGCTTTATGCTTGTTATTTATGTATGACGTAACGAAAGTAAAATTCCCACAAAGACCACATTGACACCATGTAAGACCAATGTATGTTTAACTGTTGTTTATTTTTTGTTTCTCTTTTTGTTGTTCTTATTGCAAATCAATAAAAAGATATTTAAAAAAAAAAGTGGTAGTAAACTCTCTCCTTGAACGTGAACCTATAGGTAAGCCCTCAAAAGGATTACCTGTAGGTACAATCACATCAGGAATATCTGATGATGTCACCGATGCATACACAGTGAGGCTCTGCATTCAGGGCACACAGAATGCTGTGAAATGCAGAGCGCCATGGCATGGCCAGGGCTCCTGCCCACATGCGTGGGAGTGACGTCATTGCGGCTCCTGCCAAACGGACAGAGAGAAGACCGTTTTAAGATAGAAGCACCCGGGAAGCTGAGCTGGAGGGCTCCGTTTGCAGGTAAATATAAAAGGAATACTGCAATATAGAGTGTACAATGTGATAAGCTGCAACAAAAAAGTGTTATATGACACTAAATGGAATTATAGAGCAAAAAGTTGCGCTAGATAGTGGGAATAGTAAACAAAATAACATATGCTCCCAATGACAGGTGCCAAAAAGTCACACTGAGTAAAATGAAACGGAGTTAAATAGACCATACAAAAAATGCAAAAATTGAGTGCATCAAACTATATGGTAAACAAAATATAGTGCATCAAACATATGAGTGCAGATACGTGTATAACAAAAATATAGATAAAATAATAAAAGAATATACTAAAAATTAACTAGAAATTGTCCAATGACTTGATGAAAGTGAAAAAAAAACAAAAAATCAATCCATGTTGCAAAAAAGTGAACAAGATAAAACATAAGAAAAGGTCCAATTATGATGATAATACAAAAGTGATGTGCCGTGAGGTTCCACACTAAAGTAACAAGTGAAAAAATATCCTCCACCACAGAAAGGACTGCCGCTTACCAGAAATCGGTGGTCCCTTATTACAGGGGACCACACTGGGCGAGTGGCCCAGCCAGTTGAACCCATGCAGCTGTCTTTTTTTACAACACCTGGCAATTGTTTAAATGTGTAGGAAAAAAAACTAATCGCAGACATGTCTCAAAACTAATTTCATTTAGGCTGAGTTCACACTATTGCGAATTGGATGTGGCCACATCCAATTAGCATGTCAGGAGACTGTGACCGGCTCTCAATGGAGCCCGTTCACACAGCTCCGGGATGTGCGTCTTCAGGTCCGAATTCAGACAAAAATTTGGGCTGAAATCAGACCTGAAATGGTGAACAGGGACACACCAAACCCCTACCATGAGCCACTCTGCACGGCAGTGGGAACTCAGCCTTAACATTCCAACCTTCTGAAAAAGAAAAAAGAAAAAAAGAAAGAAAGAAAACTGTAGTCAATTGCAACTGTCTTTGCAGATCAAGCAGAGGAAGAAAAAAAAATTAAAAAAATAAATTCTGAGGAAAATATTATGGAATCATGAAAAAAATATTATAGTACACCACTAGTACTTTGTTGCACCACCTCTGGCTTTTAGAACAGCTTGAATCCTCTGAGACATGGAATGAACTATCGACAAACAGTATTCTTCATCAATCTGGCTCCAACTTTCTTTTATTGCAATTGCCAGATCAGCTTTGCAGGTTGGAGCCTTGTCATTGACCATTTTCCACCCTAGATTTTCAATTGGATTGAGGTCCGGACTATTTGCAGGCCATGCCATTGACATTGAATGTCTTTCTTGAAGGAAAATTTTCACACCTTTTTCCCTATGGCAAGATGCATTATCATCCTGAAAAATGATATCATCATCACCAAACACCCTTTCAATTGATGGAATAGCAAAAGTGTCCAAAATCTCAATATAAACTTGTGCATTTAATGAAGATTTAATGACTGTCATCTCCCCTGTACCCTTACCTGACATACAACCCCATATCATCAATGAATGTGGAAACTTGCATGTTTTCTTCAGGCAGTCGTCTTTATACATTTCATTGGAACGGCACCAAACAAAAGTTCCAGCATCATCACCCTGCCCAATGCAGATTCGTGATTCATCCCTGAATATCACTTTCATCCAGTCATCCAGTGTCCACGATTGCTTTTATTTAGCGCACTGTAACCTTGTTTTTTTCTGTTTAGGTGGTAATGATGGTTTTCGTTTGGCTTTTCTGTATGTAAATCCCATCTCCTTCAGGTGATGTCTTCCAGTTCGGTTACAGACATTGACTCCAGTTCTGACCATTTGTACCTCATTTGTTTTGTTGTGCATTTTCTGTTTTCAAGGCATATTGCTTTAAAGCGGAGTTCCACCCAAAAGAGGAACTTCCGCTCATTGTACTCCTTCCCCCTCTGGTACCACATTTGGTACCTTTAGGGGGGGAGGGGGGACAGCATACCTGTCTTTCACAGGTATGCTTCCCCACTTCCGGGGTCCTCAACCACGGGTATTGACATCATGGCTGGGGCTCCCTCCTCCTCCCCCTATCGCCGGGCCAGTAGGAGAGAAGAGCGGAGCCTCGCGCATGCGCAGTAGGGTTCCTGGTGTGAAGCCGAAAGGCTACACTGCCAGGTTCCCTTACTTGCAATGGAGGCGGCATGCACCCAACAGTTGATGAAAACATCAGCTGCGTTGCCATCATCGCTGAACTCCAGGACAGGCAAGTGTCCGGTTATTAAAAGTCAGCAGCTGCAGTATGTGCAGCGGTGGGCAGACCTCCACTTTAAGTTTTCTAACTTGATGCTTTGATGTCTTCCTTGGTCTACCAGTACGCTCGCTTACCTTTAACAACCTTCCCATTTGATTTGTACTTGGTCCAGATTTTAGACACAGCTGACTGGGAACAAGCAACATCTTTTGCAACATTCTGTGATGATGTACCTTCTTGAAGAAGTTTTATAATCCTCTCCTTTGTTTCAACTGTCATCTCTCGTGTTGGAGCCATGATTCATGTCAATCAGGTTGGTGCAACAGCTCACCCAGGTGTGAAAGCACTGTTTTTAAGACCCCTTTCACACTGCGCTGCCTAGGGCATAAGCGGTAAAGAGGCACTATTTGCCTGCTAGCGGGGCGGTTTTAACCCCCTGCTAGCGGCTGAAAAGTGGTTAAATCCACCCACAAAACACAGCCGGAGCGGCATTTTGCCGGGGGTATCGCAGCGCTGCCCCATTGATTTTAATGGAGAGCAGCAGTGGAGGAGCAGTGATTTCACCGCTCCTAAGAAGCTGCTGGCAGGACTTTTTCTGATGCCAGCGCACCACTGCAGTGTGAAAGCCCTCGGGCTTTCACACTGGAGTACATGGAGCAGCCGTTTTAGGGCGTTTTGCAGGCGCTATTTTTAATGCTATAGCGCCTACAAAAGCTGCCATAACCCTGGTATCCCCGTTTTGGTGCGGCGGTCCGCTACAAGATAAAAGTGGTCTCTGCGGCAGATTCGCAGCAAGATCTCTTATCGGTGGCGTGAGAGGGGCCCGGAGGCGATCGCATCTGTCCTCTAGCTGTGCATGGAGATGAGTGAGGGGAAGATGGCGCCCACTCGTCTCCATGACAATGCAGGGCGAAAGCGACGTCAAAAGGTCACTTCCTCCCATACGTCTTAAAGGCACATTTTTTTCAATGTCATTTTTTTAAATGACTTTTTTTTTTTTATTGCATTTTAGTGTAAATATGACTGACGAGCTTGCGCACAGAAGCAAACGCATACGTGAGTAGTGCCCGCATATGAAAACGGAAGTCAAAACACACATGTGAGGTATCGCCGCGATCGTTAGAGCGAGAGCAATAATTCTAGCCCTAGACCTCCTCTAACGCAAAACATGCAACCTGTAGAATTTTTTAAACGTCGCCTATGGAGATTTTTGAAGGTAAAAGTTTGACGCAATTCCACGAGCGGGCACAATTTTGAAGCGTGACATGTTGGGTATCAATTTACTCGTAACATTATCATTCACAATATAAAAAAAAAAAATTGGGCTAACTTTACTGTTGTCTTATTTTTTTATTCAAAAAAGTGAATTTTTTCCAAAAAAAGCACGCTTGTAAGACTGCTGCGCAAGTACGGTGTGAAAAAAGTATTGCAATGACCGCCATTTTATTCTCTAGGGTGTTAGAAAAAAAACAATATATAATGTTTGGGGGTTCTAAGTGATTTTCTAGCAAAAAAACCTGTTTTAAACATGTAAACACCTAAATTCCAAAAACGAGGCTGGTCCTTAAGTGGTTGAATGAAAATAGTTTTGAGGCATGTCTGTGATTAGTTTTTTTTTTTTCTACACAATTAACCACTTAAAGACTGCCCCCACTTAGATATACTGCGGCCCTCCTGTGTGAAATCACTTACCTGTATGATTACGTGCACAGGGTCTGGTGGGCACGCGTGTCGCCGGCGACCCGCTCCCCCTGTGATTGGACACAGTGAAAGCCAATCAGCGGGTCTGGTGGACGCGATGTCTTCCGGGACCCGCCGATCGTTGACAGGAGAGGCAATACGGTGATCTGCCTATGTAAACAAGGCAGAGCACAGTTCTGTCAGAGGGGAAGATGGAGATCTTGTGTTCCTGCTAAGCAGAAATACAGATCACGGTCTTCCTCCAGTTAAGCCATCCCCCACAAAGTTAGAAAGCACTACCTAGGAGCACACGCAACCCTTTGGTTGCCCCTGATGTTAACCCCTTGCCTGCCGGTGTCATTAGTAAAGTGAGTGCGCATTTTTTTTAGCACTGATCACTGTATTTGTGTCACTGGTCCCCAAAAGAGTGTCAGATGTTTGAGTTAGGCATCCAATTTGTCTGCCGCAATGTCGCAGGCCTGATAAAAATTGCTGATCGCCGCCATTACTAGAAAAAAAAATCCCTAAAAATATCTCAGTTTCTAGACACAGACAGGGTTATTTACGAAAGGCAAACCCACTTTGCGCTAAATTGCACTGAAAGTGCACTTGGAAATACAGTCGTTGTAAATCTAAGGGATTGATCTGAAATGAGGGGAAGCTCTGCTGATTTTATTATCCAATCATGTGCAAGCTAAAATGTTGTTTTTTATTTTTCTTGCATGTCCCCCTCGGATCTACAGCGACTGTACTTCCAAGTGGACTTTCAGTGCACTTTGCACTTGCCTTTAGTAAATAACCCCCTATAACTTTTGCGCAAACCAATCAATATACGCTTATTGGGATTTTTTTTTACCAAAAATATGTAGCATAATACATATTTGCCTAAATTGATGAATACACTTGATTTAAAAAAATTTTTTTTATTGGGTATGTTTTTTATAGCAGAGAGTAAAAAAGAGTTTTTTTTTCAAAATTGTCAGTCTTTTTTGTTTATAGCGTAAAACATAAAGACCGCAGAGGTGATCAAATACCACCAAAAGAAAGCTCTATTTGTGGGGAAAAAAAGGACATAAATTGTATTTAGGTACTGCGCCGCACATTAGCGCAATTGTCAGTTAAAGCAGCGCAGGGGCTTAAAGTGATTGTAAAGGCTCGTTTTTTTTCCTACACAAATAAATATGTTATACTTACCTCCTCTGTTGCAGTGGATTTGCACAGAGCAGCCCGGAACCTCCTCTTCTCGGGTCCCTCTTCTGTACACACGGCCCCTCCCTCCTGTTCAGTGCCCCCACAGCAAGCAGCTTGGTAGGGGGGCACCCGAGCTGAGTCATAGCTCCCTGTGTCCATTCAGACACAGAGCCCTGACCCTATCCTCTCCCGATTGGCTAGCTGAAGCTGACAGCAGCGAGAGCCAATGGCGCCACTGCTGTGTCTCAGCCAATCAGGAAGGAGATTCTCAAAGGCTGAGACACTCATGGACATCGCTGGACAGAGAGGGACCTCAGGTAAGTGTTAGGGGGCAGCTCTACACAGAAGGCTTTTTATCATAATGCATGCATCAAGATAAAAAACCTTCTGCCTTTACAACCCCTTTAAGTGGTTAAACAATTGAATGAACATTTTCCAAGAGTGGTGATTCCATACTGTATACGTAGGCTTAGCATGCTTTGCAAACTTCGTGTCAAGAAATCACACTGTAATGACTTAATTAATAAAGATTTTATACAAAGAAAACTTAAAGCGTTTGTTAACACAAAAAACAAACAAAAAAACAAACAGATCATGTTCCCTTAAAGCATGTTATATAGACAGTGCTTGTGCTGTGTAATTTGGCCCCTGTAACACCTAAAAAAACGGTCTGATCCTGCATGTCTATGCCCACCCCCCTGTAAGCTGACCACGGTGTATCACGGCTGCAGAGCCTCAACACTGTTGTCAGTTTACATGCTTCCGTCATCCGCAGCCCTGCTCTCCCCCCTCCTTTCCCTGCCTGTCTGCTCATGTCAGCGCCCGTCCCCTCCACTCCTGCTGCTCTCATAATAATATAAAATGCTCCTATACCTTCTGTAATATAACAATAAGTGCCCCTGTGCCTGTGTTATATAAAAAATATGCTTATTTGTACCTATATCACAGTGGCTCCCGTTGATCACATGACTCCTCGCCTCTCGCTCCCCGGCTGTCAGCAGCAGTGCTCGGCCCTGCCCACTGGAGCTGTCAGCCAGGCAGAGGAGAGATCCGAGAAGTCACGTAATCGCCGGGAGACACTGTGATATAGGTACAGATCGGCATTTTTTTTATATATAACACAGCCACAGGGGCACTTATTGTTATGTTACAGAGGGGATGGGAGCTTTTTATAGAAGTGGGTTAACAACCACTTTAAGAAAATATACTATTTTAGAAAAAAATAAAAAAAACTCCTCAAACACCATGACTCCTCAAAGATTATAGAAAAACAGCTATGCATGTTAGTCTACCAAGGTGAAAGGACAGCATTTGAAAGAACCACCTGGACCAGAATGACAGTATGGCCATTTAGTATTGACGTATGTTAACACTTCAACCATTTCCATATATACAGTACACCAGGAAGAAAAATCAGCCAGCTTAAAATAACTGGCACACGTAACAGCTCTTTAATAATGACACACATATGACAGCGACAAAATATCAACCATTTATTGACCAAACTTCTTTCAAATCTTAAGCGATTGTAAAGGCTCTTTTCATTTTAATTTTTGTTAAAATAACAAACATGTTATACTTTTTTAGTCTGTGCAATGGTTTTGCACAGAGCGGCCCAGAACTTCCTCTTCTGGGGTGCCCTGCCAGCGATCTTGGCTCCTCCTCGCCTCTGTGTGTCCCAATAGCAAGCCGCTTGCTATGGGGGCACATGTGCAGGCTTGATCCCAAGACAGGCTGTATGCATTTATAGACACATACAGTGTGGCTCGGCCCCGCCCCCTCCTCTCACAATTTGACGGACAGCACCAGAAGCCAATGGCTACTGCTGCTCTTAGTCAAGCTTGTGAGAGCACATAAAGGGGAGAGAGAACTGAAGCCAGGCACAGTGCTGGATCAATACCAGATTCAAGTAAGAGTTAGGGAGGGGGGCTAGGGGCACTGGTATTGGAAGGTTGTTTACTTTAATGCAGAGAATGCATTAAGGTAACACACCTTTTGCCTTTGCAACCACTTGAAGTTATAATACCACACTTATTTTACAGGTAAAGAAGGTTTGGAGCCCCAAGCAATGTACCAATAAGAGCATACCATCCAATTGGTAAATTCTACTGGCATTCTCAGAAACAAGTCTGACCTGTTTATTCTAAAGCATCTCGAGTCCCTCCTTTTGTTTCCACTGTCCATGATTATTGCTCATATTTGGCAGTAATAACTGCAATAAAAATAATAATGTGTCCTTTTGGTCAAACAAAGCTGGATCGATCCCTTATGGACTCCAAGAACAATGCAGCAGTTGTTAACCATTGCCTATCAGTGCCCTTTATAAACAGTGACTGGTAGGGAGGATATTAAACACAATTTAGGCTGTTATAGCCGCCTGGAATGTGTATACATTTGTAAAGCAGACAATGGGCTTCCTGGTGGACGCGAATCGAGCTGCTGTAACAATATCTTCATGATCTGTGGTCTATTAGCTTCAGTGAAAGGCAGGAGAGACATCAGGGTTCCAGGAGAACCTTCTGCCACAAAATGCAATCACATAGGGGGCTACTGGTCCCTGTCTGATTCAACAGGAACTGGTTGAATTTCGATCCATCTATGGGCAGGCTGGATGTACTGAAGTCCATCTTTTGATGGACTTCAGTACAACCAGTCTGTTGGGCTTTTTTCATGCGATTTCTGCTAGTGGCTATAGCCACCAGAAGAGATTATTGTTTTCTGACGGTGGGGAAACCTTCCTCTGTCAGAATGCACAACACAGCGGGTGGGATTCCCCCATGGATAGCGACTGCGTTGATGGGGGAATTAATTTTGCAATTTTCTTTTAACCCATAGTTAAAGGAAAGAAAATTGCTTGATCTATGACTAACCTAATTATATACAGCATCCCCTAGCTGCGGAGTCAGGTAGTGACAACATTATTAAAGGCAAACAGATTATGCATATGTAACGTAACTGCACTACACATTACATATCACCATGAATGTATTAGTAAGAGCAATAATTCTAGGACCAAGGTTCTAGGTTAACTCTAAGGCCCCGTTCACACTAGTGCAATTTCTCCTCCGTCGGGCTGCCATGCATGACAACAGAAATCACATTATTCCCTATGGTGCCGGTTTACATCAATGCAACATTGTGCAGTGCGATTTCTGGAAAGATATAGGTGCTTCTTTTGTTGCAGCATAGTGTAATTTTTGCCCCACAGACTTCAATGGCAAAACATGCATGTAAACCACATGCACATACATTTGTAGTGTGCTCTTGGCAGAGTATTGTGTATAAAACCCATTCTGCAACAAACAAAATTCATGAAGCATGAACACACATCAAAAACACGTGTAAACATGCACTACAGAAATGCACTATTATGCAGCAGCACTAGTGTGAGCCTAGGCCAAACTGAAAATGTTGACAATTTGGAGTACCAAAGTTTTTTGCAGTTTTACAGACATGCCCAATTTCAAGACTTGACACGTCTACTCTCTGCTTACTCATTGAGTCCTTCCTCACCTTTTATACTTTATGAAAAAATTAGGTAATATCTTGTGCTAGCAAGCATTAGAATAAATTTAGTGCATTTTTAAAGAAAAATTTGTGTTTGATAAACATGTGCACTAATATTATGTGATATAAAAATTTGCAACTGCCACCATTGTATTCTCCAGGTTCTTTGCTTTCAGAAATGATGTTTTATTGGTTTATTTAACTTATCTTCATGTCTAAAATGTGCAAAAATTTAAAAATGTCTCTGATAGAAAAGTGGTTAAAGTGTATCTAACCGCAAGAACAAACATTATATATATATATATATATATATATATATATATATATATATATATATATATATATATATATATTTTACAGATAATTAGTCCTTAGATGTGGGGACTTCATTCATTTCCCCTTTTCAGGCTTTTTCTTTTCTTGTCACAAATTATTAAATGAAATGCACTCTACATTCCCATAACTACACAATTCCTAGTGGGGCGTGTCTGGACGAGCAAGGTGGAGGACGTGTTTTGGCTGAGCCCCTCCAAGGCACGGAGAATCCGCCGCCATCCAGGCTCCAATTCTCTCCTGTGAGCCTGCCTTACAGCATTTTAGCCTCTTGGACCACCCTGCTAAACATCTGGAGTGTTGTTTTTTGGCTATGGCTATTTTTAGTGTCCCGGGCCTACAGATCGCTCCCAGCAGAGACGCTCGCCGCCATCTTGGGGCCTGCGGCCCGATCGGAACCTCTGGCCTGCCGTTCCTGTGACCCGGGCACCGAGCAGATGCTCATCCCGGACGGTCAGCCTTCCAGTAGACCAGCAGAAAACAGCGCCTGTGGACTGCCTGTGAGCCCGATCCCTCTGCTCTGCTACACTGAGGCCTAACACCACCTTGCGGCCTGCTGTCTACTCGGAGCCTCCGACCTGTACCATCTAAGAGCCAGGCACCGACCTAGAGTGGATCTGCCCTTCCTAACCCCTGGGACACAGTGAGTAACAGCTCTCCCTCCCACCCACACACCGCGCAGAGCCTACATCCCTTACTGAAAACGGCGCTCGCCCGGCCGGATACAATCACTAGGAAAGTCCGCGGCTTCGGCCTATTCCTGGAGGTCGGCGGCCATCTTGGTGCTCCAAGTACTCCTATAACCACTTTACTCCACTGCCTTTCTCATTAAAACTTTGCCACAGCATTCATCCTTCAGCAAGCTTCCCCATCTACAAAGCTGGACTGTACTGTCCCTATGAGATTTAATCACGATAATTTCTCTTGCTCTTTCCTGCTGTTGCTGGAGTACATTTACTGTTACCTGTGCTCCGCCTATATGGGAGCCCCTCTATGTGCTGACAACATTTTGATGTATGTGTGATATTGCTCAGATATGAGGGAGAGTGCCCTCTGCAGCGATAGGCCCTATAGCTTCAGTTATGCCCGCCAAAACACCTAAGCTCCGTTCTGCCCCAGTTAAACGTCCAAATAAGAGATCACTCTCTATTCCAGTCTCTACAGGTTCTATTCAGCAATACCTGGCCAAAGCACGTGGTGACCAAGCCAGAACCTCAAGAACAAGCGCCTCTCCATCATCCCACGCTGCCTCTGTGAGGGAGAGCTCTCCGGCTTCCTCCTGCTGCTCGGATCTTATGGATGATCCCGGATCCCCCGCGGGTTCTGAAATGTCTGCACTCATGAGCGGCCTCAAAAAAGAACTTGCAGGTATGTTTCACAGTTTGGAGAAATCCATCAAAAAAGAAATAACTGCCGTTAGATCTGATATGTCACATATCCTGGCCAGGGTAGAGGAAGCAGAGCAGCGACAGGACACGCAGGCACTAGCTATTAAAGAATTGCAGGACACTGTTACCCAGTTGGCTTTTGCCCACCGTGCATCTTTATATAAGCTTGAAGACCTCGAAAATCGCAACCGCAGAAATAATAGTTAGAGGTTTGCCGGAAGCCACTGGGGATACTGATCTTAAACCTTCTATTAGAGGCATTTTTAATACCATCCTGGGTAACCCTGTCACTGCACCATTACGCTTTGATCGTGTGCATCGGGCCTTACGACCCCGTAACTCTAACTCAGACCAGCCCAGGGATGTCATCTGCCGCCTGCATTATTTTGAAGACAAAAATGCTATTATGGTGAAGATGCGAGGCTTACCTAACATTGACTTTGACGGGGCTACCATCACCATCTATCCAGACCTCTCCAAAGATACTTTCGACCGCCGCAGAGCCCTAAAACCGCTACTGGACAATCTATGGTCTGACGGGATTACATACAGATGGGGCTTCCCTGCCTGCCTGATTGCTACAAAAAAACGGCCGTTCCCATACATTGAGATTTCCTGAGGAACTTCCAACTTTCTTGCAGGACCTACATCTCTCACCCATGGAACTTTCAGGCTGGCAGGATCCAATTCAAAAATTTTCATGTCCCGTGGACTGTGTCTGGAAAAAGACCCCCTCAAAGAAGAGTCGTACTTCTCTTCCGGGCTCTGCACAAAAACATGGTTGAAACTTATCTTTTCACCCATGTTTTTGCTAATAATGTGAACCATTTCTCTCTTACAAAAGGTTTTTTCTGCTCTGGCCGCTGTGTTTTTTCTACCTGTATTGTATACATAAGACCAGAGTGGACTCGCCAGTAAGCTGACCAATGTCTGGTTTTTTTTTTTTTTTGATTGTTGCATGTTTCCAATTGGTCTACGTTTGCGATTCCTTTTAGGTTGCATATTGTTGATCCTGGTTCTACTTACATGGGTTTTCATATTTTCAACTGGAACACATTGTTCTCTTGTTAATGGCAGGTTAGTAATTTGTTTTCCTTCTACAGGCCGTGTGCTGTCGGGGTGCACTCCCCTCACCACCTCCCCCCCACAGCGTAACCCCACCCCCACTTCCTCCTGGGGATGGCGAATGTGAATGGCCCTGAAGTTGTCCTATTTAATCCTTGTTCAAGGATTGGGATGGCCTTTCGCTCTCTCTTTCCCCAATGGGACCACTGCAGTCTTCTGCGTGATATTTTTTCACTTCCCACAAGTTCCCTGATTTACGTATATACTCTCTGTATATATTTATCATCTTCTTCTTCCTCTCATCTCTCCCTTTATTTCTTTTCTCTTTCTCCCTTCCCCCCTTTTCCCCCTCCCCGCTGGTATGCTTGGCAAGACAGACTGAAGGCCTTCATTTTATTTTTAAATGGCTAAGGTAAAGATTGTATCCTATAATGTTAGGGGTCTTAATATGGCTGCTAAACGACATCAATTATATCATGAACTAAAACAAGCCACGTGTTCTATTGCCTTTCTTCAAGAAACGCACTTAACCCACACGACACCTGTCAGACTACCCTCACCTAACTTTCCGCAGTGGTACTATAGCCTATCGGACACCAATAAGACCATTGGTTTTTGCAGAAGTGTGTCTTTTAGGCTGATATGCTTGCGGATGACTATGGTCGCTTTCTTTTTCTCAAGGGATTCATTGGAAATGTTCAATGCACGCTTGCAAATATCTATTGCCCGAACCATAACCAACCTGCCTTTCTCTCCCAAATATTGACTAAATTGTCACACTTTGCTAAGGGACTTACTATTCTAGCGGGGGATATAAACATGCCGTTAGACCCCATTATTGATACATCACAAAGCGGTTCTAATATCTCTTTCAAACGACTGAAATTTGTGAAAAAAACGGCTTCTTGATCATCAATTGATGGACGTCTGGCACTTTCTTTATCCCAAGGAGAAGGATTTCTCACACTACTCCTCAACGCACCAATCATACTCTAGAATAGACAATATATTCTTAGACCATTTTCATCTTCCCTTCTTACACTCTGCCCACATTGGCATCGCATCAATTTCAGACCATGCACCTGTGTCGATGACATTAACCATGCCCTCTCTACCCCGACGTACCACCAACTGGAGGCTCAATGATTCCCTTCTCACTAACGAAGTAGAGGTCTCTATGTTGGCTTCTCATTTATCGCAGTACTTTAGGGAAAACAAATCCTCTGACACCTCCCCTTCTATCGTTTGGGAAGCTCATAAGGCTACCATTAGAGGCCAGCTCATTGAGCTTGGTGAGCGGACAAAAAGAGAACATGGTCAACAAATTAACCAGGTTTTACAACAGATAGAGGCTCTAGACAAGCAGCATAAACTTTCTTTACATAATGAACACCTTCAATCCCTCACACTTAAACGTGAGGAATTGAAGTCCCTCCTTAATTTAGACACCAAGAGAAAGTTCCAACGTCTGTCGCAGAAATTTTACGAATGGGGGAACAAACCAAGTAGATTGTTGGCTAGATCACTAAAGACTAAACAGTCGCAATCGTTTATCTCTAAAATTAAGCTTTCGTCAGGTGCATTGGCCCATGCAACTCCAGATATCGCTAAAGCCTTTAGAGACTACTACGCGGACCTATATAATGTCAAAAATGATTGTCCTCTCTTTCTCATAAGGAGAGAAGGAACCGCATGCTCTCCTACTTGAGAGAGGCAAATCTTCCTAAATTGCCCATATCTGTCCTTAAAGAACTAGAGGAAGACTTCTCGGTTGAGGAATTTCAGGCAGCATTGAAGTCCTCCCCCTCTGGTAAAGCCCCTGGACCTGGCGGGTTCACGATTCTATATTATAAAACATTTAGTGACATCCTGCTCCCTCGCCTCTCTGAATATGCAAACTCAATCTCTCACTCCTCAGGTTTACGCCCAGAATCACTTTCGACTCATATCACAGTCATTACCAAACCAGACAAGGATCCTACCCTTTGTAATAGTTTTAGACCAATATCATTAATAAACGTTGACATTAAGTTATTTGCCAAAGTTATGGCAAACCGATTACTTCCCCGTATACCAAACTGGATCTCGGCGGATCAATCAGGTTTCATACCCGCTAGAGAAGCAAAAGATAATTCCCTTTGTGCAATTTCCCTAATTCAATATGTTCGGCGGTGCTCCCAGCCCACCCTACTCCTCTCCACTGATGCAGAAAAAGCTTTTGATAGGGTGGACTGGGAGTACATTAAGTTGACCTTACGCCACTTCGGTATGGGTCCTAAAACGTTCTACCGTATTTCCTCCCTTTGTTCTAACCCTTCTGCTCAAGTTAGGATTAACGGAACGCTGAGTAACCCCTTTGTTTTACATAATGGAACCAGGCAGGGATGTCCCCTCTCCCCTCTCCTTTTTGCTATCACTTTAGAACCTTTCCTCGCCACAATTAGGAACAATGCCAATATCAAAGGCATACAAATAGGCAACAGATCCCATAAATACGCGGCATATGCAGACGATGTACTATTTTTTATCCAACAACCTCGAATTTCGATTCCGAATTTGATGTCTGCATTTTCCATGTTTCAATCAATATCTAATTTCAAAATAAACCTAAATCTAAATCCGAAATTCTAAACATTAACATCCCTAAGTCCGAGACTCTCTCCCTTAAATCCCTCTTTCCTTTTAGATGGGAATCAAATTGTATGAGATACCTAGGTGTTTATCTTACCTCTAATCTTCAATCCCTTTTTCGATGCAATTATATTCCCATGCTAAACAAAATCAGAGCCGACCTACGGAAATGGTCTAACTTGTCACATACCTGGTTAGGGAAGGTTAATATAATTAAAATGAACATATTACCTCGCATCCTCTTCCTCTTTCAAGTGCTACCACTAGGTGTCCCAGTGGGATTTTTCACTATTTTACAGTCCATGATCCCCTGCTTTATCTGGAAGGACAGTCACCCTAGAATATCCAGGGAGTTATTGTATCGTTCCAAATGCTCAGGTGGTCTGGCACTTCCTAATTTTAAAGCATACTATCAAGCAACTGTATTGGCCAGACTAGCTGAATGGAAATATGCCCTTAACTCGAAGCTATGGGTACAAATTGAGTGTTTTCTAAGTGGTGTAGACCTTTCAATAGCTCCCTGGATACCTCGCTCCCACAGGAACCTTGCCCGTTCTACCTCGGCCCTTACCATCTCCTCTTTGGATGTATGGGACGCACTACATAAAAAATATTCCTGGAGCTATGACTCCCCTTTACTACCTCTTCTCAATCACACATACTTTCTGCCAGCCCTTCTGGATCCAGGTTTTAAATCATGGAGGTCAGAAGAACCCCTCCTATTGCATCACATTCTAAATGGCAATGTACTCAAACCCTTACCTGCGATCCTCACTCCTAAACCTGCCACGTTCCTAGATAAATGGAGATACCACCAAATACAACACTTCTTAAGCTCTCTTCCTACTCCACTTAGGGGCGTCAGTGATTTAAACGATATAGAAGTAATATTTTATCCAAAAGATCCTCCTCTACATAGCATTTCTTTATTCTACAAAGCCCTTATTACTCTTCAAAACCCCGACCCCCCCCCCCCTTATCTGACTAAATGGGAAATTGACCTTGATCTCTCCCTGACTGACAACCAAAAGGATAGGATCCTCCAACTTGCCCACACCTCGTCCTTAGCCTCAAGAATGTCAGAGGTCAACTATAAATTGCTCACTAGGTGGCATTACACCCCAGTTCGCTTACACCAAATGTTCCCCGCCAGTTCCCCATTGTGCTGGAGGAACTGTGGGAACAAAGCTACTCATGCACACATATGGTGGTTCTGTCCACTGATTAGACCGTATTGGGATGATATTCGTAATCTGATTGCTCAGATTGCTGATGTTCATATACCAAATGACCCATGGGCTATTCTTTTTCATGTCACAAAAACTCCCGTAAAGTCGTACAAACGCTGAATCATTCCTCACCTATTGAATACTGCCAAAGCCTTAATTCCCACTTTGTGGGGCCAACCAATTATTCCTTCTATGAAAGCTTGGCTACAAATGGTTGACAATGTACACCTCATGGAGAGTATCACCCACAATATTAGAGGGACCTCCCAGAAACATTCCCTAATCTGGGACTCTTGGAAAAAATTTCAGTCTACGGCCACATATACAAATCTCTTGCTCTAACCCCTTAAACCTAATACTCTAGCGTAGCCATCCAGCACTTAATTATGCTAATTCTCCCCTCTGCTCAATACATGGTCTAGTATACCAGCAACTTCCTACCCTCTTCCCCTCCCATCTTCAATTCTTTCTTTTCTATTTTCTCTTTTTCTACCACTACTCTTTCTAGATGTATACCTTTATTAAACTAAAGCAATATTCTCTATTTAATATTTAGATTATAATGCTCACCTAGTTAACATCCTTTATCCAATTAGCTGTTTTGTTGACTATATGTATCTCCCTGGATGTACCTACTATAATTTCCTAATTGGTGGATTCTATGAGTACTGTATTCTATGTTGCTGAAAAATTAGAAGTGTTATCTATTTTGTGTTATATTTGTACATATGGTATATTTTTCCTTAATAAAAATCTATTCAACAAAAAAACTACACAATTCCTGGGGTAATCCCCAAATAGTCTCTCATTTTTGTCTTTTGCACCAACTACTTCATTCATATTACCCTATATAATAGAAAAGGAACATGGTATCTGGCATCCTTTGGTAGTGGATCTATTATTTACAAGTGTGAAACGTGTGACATTCTTCAAGAGCCAAAGGTCCAAACCGTTATGCCATTATTAAGAGCATACAGAACCATTAAAATTGTAGATATAATTTGTGAGTGATTTTGGTCAAAAACTGTATGTACAGCAATATCGTCTTTGGCTACTTTTGTGTCCTAAGCAGATACAATTGTTCAATGTTCTATGTGCTGATTTACAAAAACGGGTGCAAATAAAACTGAAGCACTTGCAAATTCTTTCAAATTATAGACCAACCAGCTTGGTTGCTGTGGGCAACTGCTTCAGTTTTGCTTGAGTTTTTACTTTGCAAGGTTTTGTATATCATTTACAATAGCGCTTTCTGCCATTGCTTTACCCACCCATCAGTGATGTGCCCAATGATCTTTCATGCAGTGTTGGTTGCACAAACCATTAGATGCTTATTATTAAAAAAAACAAAAAAACAAAAAAAAAACTACATAAACAAAACCATATTATGCCGCATCTGTCAAATTTGTAGTCAGAATTATGAAAATAGGATTTTTATAACAGCTTACCTGTAAAATCCTTTTCTTTTTGAAGTACATCATGGGACACAGAGCCATAGTAATTACTATATGGGTTATAGTCCACCTTCAGGTGCTGGACACTGGCACACCCTAAACAGGAAGTTGCCTCCCTATATAACCCCTCCCACTACTGGGAGTATCTCAGTTTTGTAGCAAAGCAATACACGTGTATACTAGAAAGAGGGGCGGGACCCTCTGTGTCCCATGATGTACTTCAAAAGAAAAGGATTTTACAGGTATGCCATTATAAAAATCCTATTTTCTTTAATCGTACATCACGGGACACAGAGCCATAGTAATTACAATGTGGGATGTCCCGGAGCAATGCCAACTGAGGGGAGGGAGACACAACAAAGTAGGGCACCATGTGATCAGAGGATTTATACTGCTGCCTACAGTACACTGCGCCCAAAGGCGACATCCTCATGTCTTTTTACATCCACCAGATAGAATCTGGTAAATGTATGGATTGAAGACCAAGTTGCAGCCTTGCAGAATTGAGCCATGGAGGCTTGGTGATGCACTGCCCACAAAGCACTAACAGCCCTAGAGGAGTGCGCTTTGATTTGAGAGGGTAGAACTACCTCTTTAAACCATAAGCTTGAACGATTAATTGACAAACCCATTTAATAATAGTAGATTTCGATACTGCCTGTCCTCTTTTAGGACCTTCAAGCAACACGAACAAAACATTCGTTTTCCGAATCTGAACAGTTGCTTTTAAGTAGACTTTGACTGCTTTCACCACATCAAGAGAATGTAGTGATTTGTCTTCCATAGAACAGGGTTCTGGAAAAATTTAGGTAGAACAATATCTTGGTTTGTAGCAAGAGATATACAAATAAACAGCCCCTGAACAATATCTTGGTTTAGATAAAAACCTGATATTACCTTCGGTAAAAAGTTAGGATGATGACGCAATACTACCTTATTCTTGTAAACAATAAAAATATTGCTCTTTACACAATAAAGAGCAGCCGATTCTGATACCCGTCTTGCAGCAGATATGGTTACCAGAAAAAATAGCTTCCTTGTCAAAAAAAGACCAAGGGAATATGTCGTATCGGCCCAAAAAAAGGCTGTTTTGTAATGCCGACAAAACTAAATTCAAGTCCCAAGGGTTCAGGGTTTACCTAACCGGAGATTAAGCCGTGTTACCCCCTGAATAAAGTTACGAACCAAAGAATGCGAAGCAAGTGGTCGTTGAAATAATACTGATAAGGCTGAGACCTGTCCTTAGAAAGCACTCAAGGCCAGCCTTATTTCTCACCCCATCTGCAGAAAGTCAAGGATTCTACCTTTGACCTATTTCCTGGGGTGCAACTCCTGGTTTCACACCAGGAGACATATGTTTCCCAGTGTGTAGCAGAGCTTCCTCAATAGCTCCAGCGTACAAACTGGAGATCAAACGTTTCTAAGGATCCACAGTTAAAGAAAAAAAGTGATCATAGGGGTCCCCATGTAAGAACAGAGGTTGGGGTTTGATTCAAACCTCTTTTTTTCACGGTGCCAAATCCGAATGGACATGCTGGATCAGAGCTACACACTGAAAATGAAGATTTTCCACCTTGAAAGGTACATATTACTAGTGAGTGAGGAAATAGGCATATGGAGGTATGCATCTTTGATGTCGATTGACGCCAGAAGTTCTCCTCCTTGTAGGATGGAGATAACTGATTTGGATTGACTTCATACAAAAAAGAGTGGTTATATTTAGGAATTGAATTTAGATTTTTGAGATCCAGCATGTCCATTCGGATTTGGCACCGTGAAAAAAAGGTTTGAATCAAACCCCAACCTCTGTTCTTACATGGGGACCCCTATGATCACTTTTTTCTTTAACTGTGGATCCTTAGAAACGTTTGATCTGAGAAAACGAGGAGACGGGAACTCTTGGAACTCCAGTTTGTACGCTGGAGCTATTGAGGAAGTCCCCCATTGGTCGACACTCTTCCTGCCAGATCCTTAAGAACTGCAGAAGAATTCCCCCTATTCGATTGAACCTGACGGTGGAAGCCGCCGTGTCTGTCTGGAGGCTGATGCCTCTGGCACAGGAATAGGAGCTTTAAAATGAAAATACATTTACTCCTTTTCTTAAAATGGCAAAAAGGGATGCTTTCCACTAGAATTTCTTTGGATGTATTCCAAAACATCCCCAATAGCTGTTTCACCACAAAAAAAGAAGACTAGCCAGGAGCTTCTTACAAGGCGCTTAGTGAAGGGCGCAAGGCCTGAAGGATAGAATCTCTCATAGCAACTATTGCAAACATAAAGCTGCCTCCTGGGCCTGATAACCTTGAACACCTGTTTAAAACTGGTCTCTCAATGATTAAGCAATTACTGTTGGTGCAGGCTGAGACACTCAATCTGCCAGAGAAAAAAAGTGTTTTTTTTTTTCCAATAGGAATGTCACCTTTTTATCCGTTGGATCCCTAAGCATATGAACACTGTCTGCTGGACAAGACAAACTTATGCACAGAGGATATAGTAGCGTTAATTGCCAGTATAACCTACTTAGTGAATTTTGTCTACCATAGGATAAAGTGTGAAAACTTTTTAGAAAGGAAAATAATGCTTATCTGGGTGATCCTCCAGATACAAAAAAGCTTTTCCAACAATGAATGGACAGGATAATGCATGCACAGCTTGAGGAGGCTTTAGCGGCGAACCCAAAACACTCAGTTAAGGGTACATAAATGTGGAGCAGATCATACAGCAAGAAATTGTACCATCAATCTTACAGATTGTGAAAGCTGACTCTCCCGCATTTGACACCTCAGAAGAGGAGTCATCAGCCTCACCACGGTCCCCTGAGGGAATTTGTCTTCCCCTGCCCCTAGTTCCTCAGTTTGAGGGTCCTGGGTAATGGAAGAGAACATGTCACATTTTCACCCACACTGGGATGCGATTAAAGTCGCTAAACTTTTTTTTTTTAAATTATCATAAAATAAACAGGGGCTGCAGTGTTAAAAACAGTTGCAGACATTTCATGGCCCTGGTGCTCACTCTGACCAGCCACCCCCTCTCAGAGGAGGATGTCATTTGTAGAGATGAGTAGGCTTTCCAGAGCCTGAAAGAGACCCTTTAGCTCTTTTTTTGGGGGTGTTTCAACCCCCCCTTCTGACCATAGCCTGATGCACAAAGCAGAGGTACTACCAGAAGAAATCGCATCCACTGCTTGAGCAATAGCCCAGCTACTCCCGCTGCTATTAATGCTCAGCCTGATGCAAATAGTAAATGTGTCAAATAGAAAATGCCTGTATCACCAAAACCTCTTTCATGCTCTTCTTTGCTCTTATGTCTCTCCAACAATTTTGCAGCCAACATAAATGGAGTTTTTCTTTTTTTAAAACACGCTCCTGCATTGGAGGGCGCCAGCGCCGCTCTAAGCCCCGCCCCCACTGTCGCATCGCTCCTCCCCTCCTTTTTAAAAAAAAAAAAAAGTTTTCCCGTGCAAGCACAGGCCTCCAATGCGACGGGATCAGCTGAGTGAGAGATGGCGTGGAGAAGACCTGGAAGCCGCCGCCGTGTAGAGGCGGTGAAAGAAAACGGCATTGTTGATCGTTTTTAGTACGCCCTTATACTCAGCCTCTAGAAGAGGGGAAGAGTTCAGCTCAAGTGGGGGTGTCTGGAGGAAGCAAAGCCCCCAATCTTACCGGAGGTTTGCCTGCTAGCCAGAGAAAAAAAGTCTGCTGCTTCTGTGACACAGCGTGACTCTGAGCAAAGCATGAGAAGGTACGTGCGCCATACAGCCTCCAGTGGTGACACTTAGGCATGACAACATTTACTTGACATTTCATAAGAAATTTTAAAAATTCCTTTAGAAAAACTCCACTTACCTTTCCCGCCACAGGGCTTTCTGTTGTAAAACCAACAGACCCAATCTTCACCCTTCACGGTGGGTTCCGTTAACAAACCTTTAGGAACCGGGGACACTCGGGGAACACACAATCCTGGACCTGTAAAAAGCACTCCGCCAGTAAAACTTTATGGCCTTAATACCAAAAGTACTGGATCCTGGGGTCCAGCTCTCTAAAAAGAGAAGCGTTACAGGCAAAACCTCGTTTTTTCAGATACAAGGCCCGGGTACCATTCAATTCGGCCTAAAAGATACTTTGAATTGATCCGGCTGCAAAGCTAGCCCCAGCAAGGATTGCTCCAGAGGAGCTTAGCACAGCACATCTTCACTGTTCGTGACCAACACCTTAGACACTGGCGAAAAAACTGAGATACTTCCAGTAGGGGGAAGAGTTATATAGGGAGGCAAATTCCTGTTTAGGCTGTGCCAGTGTCCAGCATCTGAAGGTGGACTATAACCCACATAGTAATTACTATGGCTCTGTGTCTCGTGATGTACGATTAAAGAGTTCCCTACCGCCGTATAGTAAAATGACAGCGGCAGGAACCCTTCCTCCCTCTGGGTGGGTGTCATATGACATCCTCGGCTTCCCGGCATTGTGGAGAGCGCGCGCGCACTCGCTGCATCGCTGAGGCTGCTCATCACAGAGCAGGGACGTGGTTCTGTGTGTGTAAACACAAAGGTCCATGTCCTGTCAGGGGAGAGGAGAACTGATTGTATGTTCCTTGTACAGAGGAACACCGATCGTTCTCCTCCCCTCATCAGTCCCCTCCCCCCACAGTTAGGATCACTCCCTAGGACACACATTTAACCCCTTCAGCGCCCCCTAGTGTTAACCCCTTCTCTGTCACATTTATACAGTAATCAGTGCATTTTTATAGCACCGATCGCTTTATAAATGTCAATGGTTCCAAAATAGTGTCAAAAGTGTCCGATCTGTCCGCCGCAATGTCACAGTCACAATAAAAATCACAGATCACCATCATTAGTAGTAAAAAAAAAAAAAAAAAAAATAATAATAATAATAAAAATGACAAATCTATCCCCTATTTTGTAGACGCTATAACTTTTGCGCAAACCAATCAATATACGCTTATTGGGATTTTTGTTTACCAAAAATATGTAGAATACATATCGGCCTAAACTGAGGAAAAAATGTTTTTGTTTTTTTAAAAATGGGATATTTATTATAGCAAAAAGTAATAAATATTGTGTTTTTTTCAAAATTGTCACTATTTTTTGTTTATAGCGCAAAAAATAAAAACTCAGAGGTGATCAAATACCACCAAATAAAGCTCTATTTGTGGGGGAAAAAAAACGATCAAAATTTAATTTGGGTACAACTTCGCATGACCGCGCAATTGTCATTCAAAGTGTGACAGCACTGAAAGCTGAAAATTGGCCTGGGCAGGAAGGGGGCGAAAATGCCCTGTATTGAAATGGTTAAACAAGAGGTTTTTTTTTTTTTTTTTTTAAGTCCATGCAATATTCAAGGAGAATCAAGGAGAATCAAGCAGTAACAAAAGCACATGATCCCACTGCTTGAGCCTAGGTTCACACTACTGCGATGCGATGTAATGCGAATTTGATCAGGTTTTTTTTGTTCTATGTGAGGTGCGAATATGCCTTGAGTTTTGAGGTGGGCAGGTGCGAATTTACAGCGATTTTATTGCAAATTTCAGGAGGCAGACAGTGAACAATTTGCAGAAATGTGAACTGTGTGCTGCAAGTTCAATTAAAGCCTATGAAGATAAAATTCACACTGTACCATTGGAATTTGCGTCGCACCTGCAGTCAACACGCACAAGACCCTTTTTTTTCTCGCACCAAATTCTCAACACATAGATGTGAACCAAAGCCATGGAATACTATGCTTTTTACATGACCTGTGAATCTGTGTGTTCCTAAACACATCAAACCCGCTGTAAATTCACATCAGTGTGAACCCAGGCTAAGTGTGTTTAAACTTTCTCTGTCAGGTCAGCGGGTAGGTCTCTCCTAGGTCATTTGCTCTGCAAGAGTTCCTTGTTCAGCAGTGAAAGTAAGCAGGCAAAAGGCATTACTGAAAGTCATTAACATTAACCGCAGCAGTTCCAGTCATGCCAGGAACAAATCTAATGGATTCTCTCTTACTTCTCTAAAGTAAAGGAATTACATATGCAACAGCAATCATTAGGAGCGCTACTGTTCCTTTCACAACCTGCACTTAACCTTCAGGTTATCAGGCATTTTCCGAAACAATCCACCTAGGAACTCCGTCATCAAAAACAACCACAGTGGATTAAAACTTTTACTGAGTTCTACTGACTGTAAGTGTAAAGAGGTAGAACAGTAGGTGTAATCTTCCGAACTTCTATAGGCAAACAAAACAGGAGCCTGTTGAGAGACACAGGAAAACTTTAAAGGCATTGTTTACCTTTACCGGAAAATTGCCAGATAATGCAGATAAAGGGTGTCTGTAGGTCAGGGCTTAACAAATTTGCTTTGAATCTAGGAGCCAGATAAAAAAGTTAAAAGCCAGTTTATTTTAGCGTAGCATATGTTGTAAGCACCCCCCCGGGGGCAAGGCAAGTAATTTGCGCCCCCCTAACATACTTACAGTAGAGCGGCCAGCTAACAACCGACACGTAATGCTAAAAAAAAAAAAAAAACATTAAAAGACCCTCCCAACAGCCTCCTCACTGCTGCCATCCCCTGTGCATTCCTCTGTCTTGTGCAACATCATTCGCTGTCGCGCTGCCCACGGTCACCAGTATGCATCTCGCATCACCGTACGATTGAAACATCCATATACAGCCATGGAAGCTGTGTAGAAGCATAATCTTTGCAAGGACTCCTGGCCATTGGTTAGCATGGTCATGTGACAGCGCTGACCAATGGATCTCTTCTTTTGTCTCGGAAGAAAGAACAGACTCTCATTGGTCAGTGTTATCACATGACCACGCTAACCCATGGCCAGGAGCCCTTGCAAAGATTATGCTTCTACACATCTTCCAGGGCTGTGTACGGATGTTTCAAGTGTACGGAGATGCACACCACCAACCGTGGGCGGGGCGGTGGAGGATAATGTTACACAAGACAGATAAGTGCAGAGGGGACGGCAGCAGTGAGGAGGCTATTAGGAGGTTCTTAATGGTGCCTGGTGTCAACAGTGAATGGGCTGAGAAAAGCCCAGGCGCCAGGGTGGTGCAATTTCTAGCCGCCATGGTGACCTGGCGCCTGGAATTTGTTGTGGCCTGCTATAGTTGTAGGCCATTTATGTACCTTATGAAGCTTGACTGGAATACTCCCAGGATGTCACTAAGGATGTTCCTAAGAAAGACCTAGTTGTTGCTGTTCACCTCCATCATAGGAGGTAAACACCAGCACCTCTGATTTAAACCCACTCACATGCGCTGCAGTAGCTCTGAGATCAGAGGTTTTGTTAAATAGGAGTCCGTATACTACTAGTCTAGTAGGTCTTTTCTAACATTTTCTTAGTAGCATCCTACAGCAAAAGCCATGGTCTGCAGAGAGCTTCCAAAGCATCAGAGGGATCTCATTGTTAAAAGGTATCAGTCAGGAGAAGGGTACAAAAGAATTTCCAAGGCATGAGATATATCAGTGAAGAGAGTCATCAAGTGGAGAAAATGTGGCACAACAGTGACATTACCAAGAACTGGAAGTTCCTCCAAAATTGATGAGAAGAAAACTGAACAGGGAGGCTGCCAAAAGGCCTACAGCAACATTAAAAGATCTGCAGGAATATCTGGCAAGTACTGGCTGTGTAGTACATGTGACAACAATCTCCCGTATCCTTCATGTCTGGGCTATGGGGTACAGCGGCAAGATGGAAGCCTTTTCTTACGAAGAAAAACATCCAAGCCCGGCTAAATTTTGCAAAAACGCATCTAAAGTCTCCCAAAAGCATGTGGGAAAATGCGTTATGGTCTGATGAAACCAAGGTTGGACTTTTTGGTCATAATTCCAAAAGATATGTTTGGCGCAAAAACAACACTGCAAATCACCGAAAGAACACCATACCTACAGTGAAGCATGGTGGTGGCAGCATCATGCTTTGGGGCTGTTTTTCTTCAGCTGGAACAGGGGCCTTAGTCAAGGTAGAGGGATCTATGAACAGTTCCAAATACCAGTCCATATTGACACAAAACCTTCAGGCTTCTGCTAGAAAGCTGGACATGAAGAGGAACGTCACCTTTCAGCATGACAACAACCCAAAGTATACATCCAAATCAACAAAGGAATGGCATCACCAGAAGATGATTTGCAATGGCCCATCCAGAGCCCACTCTTGAATCTGATTGAAAATCTGTGGGGTGATCTGAAGAGGGCTGTACAAAGGAGATGCCCTCGCAATCTGACAGATTTGGAGTGTTTCTGCAAAAAAGAGTAGGCAAATGTTGCCAAGTCAAGATGTGCAATGTTGATAGACTCAAAGACAAAGTGCTGTAATAAAAACAAAAGGTGCTTCAACAAAGAATTAGTTTAAGGGTGTGCACACTTATGCAACCATACTATTTTATTTTATTATCCCTCCACCTAAAATATTTCAGTTTGTTGTACAGTTTCAGTTTGTTGAATTGTACAGTCTCATTTTTTTACATCACAGAAACCCAACATTTTAACAGGGGTGTGTAGACATTTTTTTTATCCACTGTAACAATGGATCTAGATCAAGATTAGTAAAAAAAAAAGTGTTGTTTTATACTCCAATGTGCAAGAGTCCTAAATATCAGCATTTGTGGCTATAAATTATGTGAAACTCCAGAATAGTATATATTTTGTGAAAGCAGAGGCTCTGTAGAACAAAGATATGGTAGGTTCAATTATTTGCGCAACTGTTTTTCAGATATATATTTTCCGGGAAAAAAAAACACTAAAATTAATTTTATTGCACACAAATACTATTTAATTGCCAACTTTGTATATAAAATAAGTGGTGAAATGGAGTAAAGGGATACCAAATATGTCAAGCCTTAAAACTGTGTGCGCCCACAAAATGGCAACAAACTATGGTACACAGTTTAGGCGAGTTTGGTGTTTTTTTTCTTCCAGAAAGCTGTAATCAAAAATGCAAACCAGAAGGGTTTTTTTTTTCCTGCCTCTAAACGCTCAGCTTAAAATATGCCTCTAATTGTCCTAATGTTCATGGACACATAGGATAAAGGTGAGCTGCTTCTTCAGGCAAAAGACCTGTAGATGTGAAAGTAAAGCCTGCCATAGAAGGCTTTCTGTTTGCAGGAAAAAAATTGCTCGACTCCCTCATCAACACAGTCAGTGCAGTGTTGATATGGGAATCCCTACCACGGAGCCATTTTGGGACAGTCGCTAGCAGCAATCGCATGTAAAATCCGGCAGGCTGGTTGCACCCAAGTTGATCGATCGATACATTCAGACTGCCCATGCATGGTTCAAATCTCAGCCGGTTCCCACTGAACTGGTCAAGAGTCTACGTCTATGGGTCGGCTTAAGAATTTTTTTTGGTGAAAATCTCTTTTATTCCGTTTTGTAGAAAACATTAAAATCACATACGACAGGACTCAAAAGACTTAGCCCATGCAGGGGCTGCTGTACTAAAAACCGCACAAAATTACAAAATGAAAACATCTAAACCATACTAAAGAAACTAAGATAAAATAAAGGTTAAGGTACATTGCTCGAGAACAAGTATTGAAAATAGATAGGAGTATTATACTCAGTCAGGAAACCCATATCACCAAAGATATAATGCTTTGAGGACTTTATGAATCTAATGGAGTGGCTGTTGAGGTGCCATCTAGTCAACAAGATAGGGCTGGGGAAAAAATCGATTTAAATCTTGAATCGTGTTGAGAGGTCAAATCGATTCAAAATGTCTGCAAATCGATTTTTTTTTTTCACCAGGACCGGCGCTGACACCGCACCGGTCCTGAGAAGCTGCGGGCAGGAGTTTTTAGGTGAGGCCGCAGCTTTGGCCTAGTCCGCGAGGCCGGACAAAGCGGGCTAGGCCGAAGCCGCGGCCTTGCCTAAAAACTCCTGCCCGCAGCTCCTCAGGACCGCCGCGGTGTCCAAAAAAAAAAAACCTTGATTCGAATCGTGTTTTTTTTTTAAGAAAATCACCCAGCTTTACAAGACCAAACTTTATTAAACTTATTAGGAAAGTATCTTGGTAAAGGGGTAACTTGGAGTTAACCAACCGCATCCAAAATCAGACAGAAGGAAGGGAAGAGTTTTTTCAATATAGCGTAATGGCTTTCTGGACATAAAAGAGCCTCGTACAAGTGATCGGATTTTCCGCAGACAAAGCATCAGACTTTTGTCCGTGTGCTTGGATTATGTCTTGCAAACTAACGGCTAAGGATGAGCTTAGGTGTGTTCGCAAGCCACACATGCAGAGCCCGCCAGGAAGTCGGCATTGCACAGTGCTAATCACAAGCAGTGAGACATTTTCCCGATCCGCGGCTGCAGAGATCGGGAAATGTCTCACTGCCTGTGATTAGCGCTGTGCAGTGCCGACTTCCTGTCGGGCTCTGCACGTGCAGCTTGCGAACACGCCTGAGCTCATCCTTACTAATGGAACACAATTGTCTGCCAACAAACACGAACATAGTGACGTAATATGAGGAATTTCAGCTCTTGAGCGCCACCCTTGGGCCTTCTGCTAATGTCGTGTTTGGTGAGCATTGATTCCGAGCATGCGTGTTTGTACTTTGGACTTTTGTGTGACGGACTTGTGTACACATGATAGGAAAAATCTGACAACAGACCGTTGTCTGCTGAAAATTTACTAGCCTGTCATCCAACATTTGTTGCAGAAATTTGGCCAACAATTTCTGATGGAGCGTACTAACGGTGGGATTTTAGGCAAACAGTCTGTCATCACACAATTCCCTGCTGAAAGTCTGATCGTGTGTACGAGGCTTTAGAAGAGTTCTCTGTAAATTTTAGTATAGGACAGGAGCCAGTACAACTGTGCAAGACAGAAAGGAATTGCAGCTTTAGGAACGGAAGGAAAGAAATGTTCTTGTATTGCCTACAAGATTGTCTTCCAGCCTCAACTGGGATTTAAAACAGACAAAAATTTGAAGAAGGCAGACTGAGTGTGACACGCGGTATGAAAACCTGCCACCCTCAAGTGGATTTTGTACTCTTGAGACCTGTCACAATATTCCCTTTGGCTTGCTGACAAGTCATGTAAAGTGCACATAGGATATGCCAAGGAATTGAAAAGTCTCTGCATGCTGTAAAGGTGAACCAGTACTTCTCTAATGCTAGTCACTTTAATGCAGACCTCCACAGACACACATACTTAAGTACTTCTCTAATGCTAGTCACTTTAATGCAGACCTCCACAGACACACATACTTACCTGAGTTCTGTAAAATATGGTCCTTATCAAGGATAGGTGAAACTATAACTAGGTATGTAAAAAAGTGATTATTGCTCCACCTGCTGGCATATTTATCGCACTAAAAAAAAAAAAAAAAAACTCACATTTTTAAAATCGTCTACTTCTGTCCAAAAATATGTTTTAAAAAAAATCTTCACCATTTTCTATTCTCCATTATTTAGAAATAATGCAGTATTAAACCCCAAACCAGAAATGTAATAGATGCATTAGATGTAGCATCTGCATTTTTTTTCCACCTCTGATTTCACCTAGTGATCCTTCCAGCAACACATCTCCCACCCCACTCTGGAGCACAGCAGACAGCAGCATTGTCAGGTTAAGGGGGTAGTGTTAAATGTAGTAGCAAATAAAAAATGTAAATACACTAACAAATAAAAGCCATACTCCAAGTAGCACTTTATATAATCAGTTACAGCAAACAGTGTTTTTTCTTTTGGGATAGAGCTTTTACATAAGTAAATAAAAGCTAATCATTGTAAGCACCCTGGGCATGGTTAAATGGTTTGTCTTAACCCTTAAAACTGATACATCTGGAAGTGAGCTTGTTCTTTTGAAAAACAGACTCACTGACTGGTTCACCAGATGAAAATAGAAGAAAGCCTGAGAAAAGAAAACTAATACAGACATCACATCTAAGAACTGGTAAGCAGAGCTGCACGATTCTGGCCAAAATGAAAATCCAAATTTTTATGCATAAAATAAAGATCACGATTCTCGCAGCGTAACATTCTCTTTCACATTATACAAAAACATTTGGCTAACTTTACTGTTTAGTTTATTAATTCATTAAAGTGTGTTTTTTCCCCAAAAATTGCGCTTGAAAGACCACTGCGCAAATACAGTGTGTCATAAAATATTACAACAACCGCCATTTTATTCTCTAGGGTCTCTGCTTAAAAAAAAAGATTTGTATATATATATATATATATATATATATATATATATATATATATATAGTGGTTCTAAGTAATTTTCTAGCAAAAAATACTGATTTTAACTTGTAACTTCAGAAAAAGGTTTAGTCTTTAAGTGGTTAAACTTCCCTAATTTACAGATCTAAGATCATCCCTTTGATCTAAAAGGACTAAGTGTTACAATGTATCTTTTTATCTCTCTCTAAGCAATGTTGTCATAAACTTGGCAGGCTACCTGGATTATTTATTTTTTTTAGACAGCTGTCAGCAGAAAACTCTGCATAGAATCGGGAAAATGTTTTCTCAAGATCGGGAGGGGGTATCGCAATCTGATTCTGTAATGATTAAATGTGCAGCTCTAGCAGCTATATAATAAATGTTTGCTTTAGGGTTTGGATTTTTTTTTGTAAAGCTGGGACTTAAAGCCAGGATCCTGCATTCACTATATCTGGTCTCCCACAGTACACAGAAAATGGAAATGCAATAGTTTTAGTAAATATAAACTGCCAAATACCTTTTCTCATCAGCAGTATATAGTAGTCTTGTGACTTCTGTCGCTGCATGCTTGAAGCGTGTAGGAGGAGTTTTCATTTTCTCCTTACCCTCTGTCTGGACAGTGCTGATTGGCCCTGTGCTGATCATATGTATTCTCCCAAGAAAAATAAAAAAAACTCTCTAGCAATACACACTAAACTGAGGATTGTGCAGCCTGTTCCCTAATGCTGTGTATGATCAATAGATGGATTGGGGACTGTGGAAGAAGGAGAGGATCAGAGAGAAAGGATCACACAGCCTTTTTACACAAGGCAGAGGATTAACCCCTTAAGTTCCACAGTGAGTATAACAAGCATGCTTTACTGCATATACAGACTTTTACTGTTGTGGGTTTAGTAACACTTTAAACTAGTATCAGTTACAATTCTGAAAAAAAAAAAAATTTCTGTATATGCACACACACTGTGAAACAATAGGAACTGTGTAAAATGCTGAAAAATGAACAGCTTCCACTTCTATCCTTTTGCCTTTGCAATAAAGCAATTTAGCAATTAAAGCACTAAATGGAAAGCCAGTCAGGTTTAAACTTTAATGGAAGGCGTTCATTTAACCCTCATTTCCACAGCTGACACATAAATGGACAAACACTTAAGAGCGAGGCTGGGCTAATTTGATTTCTGGTAAAATTCAGCACAGATCCTAGTCTACTTGCTGTGCTAAATCTCAGAGTGTGAAAGAAAATAAGAAAAGGATCTAACTAGCTCAGTCTTGTTGGGCCAGTGCTTCACAGGGCCACAACTGAAGCAGATGGCCACAGCTTGGAATCAGCGTATGGCTGGCCTGTAAATGATCATTGCAGCACTTCGTAAAATATGGCACATACGAACAGGTTAACCTGTCCAAAATTAAGTAAGGGTAAACAAGCAAGTATGACAAGATTAAAAGGAAAACTATTTTTTTTTTTTAAGTATTTTACCAAACTCCCCAGGGGACCAAGCGCATATGTGGTGACCCCTTAACACTCCTCGTAATGCTGGCTCCACCCTCTTTTAAAGTCCATATTATGGACGTTCCTGTGAGAGAGGTACAATCAGCACAGAGCCCCTCTCTAAGCTGAGTGATCTGCAGGGCCAAATCTACATCTGGTTTACATTTACAGGAGCCTATAAATTACCATAACGGTACTTCAGCAAAAAACACACTAAAGTGAATTTTAGGGCAAAAAAAACTGCAATAAGCTACCCACATTTTTGTTAAAATATAAAAGACAAAGTTGCACCAAAACAGATACCCAATATGTCGTCAAACCTTAATATTTGTGTGCGCCCGTGAAATGGCGACATGCTTCAGTACCCTATATTTTCTATAGGCGATGCATCAAAAGCCCCCTTTAAGTCATTAGTTCAGCATTACGGAGATGGTCTTATACTAGAATTATTGCTCTCACTCTGGCATGCGCAGCGATATGTAACATGTGTATGGCAAACAAGGTTTTCATGTGTAGCTACTCCCCACGCTGCGTTTACGTTCGTACGTGCGTATATGTGGGGTCGGGGGACTCAAGATTGTTTTGGGGGGATTTTATGTGCTTGGGTGTAACTTTTTTTTGCAAAATATATATATATTTTTTTCATCAGATAGGGGACAAAATGTCCGCTAGGTGATGATTTTTAGGTGACAGGTTCTCTTTAATGGGACATGAGGGGTCTTTTCTCCTCTGGGCTCCACTGAATGTATTGCAATGCACATCACATTGCAATACATTCTTTCCCAGTTATGCTACCCGGGGAAAGTGACAGGTGACATCATACATGTTGCTTTCCGGGTCAGAGCAAGAATAGGAGACCGGACATGTGTACACTGTTCTCTCTCCCCTCCACCTGCCATGCTGGTCCAGAGCCTGCAGGTGAGCAAGCTGAGCCCGGAATACATGGCGGGGTTGAGGTTTCCGGTACCGCCTGAATGCTTCCACCTGACAGGCAGCAGCCTGCTTATCAGTTTTACACACAATCCTGCAGCCACTGGATTGTGTGTGAAACCCCCCTGCTGTCAGGTCCGTACATCTGGCAGCGAAAAGGTTAAGGGAAAAAAAAAGAAACATTCATACTGGCGGGCGCCCCTCTAGGAAGGGTGCCTGAAGGCTTATGTCTGCAGTGCCTAGTGGAAAATCCAGCCCTGGTGATCTGTTGTAAATGAATAAATGGCGCTGCTTGTTCATAACAGTAAGAGATCACTCAGAACGTTGGCTCTATGTAAAGTATCTGCTGATGCAGCCACAGACACTTTACACTGAGCGGGAGCTCAGAATGATCTTTTACCATTATGAACAATTAGCACTGATTGTTCATTTACAATAGAGACAGGTCACTCAGCCCTGAGGCCCTGTGTGTTTATCAGTGCGTTTAAAACATACACAGCCTAGGTGAGGGATCATGGTGCTGTAGCCGCTTTAACCAGTATGTTGTTGAATTTTCCCCAGATCCCAACAAATTGGATGTTTTGGATAACCTTTGTGTTCACTGTGTCAAAAAAAAAAAAAAAGTGTGTGTATTGTAATATGTGGGGGGTTTGATAAAATGTAATGCTTCCCAGTGACTTCAGTCCACACTAGAAATACTGTTTCAGGGCTGGTTGGCCAACCTTGATTTACAAAGAAATGAAAAGTTCCACAATACAAACAGATGCCCTCACAGGGTTTCCATCATCACTATGAAAATAAATGACTTTAAGCCTTCTGGTTTTCCTTTAGGTCTCAAGCTTAAACCTCTGGTTAATCCCTCAGACCGGTAAGTCTGATGAGAGACAGTGCACACCACGGGGAACTCCCAGTTCAATTTGGTGCTAAGGCTCAGTGTGTCCTTACACACTACAGCACGCTACGACTAAGGCTGTTGCCGAAACGCTATATGGACTACGTTTAGCTCTATATCGCTCTCTCAGTTCTCTTGTAGCTCCCCAGGGCTTTGGCTCTCGGGTTTAAAGCGGTAATAAACTTCCGCAGAAAAAAAAAAAAAAACAAATGGTATACAAGCACACACAAATACTCACCCCGGTCACCACTGAGAGGGCGGACATCTTCCCCCGGCCTTTCTTCCGGGTTTGCTGTGAGTGGCCAGAGCTGTGATGAGGTCACTCCCGTGCATTCATGTGGAAGCCCTTGGTTCCAGCATAAGCGCATGCACTGGTGAGGTCAGCAGCTGCATGCAGGGTGAATATCTCCCAAACAGTGCACGTTTAGGAGATATTCATTTTACCTACAGGTAAGCCTGATAAAGGCTTATTAACTGTAGGTAAAAACAAAGCGGGCTTTACTGTCGCTTTAAGGCTTCTGTCCTGCCACAGACTACACCCATATTGTGCAGACATGCGCACCTCTGGGTGCTCCCTTGCAGCCTCATGGACTCCTGGGGAGGGTGGAGCCCTAAACTAGAACTAAACCTTTCATTAAAACAAGTGTGCACCAGTGTTAATTTCATCAACGAAAACAGTCAAAGTTTTCGTCAGCAGCATTTTTACAGTGATAAAAACTAAATGAAAAGTACAGCATATTTTCATCCACTGACGAACTAGGACGAAAACGTGAATAAGAGACATTTAACCTCGTGAACCAACTTCTGGTTTTCACGGAGCTACGTCTGCTTCTGCTCCCAGCAAGCGAGTTGAAACTACCGTGCGTACCATCTGACGACTGCCAGAGACCAGAGCAGAACTGTGCATTACAGGCAGGCCTCCCGAGTCCTGGATCCCAAGGTGACCACACACGTCCAGAGCAGAGAGCAGACTGTGAGTGTGCAGTACTAGTGTACACTACAAGTACAGCAGGCCTGAGGCCTCCCCTCAGACCACCATCCATCCAGAGCACTGTATGCGCATTATTACAGGCCTCCTCTGACTAGTGACCACTGGCATGGCGGCATCCAGGGCACTATGCATTACAGGCCATCGCTTAGATCTGAGAGCACCATCCAGCACTCTGCAGCATTACAGGCCTCCTCGGACCACCAACCAGAGCACACTGCAGCATTACAGGCCTCCAAAGCGTCTAAATCTGTATCTGTGGGTTTGTTCTAACCTTACTACCATAAATAATAACATATTAGATTTTTTTTTACTCTAAGAGTATATATTCAGTTTGGAAATTCTAGAGAAATGCTTAAATAATGCATTAAAATGTAACTAAACACATTTGATTTTAGTTGACTAAAATGATTTAATTCAACTAAAATGCACTGGAGATTTTAGTTGACTAAAATGGGGCTAAAACTATAATGCCATTTTAGTCAAAGACTATGACTAAAACTAAAAACACTTAGGACTAAAAGCAATGCCATTTTAGTCCTAAGACTAAAACTAAATTGAAACTTGCTGCCAAAATTAGCACTGGTGTGCACACCTGCACACTGGGCATGCTGGTCTCTGGTAAGAACTGGACACAGGGGGTAAAGTCGTCTTCCTAAAACTCTTTGTAGTCTCGTAACTCCAGACCCCAATCCAAGAGTAACAAAATCTGCAGAAAACCAAAAGACCAATTTTTGCTGCTCAGAACAGATCTTTTGAAGGCCCTCATTCTGCATTCATAAGAACAGTGTATACTTTACCTTTATTTACACTATGGCAGGGCAGTGTCACATTTCGTGTGTACAGTATCTCACAAAAGTGAGTACACCCCTCCCATGTTTGTAAATATTGTATTATATCTTTTCATTTGACAACACTGAAGAAATGACACTTTGCTTCAAAGTAGTGAGTGTACAGCTTGTAGAACAGTGTAAATTTGCTGTCCCCTCAAAATAACTCAACACACAGCCATTAATATCTAAACCGCTGGCAACAAAAGAGTACAACCCTAAGTGAAAATGTCCAAATTGGGCCCAAAGTGTCAATATTTTGTGTGGCCAGGATTAAATTCCAGCACTGCCTTAACCCCCTTGGGCATGGAGCTACACAGTTTGACACTGGAGTCCTCTTCCACTCGTCCACATCAAGGAGCTGGTGGATGTTAGAGACCTTGCACTCCTCCACCTTCCATTTGAGGATGCCCCACAGATGCTCAATAAGGTTGAGGCTAGGCCAGTCTATCACCTTTACCCTCAGCTTCTTTAGTAAGGCAGTGGTCGTCTTGGAGGTGTGTTTGGGGTCGTTATGTTGGAATACTGCCCTGCGACCCAGTCTCTGAAGGGAGGGGATCATGCTCTGCTTCAGTATGTCACAGTACATGTTGGCAGTCATGGTTCCCTCAATGAACTGTAGCTCTTTAGAGCTGGCAGCACTCATGCAGCCCCAGACCATGACACACCCACCACCATGCTTGAGTGTAGGCAAAACATACTTGTCTTTGTACTCCTCACCTGGTTGCCACCACACACACTTGACACCATCTGAACCAAATAAGTTTATCTTGGTCTCATCACACCACAGGACATGGTTCTAGTAATCCATGTCCTTAGTCTGCTTGTCTTCAGCAAATTGTTTGCAGGCTTTCTTGTGCATCATCTTTAGAAGGGGCTTCTTTCTGGGACGACAGCCATGCAGACAAATTTGATGCAGTGTGCGGCATATGGTCTTAGCACTGAAAGGCTGACCCCCCCACCCCTTCAACCTCTGCAGCAATGCTGGCAGCACTCATACGTCTATTTCCCAAAGACAACCTCTGAATATGACGTTGAGCACATGCACTCTTGAGCTCATGCACTTCTTTGGTCAACCATGGCGAGGCCTGTTCCCAGTGGAACCTGTCCTGTTAAACCGCTGTATGGTCTTGGCCACTGTGCTGCAGCTCAGTTTCAGGGTCTTGGCAATCTTCTTATAGCCTAGGCCATATTTATGTAGAGCAACAATTCTTTTTTTCAGATCCTCAGAGAGTTCTTTGCCATGTTGAACTTCCAGTGACCAGCATGAGAGAGTGAGACCGATAACACCAAATTTAACACACCTGCTCCCAATTCACACCTGAGACCTTGTAACACTAACGAGTCACAAGACACAGGGGAGGGAAAATGGCTAATTGGGCCCAGTTTGGACATTTTCACTTAGGGGGGTACTCACTTTTGTTGCCAGCAGTTTAGACATTAATGGCTGTGTGTTGAGTTATTTTGAGGGGACAGCAAATTTTTCACTGTTATACAAGCTGCACATTCACTACATAACATTGTAGCAAAGTGTAATTTCTTCAGTGTTGTCACATGAAAAGTCATAATAAAATATTTACAAAAATGTGAGGGGTGTAGTAGTCACTTTTGTGAGATACCGTGTATGTGTATATTTTATATATATATATATATATATATATATATATATATATATATATATATATATATATATAATTCGTTTTTCATTGACCTTTTTATATTTATGTTTAAAGATCTTAATCCTTTAAGGATAACCTACCTCTCTGTCACTTCCATGGAGATGCAGTTTGACTATTCCAGCCCTCCCCCCACTCCCCTCCTGTCCAGTTCTCTCCCTCCTACTTCCGTTTACCCTTAACCCTCCCCTTTTCCAGCAGGTGCATTCCCTTGTAAAAGAAGGCAAAGCAGATCACCATTAATCGATTTTTCTCTATTGAACCTATGACTTGTTATATGCTCCTTCTGACAGTACCACTTGTACCGAGATAGTCCAAAACTTTTTCCCTTTTGCCAGGGGCACTTCTGAGGTGACCCCAGGCACCTGTTTCTATTGTGTGCTTTTGTATGTTACTCATGCATTTCTCAAGAAAAGTTTCACTGAAGAACTGGCTGCAGGCAGACAGTGCTGGACTCTGGGCACTGGTAGTACCTCATTTTTAAAAAACGCAGCAGCTGCAGAATTTTATCCAGCACAGAGATCCTGACACCAGAAGCAATGTCTTTGTTAGTGCTAGTAGTACATACTGCACATACTAGTAGGGGAACAAGGTTCCATGCAAACTGGCATGAGCATGAAGTTGGAAAGAGCACTAGACTATGAGCTCTTTTGGAGGAAAGGAAGTGATGGGAATGGTTCTGTGTACTCTGTACAAAGCTGTAATAAACATTCGTAATAAACATTTGCGAGAGTTATGTGGACATTTTGTATGGCTTTCAAATATCTGCTGACTAAAATATCACCTTACAAGAAGCAATAAATTCAGCTGAAGCGCTCTGCCAATAAACCAGCAAATGTAAGGTTGATATTTACCTTTACATGAAGCATAAGCCAACTAATTTAGAGTGCTTTTGAAACTGCACCCCTACGGCCATCTTAGAGACCTAGTGCTTGCTAGAGCTCCCCCTTAAGTTAGGAAATAGCTCAGTAATTATCAATGTCTATTTTAGGGATGAAATCTAATTATTAGCCAAGCTGACATGCCTGCTCCATTTAGAAATAGATCTAACATTGTCTTTTTAAAATGAGATATTTTTTCTTTGTGCAGAAAACTCTGGGTGAGGAGGTGACAGCACACGCAGAAAAAGGAGAATTGCTTCAGCCTGCTTCAAATGGGCAATTTCTGAGACAGAGTAGATTGAATCCTTGAGAAATGACATTCATTTGTCTGCAGTGCTGGGAATCTCGAGGATAAAACAAACGCTCAGGAAAGATGAAAGGACTCAACCCATACACATCTGGTTTAAGCAAAAATGTTTATAATTAGGTGGAAGCTATCTTTCCCCTGAGCTTTAAGCTTCATTAATATACAGCTTATAAAAGACTTGCAGCAATATTGTATTTTTATTTTTCATCAGTTTTGCTTCCAGACAAGTAAACAAAAACATTTGCAACCTAAAGCATGGAACAGTTCTGATCTGCAAATGTTTAAAGTAGAATTCCAGCCTGTGATAAAAATGGTGTTGGGTTGGATTACTTTCAGGGCTCATTTACACTTGCTTTGACTTCAACATGCTTTTTTTCATGCGTGCTTTTGATGCTTCTGTGATGTTTCTTGGTGCTTTTTTTGAAGCTTTAAAGTAGTTGTAAACTCTCTCCTATACCCAGTGAAGAGAACAGCCTCAGATAAAAAAAAGATATGAAACATCTCCCTACATAAATTTTACTTGCATATATGTGGTCTTTCCCCTTTTACACTCTTTGGAAAGTGCAGGTTGTGTTAGAAATCTTGTTTCCTCTTCCAGCAGTGGGTGTGGCGTCTGGGCGTACACTGTGTGAGAGCTGATTGGAGGTAAAGTACACAACCCCCCTCCACATAGGCAGAGGAATGAAGGAAAATGCAGAGCTGCAGTCTGAATAGACAAGCTCTCTGCTTATCTACCTATAAGCTCCCTCCCCGACACAAATTTTCAGCTGCTGTTATCTCATGTGTCGGAGAGTTTCTCAGAAGTGACTCTGTCGATAACAGAGGAATGAAGCAGCAGAAAGACAGGGCACTTGGAGCTTTGGAGAGAGATAAGTAAACACTACAGATATATGTGCTTAGGCAAATTTCATGAATGGGGTATAACCATTTAAGAACCCCCCACCGCATATAAACTGCGGCAGAGTGATGTAGCTGTACGTCGTTTTGTGCACGAGATACTGTGGCAGCGAGGGGGAGCCGATGCATGGCTCTGGCGACGGTGATATTTGCCAGGCCACCCGCAATCGCTCCTCAAAGAGGCAGAACAGGGATCTGCCAATGTAAACAAAGCAGATCCCCGTTCTGACAGGGGAGTACAGTGTGATCATCTGTTCCTAGTGATCAAGAACAGTGATCTCTCTGTAATTCCAGTCAGTCGACTCCGCCCACAGTTAGAAACACCTCTCTAGGACACACTTAACCCCTTGATCGCTCCCTAGTGTTAACCCCTTGCCTGCCAGTGTCATTTATACAGTGATCAGTGGATATATTTAGCTCTGATCACTATAATAATGTCACTGGTCCCAAAAAAGTGTCAAAAGTGTCCAATCTGTCCGCCGCACTGTCGCAAGCCCGCTACAAATCACTGATCACCGCCATTACTAGTAAAAGAATAAATAAAAAAATAATAATAATATAAATGCCATAAATCTATCCCCTATTTTGTAGACAACATAACTTTTGTGCAAACCAATCAATATACGCTTGTATATGTAGCAGAATACATATCGGCCTAAACTGATTTGTTTTTTTATTTTTTATTTTTTCGGTATATGTATTAACAAAATGATAAAAATTTAGTTTGGGTACAGTGTAGCATGACAGCACAATTGTCATTCAAAGTGCGACAGCGCTGAAAGCTAAAAATTGGTCTGGGCAGGAAGGTGTATAATTGCCCAGTATTGAAGTGGTTAACGACTTCCCTACCCGCCCCATTGTCATATGACGTCCACAGGAACACTCTGTCCAACCGGGCGGGCGTCATATGACGTCCTTGGATTTCCGGCAGTATGGGGGACGCGCACACGTCGCAGTGTCACTCGGGAGTCAATGTCCGCTAGGCACCCGTGATTGCTGGTGACAGAACAGTTACGTGGATCTGTGTGTGTAAACACACAGATCCACGTCCTGTCAAGAGAGAGGAGAAAGATCATGTGTTCCTAGTATATAGGAACACCGATCGGTCTCCTCCCCTAATCAGTCCCTTCCAATTAGACCCCATACACACTATTAGATTTTCTGCAGTATTAGATTTTCGGTCTTCAGATTTACCAAAACCATGTAGTGCAAGAGCCTGCCTGATTGCATACAAATTGAAACTCAAGGTTTGACCTCATACTATATGGTTTTGGTAAATCTGAAGACAAAAATCTGCAGAAAATCTAATACTATGTATGGGGCCCTAGAATCACTCCCTAGGTAACACAGTTAACCCCTTAATCGCACTGATCGCTGTATAAGTGTCACTGGTCCCAAAATAGTGTCCAAAGTGTCCGATCTGTCTGCCGTAATGTCGCAGTCATGATCAAAATCGCAGATCGCCTCCATTACTAGTAAAATAAAAAAAATAAAAAATAATAAAAATACCATAAATCTATCCCCTATTTCGTAGACGCTATAACCTTTGCCAATCAATATACGCTTACTGCGGGGTTTTTTTTTACCAAAAATATGTAGAAGAATACATATCGGCCTAAACTGAGGAATTTTTTTTTTTTAAATTGGGATATTTATTATAGAAAGAAGTTAAAGTGTTTTTTTCAAAATTGTAGTGCAAAAAATAAAAACCCCAGAGGTGATCAAATACCACCAAAAGAAAATTCTATTTGTGGGGGAAAAAAATGATAACATTTAATTTGGGTACAGTGTTGCATGACCGCGCAATTGTCATTCAAAATGTTACAACGCTGACAGCTGAAAATTGGCCTGAGCGAGAAGGGGTTGAAAATGCCCTGGATTGAAGTGGTTAAGTGGTTAATGAAGCTTGACAGATGCCCTGCTGTGTGTGCGTTGATATCTCATATCCGCAATACCTCAAAAACAATGCGAAGCTAAAGCTGAATTAAACCCTTTTTAAAAGCTGCAGGTGCTTCGAGTTTTGTCATAGACTTCTATGGAGGCTTTGAAGACGCTTTTCAGCCCCACTAAAGCGACGTGGGGTATAATTTTTTAAGCAAAGCAAACGCAATGTGTGAACAGGACAGTAAGCTAACCATTTTATTTAGGGACTATGGCTATTTTAGGACTATTTTATTTAGTGACTATGAACTGGAGTTCATTAGCTTTAAAAAAGCGTGTCCGAAGCCATGTTTTGAAGGAGGTGTAAACAATCCCTAACTGTATCCATGGTAAAAATGTAAAATCCTAATTTGGATTCCTCATTGTATTTCAACTATTTTCAGCCCACTCCTACTAATCTGAACAATCTTGAAGTCTGTAAACTTTAAGGCATCCCACACATTTTGTTTTTTTTAATTTTGTGACACATTCACAATGCCCTGCAAGTAGACACTGCCGTGTCACCCATTCCACAGAGCCTGCCCTTTGAACTACAGAGGTGCTGAGAGGAGGAGTTTCAGGAGGCAGTACAGAAATCACTGCTAGCAGGCACAAGGGGCCATGAGATATGTAGTCCTTACAAATCAATGGTAAATCAAAGGAATGAGCAGAGAGAAAAGCTGATCAGATGCTTTGGAGACCAGAGGAGAAATATGGGGTCTAATAGACACCAGATGTCTCCAAAAAGAGGACCTGCCACATCCCTTGCAATAGCAATAAAGTTGACCCAAAAAAAATATTTAAAAGGTATAATGTAAAAAAATAAAATAAAAAAAATGAATAAAAACAGATTTTTATTTTTTTACATCAATAATTCTAGTGCCAGACCTTCTGTTTACCTCAGAACTGGTAACGTGTAAAGGCCTTTTAAATCACCTATTAATAATTAAATGTACCCCAGTTTGTCACCATTCCAGGGGAATTTACTTACCTGTAAATTCCATATTTTGGCGTACAGTACAGGAAACCATGAGTTTTAGGCTTGTACCTTTGAGGGATTGGACACTGTTAAACTTTGAGAACGTGAATTTGAGGTTACAAGACCCTTTAAAGAAATACTGCTTTCTTTTCTTGACCTATATCTCCAAGTTCACCGTTCCCTGTGAATATTTTTTGTCTTTGAAGGTGACCACTACAGGTAAAGATCTCTTTGGAAAATATCTTATATTTATCATTAATCATTAATGCGGTGTCAGCAAAACCTACTATAACATTTAAATTGAACACAATTTAGAAGTCATAACTTGATGGATGTTCGGAAAAGCAGCTTTTCAACAGGATCCAAACAATTCATCAATTTCCAACAGCACAGTATTAAATAAAAGTTGAGCAGCCATTTATGGAAATGTAATGGCATAGTAGCTAAAGTAGTGCTCAATGCACAAATGTTTAACACCTCTCAATATTTATGGCAGGTTACAAATAAATTATAACATGGATTAAGA
This sequence comes from Aquarana catesbeiana, assembly GCF_042186555.1. Lineage (NCBI taxonomy): Eukaryota > Metazoa > Chordata > Amphibia > Anura > Ranidae > Aquarana > Aquarana catesbeiana. Next base: position 696,125,035 of record NC_133325.1, on the reverse strand, counting down.
ACAAAAAATAATAAACTGTGTGCCTATTACAACCAATTTGATTCTCCGTTTAAAGAACAGGGCGCAGTAACAAGTTCAGTTTATTGCAGCATTACTCAGACTGTACACATCTTTGACCCAGCCACCAACAGGAAAGGAAAACCATGTGCAAGCTATGAGATCTAACTGGCACATGGATGGATATTTTCTTCGAATTGCAGGGTAGAGTATGGCATAAATTGCTTTATTATATGAACATACATAAAACCACAATTACCTTCACCATTTCATAGTAAAAACTGACAACTTTGTCAGTAACAGATTTTCAACCACCCTGCTCAAGCCTTCATTCTCACACACAAACACCATCACACATCAGGAATCCAATAAAGGAAATATGCTGATAGGTGAAAAATTAAGAGCCAGCCCCAGGTTCAGTTTGGCACTAGGACGGTTAACCTGTCAGTATAGAATATAGATGGAAAGTCGAGCTGGTACATATATCAAAGCAGCCTCGCTCTGAAGAAACAAGTTTGACTAGTGAAACATGTCAGCGTGACATTATCATCGCAGAGGATGTGATGCTTTGATCAAGACTACGGCCACTTGACTTGCCTTATATGGTCCAACTACCAAGCAGGGACTTCAGCTGGCATGACAGGAGGAGTGTGGACGTGGTAACTGACGTGCTGTGGAGACAGATCCCGGTGATTAACGGTGGATCTTTGGGTGCTTTCGTGGACTGGTGAAATTTTATTGGACTATCTACCCACACCTGCTTCAACCCAATACCATCCCATCTCCCTACGACACATTACTTCTATCTATGGAAATCCACTGCCTGTCTGCTTTGATATTCACCAGCTCGACTTTCCATCTATTTTTCACTGAGTTTGTTGCCTTCATTGAAATCTGGCCGAGGATCTAAGCCAGTAACTTTTACCTGCTTCAGTACAGAGCTATGTCCCTTCTTTTTCACACAAACTTCCACCAAGTTGCTGAATAATTTAATCTCCGATTCCTGGTCTGTGTTAACACTATACTAATAGGTTCACTGTCCTAGTGCCAAACTGAACCTTTTTCATTTTTCATCTATCAGCGATATTTCCTTTATTGGATACTTGATGTGTGATGGTGTGTGTGTGTGAGCATGAAGGCTTGAGCAGGGTGGTTGTAAGTCTGTTACTGACAATGTTGTCAATTTTTACTATGAAATGGTAAAAGTAATTGTGGTTTTTTGTATGTTCGTGTAATAAAGCAATTTGTACTTTTTTTTTAAAACCTGCTTACTCCTCATTGAGGAGTCTCTTGAGGAGTCTTTCCTCCTTTTATACGCTGCTTACAGTCTGGAGTCGTCGATAGTTCTTAATTGAACGTAGATGGGTGTCCCAGCTGTGGGTTTAACTGGAAGTAATTTTTCTCCCCACACATTTGTACGGAGGTGTAACTCATTAAGGCCCCCTTTTTGTTTAAGGTATGGCATAGCTTTTAATCTGCCAAGAGCAGGCTGTCCACCAAAGTGAGAGAGGCCACCAAGAGATCTTTGACCACATTTTTTGCAGGACTTGCAGGAATCAGAGGCCAAGAATGAAGCAACAATGCATAAATAACTGTTGTCACAAGTGTTTGAGTCACAGCAATATGAGAATGTGTTAACATAATATCACTCTTAAAATCTCAGAAGTGATGTTTCCTACAGTTTTTCAGAAGGCAAAAAGTTCTATAGTTTGGTCTGATAGCAAAAAAAAAAAAAAAAAAAAGGATTTCTGACTCACCTGTAAATGCCATATCCTAGAGTAAATTACAGTAAGAGTATTCATACACCATGTGTATTTGAACCAGGTGATTTGAACAAGTTTTAGAGGACATGCCTCCTGGGCGCCTTCCTGTAACTCACTCCTCCATATTATAGCAAGCAATGCAGAGAAAATCAAGAAATGGAAGGGAGGGTACCCCATATCCTGCACTGTACTCCAAGTTGTGGAATTTACAGGAATGTCAAAATTCCTTTTATTTTAATTGTACAGTACAAGATACAGGCAGAGAATTCAAACACCACAAGACATCCCCAAGCAATGAATAGAAAAGCTAGGCAACTTTGTGGCAAACAAAAGAATTGTGCCGCCAGAAGACCCAAGCTCACAAAACCACTGAAGAGAGTCAGAGAACCACAAAAAAAATCAGAAGATAAAATATTAAACAAAAAAAACTAGTTAAGCCAAGTGTGATTTTCCCTACAAAAGGAGAAAATCCACCACCTTTAGACACTAGCACAAATCTGAGAACTCACAAAGTGGGCTAGAGTTGTAGGGGAGATGCCCACGAGGCCTGCCCTGTAAGGTTTTGCTAGTGTCCAACCAACTGAAAGCGGAACTTCAGTCATTTTTTTCATCTTTCCATCTATTAAATCTTCTGCCCTTATTGTTTTAACTTTGGATAGTAAAACATTTTTTTTCTGCCAGTAAATACCTTATACAGCCCACTTCCTGTTTGCCTGGTAAAAAGCCTAGGGTTATGACATCACGAACAGCTCTCTCTCACTCTGTGAGAGTTTGCCAGGAAGGGAAGAAGGATGAGTCATAAGAGAACCAATGAGAGCTGCAGAGCTGGAGGTGTGCCTCTGTGTAGCTGTGTAAAGCCAGGAAGTGAACAGGCAGCAGCTTCAGCTGCCCACAGTTAAAATGGATGCAGCCAGACTTAGTGGAGGGAGATTTCTGCAGCAAATTTGGCAAGTACAGAATCACAGTATATAGAAAATATTATACAAAGTGGTTGGAGGGAAGTATCAGAATGGCAAAGATGTTTTTTTTTACAAATTATGTGAGCAGACTGCAGATCCTCTTGAAGGTACACACCTATAACCAATGGTTGTATGAATACTCTGTGTTCTGTACTGTACGATTAAGATAATTTGGGTCTCATCAAAAACATTTGCCAACTGCTGCACATCTTAAACACACCATTCCCACTATGAAGCACTGCGGATTTGAAAATGGCTGTTCACTTATAATTGGTGCTCATCCCAAAAGAGCCTGAGCAATTTTCCAATAAGGAATGGGTTTATATTGCACTGTTCAACTGTGAAAACCTAATAAAGACCTATCTACAAAGACTCAAGGATGTAACAGCAGCCAAAGAAGTTTCTACTAGATGACTAAGGCCTCTTTCACACGAGGGATCCTTATGTCCGTTTTTCATCCTTCCGTTTTTGGATGAAAAATGGACATACATGTATCCCTATGGAGCGTCGGATGTCAGTTTGTGAAAAAAAATTGCGATCGCCGCTATTACTAATAAAAAAAATAAATACATAATTTTTTTTTTTAAATGCCATAAATCTATCCCGTATTTTATAGACGCTATAACTTTTGCGCAAACCAATCAATATACGCTTATTGCGATTTTTTTTACCAAAAATATGTAGAAGAATACGTATCGGCTGAAACTGAGGAAAAAATTTGTTTTTTTTTTTAAAGAAAATTGGGATATTTATTATAGCAAAAAGTAAAAAATATTGTGTTTTTTTCAAAATTGTCGCTCTTCTTTTGTTTATAGCGCAAAAAATAAAAACCGCAGAGGTGATCAAATACCACCAAAAGAAAGCTCTATTTGTGGGGGAAAAAAGGACGTCAATTTTGTTTAGGTACAACGTCGCACGACCGCGCAATTGTTTAAAGTGCGACAGCGCTGAAAACTAAAAATTGGTCTGGGAAGGAAGGGGGTGAAAATGCCCAGTATTGAACCGGTTAAAGGAAGTACATACTGTATACATGGAAATAGATATTTTGTGTTTGCACCCAGGTATGAATACATTTCGGGAAATCAGGTGGGTGTCAGTTTTCAGACAGCAAATACAGGCAAAGATCTACATTCTAAAATTCATGCATGTTTATATTGAATTCAGATAATTTTTTATCTGAACAAAAGTGGATGTACACCTGCACAAACACTGCACGAGACGGTGTGTATTTGTAGGATGGTGGCAGTAAAAATAGGATTTTTATAACAACTTACCTGTAAAATCCTTTTCTTTTGAAGTACATCACGGGACACAGAGCCATAGTAATTACTATGTGGGTTACAGTCCACCTTCAGGTGCTGGACACTGGCACACCCTAAACAGTATGTTTCTTCCCTATATAACCCCTCCAACTCCGGGAGTATTTCAGTTTTGTAGCAAGGCAATACGGGGTGGGACCTCTGTGTCCCATGATGTACTTCAAAAGAAAAGGATTTTACAGGTAAGCTGTTATAAAAATCCTATTTTCTTTAATCGTACATCACGGGACACAGAGCCATAGTAATTACTATGTGGGATGTCCCAGAGCAATGCCAACTGAGGGGAGGGAGACAACCAAAGTAGGGCACCATGAGAACAGAGGATTTATACTGCTACCTGCAGTACACTGCGCCCAAAGGCGTCATCCTCATGTCTTTTTACATCCACCAGATAGAATCTGGTAAATGTATGGATTGAATGGTGAAACCAGCACCTGTTACAGGCTCCAAGGGACTGCTGGAAAATAGGATGTCATTAACCCTATCACTCTCATGACATCTCTGATGTGAGCTTCCTGATTGGTCTGAAGCTGCGTTAAAGCTAGACCCACTTTATCTTCTCTGATGGGAGAAAGACCTTCCTCTCTACTGAAGAAATCCTGTATCCCAGGTACTGTACTTCCTGGGTTGGGATCAGCTGGGACTTGTCCCAATTGATCAACCAACTAAGAAAACGCAGGAAAAGTTGTGCTTCCTGTAAGTTGTCTTCTAGCTATCGAAAAGACTGGGCGACAAACAGAAGATCGTCCAGATAGGGAATGACTGTAATGGCCCTGACGTGCAGTGGAGCTAGGGCCTCTGCCAGGACCTTCGTGAAAATCCTCGGAGAGGATGCTAGTCCAAATGGTAGTGCCCTGAATTGGAGGTGGAGAACTTCCAAATTCACCCTGACAGCTAGTCTGAGGAAATTCTGGAAATCCCGATGTATCAGTACATGCAAATATGCATTCCTGAGGTCGATTATTGCCATATAACAATCGGGAAACAGGATATTCGTTACCGTGAAGATAGGCTCCATCCTGAAACGCTATCTGATAAACCTGTTCAGGGGGCGGAGATTGAGCATCAACCTGAACTTGACTGATGGCTTTTGGACTATGAACACATGGGAGTAAACCCCCTGGCCGCGTTCCGTATGTGGTACCTGGCTGATGACCTGTTGCTCCAACAGCAAACTCAGAGCTCCTGCTTTCTCCCGGTCTCTGGGTAATGGAGTGACTAAAAAGGTGGGTGGAGGAATGGCATGGAACTCCAACTTGTAGCCGTTTTCTATTATCTTTAATATGAACTGGCTTGAAGTTGCGTTGGTCCATTGCGGGAGGAGGTCCCCCAACCTTCCTCCCACCGGAACACAGGAGTCACTGGGGCTTTGGGGTGGTCTGAGGAGGATTGAATAATATTCCTCCTCTACCACATCCTTTGTGACCTGTCCAGTGTTTTTTAGGATGACCCTCTCTCTCCTGTTGGGTTTGCTGCCTGAAACCTTGAAAGAGACGTCTACCCTCAGGTTTCTTCTTTCTTTGGGAAAGCCTTCTTCCTGTCCTGGGTACGTTCCAAGGCTTCCTGAAGCCCAGAGTCCAAAGAGGTGAGTGCCTGAGAAAGGCAAACCACAGAGCTTGAGCTTTGATGCTGCATCTCCTGACCAAGCTTTCAACCACACGGCCCTTCTTGCGGCATTTTCCAAAGCTGCTGACCTGGCTGCTAGTTTTACAGATTCCGCAGAAGCATCAGCCAAGAACCCAACTGCTTTAAATAACGGAAAAGATTTTAGCAGTTGTTGTCAGGATGTGCCTGCAGAAATGTGGGAGTGCAACTGGGTTAACCAGCAATCTAAATTTCTGGCAACACAGGTAGCTACAAGAGCTGGTTTAAGCCCAATCGAAGAGGCATCCTATGCCCTTTTTAGCAGTATGTCATCCCTTTTATCCATGGGGTCCTTAAGGGATCCCAGGTCGTCAAAGGCCAAACTTTCGCCAGCGGCGCATCCAACTTAGGGACCTTGTTCCAAGAATGGGCTGTGTCCAATTTTCAAAGGGAAATCTACGTTTAAGACTGCCTGAAAAGAACGGTCTTCTTTCAGGGTGCTCCCACTCCAGCAATATCGCTTCTACTAGAGATTTGTGCACGGGAAAAACTCTGGATTTCTGTGCAGAGACCCCCTGATACATAAGATCATGCTTAGAAAGCTGTACCAACTCCGCTCTGATCTCCAAGGTGTCATAAACCGCCTTTAGTAAGTCCCCCACATCATCCAGCGTCAATCTGTACCTGGACCCTCTAGAGAAATCTTCCTCATCCTCCCCTGAGTCCGCTTAAGAAGAGTCAAGCGATCTGGGTTCCTTCTCCCTATCCTCCGTATCTTCCTGACTAGGCTCAGATAGAATAGGCATACTTGCTGCTCTAGATATGGGCACAGAGGGACCCTGCATCATATCCATCATTCCTTTAAATGATTTGAATGTGGATGCAATTTCACCTTTCACAGACGTAAGGATTTTATGACACTCTGCCATAGAATCAACCTTCGTTAAACTGCTGACACATTCGGGGCAAAGCGGTTTCTCCCAATTGGAGCCTTTGACCCACATACAGCACATTTTTTCCTGGGAGGCTGCATCTGGGACTTGTCCTCTGCTTTACCCTGAAAGCAAAAAAGAAAGACAGAAAAAACCCATGAGAGCCTGCCCCCAACCCTCACCACCACTGTGCTTAGATCAGAGGGAAGGAGAGAAGTGCCCAGCCCTTCACCTGTGGTTCCCCACCCAGGGAAGGACTTTGGTCACAAGGACCCTACCCCCTCCCAGAGTAAGCCACAGTCTGCCCTCACCACGCCTACCTGAGAGGTGCCGGTGCCAGAAGAACCAGAGTCGACCGGCTGGGATGTTGCAGTGCCCTCCATGGCTCCTCGGTGTTTGTCACAGTCTCTGCTGGATCTACACTGGCTCCGGACACCCAAAAAGCTGCACATCGCGCCTGGAGACCGGAACCTTGTCTCACGGCGCCCCCTGATGATGCGGCTCCGCCGGAAGCTGTGTCACTTCCCTTCGTTGGAGCGCAGAAGCCCCTCCTACGATGCACACATGTCCTCCCTACACCCGGAAGAGACGGTTAACATGCACCCCCGCGATGGATGCTGTCCGCCCACCGACCGAACTACGGGAGGACAGAGGGTAGGTGTATGCGGCGAAATGGAGGCAGGGTCCCGCCCCAATCCTCAGGGGTCCAACTCTCCCCGAGCTCTTAGGCAGCAGTGTGCTAGCAGCCCTCTCTTCCCTGCTAGACAGAGGGGCACTTGGGCAGAGGAGAAGGTACGCCAAAGGCTCATCCAGGACAGTCCTGGGGCATAGAGCTCCCCAGGTTCCTCATATGCTTCCTTCCCATCTGGCAGGAAACACAAAAACTGAAGGGGGAAGGCCTGGAGGACCTCCTTTTAACCATTTGGGTGAACGTGTTTCCTGTCCCAAAGGGAGGAGCCCTATGTCTCAGAGGCTGTCCTGGAAGACAATAAGGGAAAAGTAGATATTACTAGTGAGCGAGGAAATAGGCATATGGAGATATGCATCTTTGACGTCGATTGATGCCAGAAGTTCTCCTCCTTGTAGGATGGAGATAACTGATTGGATTGACTTCATGCAAAAAAAGAGTGGTTATATTCAGGAATTGAATTTCAATTTTTGAGATCCAGAATGTCCATTTGGATTTAACCAAACCCCAACCTCTGCTCTTACATGGGGGCCATCATGAACACTTTTTGCCAAAAGATGGTCCAATGCTTGAGAGAAAGACTTCTTTTTCTCTGGATCCTTAGGAATGTTTGATCTGAGAAAACGAGGAGACAGAAACTCTTGGGACTCCAGTTTGTACTTTGGAGTTATTGAGGAAGTCCCCACTCGTCTTGACACTCTTTCTGCCAGATCCTAGAGAACTGCAGAAGAATTCTCCCTATTGAGCAAGCGGGGGCACCTCCTCATAAGAAGGCTTCAGTATCTTGTAGGCTTCCTCCCCAAGACCTCTTTTGTTCCTAGGGTTAACCCTGAGGATTACCTTTTAAACCTGACGGCGGAAGCCATCGTGACTGCCTGGAGGCTGATGCCCCTGGCACAGAAGAAGGCGATTTGAAACGAAAATACATTTACTCCTTCATTTAAATGGCAAAAGGGGTACTTTTTCACTAGAAATTCTTTGGCTATATTATCAAACACATCCCCAGATAGCTGTTTCACTGCAAAAAGGAAGACTAGCCAGGAGCTTCTTGCATGACGCTTAGTGAAGGGTGCAAGGCCTAAAGGATAGAATCTGTCATAGCAACTATTGCAAACATAAAGCTGCCTCCTGAGCAGGATAACCTTGAACACCTGTTTAAACTGGTTTCTCAACGTTAACCAATTACTGTCAGCGCAGGCTGAGACATTCAATCTGCCAGAAAAAAAAATGTTTGTTTTTTTTTTTTTAATAGGAATTCCAACCTTTGATTCGTTGGATCCCAAAGTATTCGAGTATTGTCTGCCGGACAAGTCAGACTTATTCACAAAGGATATAGTAGCGTTAATTGCCAGTATAACCTACTTAGTGAATTTTCTCTACCATAGGATAAAGTGTGAAAACTTTTTGAAAGGAAAATAATGCTTATCTGGGTGATCCTCCAGATACAAAAAAGCTTTTCCAACAATGAATGGACAGGTAAAGGCATGCACAGCTTGAGGAGGCTTTAGCGGCGAACCCAAACACTCATTTAAGGGTACATAAATGTGGAGCAGATCATACAGCAAGAAACTGTACCCATCAATCTTACAGATTGTGAAAGCTGACTCTCCCGCATTTGATACCTCAGAAGAGGAGTCATCAGCCTCACCACGGTCCCCTGAGGGAATTCGTCTTCTCCTGCCACTAGTTTCTCGGTTTGAGGGTCCTAGGAAAATGGAAGATAACCTGTCGCATCTTGACCACACTGGGATGCGATTAAAGTCGCTAAACTTCTAAACTTTTTTTTTTTAAATAAAAACCTACCATGGCTGAGGTAAAAGAGATCTTTAGTAAAATGAACAGGGGCTGCAGTGTTGAAAACAGTTGCAAAAATTTCATGGCCCCAATCTCGCTCCGACTAGCCACCCCCTCTCAGGGGAGGATGCCATTTGTAGAGATGGGTAGGCTTTCCAGAGCTTGAGGGAGACCCTTTTAGCTCTTTTTTTTCAACCCCCCCTTCTGACCATAGCCCGATGCACAAAGCAGAGGTACTACCAGAAGAAATCGCATCCATTGCTTGAGCAATAGTCCAGCCCTGCAGCTGCTATTAATGCTCAGCCTGATGCAATAGTAAATTGTGTCACCAAACCTCTTTCATGCTCCTCTACGCTCTTGTGTCTCTCCGTCAGCCTGCAGCAGTAATAATGGTGCTTTAAAAAACACATTCCTGCGCTGGACGTTGGAGAACGCTAACGCCGTGCTAAGCTCCGCCCCCTCCATCGCCTTCAGCCCTCCTCCTTTTTTAAAAAAAGAAGAACTTTCCCACGCGGGCCTCTGATCCTACAGGATCGTCATGCGAGGGGGAAAAAATGTCGAGGAGAGAGCCTGGAAGCTGCCGAGTGGAGCGGCATGCGGATGTTTTTTTTGTTTTTTTTCGTTTTTCTCCTGACGCTCTTCCTCATGAAGAGGGGGAGAATACAGCACAGGTGGGGGGGTGTCTGTGAAGAGAAACCCCCCCCCAGACTTACTGGAGGTCTGCTGCTGGCTGAGAAAAGAAGTCTGCTGCTCCGGACACAGTGTGATCTCTTGAGGAAGCATGAGAAGGTATGTGCTCCATACAGCCCCCAGTGGTGACACTTAGGCATGACAACATTTACTAATCATAGGAGACATTTCATAAGAGAATTCAAACATTTCTTAAAAAACTCCACTTACCTTTCCCGCTGCAGGGTTTTCTGTGGTAAAAACAAACAGACCCAATCTTCACCCTTCACGGTGGGTTCCGTTAACAAGCCTTCAGGAACGGGGGATCCTCGGGGAAACCCGCAATCCTGGACCTGTAGTAACACCACCGCCAGTAAAATTTTACGGCCCTAATACCAAAAGTACTGGATCCTGGGGTCCAGCTCTCTAAAGAGAGAAGCATTTACAGGCAAAACCTAGTTTCTTCGGACACGAGGCCCGGGTACCATTCAATTCGGTCTAAAAGACACTTTGAATGGATCCGGCTGCATAGCTACCCCCAGCAAGGATTGCTCCAGTGGGGCTCAGCACAGCACATCTTCACTCGTGACCAACACCTTAGACACTGGTGAAAAAAACTGAGATACTCCCATTATGGGAGGGGTATTATAGGGAGGAAACTTCCTGTTTAGGGTGTGCCAGTGTCCAGCACCTGAAGGTGGACTATAACCTACATAGTAATTACTATGGCTCTGTGTCCCGTGATGTACGATTAAAGAAATCTGGTTTTAAACCTCATTGGAAGATGTGAATGGTATCACATACTCTTTAAAGCATAGTAAAATAAGTATATAAGCTACATTTTAAAAAGATGTAAAACTTTAGTATAAACTGAAAATGATCCTTATTCAGTAAAGAAATGTGGTATTTTAAACTAAAACATATTTTTAAAACAGCAGTCCTGTAAAGTGTTCATAGCAACTGTATTTCATTTTTCTGTAGCACAGCATCAAGAAATTGTATAAATCATGTACCAAGACTTGACAGTACATAAACATTATAAATTGAAGGGAAGCAGGAAATAAATTTAGCCACCATAAAATGACAACTGGTATGTGAGATGTAGATGAGCTCTGCAAATTATCTGATAGGTCTTTCAAAGCTGAGAAATAACAGTAGGCAAATTTAGAAACTGGAGAAACATAATGTAGTCTGGGTAGATTACTTGTCAATGCGCATAAAAGATTGAATATTCACAATGGTGCTTTAACACGTAGTCTGAACACTGAGATTTTAGTGGATGCTCCAAGTATAATGCAGGCTAAATTCTGTGATAAGTGTGGTAATATTGGATAATGGCCTCTTGCTGTCTGCGGCACTTAAGTAATCAAAAATACCAAAATATCTTAATTGTCCCATCAAGACCCAGGAGGTTTGGGAACTGCGGGAGCATATCTGCTGATATTGGGTGCTGTTCTGACAAACTCACTCGAAAATCAATAAAATATTTAGTAGAAGGCCCAGTGGCCAGTTGTTGGTGTGTCCACAGCTACATGGAAATAGGATAGTGGGCTAAATAGAGACATTCACTAAATCTCTATGTGAACTGATAAAAGTGCTAGACAATCAAAAAAAGGCCAATTTTCCAAAATCTAAGCACCTATAACCAATGTATCCATGTGCATTTTTATCCAACCTATATCAAGTTTTACATGATTTTCATGCAGCCAAACTTTTACAAAGTCTTTTGGCAGGTTGCTTTGTGCAAGTCAATGCAAGCTGAGCACCCTTTCTCCTTTAAGCCCCCTTTCACAGTGGGGCATCGGCAGTAAAGTGCCGCTATTCTTAGCAGCGCTTTACAGTCGTATTTGCAGGGGTATTCAGCCGATAGCGGGCTGCTTTTAACCCCCACTAGCAGGCGAAAAAGGGTTAAACCACCCGCAAAGTGCTGCAGCAGCGCTTTGCCGGCAGTATAGCCGTGCTGCCCCACTGATTTCAATGGGCAGGAGCGGTGGAGGAGCGGTAAACACACCGCTCCTTCACCGCTCTGAAGATGCTGCTAGCAGGATTTTTTTTACCATCCTGCCAGCGCACCGCTCCAGTGTGAAAGCGGCTTTTTCAGGGAGCTTTACAGGCGCTGTTTTTAGTGCTGTAGCGCCTGCAAAGGGCCCCAGTGTGAAAGGGGTCTTAATGTAAAGAAAATCTGCACTGACAGAAATAAAGAGGCTGCAATTGATGAGCTCTTCCTGGAAATTGACTGACTGATGCTTTAACCACTTGCCGACCGGGTCCACTCTCAGCTCCACTTGCTTTGGGGGCACTTGTGCGGGCTCGATCCTGAGCAGGGGTGTGTGAGTCTATTGACACACACAGTGCAGCGTGGCTCTGCCCCCACTACCTCTTCACAGGCACAGCCCTAATGCAGATTGAGCTCCGGTAAGTATTTAATGCGCTGGGAAGGAGCGGACCATGGAAGTTTTGTTAACCTTAAAGGATACATTCACCTTTCATGTTACGCCCATATTCAAGGTGGAACATATAATGTGTTATGAAAGGACTGGCCCCCACTCTGACAGCTAGCGGGGGATCTTCTCCCCGTGCTTGCTGTCAAAATTGAAAAAAAAAAGAAAGAAAAAGGGGGGCGACCATGCGGAGCCCTGCATGCCCAGCCATGTCACTCATTCACGGTGTTCTGTGAATGGAAAACTACAAGTCCCAACATTCTTAGCAGCTGTCAGCTTGTAGTTTTCAATGAACTGTGAGTGCTGTGGTATTTCATTGATTGTTCCTGGCAGCGTGTATCAGCTTGCCATACGAGCAAACAGATACAACTGCCAGGTTCGCAGGAGTCCTGCATGGGATCAGCGATCTGCTGATCGCTGGTGCAATGCTTTACAAGCTCCTACAAAAAAAAATTATAAAAAGTTACACGCAAAAAAAAGTACATGTATTATTTTTTGTAAAAAAGGTGAAATTATCCTTTAATGCAGAGAATGCATTAAGGTACAAAAACCTTCTGCCTATTCAACCACTAACAAACAATTTCCATTCTATAAAACAGAATTTAGGGTCACTTTAAGTCTTTCTTTAGTAGCTCTAGTATGTGTTATATTTGTGTTATATAGAAACAAAATACTAATTTGCTTTTGGCTCTGCCACGGTTAAGAAGATTCTGCTAGTATGGTATGTTGTATTTCCACCTATAGGAAAACTAAATTAACAGGACCCCATGAAGGTGAACCATACGTTTCGACAAAACACAGTAACAGAAGTTTACTGTAACTTGACTCCACTTGAAAGTATTATACTGAATGTATCTGTCCTGGGCACAGATTCAGCAGGGACACATTCCATTAAAAATTAATAATATGAACTTTAATTACCTTAAAACACTTTGAGAGCAGTCCTGGTTAAATGGTAGAACTGCTGAATTTAAGTTGTGTAGTTTGAAGAAAAACTGACAAATGCATACACTGCCCCCTGGAAAACAACAATGCAGAGCTACAGCTGCATGCTATACTAACGAAACATTGACGGTCGTATTTGTCTAGTATAAAGACACAAAGAGTTTCTCAAAACCAGTGACAAGCTAATGCCAAGCAAGTTTGCACAGCTAACAAGCTAAAAAGGGATTAGCAAGTATATCAAAGAAAATATAAACATGGTAAACTCATGTATTTAAATTTAATTCACCAGAGAATAAAGTGGTTAAGTGACTTCAGTTGGCTTACAGTTAGGATGGCCCTGAGCTTCCTAATTATACCAAATTTGACAGCCTAATGCAACATCTAGCCACAGATCACACTGTTTAGGGCTACTCTAGGGGGTGATGAGCACAGTCATTATAAGATGCACTAGGTTTTAAGCATTAGGATTTTACAACTTGCTATAAGATCTCTGTGACAAAAGGCCGATTCCTTTCCTATTTTTAATGAGAAAATGTTTGTCACTAAGACCCCTTTTACACTGAGCCGCCTAGGGCGTCAGCGGTAAAGCGGCGCTATTTGTAGCGCCGCTTTACCGTCGTTTTAGCGGCGCTATTCGACCACTAGCAGGGTGGTTTTAACCCCTCGCTAGCGTCCGAAAACGGGTTGAATTCGCCCGCAAACGCCGCCGGAGCGGCGTTTTGCCGGCGGTATTGCAGCGCTGCCCCATTGATTTCAATGAGGAGCAGTGGTGGAGGAGCGGTGAGTTCACCGCTCCAAAGAAGCTGCTGGCAGGACTTTTTTGTGACGCTCTGCCAGCGCACCGCTCCAGTGTGAAAGCCCTCGGGCTTTCACATTGGAGTGAATGGAGCCGCTTTTTGCAGGCGCTATTTTTAGCCCTGTAGTGCCTGAAAAACTCCTCAGTGTGAAAGGGGTCTAATTGCACTAGTGCTACAGGGGGGCAATATGTTTCTGCCCATCCATGGCATATCTTGGAACAAGGATTCTAGGGAGTCTTAACACTACAACACGTCTAAACTGAGCCTGACAATGTGTTGTGTAATTACTACCACCTCCCAATAACAAACATGATCTGTGTCGCTTAATTCTGAACTGGTAAGGTTTCACTTTTTTTTCATCTTATTGAAGGTATGTCTACAATTATTATAAATTGAGATTCCATTTGAGATTGGAGGGATGTCTACAATTTAAGGTGAATGAACAAGGCTCATGTTTAAATTGGCTTCAGCAACTGAATGAATGTACATATATGGATGAAACGGGCGTCTGTGTGGGGTTCTGAGAGCTGTACAATAAAAGAGAAATGGGAACGTGAGCCTGTGAAGTGCAATCATCCAGAAGGATAAAAGCAATACACAGAGCTTTACAGGCCAGTTTTAATGAGAGCTATGCAAGCAGCAGTCTAGTGATGATTTACTGCTCTTCCACTAAAACAGTATCTGCAGCACAGATATGGCTTTACATTGGATAAGTGTTTCAAAACAAAGAGGTTCCACATTTGTGATGACCTGTTACTTTCGAGGAAGTCCCTTTTCTTGTAATGAGTTCTATTCTTAAACTTGCTGAACTCGTACTTAGCTATAGAGCATGATCTCTCTCTGCGTGTATAGCTGCTGGTTCAGCCTATTGACCATTAGCTCTTTGTGAGGAGCAATTAAGCCCTAGAAGGCTAAAATCCATACTGTACATATTAACCTATTCCCCTCCTCCCATTTACTGCTGACTAGCATCGAACTGTCAATGCACCCCTCTTACCTTCTGAGGTGCTCGTGTTCTTTCAAAAACAACTCTGTTCTTCTGTTGTTCACCCCAGATCCAGTTTTGTAAGATCTGTTATGGAGAAAAAAAAAAAAAAAAAGAGAAGGTTTAAGGGAAATAGAACAGTAGTTACTGGGCAGGCTCAGACTGTTTTTTCACAACACAGAGACAAAATTCACAACCCACTTCTTCATCCACAAGAAGATTTACAGTTATTGATTTAAGGAGTGCCAACATTTGTACAGTGCTAGTAAATAAAGTACTGTACTCTAAACATACACAGTATGAAACAGAGAAGAATAAAAAGCTGGTAGGACAGTCCCAGCTCTCTGCTCAGAGCAGTGGGGAGAACTGAGCGATTAGTGGTGTTTCATCGCTCAGTTCTCACTGCAGAGCCGGCAGGGGACAGATGCAGCATCAAATCAATGTATGAGTACAATGTATGAGTATAAATGCGACTTCCTTTTTTTTTTTTTTTTTTTTTACAGAGTCCATACTCTTCTTTTAAAAACATGTCAAGTCTGAAGGATATGGCTGTTCCATGCAGATGCTCCCAGAGTAGTGAGCAACAGAAGCAACAACAAAGGGTCACATAACACTCCCTGCAGTACGACAATGGTTACGTTTTAAAACCCACCTATGCAACGTTCCTGTGATTCACTCAATTTTACTGAAGTACAGTAAGTGCAGAAAGTCAAATACAAAAATACAGTTCACAGAAAAAAGAAGAAAAAAAAACAACACATACATATAAATAGCAAAAAACGAGGATGAGATCTCTGTATGATGCAATTAATGTTGCATCTACAAGATCAGAACAAGTTATACCCCCCTGCTGAAATGTGATTCTCTTTTAGATCCTGAGAGGAAAGAAAATATATCTATAGTGGAATCGCAAAGATTATGAATAGGAATTCTCATTGTATTAATTGGTGAATGGAACACACCTGTGAGGCTTTGTCCTGAATGAATATATAAATGCTAAAGAGCAGTAAATAATTTACACATGGCTTGAGAAAGAGCAATGTGTTGCTTGAAACTGTACAGTTGCTTGTTGGATTAAATGTTTGTACATGAAGATTGATTTTCAAAGGAAAGATGAGTTGAGCATTACACAGAGATTTCATCCTTTTTTTTTTTTTGCTGTTAATCATCGGTGGATCAATTGGGAGCCCACTGATGAGGTGAATATATATATATATATATATATATATATATATATATATATATATATATATATATATATATATATATATATATATATACCGTATTTATTGGCGTATAACACGCACATTCATTTTAAGAGGGAAGTTTCAGGAAAAAAACTTAAATTTTTAATAAGGAACTTTGAAGCAAAATAAGGGTCAGTGCCCATCTGCAGCCACACCATTGCCATCACTGCAGCCTGATCAGTGCCCATCTGCAGCCTCATTAGTCCACATCAATGCAGCCCCACCATTGCCATCAATGCAGAAGCCTCACCATTGCCATCAATGCAGCAGCCTCACCACTGCCATCAATGCAGCAGCCTCACCACTGCCATCAATGCAGCAGCCTCACCACTGCCATCAATGCAGCAGCCTCACCACTGCCATCAATGCAGCAGCCTCACCACTGCCATCAATGCAGCAGCCTCACCACTGCCATCAATGCAGCAGCCTCACCACTGCCATCAATGCAGCAGCCTCACCACTGCCATCAATGCAGCAGCCTCACCACTGCCATCAATGCAGCAGCCTCACCACTGCCATCAATGCAGCAGCCTCACCACTGCCATCAATGCAGCAGCCTCACCACTGCCATCAATGCAGCAGCCTCACCATTGCCATCATTGCAGCAGCCTCACCACTGCCATCATTGCAGCAGCCTCACCACTGCCATCATTGCAGCAGCCTCACCACTGCCATCATTGCAGCAGCCTCATCAGTGCAGCCTGGTCGATGTCCATCTGCAGCCTAGAGGGGGGCGGGATGAGCGCCGACAGATTACATACAGTGAGAATCTCCTATGATAGACAGAACAGTGGTCCAATGGCGGCCCAGGAGACGGGACTTTCTATTACAGAGGCCGCCAAGTAAACAGGAGATTCTCACTGTATGTAATCTGACGGCGCTCATCCTGCCCCCTCCCTGTCCCCTCCGAGACAGCTAAAATTGAAGTATTGGCGTATAACACACACACACTATTTGCACTCGATTTTCATGGTGAAAAAGTGAGTGTTATACGCCAATACAGTATATATATATATATATATATATATATATATATATATATATATATATATATATATACACACACACACACACACACATATATACACACACACAAACAGTATCTCACAAAAGTCAGTACACCCCTCACATTTTTGGAAATATTTTATTATATCTTTTCATGTGACAACACTTAAGAAATGACACTTTGCTACAATGTAAAGTAGTGAGTGTACAGCTTGTATAAGTGTCGCATCACACGGGGCAGCCCGGCTTGCAGCGCGATTTTGCAAGGCGATCTGTACAGGACTTCAGTGGCGCCTTGCAAAATGCCTTCTGTATAGAAGTCAATGCTAGTCGCCCTGAAGTTGTCCCAAAGTAGTACAGGAACCTTTTTCTAAGTCGGAGCGACTTGAGTCGCTCCGATTAGAATGGTTCCATAGCACAGAACAGAGCGCGACTTGTCAGGCGGCTAAGTCGCCCCTGTGTGAGCCGGCACTTACAATGTAAATTTGCTGTTCCCTCAAAATAACTCAGGACACAGCCATTAAAGTCTAAACCGCTGGCAACAAAAGTGAGTACAGCCCTAAGTGAAAATGTCCAAATTGGACCCGATTAGCCATTTTCCCTCAACGGTGTCATGTGATTCGTTAGTGTTACAAGGTCTCAGGTGTGAATGGGGAGTAGGTGTGTTAAGTTTGGTGTTATCGCTCTCACTCTCTCATACTGGTCACTGGAAGTTCAACATGGCACCACATGGCAAAGAACTCTCTGAGGATCTGAAAAAAAGAATTGTTGCTCTACATAAAGATGGCCTAGGCTATAAGAAGATTGCCAAGACCCTGAAACTGAGCTGCAGCACGATGGCCAAGACCAAACAGCAGCTCTACTCAGAACAGGCCTCACCATGGTCGACCAAAGAAATTGCATGCACGTGCTCAGCGTCATTTCCAGAGGTTGTCTTTGGGAAATAGACTTATGAGTTCTACCAGCATTGCTGCAGAGGTTGAAGGGGTGGGGGGTAGGGCTGGGAGATTTTCCCCCCCAAAAAAATCTGAGATTTTTTTTATAAAAAACTCGATTCACGATTCGAATCCGATTTTTTTTTTTTTTTTTTATTATATTAAAGTGCATCCAGTCTACATCACTGTATATACTGACACACTACATCACTGTATATACTGACACACTACATCACTGTATATACTGACACACTACATCACTGTATATTAGGGCTGAAACAACTAATCGATTAATCGACAACTAATCGATTATGAAATTAATCGATTACTATTTTCATAATCAATTAATCGGCCAGTAACATAATGGGGTTAAAAAAAACTAAAACGAGCCCTTTATAGTACAAAAAGAGCAAATAATCGCTACTGTAGATGTTACTTTCACAGTTCTACAATAAAAAAAATGAACCCCTTACAGTAGTGATTATCTGCTTTTTTTTTTTTGTACTATAAAGGGCTAATTTTAGTTTTTTTTAACCCAATTGGCCAAAAAAATGCAAAAACGTAAATCGCCGCAAAATTACGTGCGCAAAAATCAAAACGCACAGCAAAAAGCACTGCAGAAACAGATTGAAAGCAAACTGCCTAGGTGTGTAGCGAGCCTTATTCTGGCCACAAGGATCAATTTTCAGACGAGAATATTCAGACGAAAAGTCTTTGTACATTCGCTGAATGAAAGAATGTTGTTTGAAATTTTTACTTGTTTTCAACATTCTGTTTTTAAAATGAATGTAATTTCTGAACGAAAACCACATACACTGTCTGAAAATTCCTTTGACCAAGAAGTTTTCAATTTCCAAATTTTCCCGTCACTGTGGTTGAAAATGAACGTTGACTTGACCCCACTAACGATTAGAAAATAGAATGAACATTCTTAAAATTAAATTTTTTTTTGGAGGAAGACATTTGATCTGAGTCTGATAATATTTATCAGATTCACCCTTTAATAGTATGTACAGTATATCTCTTCTCTAACAGTTTATACAGTGTATCTCCTCTAATAGTATATACAGTATATCTCTTCTGTCTGTTATTCTCAGAGTGGATTAGATATTTTGCTCCCTAACCATATAGTTGGTTATTTATATTTACCACTGCATAGAGATATTTAAGAATAAATTGCCTTTTTTTTAAAACTTTACATATTAACTAAATTATACGCCACTTTTTTTTTTTTTAAGGTTATTAACCGATTAATCGATTAATCGAAACAATAATCGGCCAACTAATCGATTATGAAAATAATCGTTAGTTGCAGCCCTACTGTATATACTGACACACTACATCACTGTATATACTGACACACTACATCACTGTATACTGACACACTACATCACTGTATATACTGACACACTACATCACCGTATACTGACACACTACATCACCGTATATACTGACACACTACATCACTGTATATACTGACACACTACATCACTGTATATACTGATACACTACATCACCGTATACTGACACACTACATCACCGTATACTGACACACTACATCACCGTATACTGACACACTACATCACCGTATACTGACACACTACATCACCGTATATACTGACACACTACATCACCGTATATACTGACACACTACATCACTGTATATACTGACACACTACATAACTGTATATACTGACACACTACATAACTGTATATACTGACACACTACATCACTGTATATACTGACACACTACATCACTGTATATACTGACACACTACATCACTGTATATACTGACACACTACATCACTGTATATACTGACACACTACATCACTGTATACTGACACACTACATTACCGTATACTGACACACTACATCACTGTATATACTGACACACTACATCACCGTATATACTGACACACTACATCACCGTATATACTGACACACTACATCACCGTATATACTGACACACTACATTACCGTATACTGACACACACTACATTACCGTATACTGACACACACTACATTACCGTATACTGACACACACTACATTACCGTATACTGACACACACTACATTACCGTATACTGACACACACTACATTACCGTATACTGACACACACTACATTACCGTATACTGACACACACTACATTACCGTATACTGACACACACTACATTACCGTATACTGACACACTACATTACTCAGTGATGTAGTGTGTCAGTATTCAGTGATGTAGTGTGTCAGTATACAGTGATGAGCACATTGCTGTGTGATGCCATATGGGGGTATTTTCATATATTGAGCACAGTGCTATGTAATGATATTTAAGAAGGGTGAATATATGGAAATGGGATGTGATGGGATGTGACTTCTCTCCTCTGAGGTATTATTCTTTCTGGCAGTGATCATCACATGGCTATCAGTATCACTATCTCATGAAATACACCATACAGGCAGCTCTGACTCACCCTCCCTTCTCGCTCTCTCTCTGCAGCCCGGGAATGTCCCTGTGATCCCCCCACCCCCTCCTCCTCCTGATATCACAGCCCTCCAATACACAGCGGCGTTCCACCAACAGCCTCGCCCACTACCCCGCCTACACACCCACCCGCCCATGCACAGCGTCGGGCCTCGCGGACTAGGCCGAAGCCGCGGCCTCGCCTGAAAAATCGTGCCCGCAGCTCCTCAGGCCCGGCGCGGTGCTGTTAAAAAAAAAAAAAAAATCTAAAAAAATCGATTTGAAGAAGATTTGAATCGATTTGACCTCTCAACTCGATTCAAGATTCAAATCGATTTTTTTCCCAGCCCTAGTGGGGGGTCAGCCCTTCAGTGCTTAGGACTTACGCCGCACACTGCATCAAATTGGTCTGCATGGCAGTCGTCCCAGAAGGAAGCCTCTTCTAAAGATGATGTACAAGAAAGCCCGCAAACAGTTGCTGAAGACAAGCAGACTAAGGACATGAATAACTGGAACCATGTCCTGTGGTGTGATGAGACCAAGATAAACTTATTTGGTTCAGATGGTGTCAAGCATGTATCGCGGCAACCAGGTGAGGAGTACAAAGACAAGTGCGTCTTGCCTACAGTCAAGCATGGTGGGGGGAGTGTCATGGTCTGGGGCTGCATGAGTGCTGCCAGCACTGGGGAGCTACAATTCATTGAGGGAACCATGAATGCCAACATGTACTCTAACATACTGAAGCAGAGCATGATCCCATCCCTTCGAAGACTGGGCTGCAGGGCAGAATTCCAACATGATAACGACCCCAAACTCACCTTCAAGACGACCACTGCCGTGCTAAAGAAGCTGAGGGTAAAGGTGATGGACTGGCCAAGCATGTTTCCAGACATAAACCCTATTGAGCATCTGTGGAGCATCCTCAAATGGAAGGTGGAGGAGCGATAGGTCTCTACTATCCACCATCTCTGTGATGTCGTCAGAGTGGAAGAGGACTCCAGTGGCAACCTGTGAAGCCCTGGCGAACTCCATGCCCAAGAGGGTTAAGGCAGTGCTGGAAAAAAAATGGTGGCCACGACACTTTGGGCCCAATTTGGACATTTTCACTTAAGAGTGTACTCACTTTTGTTGCCAGCAGTTTAGACATGAATGGTTGTGTGTCGAGTTGTTTTGAGGGGACAGCAAATTTACACTGTTATACAAGCTGTACACTCACTAATTTACATTGTAGCAAAGTGTAATTTCTTCAGTGTTGTCACATGAAGAGATATAATAAAATATTTACAAACATGTGAGGGGTGTACTTACTTTTGTGAGATACTGTATACAGTTCAAACTAAGCATATACCTATGCAGTATAAATTAAAACATGCCGGTATGTGTTTATGGAAGCATGTAAGTATGTGCTTAAGCAAATATGCATTTAGGCAAAACACGAAAGCGCATGTCCATGCAAACATGCACTTACACAATACGTGCCCATGGAGACATGCATTTACGGAATAAGCAAGCATGCGTTTATGAACCGTGTTTATGCAACACGCATCTATGCAAACACCTGTCTATGCACCATGTGTTTATGCAAACATGCATCCACCCAAACACATATCTATGCAACATGCATACACACTTATGCCCACACGTCCATACAAAGATATGCTAAAAACCTGTGTTTATGCAACATGCATCAACGCAGTCGCAGCCAGCCTTGAGGGCCGCATGCTGGGCGCCGCCCCGCGGGGCCCTCTGCGAACATGTGCCTGTGCAGGCTTGTGTTCTATGCAAGTAAGCATGTATACTATGCTGCACCTGCTCAATTGCACCTGGGCCCATATTAGTTATAGTCAGGATTAGCCAAGTACATAGGCATCCAATGCAGCCTCTATGCTGCTTCAACAGCCTATGGCCTCTTCCACACCTGTGCGACCTGTCCTGCGACTGCAAGGTCACCTGACCAGTCGTACCCAATGATTTCCAATGAATACCCTTCACATCCGTGCATCCAAGTCGGAGTGACCTCAAAGCAGCCCCTGCACCACTCTGGTCCGACCTTGGCACGACTTGAGGTCCATAGACTTCAGGATTACACCGGCACTGCTTCAGTTTGCGACTTTCAAATCGCAAAGTGTGAAAAGGGAGACCAGAACTAAACTCCTGCAGACCCAATGCATGCTATTCTGATGACACAACTGCTTCAAATGTACCAATGCTCATGGTCTTCCAAACATGTGCTTATGCCATATGCATGTATGCAACATCTATGCAAAACGTATTTATTCAAGCATGCGTTTAGACAACAAGCTTGCAAACATGAATACTATGCTGCACTTGGCCCCATACTAGTTTTTATTAGTTTAACACATATGCATGCCATGCAGCCTTTTCCTGCTTCAGCCTAAAAGTAAACTCCTGCAGACCAAATGCACATTATCCTGAAGTTTGCAAGTATGCACCTGTTCAACTGCACCAGGTCCCATACTATTGTTGTGCCAAATGTACAGTATTCTGGAGACCGTTGCAAATGGTGAGTTGGCTATAATTGAGCACTGGGTTGTGCCACATCCAATAATATAGAAAAGTCCTATGCTGGAGTGAACGGACACAAGTCCAATAGTTGTGGTGACTGTGATCTCTACAACAAATAACGCTCTTTGCACACTCAAGTGGTTCTTACTCACCATTAGCAGGGTCTTTTTTCTCTTTTTGGCCCCAGTGGGTCCCCTGGCCTCCCCTCCTGGTCTGGTTTGTGTGTGCTGGAACTGGGTCAGCTTTTCAGGCTAGGCACCCCTCTTTTTTGAAGCACGCCCCCTGTGTTGGATCTCCGGCTCAAGCAAACTGGGAACATCTTTTTGCATTCATATGTTTTTAATCTGCATGGTCTGAAAGGGTTGTCATCTCAATATATATAACACTTAGTATTCTCGCTTAATTATACCCTTGAGGAAGGAGATACACATATGTGCTCTGAAATGCGTCGGGTGCAAGAATGACGGGTTTATTACTTCTACTATGTTGTGATGACAGCACTGTAAATTTGTTCTATTGTATCCTTTGTATGTGTTTTTTATATTTTGTACTTATTATATTGAATAAACATTTTTCAAACTAGATTAATTTTTTTCAAACTATTTCTGTGCCTTAAAAGTCCACCACAAGGGGATTTTGTTTCTTTTCAGTATTCTGGAGACCCAACACTTTAAAGTGCACTGCTAGGGGTTTATCATCAACTTACAGTTGTACAGGCCCCCCAGATTAAACAGTGTATGCAGTATATAATCATGACTTGTCTGGCCACACATTTCTCCCATAGTAAGTACTCACACTTCACTAGTATCCATGGGCTGATGTTATGCCTCAAGAGGCTTTGCTACATGGCTTTCTTAACATGGTTGCCCTTCCACTTCCTGCCTATATAAAAATAGGCCATACTGAGCGAACCTGCGCCCTCTAGTGGTTGGAGGAGAAACAGCAGCCCACATGACTAAGAAGTACACAACATGATTAAACAGCACACTGCCCCCAGTGGCCACTGGGATAAAAGACAGATCTCTCTCTCTCTCGAAAATGCAGACTTACCATTCCCCACTGCAGGACTCTGAACATAACAGTCCAATCCTCACCCATCACGGTGAGCTTTGTCATAGAAGACCTTCAGGGACTGGGTCCCCCTTTAACCACTTGCCAACTGCCCTATAGCCAAATGACGGCTGCAGGGCGGCTGGATAACTCTGGGATCACGTCATATGACGTGATTCCAGAAAACTGCTCCCGCGCGCCCCCTGGGGCGCGCACACGGGAACATCAGTGACCGCCGGGTCCAGAGGACCCGGCGCATCACGGTAAACGGCCGCTAATCGCGGCCGTTTACCATGTGATCGCTCCGTCAAATGACATGACGCCGGTTCCTCCCTCCCCTCTCTGTACCGATCGGTACAGAGGGGGAGAGATCGGATGTGAGCCGCGCTGTGGGCTGGATGTGTAGTG
Source organism: Aquarana catesbeiana (assembly GCF_042186555.1). Lineage (NCBI taxonomy): Eukaryota > Metazoa > Chordata > Amphibia > Anura > Ranidae > Aquarana > Aquarana catesbeiana. Next base: position 696,100,531 of record NC_133325.1, on the reverse strand, counting down.
CCCACAGCGCAGCTCAGTGACATGTACAGTCACATCCATCCATCCATCCCTCCATGTTCAGCCATCCCCCCCATGCTCTGCAATGACCCTGTGCAATACTCTGCAACCCTGTGCAATACTCTGCAATGATCCTGTGCAATACTCTGCAATGATCCTGTGCAATACTCTGCAATGATCCTGTGCAATACTCTGCAATGATCCTGTGCAATACTCTGCAATGATCCTGTGCAATACTCTGCAATGATCCTGTGCAATACTCTGCAATGATCCTGTGCAATACTCTGCAATGATCCTGTGCAACCCTGTGCAATACGCTGCAACCCTGTGCAATACGCTGCAACCCTGTGCAATACGCTGCAACCCTGTGCAATACGCTGCAACCCTGTGCAATACTCTGCAACCCTGTGTAATACTCTGCAACCCTGTGCAATATTCTGCAACCCTGTGCAACCCTGTGCAATACTCTGCAATGATCCTGTGCAACCCTGTGCCATGCTCCGCCATGCCCCGCCATACTCCGCCATGCCATGCCCCGCCATACTCCGCCATGCCCCACCATACTCCGCCATGCCTCGCCATACTCCGCCATGCCCCGCCATACTCCGCCATGCTCGGCTGTACTCGGCCTCTGTATCTGGCCAGGCCGTGGAAGTCTCACACATGTGGTATCGCCGTACTCAGGAGGAGCAGGAGAATCTATTTTGGGGTGTCATTTTGGTATGTCGTCATACGACGTCCTAGACTTTGTGCGGGGATATCTGAATGATGGGTGCAGCTACAGGCATCATTCAGATATCATCTTTTTCAGCCGGCGATTCCCTACACCATAAGAATGATCATAGCGGCTGTTCCACTGCTTGATCATTCTTACGGGAGGCGAGAGGGGACGCCCCCCCCCCCCCCTCTCGCTGCCCTCAGGTGCTTCTACCGACTCACCGCAACGATCGAAGCCAGGATCTTTTTTTTTTTTTTTTTTTTTTTTATTTCAGGCTTCTTAGCCTAGAGGTGAGATGTGGGGTCTTATTGACCCCATATCTCACTGTAAAGAGGACCTGTCATGCCATATTCCTATTACAGGGGATGTTTACATTCCTTGTAATAGAAATAAAAGTGATCAAAAAATTTATTTTTTGGAAAAAAGCCTCAAACTAAAATAAAGTAAAATGAACAATAAAAAAAAATAAATAAATAAAAAAAAAATTTCCCCGTGTCCTCGCAGTCAGAAGCGAACGCATACGTAAGTTGCGCCCACATATGAAAATGGTGTTCAAACCACACATGTGAGGTATCGTTGTGATCGGTAGAGCGAGAGCAATAATTTTGGCCCTAGACCTCCTCTGTAACTCACAACATGTAACCAGTAAAATTTTTTAAAGCGTCTCCTATGGGGATTTTTAAGTAGCGAAGTTTGGCGCCATTCCAAGAGCGTGTGCAATTTTGAAGGGTGACATGTTAGGTATCTATTTACTCGGCATAACTTCATTATTCACATTATGTAAAAACATTGGGCTAACTTTACTGTTTTGTTTTTTTTGAAAGCACAAAACTGTTTTTTTTTCAAACAAAACGTGTTCGAAAAATTGCTGCGCAAATACAGTGCGAGATAAAAAGTTGCAACGACCGCCATTGTATTCTCTAGGGTCTTTGCTAAAAAAATATATATAATGTTTTGGGGTTCTATGTAATTTTCTAGCAAATAAATTATGATTTTTACATGTAGGAGAGAAATGTCAGAATTGGCCTGGGCACTCCAGAACGCCTGGAGGTGTTCCGTGCATGTTGGGCCTCTGTATGTGGCCACGCTGTGTAAAAGTCTCACACATGTGGTATCGCCATACTCGGGAGTAATAGCAGAATGTGTTTTGGGGTGTAATTTGTGGTATGCATATGCTGTGTGTGAGAAATAACCTGCTAATATGACAATTTTGTGAAAAAAAAAAAAAAAGAAAAAAAAATCTTGATTTTGCAAAGAATTGTGGGAAAAAATGACAACTTCAAAAAACTCATCATGCATCTTCCTAAATACCTTGGAATGTCTTCTTTCCAAAAAGGGGTCATTTGGGGGTATTTGTACTTTTCTGGCATGTTAGGGTCTCAAGAAATGAGATAGGCCAGTCAGTACTTCAGGTGTGATCAATTTTCAGATATTGGTACCATAGCTTGTGGACTCTATAACTTTCACAAAGACCAAATAATATACACCGATTTGGGTTATTTTTACCAAAGATATGTAGCAGTATACATTTTGGCCAAAATATATGAAGAAAAAATTACTAATTTGCAAAATTTTATAACAGAAACGAAGAAAAATGCATTTTTTACAGAATTTTCGGTCTTTTTTCTTTTATAGCGCAAAAAATAAAGAACCCAGCGGTGATTAAATACCACCAAAAGAAAGCTCTATTTGTGTGAAAAAAAGGACAAAAAATTCATTTGGGTACAGTGTTGCATGACTGAGTAATTGTCATTCAAAGTGTGAGAGCACCGAAAGCTGAAAATTGGTCTGGTTAGGAAGGGGGTTTAAGTGCCCAGTGGTCAAGTGGTTAATGTGAGGTCCACTCCCCTGGACCTGTATAGCACCCTGCCGGAAAGCACCTTGGTCAGAACAAAAACTGCACAGGGTTCCATTACGCAGGGTCCAGTGCCGTAAGGCTGCATTACAGGCAAAGCTCGAGGAATCTTCCCTCCTTCAAATGAAATTCGGGTACCATCCATTTTGGCTGACAGCTTTTTCTAATGGATCCGATTGAAGTCCATGATTCTAAATAGAACCATCCAGACCTCCAAGTATGCTCCAAGAGCACATGTATCACATCAGTGACCATTCCACCTAACAGACCTTGGCGAAAAAACTGATGTCCTTCCTCTGTAGGAGGGGTTATATAGGGGTGTACTTCCTGTTTGGCTATCTGCCAGTGTCCATCCACCAGTAGGTGGCATAAAACCTGTATAGTCATTATTATTGTTGCTCTGTGTCCCGTGATGTACGATAAAGAAAATATTTTTTTAAATAAACCACTTTGAAGCAAAATAATGGACAGTGCCCATCAATGCAGGCTGATTAGTGCCCATCTGCAGCCTCAATGCAGCCTGATTAGTGCCCACCTGCAGGCTCACTGCAGCCCGATTAGTGCCCATCTGCAGCCTCAATGTAGCCTGATCTGTGCCCATCTGGAGCCCATCTCCCATCAATGCAGCCTGATTAATGCCCATCTGCAGCCTCACCATCTCTCATGAATGCAGTGCAGGAAGTCACCGAGCCATCATCTCCTGTTTACTCGGCTCTCAGTCGGCAGTCATATACACAGTCCCGCCTCCGCCATCGGCATTGGACCAGCTCCTGTGATAGACAGAACCCTGGTCCAATGCTGGTGGCCGAGGCGGGACTGTGTGTGTGACGTGAGAGCCGAGTGAGATCCGAGTAAACAGGAGATGATGGCTCTCTGAATTCCGGTGGCGCTCATCCCGTGCGTGTTATACGCCGATATAGAGATATAGATAGATCTCTCTCTCTCTCTCTCTATATATATATATATATATATATATATATATATATATATATATATATATATCTATCTCTCTCTCTCTCTATATATATCTCTATCTCTCCATCTATCTAGATATCTCTATCTCTCCATCTATCTAGATATCTCTAGATATATATATCTATATATGAGATAGAGTGAGAGATATCTATATATATATATATATATATCTATATATACACACACACACATCTATATCTCTCTCTATATATATCTATATATTACACACACATATATATATATATATACACACACATATATACACATATATATATACATACACACACATATATATATATATATATATATATATATATATATATATATATATATATATATACACACACACTTTTATTTTTTTTTACACCTGGTAAATATGTACATTGCAGTGTATGTACATCTGTAAATCCAGAGAGCTTTACATTTTTATCTCTCAGCAATTTCAAAGAACTTGATAAACATACTTTTAGCTAATATATAAAGTACATTAATAATAACATCATAAAATACAAAGACTTACTGCACTGCTCTGTAGGTCCTTGCTAAACGTTACCATAGAAACCATACTGATACAGTATTTAAATATACATGCCAGGATTAGAGAAGAGAGACAAGCACCATTAGATGTTCCTTTAAAAGGGATCAACAGCATAAAAATAGCAGTATATCACAGAAATTAAAGCAATGCCATGTACTGACCACTGATTCCCTAACATCATTTGTGACTTACTCAATATCCTTCCGTACTGATCCCAAGAGATCTTCCCTTTCTCGAATTGCCTGGAAATTGGCTTTTGTTTTGTGGAATTCATGTGTGTAATCCTGTAAAGAAACACTCACGTCTATTAATAATATAGACTGCATTACTAGTTATTTGAGCTTTAAGGGATGCAAGTATTGTAATTAACATATAACAACAAGTGTAGACTTATTACTGCGCATAATAGAACTAAAATGTTTATTCATACAATATTGTTTTCCTAACCAAGCAACCAGTTTGTGAATGGAGATGATACTTCACTTTTATCTATTTTAATCAGTGAATAACATGACTGTTGCCATGAATGCAAGAGTTTAGTCCAGCAATGGACATTACTGTTGTGGCCTGTGTTTAAAAGGGTATGTAAACTGCAACAATGAACTTCCCTTATTTGCTCCTTTCAGTTCCGGTAAATATACCATTAAGGCTAAGTTCACACTGGTGCGATGCGAGAACCCGTGCAAATCTAGCATGAGTTCCCGCATTGCACTCGACTCGCAGGCAGTTCACACTGCCCTATGCGAACCGCTGGCAGTGTCAATGCAAAGTTAATGACACTCGAAGATTGGTTCGCATATCGCAGTGTGAACTGTCAGTTCAAACATGAATCAGATCACATGGGTGTTCACACCCATGCGATCCAATTCTGGTGCGGACCAAAAAATAAAGGGTCATGCATGACTTTGGTCTGAAAGCGATGCAAATTCAGCCATACAGTCTGTATAGCTGAATTTGCATGGCATGTGATTTGCACTGCAGTGCGAATCACATGCGGTATCGCACAGCGCACCAGTGAGAACCCAGCCTAAAGGTAATCAGTCAATAGAAGAAAAAGGTGCTACTACCCCAGACTATGTAGAGATCCTCCTGAGCTGTTGGGTACACGATGTGCAGTCACACCATTATGGCTGAAACGCGTTAACTTCTGCTGTACATGTTTATCTTTTATGGAGTTACAATAAATTTGGACTTATTGAAGAGCATGTATGGAGTTGCGGATTGTCTTCTATCCATATACCATTAAAAGCACAATAAGTGCAAATACCCTTTGTGAAACTTCCAGAATCTTGTGTGCCGATTTCCTGTGATCTCTGTGCTGCACTCCAGCTATCCCTGGATACTACAACACTAAGGGGCTTATTTACGAAAGGCAAATCCACTTTGCGCTACAAGTGCAAAGTGCACTTGAAATTGCACTGAAAGTGCACTTTGAAGTGCAGTCACTGTAAATCTGAGGGGTGGATCTGAAATGAGGGGAAGTCTGCCGATTTTATCATCCAATCATGTGCAAGCTAAAATGCTGTTTTTTGTAAAGTAGGCAAGGAAGTTTCAGGAGAGAAAGGGCATAGATCAGAGTGTACGAATTCCACAGAGCATCCACTGATTCCGCCAGTTAAAGTGACACTAAACAGAGAAGTGTAATTTGCCATAATTGATTCACATAAATCATATAAATCATGGAACTGTCCTTTTTTTTTTTTTATCCCCCAAGTAGCTTATTCATGCAGTGCTGCAGGGAAAGATCATTGAGAGGGGCTTCTAATATTTTGCTGATGTATGCCCTCTACAATGTTAGTCTGCGTCTGACCAGCCTCGATTGGTGCTGTGCCAGTCAAAAAAAAAAAGCGTTTCAGAAGAGCAATTTAAATTAGATTATAAATATCTAAATAAAAAATGTTTTGCAGCTCCCAATATTTAGCATCAAATGTGTATTTTTTTGTGCATTTATTTGGTGTAGGCAGAGGCGATTGACACTAGCTTTCATTTTGTCAGATGGCATCTGCATCAAAGGTATTTTTACTTTAGAGATATTAGCAATTACATTAGATATATTGAATATTGATTTATATTAAAACTAAGCGTTTTGTGAGTTTCTTAGTAAATGTAATCAATCATCATACTATATGCCACCCTCATAGTGTTTAGCAATAGTTAGACATAGAAGAGGAGGGAAGGAGGGGAGTGTAATTTACCACTCTGTATACACCCACGTGTGATTCTATTGTCACGTGGGCTGCACAGATAAGAAAAAGGAGGAAATGAAGAGCTTAGAAGGGAATCGAAATTGAGTATGCTCTGTAGAGGACACCAGCAGGTCTACACAATCTCAACCTGTACTGGGGACACAGAGAAGATGGGAGGGACAGATGAAGGAAGGAACAACCAGGTATTTCACTCAAATGTTTTAGTGGCTTTATGAGTATGAACACTATTATATAGCATGTAATGAGAGTTTTTCATAGTCTGGGTTTATTGACTGCTGTTTATAAGTCTGTCCCTAGATACACACCTGTCTAGTTTAGTGTTATACCTGGAGGCCAGGATGTCCACATCAGGGGACCCCCACCTATAAACACAGCTCCTAGAACAGCAAAGGCTGCCAAATGTCTATGCTTAGAATGTACACAGCTGACAAGGCTGGAATGTGCAGTTATGCCCAGGACAGGATCTGCTCTACCTCTCATGCCACAATGAGACTTCTAATTTACCCCTGATGGTTGATGACAGATTATTGCTTTGCAGATGTCTGGAATGAAATTGGGCAAGTGAAATTGCCTCAAGGGAGGCTACCATCGGCCCCAAGACTCTTGTGCAAAAGCGGAGATTTGGGCGACATCTGAGTCTGAACCTGAGACCAGAATCTGAAGCCCCTCTGATGAAGGAAGACTACGGCTTGAGGTACGTCCAGGACCAAATCCAGATACTGCCTTGTTACATAGTTGACAAGATTTAAAAAAAGATCCCAGTTCATGCAGTTCAGCTTGTGTGTGTATTTATGTCTCCACCACTTGTATTCAATAAAAGTTTTTTAAAATTAGTGACACTACCAGCCGAAACCACAGATTGTGGAAGGGAGTTCCATATCCTTACCATTCTAACAGTAAAGAATCCCTCATGCAGTTACAGGTTAAACCGCTTCTTGTCCAACTTTACTGCGAAGCCACGTGTCTTCTTGAGCAACCTGAGACTGAATATTTTCCCCTCTATGCTAGAATCACCATTAATATTAGTTATATATCGCCATCATCTCCCTTATTAAAGGGTTTGTAATGGCAGAAGGCATTAAGATAAAAAGCCTTCTGTGTGCAGCAGCAGCCCCCCCTCATACTTACCTAAGCCCATCTCTGTCCAGCGATGTCCACGAGTCCCTCGGCCGTCCAAGACTCTCGCTCCAGCTCTGTGCCCCCATAGCAAGCTGCTTGCTGTGGGGGCACTCGACAGGAGGGAGGGGCAATGCATACTAGCCCATTATGCTTTCAATTTGCAGGCCTTGCGGGGAGCAAAAGCGGAAGTAAACCCCAAAGGGGTTTATTTCCTCTTTAAGTGTCTCTTCTTAAGGGAAAATAAGTTTAACGTTTATAGTTGTTCTTCATAACTGAGATCCTCCAGCCCCCTTAATAGTTTTGTTACCCTTCCCTGAACTCTCTCTAGTCCTAGCACATACTTCTTGAAGACTGGTGACCAGAACTGGACAGCATACTCAAGATGCAGCAGGACCAGAGTTTTGTTAAGTGGTAGAAGTATAGTTTTAAGTAGATACCTTTTTAATGCATGCGAATATTTTGCTGTCCCTGCTTGCAGTAGTTTGACACTGCATGCTATTGCAGAGTCTGTCATCAAATAGGATCCCCAGATCTTTTTCCATCCTCGATTCCACCAGAGGTTCTCCCCCTAGCATGTAGCTTGCATTCATATTTTTAGCTCCCTAGTGCATTACTTTACATTTCCCTACACTGAACCTCATTTGCCACGTGTTTGCCCACCCCTCAACTTTATCAAGCCTTCCTGTAAAGTTGCTATAACCTGTTGTGAAGTTATTGCCCTGCTTAGCTTTGTATCATCAGCAAACTCTGGAATTGAACTATGTATCCCATTCCCAACCTCTATTAATTATTAACAAGTTAATCAGAACTTGTCTCAGGACAGAGCCCTGGGGCACCCCACCTATAACTCCAGATCTATTTATCACCATCCTTTGTACATGCCCCTGTAACCAGTTTTCTATCCAGGAACATACACTATCGTGAATGCCAGCAGATCTCAATTTGTGGATTATGGGATACCGTGTCAAAGGCTTTGGCGAAGTCTAGATAGACTACATCCACAGGTCATCCTTTATCCAGATTACAACTCGCTTCCTCATAGAATGTTGATGTGGCAAGATCGATCTTTCATGAATCCATGCTGGTTACTGTTAATGGTACTATTCCTATCAGCAAATTATTGGATATTGTCCCCTATCCTCCCCTCCAATATTTTACAAACTATTGATGCTAGGCTGACAGGCCTGTAGCTTCCAGGTATGTATTGCGGCCCAATCTTCAATATTGGTCCTACGTTAGCTTTTTGCTAATCCACTAGTATCATTCTGGTCAGTAAGCTTTTCTTAAAGATTAGGAATAATGGTTTTGCAATGACCTGGCTAAATTCTTTGAGGGCTCTCAGATGTAAGCCATCTGCTCCTGGTGATTTCTTAACATTAGGTTTTTCAAGTCTTTTTAGAACATGGGCTTCTCTGATAGTCACAAGGGTACAACCCATGCAGTGTTGCCAATATACTGTCTTGTCTAATAGTTGCCTTCTTCTTGTCATTTGTAACCAACATCCTTGATTATCCTTTATGGGTCTAATATGCTCTGACTTTGCCTTTTTACTATTAATATATTTTAAAAAATATTGGGGGAATTATTTTTACTCTCCCCCACTATGCGTCTTTCGTAGTCCATTTTCACTGCCCTAATCGCACTCTTACATTTCTTATCGCAATCTTTGTAGTGCTGGAATGTTGCCGATGTCCCCTCAGCCTTATATTTTTAGATGGACAGTTTATTCTCTCTTAGCAGTGAGATTGATCACTTTTGATTTTAATGCCACTAAATAGTGGCATTAATGTAGAAATTCTCTATATTAAACTTCTCCGAAGTTCTCTCCTGACTAAATAGAACCATGGTAAATGAGAAGTGATCAATCTCATCTAATAATCTGGTCCCCTTGTATCTCATACCTCCAATCTAACCTGAGAGCACTAATTCTCTGACATACTAATTTACCTCCCTAATTTCTATTCCTCATCCCCTTTCTCCTTACCACTTCATCTCCCATTCTATTCCTTTTCCTTTGTCCTTTCTTTTTTATTGGTATTTTAAAGAATATAATAGTAAGGCAGAGTACATTAAACCTTGGGAACGCCATAATGATAATAACAAATTCAGCTGAAATGTATTGCCATTTCATATTTTTACTTCTTTGACAGCAAAAACATCTTGTTACAGTACCCAAAACCTGTCCTGGGGCCTTTACCAAACCCCCCCCCCCCTTTTCCTTTTTTATTTGCATTGAAAATTTAACACAATCGAACAAGAAACAGTTGGAAAAGAGTGATTCAGAATCAAACTGAGTTTCATGCTAATGGCTTATTAGCCAAATAAGGGTGCAGATAACATCAGCTGAGAGAGTATAGGAAACAGCTAGATCCGACGCAGCCAAGGAGGGCTCTGAAGGCTGAAGAGGCCCTAATAGGAGAGGACAACATGACTCCAGGGCCATCAGAATGTGTGCTGCAAGCAGTCCCTGACCTGTTAGAAAGTGAGCTGGGGACACCCATTACAGCAAGACCAATCGCCATTGTAGGCAGACAGGAGGAACAAGTCAAAGATCAAAGTTCTTCAAAAGTTGTCACAACAGGAGCAGCAGTGGGGAGGCAGTATGACAGGAAAGAGAGCATGCTTGACACCAGAGCATGAAACAAATGACTGAAGGTCCAGTCCAGCAGGGATGAGGTAGTCTAGATCTAGACGGAGGACAACCTCGGCAGATAGCTGGAGATCGGAGGGGGAACCTTCAGTAACTGTGTTGGAGAGTCTTGATGGAATTGCTATAAAATCAAAATTGCTAAAAAAAAAAAATCACAGGCTAGTCTTTAAAACAGCAGCGCTGAGGAAAAGACATCCAACCTCCTAGGACACTAGCGAAAAACTGAGACATGCTGAAATAAGAGGTTATACCCTCAGTTGGCTCACGGTTTGTTTGCCAGTATCCAATCCTCCAGCAGGTGGCAGTACAACTGGAAGGTTTAAGACTTCTTCCCTCAATAGAAGAGAATGAAATTCTGTTTACTAAGGATAAGCTCCGGCGTGTTTGCATGCTGCACCTGCCGAGCCCGCCAGGAAGTCGGCAATGCGCTGCGCTAATCACAGGCAGTGAGACATTTCCCAATCTCTGCAGCCACACATCGGGAAATGTCTCACTGCTTGTGATTAGCGCTGTGCAGTGCCGCGTTTCTAGCGGGCTCGGCACATGCAGAATGCGTACACGCCAGAGCTCATCCTTACTGTTTACAGAGCCGAGTAAGTAAAGCTAAACTATATACACAGCTGAAAAAGTGACTCCTCCTCCTCTCTGCGATATGAATATAGTTTTCAATTAGAGAAGCACATTTACAAATAAGTTGAAAATACTTCTATGGTCTCTCTTTAGAGAACAGCAGCTTAACCACTTTACGACCACCCAACACATACGTGTGGCAGCAAAAGGATGGGCTGTAACTCCCAGACACCACACATATGCGTCGCCGGGTGACCGTTGTTTATGTGCTGAGAGCGCAGACAGCTTTCAGTCTGGGGTAAAGATCAGAAGCGAGACCGCCTTCCAATCATCCAACACTGATCCTTCTTGCCCCCCACCCAGGCATTCCGCACTGTTTTGAGGGACGCCAAAATAGGCGGGTTTGAAAATTTTACTAGTTCCCCTTTAAAGCTGGTTAGGCAGAGACTCCAACTGGTCTCTGGTTGTTGGGTTTAGGACATGTATTTAACATTTAGCTGTCCCTTAGCTTTAGCTATAGAAATGTATAAAAACATGTTTCCTTGTACTAGACACTAGAAACTAGACACAAGGTGTAAACAGTTTTCAGTGATATTTCCCAATGTTTGCTCCTCCGCCACCCTCCCATATAAATAAAATTATTAGGTTATATGTAGCAATCTAAAAACCTGTAACCAAGAAAAAAACCGTTTAAACTAAAGTGCACCTATAAGTTAGTAAATAAACTGTATATAAAATACAGCAACAACTGATCTAGTCTGCGGTTACAATTCACTGCTAGCTGCAAAACTATTTTTAAAATGCACAGATGTTTTTACTGTAATTGCCTGGTGCTTGTGTGGGTAAGCAGAACATATCTCTTTAGTAACTGACTGTCCACAACTACACCTACAGATAAGGATTCTAGGCAAAGCTGAGCTGGGGTACAAGGCAAAGCAGGGCCAAGTTTAGGTTCTAGGCAAAGCAGAGCTGAGCTGCTAGGCAAAACAAGGTTAAAGTGCTAGGCAAAGCAGAACTAAGGTATTGAGCAAAACAGACAGCATTAGGCAAAATGCTCTTAAGGAAAAACAGGGGACCCTATTTATCAAAGTATCCTAAATGTCCATCCTACCCAAAAGTAGTTTTCTCCATTTCAGAGTGGGGAACCGCAAACAATTCCCTTCCGGGCATTTCCACCTCTCCAGTACTGCTATGTTGATATCTTCTCTTATCTTTCAAAGTTACAGACGAAGTTTCACTTCTAAGACTGCCTATCATTGCTTTGGGTCTGAGTAATCTTTCATATGTTTCCAAAGAAAATCCTGCTATAGACAGGGGATCTAGCAATGCTTTTCACTGCCCTCTAGTGGATGCCTAATGAATGAAAAGCATTTTCATTCATTCATGTCACAGATAAAGCGTTTATTTTCTAACTAGCAAAAAAAAAAAAAATACACAGAATCTAATTAGTTGATCTAGGCAAAACAGAGATACAGTGTATTCATAACGTAGTCAGACCCCCTTCATTTTTTTCAATTTTATGTTATGTTGCAGCCTGACACTACAGTTGCTTAAATTCATTTTTTCCCCTCAATAATCTACACTCAGTACCCCATGACAAAGTGAAAACAGAATTTTAGAAATGTGTTGAATTTATTAAAGCGGAAAAAAAACTGAAGTATTACATGTACTTAAGTATTCAGACCGTTTGCTCGATACTTTGTTGAAGCACCTTTGGCAGCAATTACAGCCTCAAGTATTTTTGGGAATGACGCGACAAGCTTTGCACACCTGGATTGGGGAATTCTCTGCCATTCTTCTTTGCAAATCCTCTCAAGCTCAGTCAGATTGGATGGGAACCGTCGGTGAACAGCCATTTTCAGGTCTCTCCAGAGATGTTAAATAGGGTTTAAGTCAGGGCTCTGACTGGGCCACTCTAGGACATTTACAGAGTTACCCCTAAGCCTGTGTGGTTAGGATTGTGGTCATGTTGGAAGGTGAATCTTTAGATACTTTTCATTGAGGATATCTCAATACTTCAGTGCTCCATTCAGCTTTCCCTCAACACTTATCAGTCTCCCAGTCCCTGCTGCTGAAAAACACACCAACAGCATGCTGCTGTCACCACCATGCTTCACTGTTGGGATAGTATTGGGCAGGGTTCGAGAGGTGCCTGGCTTTCTCCAGATATAATGTTTAGAATTGAGGGAAAACAATTCAATCTTGGTTTCATCAGACCAAAGAATCGTGTTCCTCACAGTCTGAGAGCCCTTCAGGTGCTTTTTTTCAAACTCAGGCTTTCATGTGTTTTGCATTGAGGAGAGGCTTTCATCTAGCCACTTTGCCATAAAGCCCAGATCAGTGGAGTGCTGCAGTGAAGGTTATCCTGGAACTTCGTCCCATCTCCACACAGGATCTCTGGAGCTCAGTCAAAGCGACCATCAGGTTCTTGGTCACTTCTCTTATGAAGGCTCTTGCTTAGTTTGGCCAGACGACCAGCTGTTGAAGAGTCCTGGTTGTGCCAAACTTTTTCCATTTGAGAATTATGGAGGCCACTGTGCTCTTGGGAACCTTCAGTGCAGCAGAAATGTTTTTGTAGCCCTCCCCAAATCTGTGCCTTGCAATAATCCTATCTCTGCGCTCTGCAGGCAGTTCCTTTGTTCTCATGGATTTTGCGCTTATACAGTATGCATTATCAGCTGTGAGGACTTTTATATAGAAAAAGTGCGTCTTTCCTAATGATGTCCAATCAATTTAATTTACCACAGGTGGAGTCCAATCAAGGTGTAGATCAAGAGAAATGGGCAGCTCCTGAACTAAATTTTAAGTGTTGTTGCAAAGGGTCTGAATACTTATGCCAATGTGATATTTCAGTTTTTCCTTTTTCATACATTTGAAAACAATTCTAAAATTTGGTTTTTAATTTGACATTATAGGGTACTGAGTGTAGATTAACGAGGAAAAAAAATAATTTAAGAACGACTGTAGTATCAGACTATAACATAACAAAACTAAAACGTGAAGGGGGTCGGAATACTTTATGAATGCACTGTATTAGGCTTCAGTCCCAATGTAAGCATAATTTAAGCTGACCACCAGGCAGATATATAAGGCTCAGATGGGAAATATTCAATATGTGGAAGACCCCAAGATTGATTTATCAGCCACTTAAAATTTCCTAAGACGGCAGCATTCTAACCGCTGCATGCTAGGAGGTAAAGTCCCACTCCAGAATAGTTTTTTGCTGCTCCTTCACTGTCCAGTCAGCAAGCTGGGGGAGAAGTAAGGACTCCATTGCATGCAGTCTACAGTCCATTGCTGTTAGGAGAAAGCAGTGTCTCCTGTATGGCTGTGCTATGTGGCACAGACATATAAAATCAAAGAAATCAATGAGGGAAAAAAAAAAAAAAAGTTGACAGGTAAAACCACTTTCATGTATTTCTGTGCGTTCAGTGATTTTCCTAAAGGTCAGCTTTAATCCATTTCAGACACACCACATGACACCAACCCTTTTTTGCAATAACAGCTGGCCTTAGAGGGGAGTATTTATGGAACATTTAAAAAACATTCTTTGAAAATAAAGGAGCAACAGGAACATGTTTTGAGAATTTATGCAACTACTATGGCTTCCCAGTAATTTGCAACTATTTCTGATTGTTTGCGCTTTGAACAGTAGCAAATATATTTTACACTGTAAACAGGACACTGTAGCACAAGCTGGAAAATCACTGACCAATATCTTTTAAAGGGGTTGTAAAGTCAGAAGGTTTTTAATCTCAATTGCATTCTATGCATTACGATAAAAAAACCTTCTGTGTGTAGCAGCCCCCCTCGGCCCGCTATTACTTACCGGAGCCTCATCTCCGTCCAGCGATGTCCACAAGTGTCTCGGCCGTCCTGGACTCTCCCTCCTGATTGGTTGAGACACACCAGCGGCGCCATTGGCTCCTGCTGCTATCAAAATCAGTTAGCCAATCAGGAGAGAGAGGAGATGGGGCCGAACTGCAGCTCTGTGTCTGAATGTGAGTGCTGTGGGGGCACTCCTGGGAGGGGCCAGGAGCACAGAAGAGGATCCAGGCTGCTCTGTGCAAATCCACTTCACAGAGCAGGTAAGTATAATATGTTTGTTATTTTTATAGTAAAAAAAACGAGACTTTACAATCACTTTAATTTGTTCACCCTGAGTGATTGTTTTTGTATTGAAGGTACAAACTTTGGAGTAGTAAAAGAATACTTATCAAACCTTCCCATAATTCTCCCATCAGTGGACAGCCTGGTTTAAACATATATGCAGTTAAATATGTATCAAAATCACAATGAGAATCTGGTAATGTATGTTTTAATTCAGTCTCCCAAACATTCAATTCTCACAAACTGTGCCAGTTTTTCAGGTAACCTCATATGCACAGGGTGAGAAATCTGTGTCCCACAATATAAAACAGCCCGTGTGGCTCGCCACCAAACAAGATCTGTTGCTAGAATTAGGGGGAATTTGGGGAAATATTAGTTTAAAGTGATTCTAAACTCTTAATTTTTACTTAAAAAAGAAAAAGGAAACATGAAAAAAAAACAAAAAAAAAAAAAAAAACACGTTATACTTTCCTGCGCTGTGGAATGATTTTGCATAGAGCAGCCCCGATCCTCCTCTTCTGGGGTCTCCGTCAGCACTCCTGGCTCCTCCTGCCTTTCCGCTTGCTAGAGGGGTACTTGTGCATGCTCGCACACGAGCCCTGCTGCCCTGGCCTCTCGCAATAGGATTTGATTAAAAGCAGTCAATCTGCCATGTGGGGAGGGAGAGAGAGGAGAGTCGCTGCTATCAGGCACAGTGCTGTATCAAGATCAGGCTCAGGTAAGTAAAAGGGGGGCTTGGGGAGATCCTGGACACAGGTAATGCAGGGAAAATATCGAGGTAAAAAACCTTAAGACTTTAAAACCAATTCACATTGAGAATGGCCGATTTTAGGCTTTACACCCACAGTGGCTGATAAAGCTGCATTGAAATCCAAGAAAGTAAATAGGAATTTATCAACTACCTGCAGGATATCCCTGTGTCTCTGCAATGTGTGCATCAGTGCTGCATTTATGGAAGTCACACCAGCTGTACTGCTGTATTCTGCCATTTTGTCATTCACCCCAGTGAGCTGAAAGAATAAAGAGAAAACAAAGTCAGCATTTAAAAACACATAATGTGAAAAAATTGTGTAGGTATATATTTAGCCAGAACTTTTATACCAACAGATTGAAAAGGTACATCCCAATGACAAAAAAACGCAAACATACCCATCTGTCTATAATGGATCACCCGTAAAGTTCACTATCAAGTTACAAAAGTAATCATTCTAAAACGAAATGTCTCCCACTTAACGTGTCCCACTGGACACTTCAGTCTCTAACAAAATACTTTCCATATACCTCAAACACCACTACATTTAAAGGAGTTCTAAAGTCAAATAACCGGTATATTATATGTTAATGCATTCCTTGCATTAATGTAAAAACGTCCCACTACTTGTTGCACACACCAAACACCCCCCCGCCCTTCCCCCCTCCCCAGAACACTTACCAGAGTCCTCTATTGATCCAGCTCTGTGCCCGGCTGCATCTCTTCTCTCCCCTCTGCCTGCTCTCACTGGCTTCACTGAGAGCAGTGGGAGCTACTGACTCCTGCTGCTGTTGGTCGAATCCTGTGAGGAGGGAGCAGGGAATTGGGGGAAGCCTGGCTTAGAGACATCATGTGTCTCTGGGCCCACAATGCCTGACTCAGCAGCACATCCATAGCACACGGCTTGCTATGGGTGCACTTGTAGAAGAGGAACGCACCAGTGGGGGACTGCCAAAGAAGAGGTAAGGGACTGCTCTGTGTAATATCATTGAACAGAGCAGGTCAATATAAACCTGTTTTTTATTTTGTTAAAAATAAATAAATAAATGAATAAAAAACAAAAGCTTTAAGAACCATTTTAACCACTTGATGACCGTCCTAAAGCAGTCTTACTGCTACAGGGTGGCAGCTGTGCACAGGATCCATCCAGCATACATGATCCCTCACTTCCACCTGTGGGGGGCTCATGCCGCTTCTGCTGTGATTATTCACTTAATGTCCACTGGCACCCACCGATCGTTGAGCAGAGACTCAGAACGGAACTCTGCCTATGTAAACAAGGCAGAGCTCTGTTCTGACAGGGAAGGAGGGATGGATTCTGTGATCCTGAAAAGCAGGGACTAAAATATATCTCTTCCCCTAGTAAAAGCAGCACAGATAGTAAAAACAAACAGTAGCTAGGCACACATTTAACCCTTTGATAACCGAAATGTTTAACTCCTTCCCAGCCAGTGTCATTAATACAGTGACCGTACATATTTTTAGCACTGATCATGTTCTTGTTGTCCCTGGTGCCTGCAAAGTGTCAGTTCGTGTCTGACTGTCCGCCGCAATAGCCCTATTTCATTTTGGACAGTTAGTTGACATCAGAACTAAAAAGTTACATTCCTTTGCAGAAATCCAAGAGAAATCTGAATTACCAAAGCTCTACAGATACTTCCTTGGGAATTTCCTTGATGGGTCTCTCCCGTAAAAAGATAATATCTGACATTTAAAACATATTGGGTACAACTTTTACAAAAATGGGAGAATATCTTCATGTAAAAAATGCCTCGAAAACCTGGCAAATAATCTGGTCCCAAGCAGCTAAAAGCTTGATTTGCACCCTTTAAACGAAAACCTACATGAAATAACTTTCCATTGGTACCAAATGCCAAAATCCCTCCGCATTATTTACCCAACAGCCAAAGGAACAAAGTTCAGCATGTATATTTTCTATCTTGCTCATTTACAGCTGCATCTTTATTTCCAAGTAATTAAAATGTTCACAGTAACAGACTAAACACTTAAAATGTATCAAGTATATCTAAAGGCGAAACTAGATCAAGAGGAATTAAAACCCCTGTCAGCCTTTTACTGCTGCTACTAGTGCCTGCTAGGGCAATTCACACTAACTGTACTAGTGACCACTGTCATCAGGACTAAAAATAATGAAAAATTTAGAATTCTGAGCTGCCACTTGAAAAAGAAAAGGATAAATCTTTTTTTACGTCCCGCAAGTGCACCTCTCCAGTGTGAAAGCACTCAGGCTTTCACACGGGAGTGACAGGACAGGCGCTTTACAGGCTCTATTTTTAGCGCTAAAACGCCTGTAAAGCGACTCAGTGTGAAAGTAGCCTTGTTTTTAAAAACTGTTAAATTGGTGGGGTTTAGTTCCATTTTAAATCACACAACAGACACCAGAAAAGAAGCATAAATACCTTTGCCAGGAGCTGCTCAATTTCAACTGCCATTGTTTCAAACATGTGATCTTGACTCGATCCATTTAGGAGTGGCGTTGTGTCCGAACTGGAAGGGAACAAAAAAAAGCACAATTGCTGTAATGTAAATCTGTATGAAAGATATCTTTGTAACATTCTTGAATCTATACTTCATACCAAAACGTATGTTCTCCTGGAAAGTGCTACCATAGCTGTACTGGCTTTTCAGTGATCAAGTGCCAGTTCACACCAGAATTGCGCAGGAACATGCACCGTAAACCTGTGCAATTCAGTGTGATGCAATTTTCAGGCAACTCATTTGAATAAGATGCAATCGCACCAAATGTAGTCCATGCACTACTTTTAAAAACGTACTGTAATCGGACTGCTGCAGGCAAACGCACTGGGTTTGTGATCTGCGTTTGACGTGTTGTTAGGATTACACTGACACTCGCAGCAGATTACATACCCAGTGTGTTTTTAACATGGTGTGGGAAACGCTTATGAAAAGTGAGTTTTCTGCACATAGTTCTGGTGGGAACAGACCTTAAAGCCACCAGCTCAATACTATTCCAAGAGAATCAAAGACTGTTGAAGGCTGAAGTTTATTCTGATTATTTGTGCCTTTCTTTGGTTCCTTCCTCCCTCCATCAACATGCTAATGAAACCTTTAAAAGAGGTTGTAAACCTTGGGGGGGGGGGGGAACCTGCAAGACAAAGGCATAATGAGCTAGTATGCATCACATACTAGCTCATTATGAACTACTTACCTCAGAACGAGGCCCTGAATAGGCGTCAGCACTCTGAGTACACGGCCGACATCTTCCACCGGAACTACTTCCGGGTTCGCGGCTCCGGCGCTCTGATTGGCCGGAGCTGCGATGACATCACTCCCGTACATGCGCGCGGGAGCCACTGGTCACAACATGGCTAATGAAGAAAGGACACCAGTGGCCTGTTTCTTCAGTGTGCATGCGCTGATGACGTCGGCAGCAGCGCATTTACTGAAAATCTCCTAAACTGTGCAAGTTTAGGAGATATTCAGGGTACCTACAGGTAAGCCTTGTTACAGGCTTACCTGTAGGTAAAAGTGGGGTAACAGGGTTTACAACCACTTAAACTAAAACCTCTTTTCATGATATACCTTATTTTAGACTTCTGTTTTTTCTGCGCTTCTCTATTCAGGAACATCATGGCTGATAGGAGGGGAGAGCTGGGTGCTGTGCATAGCTTTCTGCAACCATCACAGCATCCTGTCTCAGTACTCCTCTCAAGAGCCCTCAGCCCTGATGCAAACAGTGGGCTGGTTCTTTGGAGGAGTTATGCAAATATCAAAATGCCGTGACGGGTGGATATTAGTCTGGAGGAGTAAGGGTAGCCAAAGATGAGATTTTCTTTCGGGATTTCCACGGGTTGCAGGAAGGAAAATTACTTGATTCCCCCAATCAACACAGTGTTGATGGGGGAAATCACTCTTATAGAGCCTTCCCTGTGGGGAGAACACAGTGATCAATGGATCGACTTGGGTACAATCAGCCTGCCTAAAGATGGATTGAATCTCGGGCAGTCCCTGCTGAACCAGCCGAGAATTCTAACCATCTACGGCTTGCTTTAGAGTTCCTTGGAAGACTGAATTTGCATGTAGACTGTCCTAGGTAAAGCCCACATGTGATGCTGAGCCTCAGTCACAGGTCACAAAGGTAGGCATATTGTGATGGGGGAAGAAACCAGATACCTCCACTGCTGTCTTTTCTCCAATGAAACAATGTGATTCCCGATCAGTCTCTTTCCAGATTGGAAGTGTAGCTGTAGTTTGCTGCCAAATTAGGTGCCAAACATCTCATGCCTATTCATACATTTGAGTTCTTATAGCAGCACCTCCCCATCAAGTAGTCTGTCTCAGTAAGGATGATAAGAGAACAGGGCTATGATTTCTAAATTCTCCTCTTCCATAGCAAATAATTTCCTTGAGGCTTTAAATCACTAAACTGATCTCAGTGCAAGAAAATAATTTCTCTTCTTCTGGAGAACCTCTTAAAATACCATTTTAGTTACAAATATAGCATAAAGCATTTGTCCATGAAAATGTTCTACTCTGGCATAACACATTCTGTTTCTCAAGCGGTTGGTTCAATTTTATTTTTACGTTTTTAACTTATGTTTTATATGTTTCTATTTATTTACAGTCTTTATATTGCAAATAAAAATCTAATACAGGGTGCACCTTGGACATTGGTGGGTTATCTAACAAGCTGTTTTCTTTCTGTCTGCTCAGCCTCTCTTAGCAACAGAGCATGTACGGGGGGCGAGGAGGAAAAAAAAAAATCACTCCTTTGACCATTTAAATGTGTAGATTTAAAATGGAACTACTAAGTTTTCTAAACAACTGCTAAGCATCTAGAAATTAACATGTAAAAAGGTAACTAGGGTTCTATCTTATGTTCTGAAAAAATTCAATTTAGACAAAAAATAAACAAAACAAACATTTTTAGTCCTGGACATGTTAAGAAAAAAACATATATGCAAACATTTAACATATTCCATTTACTGGGAAAAGGACTTGGAATTGAATGCAATATAGTGTAGGATGTGATGTCAAATTTGAACACTTCTAACAATCCAAAAGAATCACTTACAGTACTACAACATATGTGCAAATTAAAGCAGTATTAAACCCAAAACCAAAAATGTAATATATTGCACCTTAAAAAATTAGGTGTGATGGCTGCATCAGTTTTCTTTTCTTATGCTTTTTTCCCTCTGTTTTCACCTGGTGATCTGGTCAGTAACACACCTCCTGCATTAGAGTGCTCCCACTCTGGATGAAGGAGCACAGGGGGCAGACTTGGACAGCAGCATCAGTCTGGGTGGAAGGGAGTGTTAACTGTACTAGCAGATTTAAATACACTAACACATTGAAGCCAAACCCCAGGTCCCACTTTATAAGTAGTTACAGCAAACAGTTGTTTTTCCTTTTGAGATAAAGGTTGTACATAAATAAAAGCCAATCATTGTAAGCACCACTGAGTGTTAAATGGTTTTTCCCATCTCTGTAACCGATACATTCTGATACAGAGCTTGTTCTTTTGAAAAAAAAGACTTACTGGCACTCTGGCAGGATCACCAGGCGAAAATAGAAGAAAGCCTTAAAAAGAAAATGAACACAGCCATCACATGTAAGAAATGGTAGGCTGCAATATGTTAAATGTTTGCTGTAAATACCACTTGAAGGAATACCTTCATAAATAACCATTATATCAGGAAAGTATTTACTCTTCTTTCTACAAGTTATTTTGGCACCACAGCCTGCTATGATCTTTGCCCAGGCTAACAGCATTAAACACATGCCATTATTAGATTCCTTCCTTGGGTTCATAGTATAGGAAATAATTGGACTCACTCAAAGCAGAGATATCCAACAGGACAGAAAACATCCCTGTATAAGACGACGAGGCTTTGAGTGCCAGAAATGCTTGGACTGCTGCAGATCAATGAGTGTTTTTTTTTTGCAACTGCATTGTTCAATAAGACAAAACATGGAGAAGGTATCGATAAGTTTTGATAAGGTATATACTTAAAAAGAGTTTTTTTTCTATAGCATTACTGTGGGGATGCTTTTACATTAGGCTGAAGACACTTTTTAAAGCGAATGTAAGTTTTTAACAAAACCAGCGTTTGCTAGATATCTTTTTTGGTGTCATTATGCAAGCGGAAACATGGATGAAGCAGTAGCTCATATAGATTTATTGCTTTCAAGTTTCTGCATCATGCAACATGACCCTAACTCTAATAGCCCATTTTGTGATTAAAAATGCATCAGTACAAATGTATGTAATATCCTAACTAAAGACTGCCATTATCCACAAAAAAAAAAAAAATCACATTTAAAAGTACACCCTTTTCTTTATTAAGAAATGATTCAGCAGAAGGAGATAGATAGATAGATAGATAGATAGATAGATAGATAGATAGATAGATAGATAGATAGATAGATAGATAGATAGATAGATAGATAGATAGATAGATAGATAGATAGATAGATATTATATGCTTGTGCATAATGATTATTGCAAATTAGACATAAGATTAGTGATTGTAATATTGGAGGTGAAGTTCACCAACATAAACACCAATTTACGAGAGGCACAGAAAGTGAAAGGTTACAGATTTTTATGTAATAGCTGCTAATGTAAATTTCCTGGTACTGTTAATGTGTAAAATATTAGCAATACCAGATCAAATTTCCATGTACAGTATTTTCTTATATCATCTCCATACAAAGATTTTATATTTATGCAGAATAAAGATCTATTATTATAATTAAGAAAGTTTTATTGTTCAGCGTTTTTCTAATGTATTCTTTATTCTCATGCTATCCAAATTATGCTATTCGGATAGCATGAGAATTACAAAATGTTTATGGGGCATATTCATGCTGATTTCTGTGTTGAATAATTAATAAAAGACTGAACTGTCAAATAGCATCACTATTTCTTTTTATGCATTTTTTTTTAACTCTTAAACAGAAACCGAACTCAGAAAGCTGTGCAAAAAAAAGGCAGGCAAAGGGCAAAGGAATAGTCATAAGAATTGGAAAAAAAATGTAGCAGCGCTAATAAGTGAGCAAAACTAGTCAAATACACAAACAATATGATGGACATAGGCCAATAAAAATGTAAAAAAATATACACTCAAAATTAATAGTGAAATCAAGAAAAAAAAAATATTATATATCAATATAAATAAAAGTCTGTGGGTGATATAGGTAGAACTTCTTCCACTAAGAATCCAGTCACAACCAAAAATCCGTGAAAAAAAGTACATAATAATTTAAAATCAGTGACAGTTCCTCCACCACAACCAAAGTGTGATCACCACAATAAATGCAAGCTTACCAAATGGCAAGCTAAATCAGCTTGCGACCAAGTACCAGGTCAGGGCCTTTATCCAAGGATGGAATCCGGAGCCCCCAAGGGATCTGTGGGGTATGGCCAGCAAAACAGTACGAAACCTCCGATTGGAAAGATTATCACCACGGTAGTTAGATGATACCCAGAATAAAAAAAGACTCACCATAGCATAATTCCGATGATAACTATTTAATCCGATAATAAAAATTACACTTACAATGTTGCAGTTAAAAGATAGCAAAATAGCCGGCCGGCTGTGCAGAACGCCAGTCCGCTTAGACACCTGTACGCGATGACGTCAGCATGTCAGCTCCTTCCGACGTACGTTTTGTCAAATAATGACGTCGTCTGGGGCACGGGCGACGCACTGACGCATCGCGTTATATATGGAGACAAATAGAACCAAGCCTCGATGTGAGTCAGACCAGGAACATCAAGCAAAATGCACGGAGGACGCCAGGTCCACCATGCTAGGTATTGGCAAAAGAAACTAAAAATATATTTAAAAATTACATTACTAAAAACGATAAAAAGAGGATGAGAGAAAACCAGGAACAAAAAGGTATTAGTAAAAATACCTGTGTCCAAAACAAAAACCTGCGGATAATATCTGGTCTCCACAGATACTCCACTCTATTAACCAGGCTATGGGCATATAAAAATACCCTCAAGGATACAAAAACATACAGTTATAATATTGTTGTGGGACACAGATGACAGTAGGCGCTCAAAAAGAGAAAATAAAGCGCCAGCCCACTCCATCCCTCCCACAACAAAAAAGGTATAAAAGTGCACAAATAGGCTAAATGTAGATATCCCGCATACACTCATTAGAAAAAACAGCCAATTGGTCAAAAAAAAGTATAAATTAATAAAAACAGGACATAAAACACTCTAAAGAGTCTAAGAATGACAAAAATGACCAAAAAAAACCTGTTAGTGGATATTGGTCAACTACTAATGTTGCTCTCTGACTCACAACAAGTTTACAATACCCAATCAAAGTACATAAACAACAATAGGGGTTATTAGACAACCATCTAAAAATTGTGCTTCAAGAACTGTCTATAAAGGCGTTTGTGTCCAGTCCACATCCACATTTAGACCATAAAGGGCATCAAATTTTGTGGACCCAAGACATTTCCAACCTGGAAATGCTCCTGACCAGAGAACTCCCTCTCCACTGGGGGCAATATTTATCAATCCCCATAAAGATGGTCTTAGAGGGATCACTGTTGTGTGCTAAAAGATAGTGCTTAGAGACCGAATGCTTGGTAAAACAATTTTGCCCCCAGTTTGGCCAACCTTTTTATGGCCCAGTGGGAGGATGTCGTCTATGTTGGCCAGAGACCCTAGCTGCAGCTGTGGGCTAGGTACATTGATGACATCCTCCTCCTATGGGATGGGACTCGGAATAAACTTGAGTGTTTCATGGAACATCTCAATAACAATACTAGGGGTATTTATCTAAACTTCGAGGCCAGTCAGTCTAATATTAGTTTTTTGGACCTTAACATAACTAAATATCAATATCATTTTACAGCTTCCACTTTTTTTAAAAGTACGGATCGCTATTCATACATACCAGTGAATAGTTGCCATCGTGAGCCTTGGCTCCGTTTTGTTCTGAAGAGTTAATTTTTGCGCATCAAGCGCCATTGTACGGATGCTGACCAATTTTTGGAACAGGCCGATGTTTTGGTGGATAGGTTTGTAGACAAGGGTTACTCTGTTGACTCTTTAAAGACCACTTTGGGGGAAATTATAGCTTTAGACAGAAATGATCTATTGATAGAGAGACCGCCACGTGAGAACAATGTTTCCCTTGTCTCAGTTTTACCGGACAGTCTGCAGGTAGTGTATAGGGGTGCCTCTTCATTAAAGGATAGGTTGGCCCCGAATGTTTTGGATCCTCCACTATTGAGAGGCTTCTTTGAAAACCTCACAGGTTACTATCAATGTAGACGATGTGTTCCACCAATGGTTGCACACAAAGACGTACTCAGATGTTCACTTCATCTAGTACCCAACAAGAACATGAGATCGAACCTTTTGTTACTTGCTCAACAGAGGGGGTCGTTTACCTGCTCCAGTGCCCTTGTGGCCTGCAGTATGGGCAGGACCAAACGGCCCCTCTCAGTCAGGTTGAATGAGCATATCACAAATATAAAAAATGGTTTTACCAAGCATTCAGTCTCTAAGCACTATCTTTTAGCACACAACAGTGATCCCTCTAAGTCCATCTTTATGGGGATTGATAAATATCGCCCCCAGTGGAGAGGGAGTTCTCTGGTCAGGAGCATTTCCAGGTTGGAAATGTCTTGGGTCCACAAAATTTGATGTTACACCCCTTATGGTCTAAATGTGGATGTGGACACAAACGCCTTTATAGACAATTCTTGAGGAACAATTTTTAGATGGTTGTCTAATAACCCCTATTGTTGTTTATGTACTTTGATTGGGTATTGTAAACTTGTTGTGAGTCAGAGAGCAACATTAGTAGTTGACCAATATCCACTAATGGGTTTTTGGTTTTTGATCAACAATTCCAATTTTTGTCATTCTTAGACTCTTTAGAGTGTTTTATGTCCTGTTTTTATTGATTTATACTTTTTTTGGCCAATTGGCTGTTTTTTCTAATGAGTGTATGTGGGATATCTACATTTAGCCTATTTGTGCACTTTTATACCTTTTTGTGGGATGGAGTGGGCTGGGGCTTTATTTTCTCTTTTTGCGTGCCTACTGACATCTGTGTCCCATAACAATATTATAACTGTATATGTTTTTGTATCCTTGAGGGTATTTTTATATGCCCATAGCCTGGTTAATACAGTGGAGTATCTGTGGAGACCAATGTTATCCGCAGGTTTTTGTTTTGGACACAGGTATTTTTACTAATACCTTTGTTCCTGGTTTTCTCTCATCCTCTTTATCTTTTATCTTTTTTTAGTAATGTAATTTTTAAATATATTTTTAGTTTCTTTTGCCAATACCTAGTATGGCGGACCTGGCGTCCTGCCTGTCCTCCTTGCATTTTGCTTGATGTTCCGGTCTGACTCACATCGAGGCTTGGTTCTATTTGTCTCCATATATAACGCGATGCGTCAGTGCGTCGCCCGTGCCCCAGATGACGTTATTTTTTGATGAAACGTACATCGGGAGGAGCTGACGTCATCGTGTACAGGTGTCTAAGCGGACTGGCGTTCTGCGCAGCCGGCCGGTTATTTTGCTATCTTTTAACTGCAACATTTTAAGTGTAATTTTTATGATCAGATTAAATAATTATCATCGGAATTATGCTATGGTGAGTCTTTTTTATTCTGGGTATCATCTGACTACCGTGGTGATAATCTTTCCAATCGGGGGTTTCGTACGGTTTTACTGGCCATACCCCATGGATCCCTTGGGGGCTCCGGATTCCATCCTTGGATAAAGGCCTTGACCGGGTACTTGGTCGCAAGCTGATTTAGCTTGCTATTTGGTAAGCGTGCATTTCTTGTGGTGATCACACTTTGGTTGTGGTGGAGGAACTGTCACCGATTTCAAATTATTATGTACATTTTTTTCACGGATTTTTGGTTGTGACCGGATTCTTAGTGGAAGAAGTCCTACCTATATCACTCACAGACTTTTATTTATATTGATATTTATATATAATATTTTTTTTTCTTGATTTCACTATTAATTTTGAGTGTATATTTTTTTTCAATTTTTATTGGCCTATGTCCATCATATTGTTTGTTTGACTAGTTTTGCTCACTTATTAGCGCTGCTACATTTTTTCCTATTAACTATATGTGTGTATCTCACTTCCAGTGGCTGCTTAGTTGTTCATCTTTTTTATTTTTGGTGGTTTGTTTTAGGTGTTAGCAGTGTGGTGTTTTTCTTTTATCCAGTCATAAGAATTCCCTGTGGTCTTCCTACAGCTGATCTTTCCTCCATGACTTACCATTGCTTGTTGTGCATGGTCTCTGTGCTGAGGCTGCCAGCTTGGTAGAGAATTCCTCTTGTTAGAGCCTCCAGCAAGAACAATGAGGTGCACAGTAGTGAGGTCACTAAATCTCACATGAAAGCTCATGGAGACTGATAGTTAGAAGTAGCAGTGCTTACGTCTCACAATGCAGATATACAGTCATTAGGTTGTTGTTATAGGACTTCCTAGGCGCACTCACATACCAGAAAGTGGTATATGAGGATGCTATTTTTCATGAGGAATTACAGACCAGAATAACATTTCGTTCACACCTAAGTGACAGTCCCAAATCACTTTTTTGTGCAATTTTGCGGTGCATTTTTGAAGCAGCACCATTCATTTTGAATGGGCCTCCCTCCGCTCCAAAAATGCGCCAAAGAAGTGCATGTACCATTTGGCATTGCGCTTTTGTCATGATTTTAGTGCCTTTTGTCAACCGACAATCGTGGCAAAATCACACTGCATTTGGGGTTCCATTTATAATGGCACTGCATACGTGCCCTGCTTTTTGCTGCAATTCTGGAATCGCAAGAAGAAGTGCGCAATTCAACCTGCGATTCCAGTAGGCTCAGGTTTCAAAGGGGCCTCAAAGTTCATATAGATTACCGATGTTTATTGGAAACCTGCACTTCTAGAATTATGTAGGCTGCTACTGCTGATCACACAAAAAAGCCAATTGCCACGGTCCTCAATGCTTTGAGACACTCACTGAGAACAAGCATACAGCTAGAACTCCTGATCTACATGCTTGTTCTGGATCTGGAAAAAAAAAATTTAAAAAAATAAATTCTGAAAAATGTCCTCTACACAAAAAAAAAACAAAAAAAAACAAAAGACCTCTCTCTGGTGGACAGGGAAGACAATGTCCTGTGGTAATATAGCTGCTGGCAAGAGAAAGAGGTCACAGAGGAGGAAAAGCTGTCAGCCACTAGATATGCTGGAAACAGAAGATTATTCAGCTGCTGTAGTTCTTGGCGAAAGCAAAGCTAGGACTTCCTACCTGCAGGGTAGGTCAGTAACTTCTACTGTAAAGCCCTTTTTTTCCCCTAGAAATTGTTGCTTTAAAAATAACAGATCAGCATTAAAGTAGAATGAAATGTCAGAAATTGCATGTTCAAGCATTATAAGAAAATGTAAAATGGCAGCCACCAACCTTGGAATTGATGGAGATGTGCAAACATTTGACCATGAGGCTGCATTCACACCTGAGCGTTTTCAGCTCATAAAACGCTCGAAAAAAACGCCTGAAAAATGCCCAACAAGCAAAATCCCATTCATTTCAATGACACCTGTTCACATTTGAGCGTTTTGTCACCTGAAGCAAAATGCCTGAAAAAGGCCCTAAGCTAAAAAAAAAAAAAAGGATCATAAGCTTCTTTGGGGCAGATTGCAAGCATTTTTCTGCCTTTTACATTGGTGAGCTGAACAAAATTGTGGCAAAAACGCAGTTAAAACGCTGTAAAAAATCATGGCAAAATTGCAGCTAAAACGCTGTAAAAAACGTGGTAAAAACACACGACTTTGAAACGCTCAGGTGTGAATGCAGCCTAAAAGTCAGAGAAGAAAAAGGCTCTATATACTTAATAAATAATGAGCTTTACATTGAAGGACACCAAATATTAAAAGTTATGCTAAATACTTTGAGCTGAAAAAATACAGGCAGTACATAGTAGTCGGACACCGGTCAAAAAAAACAAAGAAATAACAAAAAGAAAATAAAAAATGGCTAGTACCTATACCTGTCGCGTCTTCCCTCTCTGGAGTTGCTGTGGCTGTAGCTTGTGCAAAGTTTGCTAAAAGAAACTAACTTGAGGTCAAGCTCATTCTCCAGTTGTCTAGCCTGCTTCCTCAGATCTGTTGAGAAAAATAACAAATTACATATCCATGGACTAAACAGTGTCTTTGACTATAACACAGTAACATTAAAAGCAATTTAATATTAAACCCAAAAGCACACATTATATTGCAGCTTAACAAATCCTTAGATGTGATAGCTGCATCATTTAAAATTTTTAGGCTTTTTTCTTTTCAGTTAGTTATGCTTCAACTTAGAGGACTAAGACTGGTGGTGCACTGAAATGAAACATTCAGCGCAGAAACAGAAAATTCAGGATGCACTTGGCCGAAACCGAAATTGACAGTTTTTAAAAAATACATATTTTTTTTAATAAAAATAATTGTATTAGATTTGACCTTTAAATTAATATCATGAATTTAAACGAATATGAATTTATTATGTTGTGCATTCCTTACATATGTTTGAGGATGGCCTGTTTTAAGTCTTGTGTTTTGGGGGACTGCATTTCTAGTTGTGAAGTTCTATATATATTTTCTTATACCCCTTTGGGGGGTTTTTCTGTATCCGAGTGGGTGGAGTATATCAATGGGGGTTGAGTAGTTTTTCTTATATGTGGTGCTGCTTAATATTTTTGAGCCCTGCGTGGCTGACAGTGTTATTTTGTATTTTTTTATTTTTTCTATGCAGAAGTTTCCAAAAAGGAATATGACTTTATTGTCAGCCATTATCAGCACGTCCCCATTGAAATGCATTTTTTAGACTCATACACACGATCGGATTTTCCAATGGGAAATGTGTGATGGCAGGCTGTTGGCGGAATTCGACCATTTGTATGCTCCAACGGACAAATGTCTGTTGTCGGATTTTCCAAGCATGTGTACGCAAGTACGTCAGACAAAAGTCCAAAGTACAAACACGCATGCTCGGAAGCAAGGACAAGCCAGAAGCGGTCGGTCTTGTAAACTAGCGATCGTAATGGAGAATTCACATTTGTGACGTGGCAAATTATGAAATCTCGAAATGCAGCGCACATTCTCTTCTTCTTTAATGGCATAATAATGAAGCTTCTTTGCTGGCTTTTTTTTTTTCTAGTGATATCAAGATTATTATCATTATGCTTTTTTTTTGGGCAAGTTACCACAACACCATTATCCTGTAGTTTTTAAGATCAAAGATACAACTATGTTGGTGTCCCTTGTTAATTTTACATTGTATTTTTTTAAACGTAACTGCCTACTCCCAAACTGTCATTTGAAGCAAAACACATAGCCAAGTATTATTCTCCACAATTTTTTTTATTGTGCATTAATAAAAGAAAGCAAATAAAAATAGACATACTATCTGCCAATAGAACTTAACCAAAAAGTGCATTCTATGCATCCAAAAATATAGAAAATATAACAAATCAAATCATTATTATTCAACCAAAAAATAAAATAAAAGCCTCATGCATGTGTCCTGCTTCTTAATATAGGGGGTCAACAATGCCAAGAGTTGGTGAAAGCAGGGGTCCGTCATCCAGAGATAATTCCGAAAAACATCTGGATTCTTCTCCTGGAGCTCCCGCAGCAAAGGCATATGACATAATTGGTCACCATTAATAAAGCAACTCATTTTTGGTCCACGAACTCCTCCTCCTCCTGTTCCTGGCCTGGACTTGGGTCAAAGCAATAACTCCAAGGACAATAATAAATAACGCGTTATCTCCTTCGATTCCGCAACATGTCTGGTTGATGAACGGCCGTTCAGAAACAAACTGGAAAGCACAAAATGAAAAGCGCAAACTGAAAAGTGCTAAATGAAAAGTGTGAAATGAAAAAGCATTAATCAACACTCATCATACTTCTACTTACAAGAAATTAGCAGAAGGAGCCCAAAGAGTGGCGCTAAAGAGATGAAAAACCACGTAGTACGCCACTATGTTCGTGTTTGTTGGCCGACAATTCCTTGCCGTTTGTATGCAAGACAAAATCCAGGCACATGCCTTCGGACAAAAGTCCGAGGTTTTTGTCTGCGGAAAATTCGATCGTGTGTATGAGGCTTTTGAGTCACATGACCTACAAAAAAAACCACACCATAAGCAAGGTAAAATCGATGTAAAAATGGTGTCAAAATCACCGTAAAATTGCGCCCATATCGCTGGAGTTTTTGGCAGCCATTATGAGCACTTTTCTTTCTTTGGCACAACCCTGAAAACCCTATTTTCAGCGGCCAAAATTTTGTTGCATCACTAATTGAAACAAACCATTTATCACTGACAGGGGTTCTAACATTTGCCAGCTTTTATGTAAAATCTTAATCCCCCCCCCAAAAAAAAACAAAAAAAAACTGTTGCTGTAACTGCTACAAAAGTATTAGCAAGAGTTTGGCTTTAGGTCATTTGATAAGTCCATCTAAACCTGCTAGCTCATCCAACGCTACCCTCTCCCCAGACTGACAATGCTGCTGTTCGTTTCCATTGCTCCTTCATCCAGAGTGGAAACACAGACAAGAAGTGCATAATGGAAACAAGCCTAAAACATTGTTTATTACTGCTTTAAGTGGTTCACTGATTTTTTTCACAATGTAGCTGTAAACACGTTATGAGCAATCTAGTGTGATACAGCAAGTAATGGTGCACTGAAATGAAAATTCTGGACCGAAACCGAAAATTCAGGATGCACTTGACCGAAAAACAAAATGGAATGTTTTTTGTTTTTTTTTTAAATATAATTGTATTGTATTCTACTTTTTAAATAATATCATGAATTTAAATGAATAGGAATTTAAAAAATACAATCCACTAACGTAAAATAACGTGTTGAAAATTGAACAGAACAGAAAATAAAATTAAATATATATATATATATATATATATATATACACTGTATATATATATATATATATATATATATATATATATATATATATATATATATATATACAGTGTATATATATATATATATATATATATAACATTTAAAAAAATAAATATGCTGCACAATAATTAAAAAAACAACAAGCAAAACATAGAATGGTAAAGAGCCTCTATGTTTATGTAGACGTATTTTCACCTTTTTTATTATTAATTATTGTACAATACAGTAGTAATAAATAGAACTACCCAACAGGATGGCAAAAGGCCTCTAATCTGTTTTATGTAAATGTATTTTCCCTTTAATTGCAAAGTTACTGTGCAAAACAGTAATAAATAGAACAAACCTACAGAATGGCAGAAGGCTGTAATTCTGTTTCATGTAAACACATTTCAACTTTAGATGAAAATTATTGAGCAAAATAGTATACAAGAATAAATCAAAACAGAAAATTTGGGATTTTATAGGTGCTGAAACCTTCTCTCAGAGCGAAATTACAAACATATTTTTTTTTTAAATAGTTTTTATTACAAATTGTCTATTTAAAAAAAAACACATATGGGGGGCATGACCGGAAGCCGACCTGAATGGACGTCTGAGCCTTTAGCTCTCTCTCAGCCCACAGCTCCACGGCCTTTTTAGGGGATTTTTTGCACCCGTACATGGGTGGTTCCACGAAAACTCGCTCCTCCACAGCCCGGGGATCGTCTCAACCGCCGCCTGGCTCCTCTGCGACCTTCCGGGACTACTTTATCCCACCTCCCATGCCAGCTGGCGAACGGACAGGATGGCGCCGGCTGCCTCTACCTCCTCTACACGGTCTCCACCACCGCCGGGCTCCCAAACCCCAGCCCTCCCACAGAGCTTTGGAAACCGGGCCGCCACCTCCTTCGATGGTCGCAGTGAGTCTTCCCCCACATTATACCTCCCAGGAGGCGGCATCCTATGGGACTCAGCCTGCCCCACTAGGCCTCACCGAGGCCTCATACATGCAGTATACAGACGCCTACCCGCGATTACTGCACACAGCTTCAGACCCCGGCCTGTCTGCAGGGGGTCCCAGCTCCCCAGCTCCCTCATAGGAATCACTGATCCCACTCAGACACGGGACACTGAGCGCTTTCAAGCAAGGCACCAGGGGCGAGTCACATTACAGCAGGGGTTTTCTCCTGCCCCTGCTCCCCCCAAAGCTCAAAGACAATCACGCTCCAGGGACCCCAGACTCACCAGTTGGGATACAGACCAAGCCATCACCTATGCCCAGGCAGCCAGCTCCCCAACCCCCACCTACCCTAGGGGAACCGTGGAAACGACCCCCCTCACCATCACGGAGCGAGGCACAGGACCCCCAAGTGTGGCCTCACACACAGGTCCAGACCGCGGCCTCCCTGCACCCTCAGCAGCCACCTCCTACCTCCCACCATAACCAGATGGTATCGGACCTCCACCATCAGCCACATCCCTCAAGGCAGGCATACTTTCAAGCCATACCAACTAAAGAGGACTTTATGCAATTAATTGAGGATGTCAAAACTACCTGCCTCACTGAGATCCAAGTACTCCAAACTAATTTTAAACATCTCTCAGACAGAGTGGAGATGGCGGAGGAGGAAATACAAGAGACTAAACTGGCAGTGCACCGCACTCAACTACAAGGTGCAGACCATCGTTTGATGTTGAGGGATATGCAGCGCCATGTGGAGGATCTGGACAATAGGGGGCGTAGGAACAACATTCTCGTCAGGCATCTGCCTGAATCGGAGGGCCCAGAAGACCTGCAAAACACCCTGCAAACCCTATTCAATGACCTCCTGGGAGAACCCCTGGCCAAACCCATTGAAATGGATAGGGCACATCGAGCCCTGCGCCCTAAGGGCCCTGCTTCTAAACCGAGGGACGTCAATTGTAGAGTCCACTCCCACCCTCTGAAAGAGGACATCATGCATAAAGCCCGCTCCATTCGGAAGATAGTATTTATTAAACGCACAGATACAGCTCTTTCCACATCTCTCTTGGACCACTCTACAGAAACGCCGGCTTCTCCAACCCCTTCTATCGCTGCAGGAAAAGGACATCATCTGCCGATCGGGTTTCCCTTTCAGCCTAACAGCACGACGAGAAGGCCAATCAGCCATACTACGCTACCCGGAAGACCTGGATGCTTTCTGCGACACATTGGAGCTCCCTGTCCCTCGTCTCCAGGAATGGGACCTGGTAAGCTACCCCACCTCCACCACCTTCGGCAGTGGTTCTCAACTCCTGTCCTCGGGACCCACTAACAGGCCAGATTTTAAGTATTACCTTGGGGAGATGCAGACTAGAATACTGCAATCACTGAGCAGCAAATCATATCACCTGTGATGTATTTCAGTTATCTTGCAAACCTGGCCTGTTAGTGGGTCCTGAGGACAGGAGTTGAGAACCGCTGACCTACGGTTTGGCAGAAAGTCCCTAAAGCCAAGCGTTCTCGGGGTCAGGACACCCCCCCGCAAAGCTGCTAAATCCAAAAATGGCTGACCGAAACATGTCTTCTCTACTTGGCACTTCTGACTATGGACCACACCTATCCCTGGCTGACATTCCTGACCCACCCCTATAGCCCCATTTGCACCCCCTTAGGCCCCCATGTTTTTCACCTGTTTAGCTTATTGGGCGCTTCTCGCCGAAGATTTGAGTGCTTACACTTCCGATCACTAGACCCCCCTTGGTTTATCCCCTAGAGTTCCTTTGCCGTATTACTGTTGTTTTTTGATAACTACCACCATAGTCCTTTGTGTCCTCCCAGCCTGTTGTTTTCACTTCTGGCCGGACGGACCTATTGGAACTTACTTACTCCTGTGCTTAGCAGGACATGCAGAGCTGAATTGCAATGTTTACCTTGTTAAATACATACAGTATTAATCTGCCGGATCCACCTCGGGGCTCGGTGCCCTCCATACCTCTACATCATGGCATCCTTACGGCTGGACCAGATAAGTATCTTTAAATTTGCACATACCCATCACCATGACTAAGGTTATGTCATTAAATGTCCACGGCTTAAATCCCAACAGGAAGAGACATGTGGCGCTTAGGGAGTTCAGGCACCCAGGGGCAGATATTATCATGATTCAGGAAACACACTTTAACAATGGGGATACCTTCGCGTTCACTTCCAGACCTTACCCTCAGGTTTATCAGGCGTTTAGCCTGCATAAGCGAGCGGGAGTAGCTATCCTCTTCAAACGCGGATCCCCTTTACATGCTTTGAATCTTTCATTGACCCGCGGGGACAATATATCGTCCTACGCGGACAGTGGCAGACTTAGACTGTCACCCTATGCATCCTCTACGCACCAAATGTCCACCAGATTAACTTTTTGACTAAAGTATTTACAGGTTTGTTTCCGACGCCCAACAAATTCTTGATAGTTAGTGGAGACTTCAATTTATCACACTCCTCGGTACATGACCGCCAAATGCTGAATCCCAGGGACTCACAAACCCGAGCCTCTAGGGACTCGAAACTCTTCCGTCAGATCACTAGACACTATGCCCTATTTGACTCCTGGCGAGCCCTTCATCCTGGGGAGAGACAGCACACATTTTACTCTGCACCCCATCACATGCATTCCCATATTGACTACTTCTTTGTAAACAATACAACGCTACGCGTCACCCACAATGCGCAGATCCTTCCAATCTCCTGGTCAGACCATGCCCCTATCCTAATGACCCTGGACTTAGGTACCCCCAATCGCAAGCCATGTAACTGGCAGCTGAATAACTTCCCTCTACAACATCTACAACTAAGACAGAGCTAGAGTCCACACTACAGTTATACTTCCGTGAGAACAACACCCCTGACATATCCTCCTCCACACTCTGGGAAGCCCATAAGGCAGTTTTTCGTGGTCGCTGCATAGCGTTAGCCTCGGCCATGAAAAAAGATGCGATGGCAGCCAAAACACAAGCGGAAAAAGAGCTTAGGGCCTCCGAACTTCGACTGCAAGTCTCCCCGTCCCTATCCCTCCTTAGAAAAATTATCTGTCTTCGTACGACACTTAGGGACCTCACTATGGGCCAAGTGGAAAAGGCGCTGCTGAGACTGAGACAGCTCTTTTGTGATAAAGGTAACAAAGCCCATTCCCTACTAGCCCACAAACTGGCCAAGCGCTCCCACACGTCCAGTCCCCACCAAATTAAAAACAGAGAGGGCTGCCTACTTTCTCACCCCCATGACATTGTCCAAACCTTCGCAGAATTTTATACCTCACTTTATAATAATCCCGAGATCCCACACGACCCTCTCTCCCCTGAACTGAATGACCACATAAGCCAATATCTAGACCGCAGTGGGAATTCCTGGCTTCAGGCCTCTGACCTCCTTTCCCTCAATGCACTTATAACAGAGGAGGAACTTACATCCACCATCAAAACCTTGCCATCACGTAAATCCTCGAGCCCGGACGGCCTCCCCTACGAATATTATAAATCTTTCCTTCCTATCCTCTTACCACATGTGTAAACACCTTCCATTAGCAAACCCCTATTCCTTCGGATATGCAAAGGTTGTTTCTCACACTGATCCCAAAACCGGATAAGGACCCCTCTTTATGCGCTAGCTATAGGCCGATAGCACTTTTGAGGGCTTTGTCCCTCTCCGCCAAGCGGGGGATAATACGAGACGGGTCATTGATTTAATAGATGTGGCAAACAGGGACGGCCTGGAGTCACTTGTTCTTGGGCTGGACGCGGAGATTCTGTGCTTTTGGTACCTGACACCAGATGTACTCCACGCTATCTATCCCTCCAGGTCAGATAGGTGCTGGCACTGTCAGGGTGACAAAGGCACCCTCTACCATATTTACTGGAACTGCCCCGAGATTGTGCCTTTCTGGACGGAGACACAGTCCCTGTTATCTCGCCTTTTGGGGGTACAGGTCCCCATGACTCCAAAACTATTCCTCCTAGGTGTCTCACCCCTGCAAATTCCCAAACCATCCTAAAGATTGCTTAGACACATTCTGACAGCCGCACGATGCTTGGTGGCCCTTCACTGGAAACGGCACTCCCCACCCTCCCAGGAAGACCTGTATGCTAGAATTAAAGATGTAGAACATATGGAAAAAATGACAGCCAGACTACAGGATAGGCTGGAAATGCATGATAAGGTCTGGGAAGAGTGGCACCGATGGGAAGATCCGCCTTTAGTTGATGGTTGAGCCCGTCTCCCACCTCCCGTTTCTTGTTCTATTCTCTTAACCCTCCCTTCCCCCTTTTTCTAACTTCTTTCCCCTTCTTCTTTCTGTTACTTTCCGGTCCTATAATGGCCTATGGAAGATGCTATCTAATGTTTGACAGTACACGTAACGTATCAGCTGCGTATTTCTACAATATAATATACTGTTTGCTATTTTTGTATATACACTGGCTTTATTACTCTTCTAGCACTACCTGTACACTACTGTGCTTGATTTATGTTCATCTACTTGTTGATATGACCAATAAAAATTATTTGAAATTAAAAAAAAAACACATATAATGGTTGAGCAGACCATTGTCAGTTTTAACAGTCCCCCAGAAAGAGGCACTATAGCTAGCTTAAAGAGGTAGTAAACTTCGGTGCATAATTTTTACCTATAGGTAAGCCTATAACAATTCTTACCTTTAGGTACTGTAAATATCTCCTAAACATACACAGTTTAGGAGATATTTATATTACATGCAGCCAATTACATCATTGGAGCAAGCGATCTAAAGGAATAGCCACCCGTGACGTTCCTTCAGATACTTGTGCCTTGAATCACGACTCTCCCGCGCATGCGCGGAAGTGATGCGACAGGCCGGAGCCGCGGACCCGGAAGGAAGACCAGAAGATGGACGCTGCCTCCAGCGATTATATTGCATCGCTGGAGGGCTTCGTTTTCAGGTAGGTTTTACATAATGTGCTAGTATGCAATGCATACTAGCACATTATGCCTTTACCTTGCAAGTCCTAAAAAAATGAATTAAAAAAACAACAGCCAGCGGTTTACAACCGCTTTAATTTAATACCTATAGACCCCCCTCCCAGTATAGAACCCTCCTCAGTGCAGACTCCCTCCATCAGTGTAGATTCCCTCCCAAAACGCCCCCCCAGCACATGCCCCTCTGCATTACAATACACTGCACAGACCTCAGAACAGCGCTGGATATGCACATCGGTGTGTCCCCCTTGGACTCCCTCCTCCTGTGTAGATGTAAACAGAGAGGAGGGGGAGGCGGCTTTGGTCCGCTCCGCTGAGGGAGACAGCTGGCGAGACGTGAGAGACCAGTGTAGGGGCGCAGACCGCGCGTCAGGTGTATCACCCGGGTGTGGCGCACACCCCCCCCCAGCAGGCAGTGCTGCTGGTGACATAGGCAGCAAGGAGTCTAACAGAGCAGGTAGAGGTGTTTGATTGACTGTGACTTCTCCATTCACATAGCCCAGCCCTCACCACTTTGATAGACCTTGTACCCAAGCATCTTCTGCAGACTTTACCCCCAGCCTTACAAACAGCAGATAGGAGAAAGGACCAAACAGGCACGGGTCTGTACATAATGGCTCTAGGAAAAATGTAATTGCAAAAGATTTCATTGATAGAAAATAGGAAAATCTATAGTGATGGTGCCAGACGTGTTTATTTGTTTTACTGTCTTTGCATTTACAAATGCTTTAAAGGAGTTGTGAAGTCAGAATTTTTTCTATGCATAAAAAGCCTTGTGTGTAGCAGCCCCCCTAATACTTACTGGGCTCCCTCTCTGTCCAGTGATGTCCACAAATCCGTTGTCCCTCCTGACTGGCTGAGACACAGCAGTGCCATTGGCTCCTGCTGCTGTTAAAGTCAGTTAGCCAATCAGGAGAGAGAGGGGTGGGGCCTAACGGCAGCTCTGTGTCTGAATGGACACAGGGAGCTTCAGCTCGGCTCAGGTGCCCCCATAGCAAGCTGCTTGCTGTGGGGCCACGAGACAGGAGGGAGGGGCCAGGAGCACCGAAGAGGGACCCAAGAAGAGGAGGAACCAGGCTGCTCTGTGCAAAACCACTGCAGAGAGGAGGTAAGTATAACATGTTTGTTATTTTTTTTTAAATTGCACTTCAGTATCACTTTAACGCTTGTAGATGTTTCTCATAACAGCAAATCTTAACTTTTCAAGTTGAAGTCAACCTTAAGGTTTATTAATAACTGTTAATAATTTTAGAACTTCACAAGGGGTCGCGTTCTTATATAGTGGTCGAGTGATGGTGGTGGGTGTCTCCCTGAACAAAGATATACATACTTGCACAAATACATATCTTGCTGACAAACAAGACTCAGCATGCCAAAGATGCAAGATCTGCTTTTACCTAAAGTTTTCCTGTCAACTACGTTCCTGTAAAAGAACTTGTATTCGACATTGTTGGTGGTTACAGAAGGACTATCATTAAAGTGTTAGTTCACCTTTACAGATAAACTGTACTGCAGAGGTTCAGACAGCTAAGCAATTCCAGGAGGTAAGTACAGAGGGTATTTGAGGGGGAAGGGGGTGCTTGCTCAGTGTCAGTTTACCTCTACATTTTTACTGTAAAGGTAAACGAATGCTTTATAAAATTATACCCACCCTGCTCCAGCAAAGGAAGCGTACAAGATTACATTCAAATGTTAAAGTGGCTGTAAATTAAAAAAAAAAAAAAAAAAAACACAACAACCTGCAAGACAAAGGCATAATGAGCTAGTACACATCTCGCATACTAGCTCATTATGAAATACTTACCTTAGATCGAAGCTGTTGCATCGGTCCCCGTACACCGTTGTGACTGGCGACATGTCTCCCAAAGTTATTTCCGGGTTCGATGACGTCACGGCACAGCTCCAGAAAAAAACGACACAAGCGAGCCATTTCTTCAATACAGGTTTAGGAGATATTCACGGTGCCTACAGGTAAGCCTTATTATAGGCTTACCTGTAGGTTAAAGTGGTGTAACAGGGTTTACAACCACTTTAATGTATAATAGCAATTTAAAGTACTACTCCAACTAAAGTGTGTATTTTGTTTTGGACAGAATGGGGTTGGGTTAGAGCCTATGTCAAGTTTTATTACCATCTATATCTCTACATCCTGTTAGGACAGGAAGGGCAAGGGAAAACTCACCAACAGAGACACAGAAAAATACAAATTTTTGGTAAAATGAGGAAGATTGGAACTTGCGAGAGTGTTTTTTACCCCAGTGACCCCCCCCCCCAATCCCTTGTAAAACATCACAGAGAAGTGAAGTAAAATCATTCCAGTGGGGGTCACAGACAGAAATAAGAACCTCACAGAAATAGCTGCTTCCCCATTCCATCCAAAACAAAAAGAAAAAAAAGCCTGGAGTAAGACTTTAATGGCTGCCCTTTAAAGGAAATCTGTACGTGAAGAAACACTGTCACTTGCCAATACTTACCATTTCTAGCGCACTTACAGCCTCCCAGCAGCAGGAGTCCACCCTGAGTAGACTCTTGTGTCACTGGCCCTTCCACAGTGTTCAGGCCTGGCAATTGGCTGTTCGGGCCAGAGCAATGTCACATGCTTCCCCATATCTGGAAGCCCTGCTCCATTAGAGCATTGGACAAGGACTCTGAGGGGGAAGGAGAGTACACCGTCAGTTTGACTATTAAGAGCAATATAAATGTTTCCATTGCTAACATCCTTCAGAATATCTTAGTTGCCTAGCTGTCTCCAGCTTCAATATTTTCTAAACCACTGACCCGGAATGAGGATACAGTGGCTCAAAGTATTGAAGTCGTTAGATCAGCATGATAATCAGGTACCTAGCATTTTAGAAGGTGGAGGTCAATAAAAGGTAGCCTCTGCATTTCTCTCAGTAAAGTTTCTTTTAGACAGTGGCTTTTTATTGAAGTGTATGTTGGGGTAAAATAAAAAAGATACACATACATCTATGCAATACATTCATATTTCCAAATGTAAAACCCCTTTAAATAACAATACAGAAAAATACTTGTTGATCTGTGAGTAATCCAGTGTGCTCCTAGCTCTTTGTTTATCCTCTGCTAAAAAGTAGGGATGCACCCTACTTTTATAAAAGGGTTAAAATAGGGTTATCAGTGTTCTGC
Source organism: Aquarana catesbeiana (assembly GCF_042186555.1). Classification (NCBI taxonomy): domain Eukaryota; kingdom Metazoa; phylum Chordata; class Amphibia; order Anura; family Ranidae; genus Aquarana; species Aquarana catesbeiana. Next base: position 696,059,993 of record NC_133325.1, on the reverse strand, counting down.
CGATAGAAAAAAAGGTGCAGATAATTTTCGGGCAAAAATAGGGTTATTAGTGCTAATAATGGCCGAAAATAAATTCATAATAATTTAAATTGATGATATTAAAGAGTTAAATAGAATACAATTATATATCAAAAATATATATATATTTTTTTTTTTAAATTGTCCATTTCATTTTTTTAGACAAAGCATCCTGAATTTTTGGTACCGGAATTTTCATTTTGGTGCACCACTACTAAAAAGCTATTCTGGACTCCTTTATGAATTTGGCCTGGCGCTCCTTCTTTTGGTTTAAGCACTACTGAATCCCAAACTATGATGTCTGCATTGCCTGAAATCTATCCTGCTGGACTACAAAAAATCTCCTCCATATGCAATGTACATGAGAGGTGGAGGTGTTATATAGTCTTGCAGGGGGGAACTCGGCCAGGCCTGCCATACCTGCTTGAAGTTTTAGTGCAGTATCTAGGGTTCTCAGCTTACTACATGTTAGGAGCTCAAGATCAATATGTATTATTCTGTACTTGAAGTGGAAATGTACATGTACTGCAGGGATGTTCACTTCCAGTTTTTATACTGTTCCAGGCACTCCATCCAATCACAGGTGCAGGTGCTTCTGGAATCTGTCACCCCCCTCCAGACTCTGTGAAACATACAAGGCCACATTCTGTTTTCCATCAGGCTAAAAACAACGTTATTGTACCAGCATGAACGCCGATATTTCAACCAACCCCATTCCTTTGACATGTTTTGCCCTCTCGTAGAGCTCCATAAGAGTGCAAAACACATCATAGGAAACAGTCGAAAACAATAAGTGAAGATAGCACTCAACCTGCGCAATTGGTGATAGATAAACAAAGTGAGAGCAGCTCATTATAAGCAAATGTAAAATAAAAAAATAGTTAATAAAAATGAATTAAACCCCGCTCTCTCTAGACTATGTGATTTAAAGTGCGAATGCTCAAAAGCAATAAACAATCTCTACATTCAAAAATATAAGCTCAACATCAAATATACCAATGTGCAATGTAGATTATATGTGACGTCACAAAAAAGTGATCAAGTTCATATACAATATTGTATATAATATTCAAAAAGTTAATTCAATTTTCTGTGAGTCATTCCGGGTCCTGGTAAAACAAGGATCTTTCCACCACCATCACCACCTGCCACACATCCTACTCACGGAAAACCCACGACACCCATTGCAGGTAGTCATATACGCTTAGACAATCCAGATTGGAATTCCTTACAGCCTCAACACTGGTCCAAGTGAATGATCAAATGGGATTCAGTCAGCAGATTGCATCGGATGTCATGTGGGTATTCTCAAGAGGGATGGTATTTACCATACCCACAGCAGATATCCAAGATTCAGTGGGAAATAAAGAAAGATAGGGCTTCCATAGTGAAGAATGTTGTGATTTATTCCAAAAGAATCCAATAGAAACAAGTAAACAAGTTTAAAATCAAGAAGTTCCTAGCAGCTAACACATCCACGTGTTTGGAAACGCCGTCAGCATTCCAAGCTGCACTGCAAATGACAGAAGTGACGTATCACGTTCAAGCCAACCTACACGTTTTCTCAGCACGTTGTGACGTCATCAGGGGTCATATGATCGGATACGTTGCCTCCATTTTTTTTTTTTTCATTTAAGGATATCCAATCCAAATCAATCCTTGCTCAGAAACATAAAAACTTATATAAACCATAATATATTAAAAAAGGTATATAAAAACAAATTATATAAAAAGTAAATTGATAAACTTTGAAGCAGAGAATACCCACATAACATCTGATGCAATCTGCAGACTGAATCCCGTTTGATCATCCACTTGGACCAGTGTTGAGGCTGTAAGGAAATCCAATCTGGATTGACGTTTAAGCGTATATGACTACCTGTAATGGGTGTCATGGTATTTCGGTGAGTAGGCTGTGTGGCAGGTGGTGGAAAGATTCTTGTTTTACCAGGACCCGGAATGAATCACAGGAATAAATCACAGAAAATTGAATGAACTTTTTGATTATTATATACCATATTGTATATGCACTTGATCACTTTTTTGTGACGTCACATATAATCTACATTGCACATTGGTATATTTGATGTTGAGCTTATAGTTTTGAATGTAGAGATTGTTTAATTCTTTTGAGCACTTGCACTTTAAATTATATACTCTATAGAGAGCGGGATTTAATTTTTATTAAATATTTTTTTATAGGAAACAGTCTACTGGAGTGTTCTGGCTGGAACATGAAAAATAAAGTTTTAAACCTGATGGAGAACTGCGTGTAGCCCCATATGTGCAAGCATTGCAGAGATGTACTGGATTTTTTTTTCATTTTTTTCCCCAAACACTTAGAGTGAAGCTAAAGTCTATTAGTAGAAAATTGGAAGTAGACAGGCTTCTTACTGCAGAGGAGACACGCAATGTCTCTTCTGCAATAAAATGAACCTACTTGGCTGCTCACTGTCTTTTGTAGAATGTACACTCTGTTGCGCATGCAAAGCTCAATTTACATTCCGGCACAGTGGCTGTGCACCAGGATGACTGAACTCGGTCATCCCAAACTGAACAATCAGGCTGAAGACCGACACCCAGAAGTCAGGAAGATGTCAGCACCAGTGAGGGCGGCAGCCTACTGAAGCAAAGTAGGTATCGTGCGTTTAGTTCCACTTTAAGCAGAACTAAACCTTCCAATCTTTTACAGCCAAGGAAGCTGCCATCTTAGCCTCTGTTTGATCTGCAATTACCATGGCGTTGTACATGTAAGCAGCTACAGTATTTGAAGCTGGTGACTTAATTTTTTTTGTTTTTGGGGGGGGGGGGGCTGGACCTCCTTTTAAACCACCTCCCTACCCGCCCATAGACATATGATGTCCGCAGATGGGATCTCCCATCCTGGGCGGGCGTCATTTGACGTCCTCGGCGGTACTGGGGGCGCATGCGCCGCATCTCCGAGAAGCCAATGCAAGTGCCCGGCGGCAGCGATGTCACCGGGCACTCGCGATCGCTCGTTACAGAGCAGGATCGTGGATCTGTGCGTGTAAACACACAGATCCACGTCCTGTCAGGGGAGAGGAGACAGATCATGTGTTCATACTAAGTATGAACACCGATCGGTCCCCTCTCCTAGTCAGTCCCATCCCCCCACAGTTAGAATCACTCCCTAGGTAACACATTTAACCCTTTCTTTGCCAGTGACATTTATACAGTAATCAGTGCATTTTTATAGCACTGATTGCTGTGTAAATGTGAATGGTCCCAAAATAGTGTCAAAAGTGTCTGATATGTCCGCCGCAATGTCACCAAACCAATCAATATATGTTTTTTTTTTTTACCAAAAATATGTAGACAAATACATATTGGCCTAAACTGAGAAAAAAAATTATTATAGCAAAAAGTAAAAAATAGTGTTTTTTTCAAACTTGTCGCTCTTTTGTTTATAGCGCAAAAAATAAAAACTGCAGAGGTGATCAAATAGCACCAAAAAAAGCTCTATTTGTGGGGAAAAAAATTATAAAAATTTCATATGGGTATAGTGTTGCATGACCGCACAATTGTCATTCAAAATGTTACAGCGCTGAAAACTGAAAATTGGCCTGGGCAGAATGGGGGTGAAAATGCCCTGTATTGAAGTGGTTAGGATATACAGTGGCACCAGATCACATACCTAGTACGTGATCCAACACTTCTGGGTCTGGGGTGCGTATGCATGCCATGGAGGGCCCGCTCCTGTTGCAATTATACACAACGGGAGCTGATCAGCGGGTACCGTGAACTTGATGTCCACCGGCATCCGCCAACAATTCGGTACAGATGATGGTCTGCCTATGTAAACAAGGCCGATCGCCATTCTGTTGGTACAGAAGGCATTGATTCTGTGTTCCTGCAAAGCAAGGACATGGATCCATGCCTTCCCCAAGTACAGGCACCTCCCCCGCAGTAGGAAAACACCAGTTAGGCACACAGTTAACCCTTTGATTGTTCCTGTTTAACCCCTTCCCAACCAGTGTCATTAGTACAGTGACAGTGCATATTTTTAGCACTGATCACTGTATTAGTGTCCCTGGTCCCCAAAAAGTGTCACTTAGTGTCAGATTTGTCTGCCGCAATTTCGCAGTCCTGCTATGATTCGCTGATCTTTGCTATTACTAGTTAAAAAATAAACAAAAATATCCCATAGTTTGTAGACGCTATAACTTTTGTCCAAACCAATCAATATACGTTTGCTTGGATTTTTTTTTACCAAAAACATGTAGCAGAATACATATTGGCCCAAATTGATGTTTTATATCAGAAAGTTAAAAATACAGTTTTTTTTTCAAAATTGTTGGTCTTTTTTTTTGGTTTATAGCGCAAAAAATAAGAACCGCAGAGTTGATCAAATACCACCAAAAGAGAGCTCTATTTGTGGGGAAAAGAAAAGGACAACATTTGGGTACTGCGTTGCAAGACCCCACAATTGTCAGTTAAAGTAACGCAGTGCTGTATCGCAAAAAATGGCCTGGTCATGAAGGGAGGTAAATCTTCCAGAGGGTAAGTGGGTAAAGGAGAAGTTCACCTTTGGAACATGTAATTCTCCAGTATCTGCACCCTGCATGGCCAACTTCCCCTTTCCTGTCACAGTGGGCAGTCAAAATTTGACAGCATGGCCATACGCGGCTCAGTCCACATGGCCACGTTATTCACTCAGTTTCCTGTGATTGGATAGACTACAAGTACCATCATCCATTGCGGCTGATGGCTTTTAGCTCTCAATGAACTACAAAGGCACTGGTGAGTGCTCTGGTTGTTCATGGAGTCTTCCTGCTCTCAGGTAACAGCCTGCCTGAATGATGTACAAGCAGACAGCTGTCCTGAGAGTCTGAAGTCTCTCATTGCAGGTGTAATGTTCTGCAGGGTCTTTAGAAAAAAAATAAAAAATAAATGTGCATTTATTTTACCTGCAAAAAAAAATGTGCATTTATTTGAATTTTTTTCAAAAGGGGAACTTTTCCTTTAACCACTTCAGCCCCAGAAAATTTGGCTGCTCAATGACCAGGCCATTTTTTGCGATACGGCACTGCGTCGTTTTAACTGACAATTGCGCGGTTGTGCGACGTTGTACCCAAACAAACTTGATGCCCTTTTTTTTACCACAAATTTCTTTTTGGTGGTATTTGATTGTCGCTGCGGTTTTTCTTTTTTGCGCTATAAACAAAAAAAGAGCAACAATTTAAAAAAAAAAAAAAAAAAAAAACACAATATTTTGTACTTTTTGCTATAATAAATATCCCCATTTTTTTTTTTTAAACAAAAGCTAATTTTTTTTATCAGTTTAGGCCAATATGTATTCTTTTAGCTATTTTCGGTAATAAAAAAAAAAAAAAAATCGCAATAAGCGTATATTGATTGGTTTGCGCAAAAGTTATAGTGTCTACAAAATAGGGGATAGATTTATGGCATTTTTATTATTTTTTTTTTAACTAGTAATGGCGGTGATCAGCGATTTTTATCGGGACTGTGACATTATGGCGAACAGATCGGACACCTTTGACACATTTTTGGAATCATTAACAATTATATAGCGATCAGTGCTATAAAAATGCACTGATTACTGTGTAAATGCCACTGGCAGGGAAGGGGTTAACACTAGGGGACGATCAAGGGGTTAACTGTGTTCCCTAGTGTGTTCTAACTGTAGGGGGATGGGAGTGACTGGAGGAAATGACAGATCGTTGTTCCTAGCTAGTAGGAACTCACGATCTGTCTCTCCTCACGGAACAGGAATGTGTGTTTACACACATCCCTGTTCTGGCTCTCATGCCCGCGATCGCACGTAGCCAGAGGTCATGCGCATCGACACCCCTGCAGTGCAGCTGACGTGCGTGCAGCTGCTATCCCGCTTAAAGGGACCGACGTACAGCTATGACGTTTCGCGGGATCGTGCCAACCTGCTGCAGTATGACAGCAGCTGGTCGGCATGAAATATGAAGCATATCCCTCTACAGTGTGTACTTGTCTCAATTAGGAGCACTAGGTGTCATTTCTGCTGCATTCCTTGCATGAATCACTTCAGACAAGTTTTCCTGACATCAAGAGAAAAATGGTGACAGGGAAAGAATGACAGCCTCAGCTCTGTTCCTGTGTGCTGTGTATGGGGGGGGGGTGTCTCTTCCCTCCAATCAGCTCTCAGAGCTCTCCTTACTGAGCTCTGCAGAGTGTACCTTTAGCTCCTTTAGCTCTCCGCACCTTTTTTCCTTGAACTTTTTAGACAAGCTTTAGAAATTCTGTACTTTGAACGGATGTAGAAAAAAGAAGACTTCAGATAGACAGGTACAACTTATGTAGGAGGATTTGTTTCATCTCTGTATCACCTGAGGATAGTCCATTCATTGGGTATATGTAAGGGTTTACAACCACTTTAACATTTTATTGGTTGAACTAGATGGACTTGTGTCTTTCAACCAGACTATGTAATGTATTCTTTGCTTCAAGGTAAAAACCCTTCCACGTTCATCTCTCCTCCAGTCCAATATTGTCTTTCACTGGGCCTAAGAGCAGCAGAACTGCTCTCTCTCTCTCCTCACATGCCCAGAGGCAGCAGTGGGAATCCATTGGCTTCTGATGCGGTCAATCAAATCCAGTGAGAAGGGAGCGAGGCCGAGTGCCAATAGATATACGCAGCCCGGCTAAAGCCCGCATGTCTGCTCCCATAGCAAGTGGCTCGCTGTGGGGGAAGAGGAGGAGCTGATCGCGTTGGTGCGATGACAGACATTGCACGGGATTCGCACCGCATTTCAGATCACATGCGATGTCTGTGCGATGCAAATTCAGCCATACAAACTGTATGGCTGAAGGCTATGGAGGTGTCATTAACTATACACTGACAACCGCAGCGGTTCGCAAATGTCAATGTGAACCGGCGATTGACATGTGATGCGGGAACTGGCACTGGAATCGCGCTGGTTCCCGCATCGCACATGTAAATTTTACTGTTTTGGGAAACATTTAAATTGATGGGTTTGGTTCAGCTGTAAACCTGTGCTGTAATGAGATCAGAGAACTTTTATACATATTTATATATATATATCATGCAGGAAAGTGGGGTTTCTGTACAAGTACTGAACACTGACAAGCAGAGACATTCCAGGACTAGGTTCTGTAATAAAGAGCACTGTGGCTTAGTGGTTAGTACTCCTGTCTTGCAGCACTGGGGTCCTCGAGTCGATTAGCAGTCCGGACACTACCTGCATGGAGTTTGTATGTTCCCCCTGTGCTTGTGTGGATTGCCTCCCACACTCCACGGACATGCTGGTAGGTGAGCGGTCTCCTGTCTGACTGGCCCCAGTATGTGAGATAAGGACATTAGATTGTAAGCTCCTGGGGGGGGCTTGTGTGAATATGTATAGCACTGTATAACTGGTCAGCACTATACAAGTACCTGTAATAAAGATCCATCTCATCATTCAAAGAGGGATCTGATGGTGTTTGCGTTCACAACTATGAGCAAAGTACATGTCCAGGGGAGACCATACCCCAGGAACAACCCCTCCTCAGGGGACAGCTGGCACTCACACTCCTGTCAGCCATGGGGGAGGGGGGGGCACACAGGAGCTTTACCACCCCCCCCCCCCCCAGCTGGGCAGCCAGTCACAGGTTGCCTCAACTGCTCTATACAGGATCATTCCAGCTCCCTCTCCTCTCATTCCCTTCTACAAAGATAGGCCGGGACCGAGCAGCAGCACTCCACCAGCCTGCCATTCCCCGGTATACCGGACACAGCCTCTCCTCGGTGCCGCTCCTCACCTTCCCAATAGTTGCTGCTTCCCGCCGCCATCTTTGTTGTCCAACGTCACCCAGTCCGGCGAGTCAACAATAGAGAGGAGACTGGAGGCGGCTAGAGAGCCGCTATGACGTGCCGACCACGGCTCATGTGAGGAAATAAGCCACAGCGACACCTTGTGAAGCTTTTCATGAACTGCCTCTCGGTTTTCTCAAAGAGCAGCTCCAGTCTGGACAAAAAAAAATGATATCAGCAGCTACAAGTACTGTAGCTGCTGACCTTTAATATAAGGACACTTACCTGTCCTGCAATCCTGCGATGTCGGCACCCTAAGGGCCCTTTCACACGTGCGGATCCGTATCCAGCCATCCGCTTGCTCAGCAGGGATCGCTCCGTTGATCCCCGCTGAGCCAGGGGATGACAAGTCCGTCTTAGGGGCGGACCTGTCAGATCTCCGCTCTCCTCTATGGGGGGATCGGATAATTATGGACCGCCTGATAGTACATCCATCCGTCTGGATTTTGCGGATCGGATCAGGACAGATTGGATGTCAGCGGACATGTCACCGCTGACATCCGTCGCTCCATAGAGATGTATGGAGTGACCGTTCAGATCCTCTGAAAAAACTGACAGGTGGATCTGAACGGTCCGCACGTGTGAAAGAGCCCTTAGCCGATTCGTCAAGCGGCTTCGGGTGCAGGCGCCGGCATTGTAACAAAAAGTTTCCTACTGCACATGGGCAAGTTGCGCCATGGTTTAGGAATGGTCCCTCTGTCTTCTGGGACCTGTGTGTGTCCTAGAAGGCAGCCGGGGGGGGGGGGGTGAGGCGCCAGAAATGCTTGGAGATCACCGCTGCAGTCTTACCTGGAAGTGGGAGTGGGTACCTGTCAAAGATGGGCTTCCCCTCTTGGGTGGAGCTGTGCTTTACTAATGCAGCCTTAGGGCAACTTAAAGAGGAGCTTCAGTCAGTTCTGGAAAAATTTAAAGTCTGCAGCTGCAAATAACTTTATCTGCTGACTTTTAATAAACAGACACTCACCTGTCCAAGGATCCAGTGCTGTGCACACCTGAGCAGGCTGTAACTCCTTGCCCACTGTGCATGCGTGAGTCACACTGCGCTTTGTGAATGGTCCTGCATCCTTCTGAGATCTATGACATGTCCGATAAGGCTGCAGCATAGCTCCCACCTGTCCCTGATTTGGAACAAAGTCCCTATGTCCCACTTTCCTCCTCATTTGTCCCTCAGCTTGGTCTGATGTATATAGCTGTATATAAAATGCACTTTTTATCTTTCAAAAAGTGTTTAATAGTGCTAAACCTTTCCTCCAATTTCAAAATTGCTGCATTAGTACACTTCGAAAGCCAATATGAAGGTATAGTACTGTAAAAAAAGGCACCTGTGGGTTAAAATAATATTTTTTTGTATAATTCGCCTTTAAGAGGGCGTGGCAGGAGGTGTGTCCTATGCATACATACTTTTGCTAATAGATGTCACTCATTCCCATCTCAAAAAGTTGGGAGGTATGCTACAGGCAGGGAGGGGGCGATCCTGCCAGAAGCGGGAGAAGGTACCTGTCAAAACCAGGTACCCACTCCACCCCCCCCAAAAAATGTATTCCAAATATGGCTGCCAGGGGTTTTGTTGAGGGTTGAGGGAAGGAGAGCAGAACTCCCCCTTGTGGGTCAAGTTCCACTTTAAAGTGGTTGTAAAAATTAAAGTTTTCAAGTTTTGTTAACCTTAATGCATTCTCTGCATTAAAGTAAAGAAACCTTCTGTAGCTCCCCCTAGCACCCCTCCCCCCAAATACTTACCTTAGCCTGATCTTGATCCAGCGCTTTGCCAGCGTCTCTCTCCACTCTCTCCCTCCTAACTGAACATGGAGGCAACAGTGGGAGTCATCGGCAGAGCCTAGCTCAGGATCGAGCCCACACAAGTGCCTTCATAGCGAGCATCTTTCTATGGGAGGACTTAGCAGGGGGAAGGAGCCAGGAGAGCTGACTGGGGGACCCCAGAAGAGGAGGATTGGGGCTGCTGTGTGCAAATCCATTACACAGAGCAGGTAAATATGACATATTTGTTATTTTAAAAAAATACAGTTGTGCTCATAAGTTTACATACTCTGGCAGAATTTATGATTTCTTGGCCATTTTTCAAAGAATACGAATGATAACACAAAAACTTTTCTTTCACTTATGGTTAGTGTTTGGATGAAGCCATTTATTATTAATCAACTGTGTTTACTCTTTTTAAATCATAATGGCAACAGAAACTACCCAAATGACCCTGATCCAAAGTTTACATACCCAAGTTCTTAAAGAGGAAGTAAACCCTGATGAGTTTTACTTCCTCTTTTTCTCCCTGCAAAGCCTGAAAATTAAAAGCATAATGGGCTAGTATGCATTGCATACTAGCCCATTATGTGACACTTACCTGCAAACAAACCCAATCGCTGTCTCCTGTGCAGGCTGCGTCCATCTTCACCCCACTTCTTTCCGGGGGCCGTGGGTGCGCAGGAGCCGTCAGTAACGGCACACGCTGGGGAAGAAATGGCACGGAGGTCCGTTTCTTCACAGCGCATGCGCCGATTACATCATCAGCACACTACAAGTGAAATATCTCCTAAACGGCGCACGTTTAGGTGATATTTCCACTACCTATAGGTAAGCCTTATTCTAGGCTTACCTATAGTTAAAAGTCAGGAGGGAGGATTTACAACCACTTTAATACCGTGTATTGCCCCATTTAACATCAATGACAGCTTGAAGTCTTTTGTGGTATTTGTGGATGAGGCTCTTTATCTTCTCTGATGGTAAAGCTGCCCATTCCTCTTTGCAAAAAGCCTCCAGTTCCTGTAAATTCTTGGACCATTCACAAAGCGCAGTGTGACTCACGCATGCACAGTCTTGCATGAACTGCACATTTGAGATCTCCCCAGAGTGGCTCAATGATATTGAGGTCAGGAGACTGAGATGGCCACTCCAGAACCTTAACTTTATTCTGCTGAAGCCAATGACAGGTCGACTTGGCCTTGTGCTTTGGATCATTGTCATGTTGGAATGTCCAAGTACGTCCCATGTGCAACTTCCTGGCTGATGAATGCAAATGTTCCTCCAGTATTTTTGGATAACATACTGCATTCATCTTGCCATCAATTTTGTCCAAATTTCCTGTGTCTTTGTAGCTCACACATTCCCCAAAACATCAGCGATCCACCTCCGTGTTTCACAATAGGAATGGTGTAGCTTTCATCATAGGCCTTGATGACTCCTCTCCAAATGTAGCGTTTATGGTTGTGGCCAAATAGCTCAATTTTGGTCTCATCACTCCAAATGACTTTGTGCCAGATGGTTTGAGGCTTGTCTCTGTGCTGTTTGGCTGTATTGTAAGCGTGATACTTTGTGGCATTTGCGTAGTAATGGCTTTCTCCTGGCGACTCAACCATGCAGCCCATCTTTCAAGTGCCTCCTTATTGTACATCTTGAAACAGCCACATCACATGTTTTCAGAGAGTCCTGTATTTCACCTGAAGTTATTTGTGGGTTTTACTTTGCATCCCGAACAATTTTCCTGGCAGTTGTGGTTGAAACCCTAGTTGGTCTACCTGACCGTGGTTTGGTTTCAACAGAACCCCTAATTTTCCACTTCTTGATTAGAGTTTGAACACTGCTGATTGGCATTCTCAATTCCTTGGATATCTTTTAATATCCCTTTCCTGTTTTATACAGTTCAACTACATTTTCCCGCAGATCCTTTGCCAATTCTTTTGCTTTCCCCATATCTCAGAATCCAGTGCAGGGTCTGTCAGGAGTCCAGAAACTCATTGACCTTTTCGCACACTAATTACAAGCCATCAGATTACAGGTTAGGATAGTTACCTTTAATAGCCATTCAAACACCTTTGTGTCAACGTGTGTGCATGTTATCAGGCCAACATCACCGGGGTATGTAAACTTTTGATCAGGGTCGTTTGGGTAGTTTCTGTTGTCATTATGATTTAAAAAGAGTAAACACAGTTGATTTATAATAAATGGCTTCAGCCAAACACTAACCATGAGTGAAAGAAAAGTTTTTGTGTTATCATTCATGTTCTCTTAAACATGGCCAAGAAATCATAAATTCTGCCAGGGTGTGTAAACTTATGAGCACAACTGTATGTTTGCAATCACTTTAAAGCAGTATTAAACCCAAAAGCAAGCATTTATTCTACTGCAGCTTACCAACTGTGATGACTGCTTTTATTTTATTTTTTTTTCTGGGCTTTCATTCTTCTATATTCACCTGGTGATCATGCCAGGAATTCTGTTGTTTTTCAAAAGAACAAGCTCTCCAGCAGAATGTATTAGTTACAGAGATGAGACTGAGCAAGCGGGCTTTGCTCAGAGCTATTCTTTAGAAGCTTTATTTTTATATTTGTTATACACATGGGGATCTACCCTTAAAGTGATTGTAAAGCTTCATTTATTTAAAAAAAAAAAAAATAACAAACATGTCATACTTACCTCCACTGTGCAGCTCGTTTTACACAAAGTGGCCCCGAACACCAACTTCTGGGGTCCCTTGGCGGCTCTCGTGGCTCCTCCCCACATCAGATAATCCCCTAGGAGAAGGGGGGTTGCCTTGCGCGCTCCCAAGTCCATCATTCGGCGTCCATAGCCGCCAAATGTATGACTTGGCTCCACCCCCCAGCGCCCGCGTCATTGGATTTTATCGACAGCAGTGGGAGCCAATGGCTATCAATCTAGAGCCAAGAACCCTGGACAGTGGAAGAGCACGTCCCCGCCGGATGAAGGTCCAGGGCTCAGAAACAGAAAAAGGGGGGGCTGGGGGGCCGGTCACTGCCAGGTGTTTTTTCACCTAATTCATAGGATGCATTAAGGTAAAAAAACACAAGGGTTTACAACCCCTTTAAGTTTTCTTTGCTTCAGCTACACTCTCATGGGAAAAATTGAGATAATATTCATAAGGCCAGGAGGGGCCTTGGTTGTCAGGCTGCCAATGGCACCTGATCCATGCATCTCTCTTAGCAATAGAAAAGTCTTTGCCGATTGTAGAATAAATTGAGATATGTTTCAGACAACCATTGAGCGTGTGTGATTTCTCCTTGTGTACATAGGCATATTTTGGGCATAATTTGGATATATTTTATATAATAGTATACAGCAGAGATCTTCTGACTTTAACAAGATAAATCATTTAACACTAGCAGGGTTGCTTACAGTTATTACCTTTTACTTAGCCTAGTAATACACTGCCTCCTGGAATAGCTGTCACATGGATATCCCAGGAGACAGCGGGGCCCTAGGCAGGAAACCCAGAATCACTGCTTTACAGCACGAAAATAATTAAAATGGTAAAAAAAAACAGAATAAAAATGATTAGCTTTTGTGTAAGAGGGAGAGGAGGGATAAAATTAAAAAACGTTGTTGGAGTAAGTTTACTTCCACTTTACGCCTCATGCACACTGGATGCTTTGGCTGTCTCTCTTATGCTGCGTACACACGACCGGACTTTCCATCAGAATAAACTCTGACGGTCTTACCGTTGAAGTTCCGTTGGAGTTCCACTGACCGTTCGTTTAGAACGCAATGACGTACGACAGGACTAGAAAATGAAGTTCAATAGCCAGTAGCCAATAGCTGCCCTTGCGTCGTTTTTGGTCCGTTGGGATAGCATACAGACAAACGTTTTTTCTGATAGGAATTGATTCCGTCGGAAAGATTTAAAAATTTAGAACATGTTCTATTTCTAGGTCAGTATTTTGGAAAAAAAAGTCAGCTGAAGCCCACACACGAACGGAATATCCGATGAAATGATTTTGTCGGACCTTTTCTGCCGGAAATTTCCGCCAACAAATGTTGGCTAGCAGGTTCTCAAATTTTCCGCCAACAAATTTTTGTTGTTGGACTTTCCGATTGTGTGTACACAAGTCCGTCGTCGCAGATAAGTCCATGCATGCTCATAATCAAGTATGCATAAAAATTATTGCGGCGCTGAAAAGTTCAAAACGAAATTGAAGAGTGGGAGGAATCCAATCACCAAATATATTGTGCAGATGTAGAAAGAGTCACTCGTCACCACGTGGTAATATAGTCTGCTTACCAGGTGTTAAGGATTAGGCATAGATGATAAATTCTCAATAGCATCCAGCAAATCCAGCCCACTGGAACCCCTCATCAGACCACAACATCCGTGGGATTTCCTTCACATATAAACATCTCCCAATGGTCACTTCAGAATTAGGCATTCAGGCATGTAGTCATCATATATCCGAGAAAAGAAAATGAAGGACCCATAGTGAAGCCCGTAATGATAGATAAAAAAAAACTTTTATTGTAGTAACTTACAGTTGAAGCTTAAAACAGCATGCATCAATGATAGGAAGAAACGGCTGCAGCAATCAGCATACGGATGTCAGCCAGCCGGATGTTAACATTATAGTACTTCAAGTAAGAGACTTTATAGCCCTTAAAGATCTTATGGATCTATTAGATGAAAATGATGCTGCCATAGGGGGGGTCTGCAGAGGGGGGTCTCCCGGATGCTTAACCGGTAGTATCCCCTCAAGCACAGTCCCCTATTGAAACTCCGAAATTTTGGAAAAAATCCACAAATTTTCCCCCCTTGAAAACTAATCCTAATATTTGGACATTTTTGTCCCAGGTTACATCTGATATTAAAAAATTAATTTTAAAACTCTTGGTGATAATAATATCAATTTTGAGCAGCAGCAGGCAATACAACAGCTACAAAAAAACAGGGACATTACTATTAAAATGGCCAATAAGGGTGGGAATGTAATGGTGATGGACACAAGTGGCTATCGGGAAATGTGTCTCAATATCCTCTCAAATAGAGACTGGTGCATCTTCATTCCTGAGGAAAGTACCCAAGAATTCCATAATGACTATGACAGAATTGTCAATAGCACCTATACAAATGGAATTATTGATAAGGAGATTTTTGAGGCTTTGAAGGTACCTTATCCAAGAATTCCACCATTTTATTCTCTACCAAAAACCCACAAGAATATGGTAAAGCCATCAGGGCATCCAATTATCTCAGGAATTGGTGCCAAAACTGAGAAGGGAAGTAGCCTGGTAGATGCCTTTTTGCGACCCCATGTTTTGGAACTTCCATCATACATTCAGGACAGCATGGATTTACTGAGAAAAAGATATAATACTGTGATACCACCAGACAGTATACTAGTCTTCATCGATGTGGAGGCATTATACTGTAGTATCCCCCACTCATTTGGGATTTCCATGGTGGAAACCTCTTTGAATGAGATGGATGTGGCAGCAAGACCCCACAAGGGTTTTGTGGTATAGCTGCTACACCATATCCTGACAAAAAATGTATTTACCTTTGATGGCTCCGACTACCTCCAGGTGCAGGGGGTTGCAATGGGGATGTGTTGTGCCCCATTGTATGCCAACCTGTACCGGGGGGGTTGGGAGCATACTAAATTTGCAGATGAGTCCCTGTCTATGTACCTGTCCAGCGTTATATGCTGGTACAGGTACATAGACGATGATTCATGGTATGGAACTCTAGTGAGTTGGACCTGCTGAGATTTATGGAGAGGCTAGCAACCAATACGTACAATCTTAAATTTAGTATGCAATGTGATTCGCAATCGATATCATTTCTCGATCTAGATATATCTAAACAGGAGGATGGAACACTGGACACGTCATTGTATAGGAAACCCATGGTGGGGAATACTGTACTTCATGCGTCCAGTGCCCATCCCCAACCATTAATTTATAGTATACCATACTCACAATACCTACATATGGGCAAAACTGCTCCAAGGAAGGGAATTTTAAGAAGGAATCTAATTAGTTGAGATCAAGATTATTAGAAAGAGGCTATACTAAAATAACTTTAAGGAAAGCCTACAATAAGGCATGCCAGAAAAGTAGACATGAACTGTTGTTTGGAAACAAAACCAGTAAACAGTCAGATACTGTGAGGATTGTTACTACATACTCAAGTAACAATCACATGGTGAAAGAGACAATTGGTACCTCCTTACCGCTGATCCTAGCCTGAGGAAATATGTTAAGGACTATCCCCAGCTTACATACAAAAAATGTAGCTCTCTAAAGGACCAATTGGTTCATAGCCATTTTCAGGAACCCTCAGTGACCATTGAATCAAGCAGGGGTATGTACAAATGTGGTGTATGTGAATACTGCAATTGGATTTTAGAAGGAGCATCCTTTATTCTGCCCAATGGAAATAAACATATAATTTAACATCATGTGGACTGTCAAACAAGAGGTGTGTTATATATATTGTTTTATGTAAATGTGGATAATTTTATATTGGAAAGACATTTAGGAACTTTTGGAAAAGAATTTATGACCACATTTACTATATTACAAAAAATTTACTTTACTCTCCCATTGGTAGACACGTAGCTCTTCAACATAAGCACGACACCTCAATGGTACAAGTTACGATCCTCAAAAGGGTTCTTGAGGATCCAAGGGGAGGAAACTTAGACAAAAAACGATTACAGCATGAGGCAAGGTGGATTTTTAAATTAAATGCCACCTGCCCACCAGGCCTTAATGAGGCTCTTAGTTATAAACCGTTTCTGGGCTAGTTGGAATACTATCGGCAAAAGTCATGAATTCCAGGGTTCTTCAACTTCAAACATATACAATATATAAAACTATACGGCATTTCGACCCATATACCTGCGTATGTCTCAATCTGTCCTGTTTTTTAAGGCAAATATATTGGATCATGAAGTTATTATGTTATGTTTTCTATGTATAATTATTGTAAACCAGCCACAATGTACAAATTGGATAAAGATGGATTTTGGATGTGGGTGCAACATATTATAATTTTATACTAAGCATACTAGGGAATAACAAACTCCCTGTCTTTTATGGAACTATGGGAGATTTGTGTTTAAATGACGTGCTATAGTGCCTATATATGTGATCCATAATGATGCCCCTATGACATGAATGGGACCCCTGGCATGGTTACACTCTGGGGGGGAGGAGGGTTGATTTTTGGCCCCCCGTTCGACCAAGGTGGTGGAGTTGAGGTGGTAGGAGTCCTGGGGAATCCCATTTAAAGCGGGGGTCCACCTATCTATCTCCCAGCATTTACCGCTCATTCCCGCACATGCTCAGTGGCATCCTGGGAAGCCTGAGACTAGCTCCCAGGAGACTGTGCGGAGTCTGGGAGAGGCTAGAAACACGCCTACTCCCACGGGAGGAGAACCAGGAAGTGCAAAGAAGAATAGAAAAATAAAAAGGTAATTACGGCGATTTAAATTTTTTTAAACGGCATGTCAGCATCTAGGCAAGGAAGAGAATACATACAGATATTGTTCAAAATTTGGGTGGAACCCCGCTTTAACTAGGTGGATCTATATTTTAATTACTATAATGTTAATTGTAAATAGAGTGGTGCCTGGGATGTACTGATCATGGTTGTAGATGTGATGGTCTGGTGGTGTGGGGATGTGGCCCCATTTCATTAGGACTGCATCTTCTTTGCTCATTGCACGAGAGCTCTGTTGATGCTGTCTGATATTATGATACTCGTGCCAGCTCTACTGCGCATGCGCG
This sequence comes from Aquarana catesbeiana, assembly GCF_042186555.1. Lineage (NCBI taxonomy): Eukaryota > Metazoa > Chordata > Amphibia > Anura > Ranidae > Aquarana > Aquarana catesbeiana. Next base: position 696,042,622 of record NC_133325.1, on the reverse strand, counting down.
TACTTTCGTCTAGTTTCCAACCGGGAGCGTTGCTTGGCGCATGTGCGAGACAGTGGGCGTCGATTTTTGTTATTAAGGAGCGTAATACAAGACGCCTTATGGATGGAGAGCATCCTCCTCTCATCTTACCAGACACCCATAACAATTTAGATGCCATTTTGTCGCCAGTTATTGGGTATAATAGATCAGTCTGTGGATAGAAGGATTGATAGACGGTGCTGTGTTTGGTGGTAAGAGTAGATGAATGTGAGTGCAATATATACGTGGTTATGCTAGCATATACTACTATCCTTTTGGATGAGTTGACTTCAACTCACTGGCTGTTTGCAATTATGTATCTTATAGACTGTCTGGCTGAATGTAAGGATCAGGATAAGAGAAGAGATGTTTGCTATATAGTGAATTTACCGGGTATAGAGATTTTGATACAAGATAGGTGGTAAGTGTGCACTTTGCTGAAATTTGTTCTAAGTGAATTTCCTCCTCATTTGAACTCATATTTATACTGAGGGAATGGAACTATTGAATATATTGTATTATTTTGGATTTTTTTTAGATCTTATTTCTAACAACATCCTTAAAGGGGACAATAGGACTCCGGATGGAATAATACTATTGAGTAACATCTTGAATACTATGGAGGTATATCCTTCCTGCCTGTTTTTTCTGTGAGGACTTTAATAACTTGGATTCAGCGTATATATCCGCGGTGTATTTTTTATGGATTATATAGGGGCATTGTTGATGAACTGACTGCAAGGTCTTCAGGTCTTTATCTGTGGCTGAGGGCAGCTCTCCCCCCCCCCCCCCCTTTCCCTTTGGGACTCCATCCTCAGTAAGTACTATATTATTTTGGCTGATAATTCTGCATCTACCCCATCCCTCAACCTGCCAATTCCATGCCTATTGTTTTTTTCAGAATAGAATTAAATGGTCATCTCTTGCTCTCTATATATATTTACTTACACTGTTCGAAGACATTAGCTATTGGACCGCTCCCCTATATGACACCTGGCACGCCATTTCTTGAGGGCTCCTATTTATATGTAAGTGACCCTCGATGCAGGTCTCCCTACCCAATTAGAATGTATGTGAAAATAAATGTGTTGCACCCCCACCTAAACAAAATGTAAATAATGTTCATATTCTTTTCTTTTTTTGAACAGGATCTCTGGTTTTAGTCAAGAATGTAAGGTCCTGAGGAAGCATAGATGTGAAACGCGTTGACCTCTTGACATTATATATATTAACAGAGATTGACTACATAATAATTGTTTGATAGATCAAGTTAGATAGAGCCATACAGTTTTGAATTGATTTTACTTGTAAAACAATTTTAATAATTTTATAATAAAAATATTTAGCGTGATTTTGCTTTGATTGTCCTTCACTGGTACCGTTAAAGTCAGTTACATCAGTCCTATCTGCTAAGGTAGCTAACCCAAATGTATTATTTTACAGAATGATGATAATTACAATCTTACCATACATGCTAAAATCTGAATGTCTATATCTCCACTCAAAGGGATTTTGTACAGGGTGCCAAGAAGGGCAACCAAACTGATAAGAGGCACGGAGGAGCTCAGCTATGAGGAAAGATAAGGCTTTATTCACACTTGGACATCATAGTCGCATGATGTGTATAAAGCCTGTGGGTGGATGAAACCTACCTTTTAGTTACACAAAGCCACAGGTTTTCATTGTACACCATTACAACCTACAACCTTCTAGCATCCAACCTCCTAATGACCAATGACATCATCAGTTGCTAAGGAGGATGTCAGTTGCCTGCATATCATCCTTGTTTGACCCTTCCTTGCCTCACTCCTCAGCTTTGGGGTCTCATTAGCTAAGTGATAGAGAAAAAACTGAGGGAGAAGAGAAATATTGGAATACTAGCCAGTACCTGTTTGCAAAAATGTATTTGCTTTTAAAGAATAAATCACCTTTAAAGTTTGGTATCCTACGTGTATAACTTTTGCTGCATTATGTAAAACTATTAGAATAGTTTTTTACATTTTAGAATTGGGCGCCTCAAGAGTGTCCATAATTTTGGAGGGTTCCTCGAGATTGTCCATAATTTTAAAGGGTGCCTTGACTGAAAAAAGGTTGAGAAACACTGTTCTAGCACATACTGGCATGTATTCTGAAAAAATATATATTTTTTAATGATATCACTTGCTGGCTTAGACCCAAGAGCTTCTAGATCTTGCAGATATGCATACTTACACTGTGCCAAGCTGGACCAATGTAAGTATGCTATACAAATAATTCTTGAATTTCAGCTTTACAAAAAATATAAAAGTACCTGGTATTGTTGGTTAATAAGGGAGCAAGTCTGGGGGCCTGTACACCCAAACTGAAGTATTAGTCCCGGATTTTCCCATAAGCCTTCCATAACCTCCCAAAGGTTTACAAGGGAATCAACCCAATACAGGGGAGACCCATTGTCTTGGGTATTGGGTCTCTTAATGAACGCCTGGGAGAGAGGGTGGACGGCCAACTTCAGCCTGTAGTCAAGGGACTACCCAGTTTCCTTAGGGATACCAACAATTTATTGGCCATTATGGACAAGTTTGAATGGTGTGATGATTTCGCTTGGCTCACATGTGATGTATCGAGTTTGTACTCGTCCATACCCCACGATTTGGCACATGAAGCAATCTCATATTCTCTAGTTAGATATACAGAGTTGTCACCTGATTTGCGGGAGTTTATTTTAGAAGCTCTAGATTATCTTTTGACCCATAATTATTTTACGTTTGACTGGGTTGTCTATCTCCAGATAGAGAACCACGATGGGAACGAAGTTTATGCCCTTATTTGCCAACCTGTTTATGGGTTGGTGGAAGAGGTCCCACATCTTTGGAGATGGGAACCCCTTTAGGAGTCAGATCGCCCTATATTTTAGATATATAGACAATCTGATCTTCGTTTGCAATAAAAAAATGGATCTCATAGCCTTTTTGGATTATCTCAATGACAACTCCTGTAATATTCGTTTTACTGGGCAAATGGACTTTAATATAGTTAGATTCTTAGATGCACTAACTCACAATTACAGAAAGAGCTCTACTCAATTGTACAAAAAACTCCTGGCAGGCAATAGTATACTCTTTGCTCGCTCGAGCCATCCACACCACACGATTAAGGGCATCCCAGCGGGACAATTTCTTAGATTGCATCGCATTTGTAGTGAACAAACCACCTTTGAGAGAGAGAGTCAGCTCTCTTGTAATATAATTTTTTTAGCAAGGGGTTATTCAAGATAGTCTTTGGACAGAGCATACTCTATACTGTAGCTTCAAGTAAGGACAGGAGAGATTTGTTGTCCAGAAAAAGTATGCAAATAACTACAGATAATAGAAAAAAATGCCCTTTACTGGTACTTGCCTATAGTCTAGAATTTAAAGTGGAGTTCCACCAAAAAATGGGAAGGGAAGGGAAGGTGACCCTCTAACATGTCACATTTGGCATGTCATTTTTTTTTGGGAGGGGGGGTGCGGAAACCCTCTTTTTAGAGGGTTCCAGCTCCCACTTCCTCCCGGGGCACTGCAGCGCCAGAAGTAAGTTCACCTCTCCCCCTCCCTCTTGGCAATCATCTGGGACACATCACAGGCTCGACTCGCGCAGTGCATACCTGGCTGTGAAGCCACAGTCGGGCGCCCACAGTGACAATGCCGGCAATGCAGAGAGGAGGAGGAGACGTGCGGGGCTTCGTTACCCCGTTTTGCTGGACCCTGGGACAGGTAAGTGTCCGATTATTAAAAGTCAGCAACTGCAGTATTTGTAGCTGCTGACTTTTAATTTTTTTTTTATTTTAGTCAGAACTCCACTTTAAAGAAATTAAGCATATTGTCCACAAATATTTACCAACACTTTATAATGATAAGACGTGCACAAATTCTGGACAGGGGTATTAATGTTGTGGCGAAAAAAGCAAGATCTCTGGGCAACTATTTATCTCCCAGTTTCTCTAGATCAAAAGAAACTTCTGCCCTGTCCTTAACCTAGCTTCATTTTAAGGGCAACTTTAGATGTGGCTCTTCTGATTGTTTGTATTGTCCCTACATATTTCCTGGTAATGCAATATGCTCCACTGCCAGTGGTAAAATGTACAATATTGATAATTTCTAATATTTATAATATTTATAATATCTAAAATTGTAATACTAGTAATGTGATTTATGTTATTACATGTGGAGCGTGTTCTATTCAATATGTGGCGAGGACCATCTGAAGGCTCAGAGATAGGTTCCATGACCATTTGGGAGACGTTAGAGGGTGCAAATCTACTAATGTGGCCTGCCACTTCAATTCCATGCACGGTGGTGACTTACCCCTAGTACATGTGCAGGTCATTGAAAAAGTGAGGATCCCTCAAAAAGGAGGGGATGTTTTTGCCTCCTCTGTAAGAGGGAAGTATTCTGGATTTTTCAACTTCCGACCAGGATACCGAAGTGGTTAAACCACTAGTGGGAGGTTACACATTATTACGAATAGTGATATTAATAAAGTCTAAGGTATACTCCCTTGCTCATATACATTTGTAGGATGACATGCAAATGAACCAGTCTGTTACCTACTTTTGGTTAAAATATCGATCTAGCATTCTATAGAATGTGACATGGCGTTCCAGATTTGCGCAAATTATAGGTCCTTGATTTATTGTACTTACAGGAGATCGTTTACTCATGTTTGTCCAATAGTTGTCTCAAGATTTGAATACGTATATTTTTATGACAGGAGGCGGGACTGGACAGATATGTAGAATCCTTGTTTTCCCCTCGCATAAATGCAGGTATGGGTCTATTGTATCTATACTAGCTCAATTTTTTCTACAGTTTTCTTTTTCTTCCTTTTTTGGTTGCTTTATACAAATGTCATTAGATTTATTAGATTTCCGAGTTTTGAATGCAACACTGTGATCACTTGGGGCTTTGATGAGCTGGTATAGTTATTGGTTATTAGTGTGTGAAGCATTCGTTCCATTTACTCTTAGGAATTTTCGATCATGCACTTATGATTTTTTCATGCGATTGATATTGTTGTTAATCGCAGGTCTATGGGTTTATTTATATAGTATATGAGTTACAAACATTTGTGTTTCTGATTAATATTCATACCCATATACCAGTGATGAAGATACAAAGGTCTTGTTACTCTGCAACATACACATGTTGTTCTTAATGGATTCATTGTTTATTTTCTTTACTTTTTTGTTTTTTTGGTTGAATGTAGGAACCTGATAAATGTGTTAAACAGTGCAATTAAGCACCTATTATGTTCAGCTGATTATGTACTATTTATGGGTTACATCTAGAGGTGCATTTTAAGTTATGACTAAGCAAAGTTAATTTGTGAAAAGCGTCAACCCTTGCTGTTGCTTGTCTGTATCGGTTTTGTCATGACACATTTATATTTGGAATAAAGAAATACTTTTTATCCTCTATATTCTGGAGTGCGGTTAACATTTCTCTATTGTTTGGTAATTCCATTTAGGACACAGGTGTGATGTAGGGGTTGGATGATGGAATCATAGCGTGCAAACAGCGAAACAAGAATCCAGTACTCCTGGAAGTGTCTTAGGCTACTTTCACACTGATAGATGTATGAGATAAATCCGCGCAATGGATTAGGTATGGGTGTGGCTGCTGCCTCTACAGATACAATACCACCTAGGTGGAATGTATTAGAAAATGGTAAAAAAGCAGGAGTAGTATGGCGCTGCCCTTATGGAGATAAAACAGATTTTTTCTTTGTAGTGAACAATAACTCTATGTGTTACCTATTATCCATAATACCTAAAGTATTGCTTTTAAAGATGGTTATTATAAACCTGTGTGTGCCAAAAAAATTGAGTATTTTTATATTCAAATCTGTGACTGGTGCTGGATTCTTGCTAATAAAATTAAAATAGCAACATAAGGTGCTTCAATTAATCAACAAAAGTGCATTATGCAAAATCAATAAAGTGACCAGGGCTAAATCATACAAATTCATACAAAACTGTGCAAGATGTATAAGATAAATCCGCGCAATGAATTAGGTATTTTGTTATGGGTGTGGCTGCTGCCTCTACAGATACAATACCACCTAGGTGGAATGTATTAGAAAAAAAAAGCAGGAGTAGTATGGCGCTGCCCTTATGGAGATAAAACGGATTTTTTCTTTGTAGTGAACAGTAATTCTATGTGTTACCTAGTATCCATAATTCCTAAAGTATTCCTTTTAAAGATGATTGTTTATAAACCTGTGTGTGCCAAAAAATTGAGTGTTTTTATATTAATCTGTGACTGGTGCTGGATTCTTACTAATAAAAGCGAAATAGCAACATAAGGTGCTTCAATTAATTAACAGAAGTGCATTGTGCTAAATCAATAAAGTGACCAGTGCTAAATCATACAAATTCATACAAAATTGTGCAAATTATCCATCAGTTTGTGAGAAAAAAGTTCTTTTTGGAGTGTTTTGAGGTGTTCAATCTTTGAGGATCAAATATCTGTAGGAAACCTTCTTATCCAGGTGCTGGTTCTTTAATTAGTGCCTTGTCTGCATGCTCTGACAATGCTTGCACTCACCGGATTTTTCTTTCCCCTGCAGGGGTATAGGCGGTCACAGTGTCTGCCACTGTGTAGCAATCAAGGATGCCCCCCAAACTTTACTTGCATGTTATGGTGTGATATTTACATGTAAAGGAAAGATGGGATACCCATCGCGTAAAACCATAAGAGAAATTTCAAATGAGTTTAAATAGTGTGGCCCATAATAGGTGCAATTACTAATGAATCGGCGGCCATTTTTGCTAAGGTTTTGAGGACCGAAGCCTAATGGAATTGTCCATTGAGTTGTTATTGATGCCATTTTGTTGGGGATATTGTGGACCGAAGCCTAATGGAATTGTCCATTGAATTCTTATGGCGGCCATTTTGTTGGGGGTATTATGGACCGAAGCCCAGGTAGCGCGCATGCGCTTTGATGTTAATGAGGGAACGTGAGGTCCGAGCTGTCAGCACTTCCTATTTGAATCTAAGCCGACTTCCGGGTCGGTGACCCCCCAGGACACTACTAATGGGTTTTTTTTTTTTTGTTTTTTGTTTTTTGAAAAAAAAAAAAAAAAGATATGCACATACTGGTCCCACTATTAATCTTTGTTCTAATGTTTCAACATATATTTTCCAGAGATTAACATTTTAAACATTGCAATGAAATTAAAAATCAGGAAAAATGAAAAATAAAATGAAATAGAAATAAAAATATAAAATAAAAGTGAAAAGTTAAACTATATAAAAAATTATATGTATATATAACCAGGAGAGGTGTTCTTGTTTATTATGTGTGTATATATATTTTATTGTAAAACTATGGTTGTTAGAGAGGGCCCTCAGTGTGTGCCCTATAGCTAAAACGATAATGGGTTCTACATTAGATAAGGGAAGGGGGTGTGTATATTACACATGATCTATATATGGTTGGGAGCTTCGTATTCTATTTGTATATGTACTCCTAAGTGACCTTAGTTTAAATGGGAGTAAGAGTTGGAAAAGTTTCTTAGAAAGTCAGAATGCATATTTCAGATCTCATAGACGATAAAGTATGAATGTAATTAAAATGTTAAAAATGCTAGAATACTAAAAATTGAGAATTGTTTGTGATTCTAGAAAGTTGTAAGGAAACAATTTAGATCCACGTCTATGCCCAACAAAATGGCCGCCATAAGAATTCAATAGACAATTCCATTAGGCTTCGGTCCTCAAAACCTTAGCAAAAATGGCCACCGATTCATTAGTAATTGCACCTATTATGGGCCACACTATTTAAACTCAGGAGGTGCAGCAAGATGAACGCCCCAGTAGAAGTCTGATGACGAAACGCGTGTAGGGCGGGCTACGGACGCCTTGCAGCACCTCTAACAAAGGGAATTCAATATCTTTTTCTTATGCTCGTTTTTTCATTTGAAATTTCTCTTATGGTTTTACGCGATGGGTATCCCTTCTTTTCTTTACATGTAAATATCACACCATAACATGCAAGTAAAGTTTGGGGGACATCCTTGATTGCTACACAGTGGCAGACACTGTGACCGCCTATACCCCTGCAGGGGAAAGAAAAATCCGGTGAATGCAAGCATTGTCAGAGCATGCAGACAAGGCACTAATTAAAGAACCAGCACCTGGATAAGAAGGTTTCCTACAGATATTTGATCCTCAAAGATTGAACACCTCAAAACACTGCAAAAAGAACTTTTTTCTCACAAACTGAACTTTTCTTATCCAATTAATACTGGTTACAGCACATCAGTCACTATTTATGATGGATAATTTGCACAATTTTGTATGAATTTGTATGATTTAGCACTGGTCACTTTATTGATTTAGCACAATGCACTTCTGTTGATTAATTGAAGCACCTTATGTTGCTATTTCACTTTTATTAGTAAGAATCCAGCACCAGTCACAGATTAATATAAAAACACTCAATTTTTTGGCACACACAGGTTTATAAACAATCATCTTTAAAAGGAATACTTTAGGAATTATGGATACTAGGTAACACATAGAGTTACTGTTCACTACAAAGAAAAAATCAGTTTTATCTCCATAAGGGCAGCGCCATACTACTCCTGCTTTTTTTTTTTTCTAATACATTCCACCTAGGTGGTATTGTATCTGTAGAGGTAGCAGCCACACCCATAACAAAATACCTAATTCATTGCGCGGATTTATCTTATACATCTTGCATAATTTTGTATGAATTTGTATGATTTAGCACTGGTCACTTTATTGATTTTGCATAATGCACTTTTGTTGATTAATTGAAGCACCTTATGTTGCTATTTTACTTTTATTAGCAAGAATCCAGCACCAGTCACAGATTTGAATATAAAAATACTCAATTTTTTTGGCACACACAGGTTTATAATAACCATCTTTAAAAGCAATACTTTAGGAATTATGGATACTAGGTAACACATAGAGTTATTGTTCACTACAAAGAAAAAATCTGTTTTATCTCCATAAGGGCAGCGCCATACTACTCCTGCTTTTTTACCATTTTCTAATACATTCCACCTAATCCATTGCACGGATTTATCTCATACATCTATCATTTAGTGTTTACGTATATTACGTTAAACAAAAAATCTGCAGCAATTGATATTTTTAAATACACCAACAATAGAACTATCAACTTAGTAGAGGTTTTCAACCAAGAAAAAGTGGTCAACAAACAGGATATAGACGGTCTCTTTAAACAGCTTAAACACAGCATTGAACAACAACAACTAAGGGTTTGGTGGGATGTGGCCACCTTGGGAATGTATATTTCCCAAAACATTACACCAAGAAGACTCAGGTGGGACATCTCACCAAAAGATGCAGTTAATAATAAAGAATTGATGGAAGAATGGTACAGGTTTTTCAAACGAAAGCGAAAATGCTTTACTACAGAAATTAATAGTAAGGAGACAACATAAACTAAAGAACATAGAATCTGAAATCCTACAATTAAGAGACCAACTGATACCGTTTCAAGAAACAAAGAAATATAAGGATAAAGAACACAACCTACAGGAAGCAATGAAGAAATATGACAAGGAAATACAACAGAAAAAGCAAAAAAAGTTTAAGCGAGATGTATTAGATTATAAAAACCAACATGTTTACAAGTGGCAATCAGATGAAAATTATATGGAAGAGGATCTTAACATCTCATTAATGGAAGAATCGAGGGACAATTCAATAGAAAGGGAAAACGTACCATGGCAGGAAGTAAGATCCACCCAAGCAAGAAACATCGTTGAAGGAGGGACAACCCCAAGAACTAGAGGGGAAGGAGAAAGCCTGGGACGCAATTTCAGACAACCAGGGAGACATGACAACAGAACACAACAACATAACACCGTTCCATTTACACCCAGGACCCCGAGATATCATAATAGATATTCTCCATTAAGGGATGAATATGAACATCACAATACCCCATATGGAGAAATGCAACAAAGAAGGGTTTTTTTTCCAACCGAATACAGAGGGAGACCTCCAACACCCAGGAGGGGATCACCAGTACACAGGTGATACAATGCACCCCAAAGGGAGAGAAGGCCCTACAGAGGACAAAGGGAGTGGAGGCCTTTCAGATTTCCCTACAGAAGTCAAAATTACAGATGGAATCCAATGGAACACCATTAAAGAAATTGAGAAAAATAAAAACATAGTGATACGACCGGCCGATAAGGGGGGGGGGGGCCTGGTTATACTTAATAAAAAAGACTACGAAACGGAAATGGAAAGATTATTAAAAACACCAGATACATACAAGAAATTAAAAGGGAATCCAAAAGAAGAATATAAGAAAAAATTAAAGGCATACATCCAAAGAGGAGAAAAAAGAGGAATATTAACAAAAAAAGAAGCTACATACCTAACCCCAGAAACAGCAAAGAACCCAGTGATCTACTATGTGCCTAAGATACACAAAAATCAATCCAGACCACCAGGGAGACCAATAATCAGTGGCATTGAATCGCTATTCTCAAGATTGGGAGCATACTTAGACGGATTTCTACAACCACTCGTATCAGAAGGAAAGTCAAATTTGAAGGATAGTAGGCAACTGATCAAGGAATTTAAGGATTTTAAGATAGAACAAGAAGATTTTTTAGTGACCATAGATGTTAACTCCCTGTACACGAACATTAGACAGGATGATGGCCTTAGCAGTGTTGAGTGGGCTCTACACAAACAAACTGATCTAAAAGGAGAGCAAATAAAATATATCACGGAAGGCTTAGAAATGGCCATGAGCCATAATTATTTTTGGCATAAAGGGGATTACTATACCCAAACCAAGGGAGTAGCCATGGGGGCAAAATACGCCCCGAGCGTAGCAAACATTTTTCTCAACAGATGGGAGGAGGAACAAATTTTTAGCATAAGGAGAAAGAACCTGAAACTATACCGTCGATATACAGACGACATAGTTATTGTGTGGAGGGGTACGGAGGAAGAACTACAAGCCTTTTTTGATGAAATTAACTGTAATGTATACGGAATTTCCTTTTCCGGTAGTTGGAACAAACAAAGTATAAACTATCTAGACTTACAGATTTTCAAAAATAATGGATATCTAAACACCAGGACCTTCTTTAAGAGTACTGACAGGAATGGATACATCCCAACCAGCAGCTGTCATCATCCACAATGGATTGGGAACATTCCAAAGGGACAATTAATGCGGATACACAGAAACTGTAGCAATGGAAATGATTATGAAGAACAAGAAGACATTATAATCAATAGGTTTGTTGAAAAAGGTTACAACAAAAAGGAGCTAATAAACCTAAAGGAGAAGGTGAAAAGAATGGACAGGAACACGCTAATAGAAGGAAAACCAGCTGGTAACACCAAGAAAAAGGACAAAAATATAGGCATGACCTTCTTAACAGGTTATAATAGACAATACAAAATTACAGAGTCCATAATTAAGAAACACTGGCCTATTCTACAATCAGACACAATTCTGAACTCCATATTACCAAAAAAAACAAGTTTCATCTATAGAAAAGCCCCTCCACTCAGAAATTGGTGCATAACGCTCTGGACCCACCAAAACAGATCAAAATAATAAAAAACCTGAAAGGTTTTTTCAAGTGCGGAAAATGCCTACCGTGTAAAAGCAGCAAAAAAACCAATAGGAAAATAACAACATTCAGGTCAGCAAACAATGGAAAAGAATACAATATCAAAAAGCTCATAACCTGCAACAGTACCCATGTGACCTATGTACTGGAATGCCCGTGCCATATACAATACGTGGGCCGGACGACAAGACAGCTACACGTTAGAATCAGGGAACACATAACAAACATCAAAAATGGATATCATAAACACAGCGTCTCAAGACATTTTAAAGACTACCACAATAAAGATCCGTCATGTATGGTATTCTATGGGATCGATAAAATTAAAGGACATTGGAGGGGTGAGAACAAATAAATCAAAATCTCACAAAATGAGACCAAATGGATCTTCCTGCTGGACACCCTCCAACCAGCAGGAATGAACATAGACGTGGATCTAAATTGTTTCCTTACAAATTTCTAGAATCACAAACAATTCTCAATTTTTAGTATTCTAGCATTTTTAAGATTTTTAACATTTTAATTACATTCATACTTTATCGTCTATGAGATCTGAAATATGCATTCTGACTTTCTAAGAAACTTTTCCAACTCTTACTCCCATATAAACTAAGGTCACTTAGGAGTACATATACAAATAGAATACGAAGCTCCCAACCATATATAGATCATGTGTAATATACACACCCCCTTCCCTTATCTAATGTAGAACCCATTATCGTTTTAGCTATAGGGCACACACCGAGGGCCCTCTCTAACAACCATAGTTTTACAATAAAATATATATACACACATAATAAACAAGAACACCTCTCCTGGTTATATATACATATAAATTTTTTATATATTTTAACTTTTCACTTTTATTTTATATTTTTATTTCTATTTCATTTTATTTTTCATTTTTTCCTGATTTTTAATTTCATTGCAATGTTTAAAATGTTAATCTCTGGAAAATATATGTTGAACCATTAGAACAAAGATTAATAGTGGGACCAGTATGTGCATATCTTTTTTTTTTTTTTCCAAAAAACAAACAAACAAAAAAAACATTAGTCGTGTCCTGGGGGGTCACCGACCCGGAAGTCGGCTTAGATTCCAATAGGAAGTGGGGAAAGAAAGAATGCGGCCGAGGGTTAACGGTGACATTCTTTGTTGACAGCTCGGACCTCATGTTCCCTCATTAACATCAAAGTGCATGCGCGCTACCTGGGCTTCGGTCCATAATATCCCCAAAAAAATGGCCGCCATAAGAATTCAATGGACAATTCCATTAGGCTTCGGTCCACAATATCCCCAACAAAATGGCAGCAATAACAACTCAATGGACAATTCCATTAGGCTTCGGTCCTCAAAACCTTAGCAAAAATGGCCGCCAATTCATTAGTAATTGCACCTATTATGGGCCACACTATTTAAACTCAGGAGGTGCAGCAAGATGAACGCCCCAGTAGAAGTCTGACGACGAAACGCGCGTAGGGCGGGCTACGGACGCCTTGCAGCACCTCTAACAAAGGGAATTCAATATCTTTTTCTTATGCTCGTTATTTCATTTGAAATTTCTCTTATGGTTTTACGCGATGGGTATCCCTTCTTTCCTTTACATGTAAATATCACACCATAACATGCAAGTAAAGTTTGGGGGACATCCTTGATTGCTACACAGTGGCAGACACTGTGACCGCCTATACCCCTGCAGGGGAAAGAAAAATCCGGTGAGTGCAAGTATTGTCAGAGCATGCAGACAAGGCACTAATTAAAGAACCAGCACCTGGATAAGAAGGTTTCCTACAGATATTTGATCCTCAAAGATTGAACACCTCAAAACACTGCAAAAAGAACTTTTTTCTCACAAACTGAACTTTTCCTATCCAATTAATACTGGTTACAGCACATCAGTCACTATTTATGATGGATAATTTGCACAATTTTGTATGAATTTGTATGATTTAGCACTGGTCACTTTATTGATTTAGCACAATGCACTTCTGTTGATTAATTGAAGCACCTTATGTTGCTATTTCACTTTTATTAGTAAGAATCCAGCACCAGTCACAGATTAATATAAATATACTCAATTTTTTGGCACACACAGGTTTATAAACAATCATCTTTAAAAGGAATACTTTAGGAATTATGGATACTAGGTAACACATAGAGTGTTCATTACAAAGAAAAAAATCCGTTTTATCTCCATAAGGGCAGCACCATACTACTCCTGCTTTTTTTTTTCTAAAACATTCCACCTAGGTGGTATTGTATCTGTAGAGGCAGCAGCCACACCCATAACAAAATACCTAATTCATTGCGCGGATTTATCTCATACATCTTGCACAATTTTGTATGAATTTGTATGATTTAGCACTGGTCACTTTATTGATTTTGCATAATGCACTTTTGTTGATTAATTGAAGCACCTTATGTTGCTATTTTAATTTTATTAGCAAGAATCCAGCACCAGTCACAGATTTGAATATAAAAATACTCAATTTTTTTGACACACACAGGTTTATAATAACCATCTTTAAAAGCAATACTTTAGGAATTATGGATACTAGGTAACACATAGAGTTATTGTTCACTACAAAGAAAAAATCCGTTTTATCTCCATAAGGGCAGCGCCATACTACTCCTGCTTTTTTACTACTTTCACAAAAAAAAAAATAGCGCCTGTATAACGCCTGTAAAGAGCCTCTCCTGTCCAGTGTGAAAGCCCGAGTGCTTTTACACTGGAACAGTGCGCTTTCAGGACATTAAAAAAAGTCCTGCAAGCAGCATCTTTGCAGCACTGCAGGAGCGGTGTATATACCGCTCCTAAATCACCCCTGCCCATTGAAATCAACAGGGGCTTTGCCGACGGTTTTAACCGTTTTTCGGCTGCTAGCAGGGGTTTTTAAGGGTTAAAAACACCTCGCTATGGGCCGAATAGCGCCACTAAAACTATGGTAAGGCCGCTAAAAATAGCGGCGCTTTACTGCTGACGCCCGCCTGCCCCAGTGTGAAAGTAGCCTATCTCTGAAATGTATTTATTTTTTAATCTTTTTTATAACATTTTGCATATTAACACAATACAAAACTGTGACAGACACATTTAGCCCATGCAGGAGCATCTGCCATACGTTCAAAAGTTATAAAAGGGACAACAAAAACAAAATGGTTCATAGAAAACCATACAGCAACCAAAGATGGTAACAAGTTAACTGAACAAACTAAAAAAATAAAATAAATAAAAGGTAAAATAACTAAAATAATGGTGCATGGCTCAAGCACAGAAATAAGAATGATAAACAGGAGCATCAATACCCATTTGGAACCTCACATTGCCCGCAAACAATCAATTAAGAATGCAATGGAGTGGCTGTCGAGGAGTTATTCCAGCCAGCAGGACCAAACTCTGTAAAACTTATTAGGACAACCTCTACTGAGGTAGTGGCGGCTGGTGCTCAATATTTGGGGGGCAGCAAAAAAACCTGCCCCCCTTATTCGCACCGCCTGTGGTGGGAGACAGACGGAAGGCATTGGTTTAGAGGCCTTACCGCGAGGAGGAAGATAACACGTAGGGCTGCTGCTCCTCGCTGCAGGCGGATCCGGGAAGAGAGGGGGTTTAGAGGCCTTACCATGAGGAGGAAGATGACACGGAAGGCTGCTGCTCCTCTCTCCAGGAGGATCTGGGAAGAGCCAGGGCTTCTCCTCACATCTGAACAGGAAGTGGGTCCTGAGATCCGATTGGAGTCCTAATAATCCATGGCCAATCGGGTCTCAGGACCTGCTTCCTGATTGGCCAGGAGAATCAGGAAGACAATAGTGAATATTAATTCGCTATTGTCAAACACTTGGGTGGGCTCAGGGCGCAGTACTCTGTGCCCCGAGCCCACCCTTTTTTAAAGCCAATTAGAGCCTCAGGCTCTAATCATGTGTTTAAAGAAAAAAAAAAAACCTGATGAAATCCATATGTCCGGTGGCCTGCATGTAGATAAGGGGCCGGATGCATGGATTAGGGACGGGCAGCTACTGGTAAGTATCCTTATACAGGGAGAGATTGGAATTAACTAACTGCATCCAGAAATGAGTCGAAGGAGGAGAACGTTTTTTCAGGCTGAACTTAATGGCTTTTCTTGTATAAAACAACAATAAGCTCAACAGAGCTTTCCTAGCTACTGTAAAAGCCAATTCTTCTACCAACCCCAAATAGACATAATTTAGGAGTCAATGTAATAGGTACTGTATCTGTACTTATTGATGACAGCTAGTACATGTTGCCAGTGGGAGACAATCATCGAGCACGACCAAAATACATGCAGGAAGTTTCCTGGGGAATTAGTGCACCTCCAGCAGGAGGAGGAGATATTTGGATCCATCTTATTAAGCATATGTGATGTGAAATAAGCCTGATGAGTAATCCTAAATTGGATCATCTTATCCCTGACGGGGAAATTCTAATAGCTCGGACCAATCTTTATCACCCAACTAAGGGATATTAGCTCTCCACTTCTGCTTAAATTAAGAGAGTCCAGGCAATGTCTAACTAAAAGTTTGGTGAAGATGGCAGCACTAGTACAGAAAGAAGATAGAAATAAGAAGATAGAAAGAAGATAATCAAGAAGAAATCATAGGCCATCCCAGAGGTATATTACCTCATATTGCAGGGGCTTGCCACTTGAATTGTTTCGGGAAATTGCAGGGTAACTTTAAGGTAAATACCTCACTATTAATTAAAATATGATCATTGAAAACACATCATTTGCTTTTAATAACAGGACGCTACATATTTTTAAAAGCTGAAGAAAAAGGAATAGATTCACCATGCCCATAGCATTATTCTGTAACCCATTAAAAATAATTGAAAGCAAATAAACATGTACTGTAATTTGTTGTTTTCAAGTGGTTGTAAACCCTTTACAACCACTTTATACTACAGGCAAGCCTATAATTAGGCTTGCCTGTAGCTACACTGGATATCTCTTAAACCTGCACGGTTTAAGAGATATCCCTGTATTTGCATGTGTCGACGTGATCAGCACATGCGCACTTAAGAAAACTGAAGCAACGGCACGTAAGTACCGTTGCTTCAGTTGGACTGTGCTGTTACTGGCGGCTCCCGCGCGCATATGTGGGAGTGACGTCATTGTGGCACCAGCCAATAACAGCCCCGTTGTGGGGGCTTCGATTGCAGGTAAGTAATTCATAATGAGCTAGTATGCTGTGCATACTAGCTCATTATGCCTTTGTCTTGCAGTTTTGTTTTTTTTGTTTTTTTTTTTAAAGGGTTTACAACCACTTTAATAATCAATAGAAAACACTGTACAACATGTGAAACACATTTATGTTATTTTATTAAAAAACAAAAAGAACTAACCAGGTGCTTGGCTAAGGATGGAGAGTGAAAGAAACACTGGCTGCAGCTGCTCTTTGTAGCTGCTGTCCTGCAATGCTGAACTGGTTAACAGCTATATCTGCAAGAGAACAGAGTTGCTGAGCAGAAAGAACTTAATAGACTGAGTCAAGATGCATTACACTGTGGGAACTGTAATTCAAAAGAGAGAGACTCTGCTGTAATCAAGAGCTTTTGAACTGCATTTCCCAGAGGGAGATTGCCAGGAGGAGGGGAAAGAGACGCATTTTCTCAAACTGCACAGCACACAGCTTCCTCTTGCCATGAGCAAGCCCGGAAAGTGGAGATCGCTGTCCAGGGTGCACCACCAATGCTGCATAACAGCAACCTGAGCAGGATCCTGAGGGCTGAGTCCAGGTGTGTTGACAGCCAGAGTCACCTGGGTGCAGAACTGAGAGTGGACTAAGTGGATTGAGTGGATGGTGAGCTGCAATATTGCTGGGACCAGTTAGCTGCTGCTGTGGGGATTTATTATCTGCAGCTAGTGAGACTGAGCCCTTTAGGGACTGACTATACAGCCATCTATTAGCCTTATTGCTGCCTGCAGATTTGACTGGGACGATTCTCATGTGCACCAATGATACAACTGGGCCTCAATGCTTGCCGGCTGAAGAGTTAGAACTAAAGACTGTCCCTTTGCATCTGTTACACAGAGACCTTCACCTATTGCTTATACAAAGAGGGACCTCTCAGAAGACATTACACCTTATCCTAGTCATTCTGCTAGAATGCACTGCAATTTTTCACACTGACTTTGCTGATATATGTATTGTGGCAATGTTGTGCCCTGCCTGGGCATAAAAAGAGGTAATGACCCAGGATTCTCATCTAGGCATGTTGAGGGGCTCCAGGAAATTTGTATTATTCAGAGAAAACTGACTTCTCAGTTTCCTCATCAGTTGGTAAAACCCAGTTTGGGACCTGGAGCCTAGAGATTTCTTAGAGATCTGGGTGGTATAAAATATCTAATCCCAGGTTTTTGGAAACACCAGCATATTAACTGGTGAGGTGTGTGCTGGGCTTTTAGTAGTGACCTGACCATGGTTCTGGGCTCCACCTTGGCAGACAGGAGGCCTTTGCCCAGAAGTCAGGAGGGCTCCCACTAGGAGAGAGGTGGGAGCCAGAGCAGCAAGAGGCTGCTAAAATTTGCACAATGCTCATGAGAAAACAGTCTGTAGGAGACAGACAAGGGTCTGAAGTGGAAGGCAAGAGTGGCAGTGTTGTATGTAAAGGCCAGGAGGAGGAATGTCTATTTCTTTGTGTAGCAATGTTGACTACAATTGCAAAGCATAGCGATTCCCCATCATTTCTATGTACTGTATTGTCCCTCTAGTGCCCAGCATCACTAACTGACATCATATCTGTGAGCCGACCCAAAGGGATTGTGGGATTGGTAGTTCCTCATAATGGCAATTACTCCGTATGACTATGTACCCGGACTACATACTGTATCCCAGGGATCTTTGCTAGCACCAGAGAGAATGCTGGGGCCGGGGCGTGGCCGGCATGGCACTAAGTGGACGTGTTCCCTGTGAGCTCCTGGAGTATTTCTCTGCAATTTATCCGTATATCACAACTGCGTTCACCGGAGAGACTCTGTGCATCTGGTTGCCTTCCAGAACTCCCGGTGGTCAAAAGCGGGGTAAGAAATTGAAATTTCCCCCGAATATACCAGAGGAAACCGGCCCGGTCCCCTGCTCTCTGAGATCTCCTGCACGTCATACCAATATGGCGTTGCAAACGGACCACGAGGCGGACCTTCTTACAACTCCCCCTGGATTACCAGAGATCATGGCAGCTATCACCTCTTGCCAATCCACACTGGCATCTAAGATAGAAGAGGTTCAGCTGGATGTGGGCTTGCTGAGACAGGACCTCGACAAGATTCGGTCCAGAGTGTCAGAGACTGAGCGGCGCGTGGGCTCGGTGGAGGATACAGTAACTGACCATACTGCATCTATCCGTACCCTCCAAACAAAAGTCAGGGCTCTGGAGTACAGGACAGAGGACGCGGAAAACCGCAGCAGAAGAAACAACCATAGAATTGTGGGTCTCCCAGAAGGAGTTGAGGGGAGTTCACCGGCCCTGTTCATGGAAGACCTGCTGCAGTCCCTGTTGCCCTCTGCTCAGCTCTCCCCCTACTTTGCAGTTGAAAGAGCCCACCGTGTCCCACCTAGGCCCGGACCGGAGGGAGCCCCTCTCCGCACTCTCATTCTCCGGTTACTTAACTTCCGGGACTGAGATGAACTGCTCAGGGCTTCTCGTGCTGCGGGTGAGCTACCCTTCCGGAACGTTAAGCTTCTATTGTTCCCGGACTACACTATAGAGACCCAGTGACAACGCCGCTCCTTTGATGCTGTAAAGGCCGGTCTGAGGAAGAGAGATGTCAAGTATAGCATCCTGTTTCCCGCGAAGCTCCGAGTGGTAGACGGCGAGACAATCCGATTTTTTACCAACCCTAAAGATGCAACTGCTTGGTTGGAGTCCCTACCTCCATAAGATGTCGGCGTAACTATCTGCAGATGTCTGAATGATGTTGATGTCCTCAATCTTCCTAGTTGCTGGTAATGGGTGAGAACTGACTTTTGTTTTTTTCTTCTAATACCTGAGCCCTCTTCCTGATCTCCATGCACCATTAATGAAGCGGAGTACTTTTATTGTGGAGACGCATAAGATGGGCATAATTCATCCGGATCCAGATTTGGCAATTATCTGAACCCGACATGTGGTTCTGTGTGTCATTGACCCCCTGCTATATCTGATGGACACAGAACTGCATATGAGATCCTAATATTATTCCAGTCTATCCTCCCTGGTTCTTCATAACTGGTATTTCTCAAATTCTGCTGGTTATAAGTTGTAACAGACTTCTAAGTATGTGCCCCTGTTTACTCAGGTGAACTTCAATGACTACCCTCCGGATCATACTACTCCACTGCTCGGGGATGAGTCTCCCTATGCACACTCAGGCCTAGTTTACCTGGCATTGTGATGAAGTAGCATCTGATTCCGGACACACGTCCCCAACTTAATAGTTATAGTCCTTGACTATGGTTTTTTTGGGATTTGCGGGGAGGGGGGAGGTGGCATTTGCTAACCTGAGTTGGGTGTTAAAGTTTCACATATGTTTTATAATCACCGTTGGTCTTTTGGTGGAACTGTTAGATGCATACAGCATTGATATGGATGGTACTACTTATGCGAATATCCTACTGGGGGTTTGTGTTGTAAATGTCCGTCCGCAGGTGTGCATTCTTCTTGAGACACACTTAATGGGCTCCCGGATACTGGGCCTAAAGCGAGCCTGGGTAGGTGCACACTACCATGCTTCCTATTCCAACTATGCTAGAGGAGTAAGGGTTTTAGTGCACAAATCTTTGCCCTTTCGGCTCTTATATGTTAAACTTGACTCGGGGGGTAGATATGTGCTCCTGCATGCCTTGATTTCGTAGGTACCAATTGTGATAGTGGGTGTTTGTCTTCCCCCCCAGCCGACATAGATGTGCTTCACAAGCTGATGTAACAGGTTTAACAGGTTACGCTTTATAATGTTGACAATGTTTTATTCACTGGGGACTTTTTGCCTCTCCTGCTCTGCTACGTAGAGTGGTTTCTGCGGATATCCTCTTGCGAGGAATCTCAGATCATGCTCCAGTGTCTGTCACGTTTAAGATCACTGGTGTGGAGGGGGTAGGGGTGTGGCAGCTGTCCAAATACTGGATTATGGATCCAAATATTCAGGAGGAGATGCCGGAGGCACTATGTGCCTTTTGGATTGCTAATGCGGGCTCTGCTGGACCTCTGGTTTTTGGGGATGCTCTTAAGTCATGGCTTAGGGGTGAATAAATGTCTCGTATAGCTGCGAAGAAGCAGCAGTCTGCGCAGTCTCTGAGGCTATTAGTGCTAGATTTCTTGATTTTTACCAGACCCTTTACTCCTCTAGGGTAACTTTTCACAACTCTGAACTACTTCATTATCTCGACCGGATCCCGCTCCCCTCCTTGGAGAAGGGGAGAAGTGAAGAGCTGGATAGAGATATCTCCCTTGAGGAGGTGCAGGAGGCATTAGGTTCTATGCAGTCAGGAAAAGCCCCAGGACCCGACGGAATTCCTATCGAATTCTACAATGTATACCAAGAATTCTTGGCCCCCAAGTTCACTTCATTATTGCAACAATCCTTGGACCTGGACTCCTTACCAGAATCATGGTCTGAGGCGATAGTGGTATTGGTGCCCAAGCCTGGTAAAGATCCTGAGGAGTGTGCCTCCTACCAGCCTATCTCCTTGATTAATGCCGATGCCAAGTTGCTAGCAAAAGTTCTGGCCTGCAGGCTCGGTAGGGTAATTGAGGACCTCATTCATGTGGATCAGACAGGGTTCATGCCGGGTAAGGGCACAGATATCAATATCCGTCGACTATTTCTAAATTTAGCCGCCTCCCATAGTAATGAGGGCACTAGATTCATAGCCTCTCTGAACGCAAAGAAGGCTTTTGACTCCGTTGAGTGGGAGTACCTATGGGCGGTGGTGCGGAAATTTGGAGTAGGGCCTCGATTTCTACACTGGCTGGAGTTGTTGTATAAAGCCGCTAAGGCAAAAATACGGGTAAATAACACCCTTTCCAAATTCTTTCTCCTCCAGAGGGGGACCCGACAGGGATGCCCTCTATCCCCCAGCCTTTTTGCGCTGGCCTTGGAACCCCTGGCAGTTTTAGTCAGGGAATCTGACAGTATTAAAGGATTTCAGGTTGGCCCTCTGGAGGAGAAAATTTCGTTATATGCGGACGACACTTCATTTTTTCTGCAAGATGCTGGTCCTTCCCTGCAGGCTGCTTTAGAAGCCTTTGATCAATTTGGACGGTTCTCTGGCATTTGCATCAGTTGGAGCAAATCTGTCTTGTTCCCTCTTGATGCGCAGACCAGACAATCTGCGGCACAGACCGCGCTGAAGTGGGTGGATGAATTTGTGTATTTAGGTATTAGGGTTACGCGTGATCCCCAGCCTTTCCAACGTCTTAATCTCCAGCCCATAGTGACACGCCTCAAGGATCACTGTTCTCGATGGGCTAATTTACCTCTTAATCTCTTGGGACGAATAAATATTCTAAAGATGATTTATCTTCCCAAATTTATTTATATTTTCAGGAACTGTCCGGTGTGGATACCCCAGTCTTTCTTCCGAGATCTAGATAGTTGTATTGGATCCTTTCTATGGCAGAGATCCCCCCCTAGGATGGCCAGATCGACCCTCCAGCTCCCTGTTGATTGTGGTGGCTTGGCTCTGCCCAATCTGCTGTTATACTACTCTTAAGGTGTGGAGTTTGGCCAGGAGACGGTTTCTTTCCCCTAACCGGTGGTCCCCTTTTTGCCCATTGTGGGGGAATCCATTGTTCCCACACTTTCGAACAATCCCAGACCCGCAAATTTGGGCCGTTATAATATTAAACTACTGAAGGATATTGTGTCGAATGGATCGCTATGGTCCTTTCAGGAGCTGGCTGGTAAGCATGACCTCCCTGCATGGATGATATTCCGCTACCGTCAGCTAGGACATGCATTCTGGGCACAGTTCCCAACACCACCAATTCTCGAATCTGATGTAGTTGAGGATTTACTGGCCCAGGAATGTTTAGTCAAACCCCTCTCCACAATTTATTTAACCCTCCTTCGGAAGGATTCTCCGAAGATGGATGTACTCTGGACCAAGTGGGAAGCTGAGATTGATTGGGAGACATGGGAGGAGTGTTTCGAGGACAGCTCTAGACTGGTAATATCCTCTAGAGATAAATTAATTCAAACTAAATTTTTACACAGGGTATACCTTACACCTCAGAGACTGCACAGAATATATCCACAGAGGTCCCCAAATTGTCCGCGCTGTCAGTCTCCCGACAGCTCCTACATTCACATGTTTTGGACCTGCCCCAGACTATCCCGTTACTGGTCTGCCATAGTGGAGGCCATTAATGTCCGTCCACACATGGAAATACCTCTGACACCTGAAATAGCCTTGCTGGGCATACATGATGATGACCAAAGGCCTAGATACACTAAGTTGCTGGTTTCATTGTTGTTTTTTTATGCAAAAAGGAGATTTTATTAAAGTGGAACTCTCCTAGGTCTCCCACAGTAAGGGCTCAGTCAACGCGGTCTTGCCTATGTACAAGTTGACTTATATAAGTGGAGGATGCCCTCAGAAATACGCGAGAGTGTGGCAACCCTGGACTGATTCTGTATGAGGTCTCTTACTTTTGCACGTCGTATTGTATACTGTGCTGGCTGCCTCCCCCCCTATTTTTCCCTATTGCCTTCATGATCTGGTATTCTAACCTTATTCTGTTTACTGCTCCTTATCTGTGTGGACTATGAGAAGCATATGTACCTACTATATTGTTTTTCGCAATTTTGTATATTGTGTGCCGACTTTTCTACAATAAAGACCAACCTTGTCCTTGTTGTTAAAGAGAGAATGCTGGGAAGAGCATAAAAGAGACCAGAGACGCGCGCTACGCTCTCTTCCTTATGGGCCTGGTGTGTGACGGACCTCTCTGTTCCAAAAGGGTGAGGTCGCGGCCTACCACGTGGTGTACGACATTCCAACCCAGCCGAGAAGGGACCATCCCTGCTTGCTGATCATCAGGGATCTATCCAGCATCACCCTGATAATCTAACAAACCACGCTTCATGCTGTGCATCAAAAGATCAACGCGAGTGTTACCGCTGCAAGGATACCTCTTCAGGAATCGCTGTTCAGAAGGAATTGAATCGACCTGGTCGTTGGTGGAAGGGCAATTGCCCACTTTTACAAATCTTTCTTTGCTGCTTCACTGGAACACTGTGCAAAGACAGCTTTACCCTGGGGAAAGACTTTACTGCATCTCAATTTGAACATTGTACATATACACCTGTCGCATCAACCTTTCCAAGAAATGCCATCGCCTTGTTGCTGCACCTTATTGGATATAGTTAACGAGCTCGGACTGCTGGCAAAGACCATCGGGCCTGCAACTGGGACATTACTGTCATTACTACTTAAAGGGCACTCATACTGTTCTTGTTTAATTGATCTCTCATACATGTATATAAAATACTGTTATCTCCAGATTGTTTTAACTTGTATTATTGTGGAGGAATTCTTCTTCTGAACTAGGACTGTTATCCGAAGTTCAGTTGATCTATTACCATCTTTTTGCAACAAATTCTTCCTTGAGTTATTCAGTAAACGTTAATAGAATATAAACTCATTGAATTGTTTGACTTATTACTTTAAGGTGGTGCAGAGATGTCTGAACCCAGAGTGTCAGGTGGCTTGGAATGTTCCCAGGGTCACGATGGTGCAGATGAGCAGGTAAATCCAAGCAGTCCCCAAGGGGTCAGTGCTACATGTGGGGGCTCGTCTGGGATGCCATCTGCAGCCAGCCCTAGTCAACCTAGACAAGAGCAACAATCCGCGTGGGAAGCAGCTTCGGTGGCCATGGCAGCCTGGAGCAAGGGAGCTCAAATGGAAAAGAGCACTGTTCTGGAGATCTCTGGAAGCGAACACACTGAGAGAGAGAGATTAGAAGGTGAGTGAGAGCCCTGGCCCTAGGACACTGGGCCTACATCGTGGAAACAGAAGCCAAGCACGGCCTGGATCAAGTCAGGGTACTCTTGGAATGGAAGGAAGAGATACTTGTGTGCTTTCAGGAGGAAGAGGTGCATCAAGCCGAAGGGGTAATTGCTAGAGTGATCCCACTTAAAGTGGGTGAAGAGCATGCTGAGAGGCAGCCATTGTCTAGAGCTCAGGGGAAAAGCTCCGTATCTGTGGGAGCTGACTCTCAAGAGGCTAATCCCCCCCCCCGTTCTACATGGATATGAGCCAGCTATTTGATAGCTTAGTGAAGAATGGGTCTGGAAATGCCAACCAGAGCTATCGTTTTTTTCTCAGTGCAGTTGCCGAGCACTGAGGGGGAAGATGAATTTGAAACCTGGATGAGCCAGGCCCTTCAAGTCATGGAAGAGTGGAGTGTTTCAGAGGCTGTGAAGTGGCAATGGCTCAGTGAGAGTCTTCGAGGCCTGGCGGCTGATGTGATTTGTAACCTAAGGATAGGAAAGAAAACTTGTGTTGCCATGGACTACATAGATGCTCTATATGCTGTATTCGGGAGGGTTGAAACCACGTAGACCTGATGTACAAGTTTAATCACACTCACCAACAAAAGGGGGAGAATCTGTCTGAATACATATCTCGAGTAGACAGAATGCTGCATCAGATTATCTTTAAGAGGGGTATTGATCCCAAGGATGTTGATCAAGCTCGTCTAGCCCGGGTTTTGCAAGGGGCCCAGCCAAACCATCCTATTGTATTAAAGTTGTTATTGAAGAGAACCAAGGTGGTGCCTACGTATCCTGAATTGATAAGAGAAGTACGAGAAGGGGAGGCCCTATTAGAGGAGAAAAGCCAAAGGTCGAGAGAATCAAGCTCTATCGCTGGAAATAGAGAGAAAGTGGTGGCTCAAGCTGTTCATGCGGAGATGGGTTTCTTGGATGAGGATAGTGGAACTGAGTCTGAACCAGCGGGACTGGCCATTCCTGAGACTAATGAGCCAGTAAGTGAAATTGGGCTAGCTGAACTGATGGCCCAGGTAGCTCTGGCCCAAATCTAGATGGATCATGCTTTAATGCGAGTGATGGAGACCCAAGCGAAGGTTCAAGAACAAGGGACTCGTCAAGGGGGGTCAAAACTTTACCAAGGGCGAGAAAAGAGATGTTACAGGTGTGGAGAAGGTGGACACTTTCCGGCTGAGTGTCCCAAGACCAGCATCAGCCCTCAATTACCCACGGAGGTTCTGAAAGCCTTACAGAAGTTACTCTTCCCAAAGCCAGCAGAAAACTTCAAGGGACCTCAGTGAAGAAGTTAGTCCCGAGGGAAAACGGCCCTCCAAAGTCAAGAGAAGATCTAAGAAAAAAAGGGGGCCCAAGCCACCTGTTGCCCTTTCCCCTCAGTTACCGAGAAAACCCAAAGAAACAAAACCCCTAGGGAAAGAAAGACGGGGCAAGAAATCAATGCACACCTTACTGAGTAAATAGACCAACTCCACTGCATTCAAAGAGACTGATTAGACTATAGAGTCACCTGCTGGGAACCTGCCAAAAAACTTAGTGGGGCCCTCCCCTATAGTCTCAATACAAGTAGAGGGTATCTACACTCAAGCTCTACTGGATACTGGTGACGTTGCTATACCAAGACTTTTACCACAAGTACTTGAGACACATCCCTTGTGCAAACTCGAGGAGTTAGAGATTTGGGGCTTAGGGACCTAGAAGTGCCCATATGAGGGATACATACCCATAAAGATAACATTTGACACTGCCTTGGTTGGAAAACCAGAGACTTTTTGTCAGGGTTATGTAATAGAGTTTTCTGTCAGCTTACCTGTCTCCATGTGTTCATCTCTAAAGACTAGCTACCTCTCACCTGACTGGTTTTATAACCTCTCCTCTAAGCATGGCCCCACCCCAGGCCCTATCAGGGAACTCTATATTAACCTGTGCACTGCAAGCCAGCAGTGCTGATCAACCATTGTGTGTTAGCCTCCGTGTGTACTTGCTGTGTTTCCTACATCTGATTCCTGTTACCGACTTTGGTCTGTTCTCGACTCTCCCTGTCTGCTTGTTAGCCTGACCTTTGGCGTGTTATGTTTATCCTTGTCTGCTAGTCGCCCTGACCTTTGGCTTACCCCTTACTTCCCTGTCGTTCCAGCATGCTGCCTCCTTCCTCTTCTCCTGTAAGTCTACGGTGAGCGTGAGCTGTGAGACCCTGGGGGCCGCGACCTGGAGCCAGACTGCAGCGCACTCCATCCTCACCACTAGAGGCTCTGGTGAACACCCGCTGGCTCTTAGACTCCGCACCCTGGGGAATCTATGCTCTAGCTCCCACTGGGATCCATGTTAGTTATCCTGTAGACCTTCTTTCTGAACCTTCCAGGGTTCAATCCGCAGCAGTCAGTCCTAGGGTCCACTGCCTTGCGGTGCACTCCTGATCCCAGCGGTGTGCATCTGTCACCTAACCTGACAGTTTGATCAGCTATGGACCCGGCTGGTGTGCTGCTACCCGCAGATGAACCGTTGCAGGGCTTAGTTCGCAGACTTGAGACCCAGGAATTGCATCAGATCCAACTGATGCGATTCCTTCAGGATTTGGCATCCCGTTTTGAACAGGTTCAGACAACTGCCAGCTCCAGCCCGTTTCTCTGGGGACTCCAAGGTTTTGCAGGGGGTTCCTTAGCCAGTGCACAATTCATTTTGAACTTCAGCCCCAAAACTTCCTGTCAGATCGGGTGAAAGTAGCCTATATTATATCCCTCCTGTCCGGCGAGGCGCTAGCTTGGGCTGCTCCTCTGTGGGAACTGAATGATCCAGTGGTTTCTAGCCTGTCTGATTTCTTGAAACTTTTTCGGAATATCTTCAAGGAACCGGGTCGTGTCTCCTCATCTGCTAGCACTCTTTTACATCTCCGTCAAGAGTCCGCTTCTGTGGGACAGTATGCTCTTCAGTTCCGTATCCTCACAGCTGAATTGAGCTGGAATAATGAGGCCCTAGTTGCAACCTTTTTACATGGCCTCTCTGATAGAGTGAAGGATGAATTAACAGGAGGATCCCTTCCTGCTGATCTGGACGGTGTCAGCACCTTGTGTAACCAGATCGATATTCGCTTTCAGGAGAGGGCCCTGGAAAAAAAGACGCCAGCACTCCCCGTTCCTTAGGCAGCTTGAGCTCCCAGTCCCTTCTCTTTGATCCGAGGAGCACCCCCTGCCCGCTGAGGAACCCATGCAGCTGGGCTGGACCAAGTTGTCTCCTGAAGAGCATGCTAGGCGCAGAACTCTGGACCTGTGCCTCTATTGTGGGGCCAAAGGTCATTTTCGTGACACTTGTTCTCTTCGTCCAGAAAAATGATCGGGGCTAATACATCTGGAAGGTGGAGTATTAGACCCTGAAGTATCACCTTCACCTTCTCGTCTTCTTCTTTCTGTGTTCCTTCATGATTCACGCTTCCTTTCGTTCGGTCTCGGCACATCTGGATTCTGGAGCCGCTGGCAATTTCATGGATTGGGAAACTGCATCTTCCATGAGACTTACCCTTTTGCCCCTTTCAACGCCATTGGTGGTCTTGGCGATTGATGGCACTGTTCTCCCAGGGGGTCCTATCCGCTTCCAGACCCTCCCTGTTAAGATGTCGGTAGGGACACTCCACCAGGAGTGGATATCCTTCCTTGTCTTACCTAAGGCTTCATCTCCTATCATATTAGGTCTTCCTTGGTTACAGTTCTATTCTCTACACATTGACTGGACTGCTGGACGGATCCTGGCCTGGGGTTCCTCCTGTTCCTCTTCCTGCCTACTCAAGGTTACCCCAAAAGAGAAACTCCCTGTTGCCACCATCCCAGTATCTTTTGCTCTTCCCGCTGCATATAGCGATTTCTGGAATGTCTCCTGCAATAGTTGGGCTGAGGCACTCTCTGGGTCATGTGGCACTCTGGATGAGGAGCCCACCTGTGAACTTGAGCCGATCATTCACTCCAGTTTGTATGGTCATTTACCTTTGCCTGTTCCTGGACCCCCTTGGATGCACACCCAGGCTGACTCGTCTACCAGTTCCACAGTCGCTACGCCCTGTGATGCGATTCTGGTGGGCGCTGCACCTGGCAATGCTGTTCAGTCGGCCTCTGCACCAGTTCAGCCTATGCCCAGTGAAGCTATCCAGCTTGACTTCTGTGACACATCACTTTCTAACCAACCTGGTCTCAGGGATCCACTGACTTCTGCCCAGTCTGATGATCCTGTGCCAGATGTCCAGCTCATCTTTAAGGGTCTGGGGGACCCTGCTCAGACTCCTGATGGTCTTCTTATGCCTTTACCCATTCCTAAGAAGCCTTTAGCCCTCAATAAGTCCTCTCGTCCTCTCCCTACCTCGGTTTCGGTCTCTGAGGATAATCTGAAGTACGAGGTTAGTCAAGTTCTTGCTTCCCGGTGCCGTAGAGACATTCTTCAGTACCTCGTACATTGGGAAGGGTTTGGTCCTGAGGAGAGGTCTTGGATCACTGCATCTGAGATCTTTGCGCCTCGTCTGTTGAGGAGGTTTCATCTGGAGTTTCCCTTTAAGCCAGGGCCCAGGCGGGGGATGGGGGAGGCCTCATAAGAGGGGGGGTACTGTCAGGGTTATGCAATAGAGTTTTCTGTCAGCTTACCTGTCTCCATGTGTTCATCTCTAAAGACCAGCTGCCTCTCACCTGACTGGTTTTATAACCTCTCCTCTAAGCATGGCCCCACCCCAGGCCCTATCAGGGAACCCTATATTAACCTGTGCACTGCAAGCCAGCAGTGCTGATCAACCATTGTGTGTTAGCCTCCGTGTGTACTTGCTGTGTTTCCTACATCTGATTCCTGTTACCGACTTTGGCCTGTTCTCGACTCTCCCTGTCTGCTTGTTACCCTGACCTTGGCGTGTTATGTTTATCCTTGTCTGCTAGTCGCCCTGACCTTTGGCTTACCCATTACTTCCCTGTCGTTCCAGCCTGCTGCCTCCTTCCTCTTCTCCTGTAAGTCTACAGTGAGCGTGGGCTGTGAGACCTTAGGGGCCGCGATCTGGAGCCAGACTGCAGCGCACTCCATCCTCACCACTAGAGGCTCTGGTGAACACCGGCTGGCTCTTAGACTCCGCGCCCTGGGGAATCTATGCTCTAGCTCCCACTGGGATCCATGTTAGTTATTCTGTAGACCTGCTTCCTGAACCTTCCAGGGTTCAATCCGCAGCAGTCAGTCCTAGGGTCCACTGCCTTGCGGTGCACTCCTGATCCCAGCGGTGTGCATCTGTCACCTAGCCTCAAGGTGACCTGACACTTTTGATAGGTTGGCAGTTGTCTGCCCCCGACCTCCTGGGGCAGGCGGAATGCCTTGTTGATAGGCACCAACACTTATCTAGTGTGGAGACTACTCACTCCACTGGCCTTGGAGGGTGCCGCAGTAGGAAAGTACAATCCTCAGCTGTGGCAGGCTTTCCAAAGAGTGTTGCAAGAGTAGAAGGCCCCCCAAGGAAGGAGTGGGAAGACTGTGGCGATTGGATACCCGTGAAAGGGTGTTGCAGCTGGGCGAGAGAGCCTGACTGAAAGCCACGGTTAAGCTGTCCTGGAACCAGCCGGGTCCCTATGTGGTGGTGGAAGCTGATTCAACAGAGGAGGAAGTTGGAATAGAGGTGGTCCCAGAGATCATAACGATTAGGGCCTAGGGATGGGCTTTATGTTCGGGTTGAACATGAGTTCGACTCGAACATGGGCTGTTCGCCCATTTGCCGAACAGCGAACAATTTGGGGTGTTCGCGGCAAATTCGAAAGCCGCGGAACACCCTTTAAAAGTCTATGGGAGAAATCAAAAGTGCTCATTTTAAAGGCTTATATGCATGGTATTGTCATAAAATGTTTGGGGACCTGGGTCCTGCCCCAGGGGACATGTATCAATGCAAAAAAAAGTTTTAAAAATGGACGTTTTTTCAGGAGCAGTGATTTTAATAATGCTTAAAGTGAAACAATAAAAGTGTAATATTCCTTTAAATTTTGTACCTGGGGGGTGTCTATAGTATGCCTGTAAAGAGGCGCATGTTTCCCATGTTTAGAACAGTCTGACAGCAAAATGACATTTCTAAAGGAAAAAAAGTCATGTAAAACTACTATCGCTAGCGCCGGCTATAATGAATTGTCGGTCCGGCAATACACATAAAAGTTCATTGATAAAAACGGTATGGAATTTCCCTACAAGGGAACCCCGAACCAAAATTTAAAAAAAAATGCTGGGGGTCCCCCTAATTTCCATACCAGGCCCTTCAGGTCTGGTATGGATATTAAGGGGAACCCCGCGCCAATTTTTTTTTTTAAATGGCGTGGGGATCCCCCTCAAAATCCATACCAGACTCTTCAGGTCTGGTATGGATTTTAAGGGGAACCCTGCGCCAACATTTAAAAAAAAATGGCGTGGGGTCCCCCCAAAAATCTATACCAGACCCTTATCCGAGCACGCAACCTGGCAAGCCGCAGGAAAAGAGGGGGGGGCGCGAGAGAGCCCCCCCACTTGAACCATACCAGGCCACATGCCCTCAACATTGGGAGGGTGCTTTAGGGTAGCCCCCCAAAGCACCTTGTCTCCATGTTGATGGGGAGAAGAGCCTCATCCCCACAACCCTTGTCCGGTGGTTGTGGGGGTCTGCAAGTGGGGGGCTTATTGGAATCTGGAAGCCCCCTTTCACAAGGGGACCCCCAGAACCCAACCCTCCGTGTGAATTGGTAATGGGGTACAAATGTACCCCTACCATTTCACAAAAAAAGTGCCAAAAAGATTAAAAAACACAAGAGACGGTTTTTGACAAGTCCTTTATTAATTTCTTCTCTTCCATCCTCTTTCTTCTGGTCTTTCTTTGGTGTTATTTTTCTTCCTCCATCTTCTTCTTCTCCATCTTCTTTTTCCTCCGCTCTTCTCGTCCCGCATCTTTCTCCGGCTTCTTCTCCGCTCTGTCCGCACGATCCGCCTCAGTGGGAATCTTCCACCTTGTGACGCTTCAGTACTTCTTATAAAACGGAGGGCGGGGCCACCCGGTGACCCCGCCCTCCTCTGACGCACGGGAACTTCACAGGGACTTCCCTCTGGCTTTCCCCGTGTTGTCAGAGGGGGGTGGGGTCACCCATTTACGTAACCGGGTGACCCCACCCCCTCTCACAATACGGGGAAAGCCAGAGGGAAGTCCCTGTGAAGTCCCCGTGTGTCAGAGGAGGGTGGGGTCACCAGGTGGCCCTGCCCTCCATTATATAAGAAGTGTCAGAAGAACCGAAGCGTCACACAGCGGAAGATTCCCACGGAGGCGGAATCGTGCAGACGGAGCGGAGAAGAAGCCGGAGGAAGAAGAAGATGGAGAAGAAGAAGAACACCGAAGAAAGACCAGAAGAAAGAAGATTGCCTGTTACGCATGTTCTGGATGCGAACCGAACGGGGGGGGGGGTGTTCGGCTCATCCCTACTAGGGCCTTACTGCGAAGCGGGGGGCAAATTCCTGTCAGTGGGAGGAATGTCACTATTCACACAATCAGCCTAAAGCCCATGATGGTGATTGGGAAAGTGAGTGCTGCTACCCTCATGACGGGAGATAAGCTAGTCAAAAAGGGAGATGGAAGTGAGACTACAGTCCACTGCCCAAATCTACCCTCTGGATGGAAGAAGAGGATCAAAGCTCAAATAGCCCGATGAGAGAAAATGTTCTCCAAGAATGACTTGATGTGGGCTGTGCCCGGAGTGCTCAACATCAAATTGGACTAACTGAAGATAAGCCTTTTCGTGAAAGAGCTAGGCAAATCCCTTTATGCGATCTGGAGGATCTTCAAGAACAGTTGGCAGAACTGAAGAGGTCAGGGATCATCAAGGAGTCCAGGAGCACTTATGCTTCTCCAATAGTGGTAGCGAGAAAGAATAATAGT
Organism: Aquarana catesbeiana; assembly: GCF_042186555.1. Taxonomy (NCBI): domain Eukaryota; kingdom Metazoa; phylum Chordata; class Amphibia; order Anura; family Ranidae; genus Aquarana; species Aquarana catesbeiana. The sequence continues at coordinate 696,010,098 of NC_133325.1, read as the reverse complement.
TACCTCTGGATGTGTATTGACTACCGAATCTTGAACTGGAGGACCATTCCAGATCAGTACACAACCCCCCCCCCGCATAGAAAAGGCCCTTTATGCTTATCTGGGGCCAAATAGTTCAGTGTGCTGGATCTGCAGAGTGGATACTACCAAATACTCATGTATACGGATGACTGAGAAAAGACGGCCTTTATCAGTCCTCTAGGGTTTTTTTCATTTGACTGAATGCCACAAGGATTAACAGGGGCCCCCACCACTTTCCAGAGACTGATGGAGAACACTGTGGGTGATATGAACTTGGTAGATGTGCTAGTGTATCTTGATGATATCATTGTGTTCAGCAGAACGTGGGAGGAGGCTCGACTAGAGAAAGTTTTTCAACGATTACACAGAGGGACTGAAGCTGTCGCTAGTGTCAGTTCTACCAGACTTCAGCCATGTATCTGGAGCATGCGGTATCAGCCGAGGGAATAGCTACTGACCTCAGAAGTTGGAGGCTGTTACTTCCTGGCCTCGCCCAAGTCCCGTCACTGAGTTGAGTTTGTTTTTGGGTTTCTGCTCTTACTATAGAAGATTTGTGAAGAACTTCTCACAGATTGCCCGGCCATTGAACAAACTATTACAGAAACAAACAGAATGGGATCAGCAGACAACCTAGAAGGGAGGTCCCAGGAAGCCTCAGGAATCCATCCAAGAGCAATGGACGATGAAGTTTGAAAGGGCTTTTGAACGACTCAAGGGGAGCCTTGTTGAAGCACCGGTGTTGGCTTATGCTGATCCATCTAAACCCTATGAATTGCACATGGATGCCAGCAGAGATGGCCTTGGGGGAGTGTTGTATCAAGAGTCGGAGGGGATACTTCACCCTGTGGCCTATGTGAGTTACAGTCTCACCGACCTGCCCCCCCCCCCCCCGAAGCACTATCCTGTACACAAATTGGAGTTCTTGGCCCTCAAGTCGGCTGTGGTAGATAAACTACGTGATTATCTATATGGGGCTATCTTTGTGGTGAAGACGGGTAATAACAACCCCTTGTTTTGCCTTTGTTTGAAGTACCAACCAGGAGTGGGAAATCTAGACACTGACGCTCTTTCCCGAAGGCCCCACTTCACCAATGTTGGCCAGAAGAGTTCGGTTAATTTACCCTTGGAAGGAGTACGGCTGTGTGTCAAGTATTAGAGCATAAACACAGAGAGGCCATAGGGGCCGAAGCTGTGAAAGTCACACCTACGGGAGTACCAAGCTAATACTGTGATTTGACCCAGGTGCGCAGCCATGAACTGCCTCAATTGACAAGAGAGGACATGAGATGGGACTAACGTGAAGATTCCTTGGGGAATCTTTTGAGGAAATCGTTAGCTGCCCAGAACCCTCAAATACTGGTGAGTAGTCCCATTGAGGGAGCCAAAGTCATCCATAGAGAATGGAAACAAATGCGGTTGGAAGATGGAATCATATACCGGAGAGGTCCATCTGAGGAACTAGAGGGTGTCCGCCAACTGTTCCTCCCTGAGAAACACAGACTAGTAGTGTTGACCACTCTCCAAAATGATTATGGCCACTTAGGCCCAGATAGAACCTTCAAGTTAGTCAGAGACCGATTTTATTGGCCATCCATGAGAACTGGTGGAAAGCTACTGTCACTCTTGCAGCAGATGCATTCACAGAAAGACTTTACCAGTAAGGGCAGCTCCAATGGACCATCTTCAAAGCCATGGACCATTGGAGTTGGTGTTCATTGATTTCTTGTGCTTGGAACCTGACCTGAGTGGACAGGGTAATGTCCTGGTTGTGACAGATCATTTTACCCATTATGCTTAAGCTGTCCCCACTAGGGACCAGCATGCCAGTACAGTAGCAGTTCGGAAAAGTTCTTCGTTCACCACGGGCTGCCTCAGCACCTACATTCGGATATAGGTCGGGATTTTGAGAGCAAGCTGATCAGAAAACTGTGTGAGCATCTAAATATAAAGAAATCCAGGACTATTCCTTACCACCCTCAAGGAGATCCACAATCTGAGCGTTTCCACCGGACCCTGTTGAACATTTTGGGAACCCTTCCCTTGGAGAAGAAACAGCACTAGGGAGACCATATATCTGCAGTGGCTCATGTTTATAATAGCACCTCGAATGATTCTACTGGATACTCCCCCTACAGATTAATGTTCGGAAGAGAGGCTCTATTACCAGTGGATCTGGCCTTTGGAACATCGTTAGATCACACTTCTCAGGCCTCCTATATGGGGTATGTTGACAGACTTCAGAAGAATCTAACAGTGGCCTATGACAAAGCCAAGGAAGCCTCTACCATCAGAGAACGGAGGAACAAGAAAAACGTTGATCTCAGAGTAAGGGTTCAGGATCTACAACCTGGAGACCGAGTGTTGTTGCGCAATCTAGGGGTGCCTGGGAAACATAAGCTGGCTGATCAATGGCCCTCTCAACCCTACATTGTCTGTAAGCAATTACCTAGGCTCTCTATGTATCAGATTCGGCCTAAAGGGAAGACTGGCCCTTTGAAGACTTGGTAATGAAACCATTTGCTGCCTTTATCCAAGGCTGTTTGAGTACCCTCATCCTCTTGCTCAGGGACTTATCAGTCCCCTACAATGAGGCCTAGGCCCAGGAAAACCTGTCTACCCATACCACCTGAGGAGGACAGCGATGAAGAGGAATTAACTCTTGATTGGTTGTGGGTTTCCCCTGTTCCCATCATTCCTGGAACCAGTGAGGAAGATAGTCAGGGGACACCCTTTATGAGGAGGGCTTGTCCCCCACTGCAGGAAGTTGAAGTACCAGATCTTCACCCACTAAGGGGAGATGAGGAAGTCAAGGTGGAATCCGATGAAGTATATGATGTGATGGGAACTCACACTTCCTCTACTAATGAAACAGAGAGAAAGAGACCGTTCCTGAATCAGAGCCTGAACCCGAGTCTGAACCAGGGCCTGAGCCAGAGCCTGATTGTATCTGGATGTCGTTTTTGGGGAACAGATCGAGGACCGGAGCCGATGGAAAATATCTACTCCAGGTTGAGACAGAAAATATGCCTTCCAAAAAGACTGACATGATACCTTTGGTGAAAATTCTGATGAACTTATTCCTACCGCTAAACGTTCTAGTCAAGCACTCACTTCCTTTATTGAACCTTTAGTAAAGTATGACCTTGATCCACCCCCTGACACTACTGGGTGGGCCACTGACTTGTTACTGGCCTGTCACAAGATTAATATGACTTTGCCTGACAATGTATATCATTTACTGTTAGAAGATCCTTCTTTGCTTCAGTTTCTGGCTGTTACAACTTCTGGTTTGTCATGCAATTAACTATTCATTTCTTATGATACAGTAGAGGTGATCCCGCAGGTTATGTTCTATCTTCAAGGATCAAAGACTTTCAAGTGGGGGGAGGATGTAGCAATGTGGACTACAATTGCAAAGCATAGCGATTCCCTGTCATTTCTGTGTACTGTATTTTCCCCCTAGTGCCTAGCATCACCAACTGACATCATATCTGTGAGCTGACCCAAAGGGATTGTGGGATTGGTAGTTCCTCAGAATGGCAATTACTCTGTATGACTATGCACCCGGACTACGTATCCCAGGAATCTTTGCTATCATCAAAGAGAATGCTAGTAAGAGCATAAAAGAGACCAGAGACGCACGCTACGCTCTTCCTCCTGGGCCTGGTGTGTGATGGACCTCTCTGTTCCGAGAGGGTGAGGTCACACCCTACCAGGCAGGGTATGACATTCAAACACGGCCAAGAAGGGCCCATCCCTGCTTACTGATCATCAGGCATCTATCCAGAATCACCCTGATAGTCCAACAAACCGCACTTTGTGCTGTGCATCTGATGAACATCGTGGAAGCCGCTGCAAGGACACCTCTGCAGGAATCGCTGTTCAGAAGGCATTGAATTGGCCTGGTCGTTGGTGAGAGGGCAATTGCCCACCTTTACAAACCTTTCTTTGCTGCTTCACTGGGACACTGTGCAAAGACAGCTTTATCCTGGGGAAAGACTTTACTGCATCTCTATTGAACATTGCACATATACACCTGTCGCATCAACCTTTCCAAGAAATATCATTGCCTTGTTGTTGCACCTTATTGGATATAGTTAACAAGCTCGGAATGCTGGCTGACCATCAGGCCTGCAAATGGGACATTACTGTCATTACTACTTAAAGGGCCCTTATACTGTTCTTGTTTAATTGATCTCTCATTAGGATTAAAAGTTGAATAGGCCGGCCTGCGTTTCCCCTTTAGAAGTCTTGCCAGAATTAATGCTTAACTCTTGCTTATTCTTTCCAGTCATGTTCAAGTGGTACTTTAAGAGTGAAATTCTGAAAACCCCTGTGAGAGAAACCTGTTGTTTCTGATTTTCTGGAACTTTCTTTTAATAAAATTGGGCAAAAAAAAATCCCTTAAAAAAGATAAAAAGCCAGAGGCAGTCATCTTTAACTTTTTTGTGACCGCGCTATAGCCAAATGTCAACTGCAGCGTGGCTGCACTTTCCCGGGAGGCCATCATATGATATCCTCCCGTGCTTGTGCTGCCTGGGCACCTCCTGTACGTTCATCGACAGTGATCTGTGATCGCTGTGTCCTTTGGACACAGCTGATCACAGGTCGGGTAAAGAGCCAATCATGGCGGCTCTTTACCATGTGATCAGCTGTGTCAAATCACAGCTGATCATGAAAGTATACAGGATTTGCTGGTTATCCGCAATCCTCCCCTCACACTGAGAGCGCGTGAGGAGAGACGAAAACTGGCAAGTCCACACAGGGGACATCTGCACTGACAATCAGGGCACTGATCATCAGTGTTCTGATGATCAGTGCAGCCCCACCAGTGCTGCCAATCTGTGCCCAGTGATGCCTGTCAGTGACAATCATTGATGGCTATCAGTGCAGCCTATTAGTGCCCATCAGTGAGGCATATCAGTGCAGCCTCATCAGCGCACATCAGTGAAGGAGAACAATTACCAATTTACAACATTTTATAACAGAAACTATGAAAAACTTTATTTTTTTAAACTTACTTTTCTTTAGCAAAACATAAAAACCCAAAAGAAAGCTCTATCTGTCTCAAAAAAAATTATAAAAATGTAGTTTGGGTACAGTGTTGCACGATTCCGCAATTGTCATTCAAAGTGTGACAGCACTGAAAGCTGAATATTGGCCTGGGCAGGAAGGAGGTGAAAGTGGCCAGTAGGCAAGTGGTTAAAGCTCTACCGTTTGATGTTAGTTCTCACATTGTTGATTCCAGTCTAGTGGTACTGAACTCTATTCTAAGTTACCTTGTCATAGTGCTTATACTGTCTAGCAGACTGTTTGAACCTACCTTCTGTGTGTTCATTTATGCTCAAACCACCATTTATTCTAACCTGTACCAATACACTGAGTTCATTTACCACTAAACGTCTTGTATCTTGTATTTCCTTGTACTAATTCACAACCAAGTTAAAGGGTATCTATACTGCGTTCCTAAAAGTGCTTGCAGTAACTTTCACTCAACCAGGTGTGTCAGAGGGGCTGAGGTTGTTCTTGGAGTCAAGGCACAAAACAGAGAACTCAGATTACCAAGTGGCTCCTTCCGGGGTAGCGCTACAGATAGATTTGTGCAATATGCCACAATCTTGATTTATATTTCCAAACAAGTCTATCAGAGGAACCTTGCTGTCCAAGTGTTATACAGGTGCCACATCCCAGTAAATGAAGACAAAAATTAAATGGATTGGGGGGGACTTTGGAGGCACCAGAAAACACTCTGAATTATAGTAAATGTATAAAACAATTTTATTGGTGCAGATATATTAAAATTCATGTAAAGATAGAACATAATTACATACAAGAGAATTTCATATTTACAGCAAAAAATGTTACCATATATGTCCTTTTCTGGTTCGACATATCATCACAACAGTACTCCTCTGTGTTTCGACTAAAAGCAAACATGTAAAATCAACACCAAATATATGGCTATATCTTAAAATGTATGTGTAGAAAGATCATAAGTGGATACCAATACCAGCTCAACACAATTCCAGAGATCAGGAGGCAATTCAAGGAAAGTTTCCTAGTGTGTAAAAAATGATTAGAATCAGTATCTCTCATAATACCAACCAGAGGACCCACATTCTAAAATAAAGATGCGGGGCACATGGTTAATAGAGAGTAACAACGAGATGTAAATAATATAGGACTCAAGTTATTTAAACGGAGGAACTTAGCAGGTAACTACTGTATATCAAGAGTACTTACTTGCTGATCCCAAAGGTATCTGATGTAGCACAGTATAAGAAGTGTTGTTGCCAGCAACACGATCCCAGGTAGAAAATAGTGGCCTGTATAAAGAGAGCCCTCCAATAAAACGGAGGGTGCCTATTAGAGATCAGCCCAAATATAGGTCACTATTTTCTACCTGGGATAATGTTGCTGGCAACAACAGTCCTAGGCCCCCTTATGAGTGCACCTTGTCCACAAGTGTGGAAAATTGGAGTTATATGATCCCCTCCTCTTTACTGCGTTAAAAATTCAGGGCCTCTTATACTGTGCTACATCAGATCCCTTTAGGATCAGCAAGTAAGTACTCTTGATATAGTTACCTGCTAAGTTCTTCCATTTAAATAACTTGAGTCCTATATTATTTACATCTCATTGTAACTCTCTATTAACCATGTGCCCCGCGTCTTTATATTAGAATGCGGGTCCTCTGGTTGGTGTTATGACAGATACTGATTCTAATAATTTTTTACAAACTAGGAAACTTTCCCTTGAATTGCCTCCTGATCTCTGGAATTTTGTTGAGTTGGTATTGGTATCCGATTATGATCTTTCTACACATACATTGTAAGATATATCCATATATTTGGTTGTTGGATTTACATGTTTCCATATATATTTTGGTAGAGCAAGTCACTAATTGACCTTTATCTTGCAGTGTCTTTTCTGTGTACTCCTAAACAAAGAACTCCCTGAAGAAGACTTATTTTAGTCGAAATGCGTAGAGAAACTGTTATGATGATATGTCGAACCAGAGGACATATATGTTACAATTTTTTGCTGTAGATATGAAATTCTCTTGTATGTAATTATGTTCTACCTTTACATGAATTTTAATATGTTTGTACCAATAAAATTCTTTTATACATTTACTATAATTCAAAGTGTTTTCTGGTGCCTCCAAAGTCCCCCCAATCCACTTTGTTTTTGTCTTGATTTATATTTCTTCGACTTTCTTTTTAGCTTTTGCATTGCAACTATGCAATGTTGATGAATTACAGCAAGATATATAATTAATTAATAATGACAAATATTCACAATACAATAAATACTTGTTAACTCCTCATCAGGCAGTATTTAGCATGTGCTGCAAATAGCTTCCCTGCATCATTAGTCCTCATTAGTAGGAGATGAGAGTATGACATGCATTATGGGTAGAGCAATGGTTGATTTACATGATCAATATTTTCTTTCAAGCATCAGCAGATTTTTACATAGCAGTACATTGATCAATCCGGGGATCTCGTATTCTGAGGCCTTTGGGGTTTTCTTGTTTTGTTCTCGTAAATTTCTTTCTCAGCATAGAATGAAAAATAGCCTGCAGTCTGAATCCTCTGGGGGCATGTATGGCATATCCAATGATACTACCTATACCGATGATAAACTTTTTTATCCTGTACATTCCAGAGGGAACGCAGTAGACATTTTTCAACAGGTTGTGGAGAAGGAACCCCTATCTTTGAAAGAAATGATTGACAGTACTGCATCTCGAACGTTTAACAACATCAGTACGTCTGAAAGACAGGCTCTTGCAGATCTTAGAAATCGCAAAGATATTGTTATTCGGGAGGCAGACAAAGGGGGTGCTATAGTGGTACTTAATGATAGTGATTACTTAATTGAAGCCTTGCGGCAACTTAATGATTCTTCCACGTACTGCCCCCTTAGATCTGATCCCACTCCAGTTTTCAAGAGCAAACTCAAACATCTCTTGGACACAGGTGTGGAAATGGGGGTACTGACAAAAAAGGTCACAGAGCACCTTTTAGTTGAACAGCCAGTTGCCCCTGTGTTCCATCACCTCCCCAAGATACACAAACCTGAGAGACCTGTAAAAGGTCGTCCAATAGTAGCAGGTATTGGTTCACTCCTAGAGAGATTAGGTGAATGGGTAGACCAGTATTTGCAACCTTTAGTGACAAGACTGCCGGGCTATATAAAAGACACAGCATCAATCCTAAAGTATATAAATTAAGTACAATGGGCAGAGCATTTTTTGTGGGTTACTTTAGATGTTAAGTCTCTCTATTCATGCATACCACATCATCTTGCTCTAGATGCACTACAATATCACTTGTCCAAATATAGCTTTTATGATCCCCAGCTCAAAGAATTCATCATTATGGCTGTCACCTTTTTATTACAACACAATTACTTCTTCTTTCACGATTCCTTCTATGTATAATGCTGTGGAGCCTCCATGGGAGCAAAATTTTCTCCTTCATTAGCTAATTTGTACATGGGATGGTGGGAAGAATGTTTCTTTTTTGACATCTCAATATCTATGCACCCCACATCCATTGGTATGGGCGTTAGTAATGCCTCGTTTCCACTGAGCGAATCGGTTCGGTTCGGTACGGTACGCTATTTTGGGTGTTTCTATTATGAAAGCAGCCCATACAACCGAACCGTACTGCTCCATTCAGGGTCCTGCTTCAGATGTGGGGCCATAGAAAATGGAACAGTTCAGTTAGGGCGGAGCTACGATACATTCCACTGATTGGTGGACAAAAAAACCTCTGCTGTGCTATGCTGAGGCATTTTTTCTAAACCCTGTATGACCCCTTGTGGTCCCACTTGCAGTGGAAACGCTCACCAGAATAGACCGGACCATTCTAGGCCATTCAAACTGTACCGACCCGAACCGGTCCACTCAGTGGAAACGAGGTAATACACAACCTGATCTTAATTTGGGACCATACTGATTCCTCTTTAACTTCTTTTGTCTCATACCTCAACAATAACAGCCTTAATCTTGATGAATTATCTTATGTGAGCAATAAGATCATGATTGATTTTTTAGATATCACACTCAGGGGTGACTCCAGCACTGGTCTTATAAATACTGGAACCTTCCGCAAACCTACTGCTGGAAATTCCTTACTTTGGCCTCCAGCTGCCATCCACCCCATACTATTCGTTCCATCCCGGTGGGTGAGTTTTTTAGAGCTAAGCGCAACTGCTTCACCCCAGAAAGCTTTCAGCTAGAATGTTCTAATATCTCAAAACGATTAAGGCTATCAGAAGTGGCATATCAATAGAGCCATTTCCATAGCCTCAGAGAAGGACAGGAACAACCTATTGCATAACAGAAAGAAATCCCCTTGCTCTTTAAAATATACACAACATAAAAATCAAAAGAACAAGGACAGGAGTTCCCTTACCTTTGTCACCACTTTTTCCAGAGAGTTTAATCAGATCAAACAGATTGTCAATAAACATCTTCCCATTCTTTTTTTTTTTTTTTTTTAATTTTTTATTTATATCAGGCAAGGGGGGCCCGCATGGACCGACATACAAATAGTAAACATCAACACGTTAACAGTCATAACGTTGAGCACAAACATATAATCCAATATATAGTTAAGCCTGTTATTTCTTTCTGTTAACATCTGTCGTCTCAACGCTTTGGTAACAATTAGAATATAGGAAAAAACAAGAATATAAACCGGAAGAGGAATATTCTACGTATTCTTTAAGTATTCTTGTATTAAGTGGTGCAGTCCATCAGGCTCCCCCCCTACCATTATTACTTTAAAGTCTTAAGATTAGAAAAAGAGTAAGAGCGAGAGTAGGAGTAGAGAGGTGGGGATAGGATGTGGGGGGGGGAGTGGACACGTGCCCCGCAATCACGGAGTATTTAAAGAACTCTCCGAGGCATGACCGTACTTGTGACACAGATGTGTGTCTCGTATGTTAATTTACCATGTGGTTGATTGGAGGGTTATTCAGGTCTCCATCAGGGTTTGGCCCTCGCTGGAATAAATGAACATATTCCACAACTGCCATGTCTTGGAGAATTTTTCCTGTCTGTTTTGAGCTGTGTGTATAAGGTCTTCCATTCTTTTGATTTCTTCAAAACATCTTCCCATTCTTTATGGTGACAAGGACCTAATAGATGTGCTTTCCAAAGGGTGTAATTTCTCTTGTCATCGTGCCCCAACTTTAGGTAACTCTTTGTCGCCCAGTCTACATCAAACCACTACTATTTGCAAAACGTGGCTTTGTACTAATGGCTCGTATATTTGTGGTTTAAATACTTATAGGTATTGCAACAAGCACAGCAAGAATCACAAGTCTATCACTTCATACCATAATAAGGTATTTCCTATTAAGGATGTTATAAATTATAGTACTCAATATGTAGTCTACGTGATAGAATGTGATGTTTGTAAATTACAATAGGATGTAGTAGGATGTAGGATGCACCACTAGGCCCCTTCGCACAAGGATTAGCGAACATTATAACGGAGCAGCATATAGTAATGAGAGAAGGTTATCCAATGTATCTAAACACTTCAAATTTACACATGATGGTAACATGGACTCCTTCTCTTTCTCTGCAGTTCAAAAAATCAAAATGTCGGTACGTGGAGGAGACAAACACAGAAGGCTACTGGAACAGGAAGTTAAGTGGATTTTCCTGTTGGGGACACGCATTCCCACAGGCATTAACCACAGATGGGATGTGGACCTATCTCTCAAATGACATCGTCCTATCCCATTTTCAGTTTTATTGTCACCTGCTTCAGTATCTGCCTTTTTGTCCCAGTGGGTTCCTTCTGTGCTTGTTTTCTGCCTTCTATTTTTTCCTCCTGCCTTCTATTTTTTATTTATATATCCTTTTTTTTTTTTTCTTGATCCTGCCATAAATCTAATCCCCCCCCTTTTTTTGATCCCACCATAAATGTAATCCCTCCTTTTTTTGATCCTGCCATAAACTTCATCCCCCTTTTTTTTGATCCTGCCATAAATATAATTCCCCCTTTTTCTGATCCTGCCATAAATTGAATCCCTCTTTTTTGATCCCGCCATTAATCTAATCCCCCCTTTTTTTGGTCCTGCCATAAATTTAATCCTTCTTTTTTTATCCTGCCATAAATTTAATTCCCCTTTTGCTGATCCTGCCATAAATTGAATTCCTCTTTTTTGATCCTGCCATAAATTTAATTCCCCCTTTTTCTGATCCTGCCATAAATTGAATCCCTCTCTTTTTTGATCCTGCCATAAACTGAATCCCTCTTTTCTGATCCTGCCATAATTTGAATCCCTCCTTTTTTGATCCTGCCATAAATTTAATCCCTCCTTTTTTGACCCTGCCTTAAATTTAATCCCCCTTTTTTTGATCCTGCCACATATTGAATCCCCTTTTTTTTGAGCCTGCCATTAATTTTGACTTAACACTGTGTTGCTACCACAAAGTATTTTACTTGAACGTGAGTCTGCATTTTCACCTTCTTCTAAGGAATGCATTTCTCCCTTGGAGTAATAAGGTCCTAATATCTCATGTAGTATTTTTTCTACACACTTCTTTTTGGCTCAACAAAATAACTTTTTATATTGCCTTTCTTTCCTCTCCCCCTTCTCATGTTGGCTAAAAACAGGTGTAGTCATTAACCACTTGGATAATTGGTGGTATCAATTGAATATGTTAATTTTCTGTGACACTAACCTGATGGGCCAATTATGTAGAGATGGAGTTTGCATATGTGTATGTGATTGTGTATATATATATATATATATATATATATATATATATATATATATATATATATATATACATACCAGTATATATATATATATATATATATATATATATATTTTGCCATATCTGTTTTAAACTAGCTACGACTAAGGCTATTTGCGAAATGCATCAGCTTTATTGTTTTATTCTCACTCTGATGTACCAATAAACGACACTTCAAGGATTACAGTTTTGCCTGTGTTCTGCCGAGAAAGTTCCACCCGGCGGATAAGGACCCCCCTGTAGTGCGCAGGCATAGCACTTGCGCAGTACGAAGAAAGACGGAGCTGTCAAAAATTGCCGAACATAAAGACTGTGAGTGAGCTGTACACCGCGCATGCGGAATTAACATGACATTGTAGCAGACGATGCCGCACGCTCCCGATGCTCGTGCTACTTTGCAAGGGATGGGTCTATTATTACTGTTATATCGTGTAAGGGGCGGATGCTTACAGATCTAACAGTAATAATAGACCGTAATAATAGACCTTGCTTAGACGATCTAACAGTAATATGCATGCGGCATAGTTTGGTAGAATGTCATGTTAATTGCGCATGTGGGGTGTAGAGTTCACTCACAGCTGTTTATGTTCGGCAATTTTCGGCATCACCGTAGTAGCTTGTACTGCGCAAGCGCAGCACATGCGCTGTACAGGGGGGGGTCCTTATCCGCCAGGGGAACTTTCTCGGAAAGACACTGGCTCTTCTTACTACTATAGAATGAAAAATAGCAGAGAAAGGTTCCTTAGTACAAGTGTCCTACCTATTTTAATGTTTAATCACGAACTAAGATGCTAAACCAGCTTTTTTTACATTTACAGTGCCTTGATTCGAAGTATTTATACCCCTTGAAATTTTCCACATTTTGTCATATTACAACCATAAATGTAAATGGATTTTTTTGTGATAGATCAACACAAAGTGGCACAAAATTGTGAAGTGGAAGGAAAATGATAAATGGTTTTCAAAATGTTTTACAAATAAATATGTGAAAAGTATTTTGCAGTCCTGGTATAAGTCACTGATTGCTGCCATTACTAGTAAAAAAATAAAATATTCCATAGTTTGTAGACACTATAACTTTTGTGCAAACCGATCAATATACGCTTATTGGGATTTTTGTTACTAAAAATATATAGGAGAATACATATTGGCCTAAATTGTATAAAGAAATTAGATTTTTTTCAATTTTTTTTTTATTGGATATTGAACGTAGTCTTTATATATACAGTGGGGACGGAAAGTATTCAGACCCCCTTAAATTTTTCACTCTTTGTTATATTGCAGCCATTTGCTAAAATCATTTAAGTTCTTTTTTTTCCTCATTAATGTACACACAGCACCCCATATTGACAGTAAAACACAGAATTGTTGACAAAAAAGAAAAACTGAAATATCACATGGTCCTAAGTATTCAGACCCTTTGCTGTGACACTCATATATTTAACTCAGGTGCTGTCCATTTCTTCTGTTCATCCTTGAAATGGTTCTACACCTTCATTTGAGTTTGAGTCCAGCTGGTTTTGATTACACTGATTGGACTTGATTAGGAAAGCCACACACCTGTCTATATAAGACCTTTACAGATCACAGTGCATGTCGGAGCAAATGAGAATCATGAGGTCAAAGGATTTGCCTGAAGAGCTCAGAGACAGAATTGTGGCAAGGTACAGATCTGGCCAAGGTTACTAAAATATTTCTGCTGCACTTAAGGTTCCTAAGAGCACAGTGGCCTCCATAATCTTCAAATGGAACACGTTTGGGACGACCAGAACCCTTCCTAGAGCTGGCCGTCCGGCCAAACTGGGCTATCGGGGGAGAAGAGCCTTGGTGAGAGAGGTAAAGAAGAACCCAACGATCACTGTGGCTGAGCTCCAGAGATGCAGTCGGGAGATGGGAGAAAGTTGTAGAAAGTCAATCATCACTGCAGCCGTCCACCGGTCGGGGATTTATGGCAGAGTGGCCCGAAGCCTCTCCTCAGTGCAAGACACATGAAAGCCCGCATGGAGTTTGCTAAAAAACACCTGAAGGACTCCAAGATGGTGAGAAATAAGATTCTCCGGTCTGATGAGACCAAGATAGAACTTTTTGGCCTTAATTCTAAGCGGTATGTGAGGAGAAAACCAGGCACTGCTCATCACCTGTCCAATACAGTCCCAACAGTGAAGCATGGTGGTGGCAGCATCATGCTGTGGGGGTGTTTTTCAGCTGCAGGGACAGGACGACTGGTTGCAATTGAGGGAAAGATGAATGCGGCCAAGTACTGGGATATCCTGGACAAAAACCTTCTCCAGAGTGCTCAGGACCTCAGACTGGGCCAAAGGTTTACCTTCCAAGAAGATAATGACCCTAAGCACACAGCTAAAATAACGAAGGAGTGGCTTCACAACAACTCCGTGACTGTTCTTGAATGGCCCAGCCAGAGCCCTGACTTAAACCCAATTGAGCATCTCTGGAGAGACCTAAAAATGGCTGTCCACCAATGTTTACCATCCAATCTGACAGAACTGGAGAGGATCTGCAAGGAGGAATGGCAGAGGATCCCCAAATCCAGGTGTGAAAAACTTGTTGCATCTTTCCCAAAAAGACTCATGGCTGTATTAGATCAAAAGGGTGCTTCTACTAAATACTGAGCAAAGGGTCTGATTACTTAGGACCATGTGATATTTCCTTTTTACTTTTTTAATAAATCTGCAAATGTGTCAACAATTCTGTGTTTTCCTGTCAATATGGGGTGCTGTGTGTACATTAATGAGGAAAAAAACGAACTTAAATGATTTTAGCAAATGGCTGCAATATAACAAAGAGTGAAAAATTTAAGGGGGTCTGAATACTTTCTATCCCCATTGTATATATAGATATCTATAGATATCGATATCGATATCGATATCTATATCTATATCTATATCTATATCTATATCTATATCTATATCTATCTCTATATCTATCTCTATATCTATCTCTATATCTATCTCTATATCTATCTCTATCTCTATCTCTATATAGAGATAGAGATAGAGATAGATATATATAAAATCAATTTTAGAATGTATATTCATCAAACGCATATTCTAAGGGAAGTATTTATAAAGCTGTGGTGTGTCCTTTTAAGAAGCCATACTGTTGCTTTACAAAAATCAATCTTTATAAGGCAGAGTGGAGTGTTACAAAGGTATATGGCACTCTCCTGGCTTCTCAGGACTTTGAACATTAATAAAAGGAATGGTATGTGTAAAGAAAAATCTAAGTGGTATTTGATGAATTGTGATATACTGAATAGATACGTTCTGAGTATGGAGGAATCTAGAAAGCTCTGGAGCCACGAAACTTCTGGTTCCAGACACACGATAGTGTCTTGGGAGCTGATTGTGTCGCTGGTTACATGTAATTACTTCAACGTCTTCCCTGAATAAAGCTCTGTTCTGCTCTATAATTTAATCTGATGTCAGTTGAATCTCATTTACTTAATGAGCTTGTCACCATATTTGTATTAATGGCCCAATTTAGTGTTGCCCATAGCAAGCACTGAGCCTCCAGCTGTATATTTTACAGGCAGGATTGAAAATCCATAAGAAAGCTGATTGTTTTCCATAGTAAACAGGGCTGTTGTATGATTGTCAGACATTTGATGTTATTAGGTGCTATGTGTCCCTTCCAAGTGTAAAGGACAAGTGTAGAAAGATGTTGGCAATAGCAAGCAATGAGAAGGTAATTTGAGTAAAATCCAGGGTGAAAAAAAGGGGGTGTTTGGAGAGCTTTGAATGATTGTACTTTATAGGCTTGTTAGATGTACCTAGCAGCATGTCTTTGGTGTGTGGGAGGAAACACACACAGGCACAGGGAAAACATGCAAAAACTCCAGCAGGCAGGTCAGATTTGAAACCAGCAACCTGTTTGACTCTTTCCTGCTAGGCGAGAGTGCTAGCCACTACACCACTGTGCTGCCCATAGTGACTATTGCCCTATATATAAGATATCTGCTAAAAAAAGTAAACAACCTTGTTGCCATAGCAATGAGTTTATGGACATGTTTACAAACCTGAGCTGTAATATACACAGCGGGAGGCTATTTTTTTTTGTTTGTTTTTTTACAGCTCAGGTATGTAAACAAAATGGTTGCGATGGCAACAAGGTTGTTTTACCTTTTTAGCTGACATCTTGTGTATAGGGTCCCTATGTTCTCTAGAGCAAGTATACATACATGTTGCCAATAGCAAGCAATCAGAGGTTGAATTTTTTTTTCATGTGGAGTGTGAAGAAATGAGAGTGTTTGTTTGCTATGAGGGTAGTGGTGGCAACTTGTAAAGTCCCCTGGATTGTTTCCTATGGGAAACTTGTACTGGGAGAATACAGAGACTGTGACTGCTGATGTCTCCTTCTGAATATACTAGTTGCCTGGCTGTTATCCTGATTCATTGGTTTCTGTTCATTCTCCATCACTGATTGGGATCAAGTAAGAACAGAAGTTCTGAATAAACATGCAGTGAAGCAGAAAGCATGGAAGCCAGAGCCAGCTAGGAGTCTAGCATTTTCAGAGGACAGTCAGCAATGTACACCTTCATATTTCTCTCAGAATGAGTTCCCTTTGAACCATTTGGGGGAATCCTAGTAGTCCCCTAAAGCATTCATCCCTGGAAAGAGACCATACACATTGTCCACCACGTGTACAGGATATGCTCCTTATCCCTTTATTGCTGCTATGTGGGAAATTCTGCTCACTTCCTGTCCTTCTGACCCCAGAGGAAGTGAGGGGCAAATCTCCAGAATGGGGACCCAGACAGTGATAAAGACTTGTCAGCGGGATCTAAACTGCTCCCACTCTACTATTGTGACCAGTCAAGTTATGGGATTACATGATGGAAACAGAAATACATCTGATTGCATTTATGATCTATTACAATTGTATCCTTTTGACTGAAATACACTTCCCCCAAATGAGTTATATTGATTGAATGGGTTGTCATCTATAGATTGGTTATTCCTATTAAAGGAGACCATTAGGGTTTAAACCATAGTTGCCAACAGTCCCGATTTTCCCGGGACAATCCCGATTTTGGGACCCTCGTCCCAGATGGAGGCTGTCCCGAATCAGGATTTTCCATAAGGAAAATCGGGAATGTTTTTTTTTTGTTTTGGAGCAGCTGGCTCCAGCAAAATGGCGGCCGGCGCCACCGCTCGATCTTCCCCCAAGTGACTGTGTGTTGTGTAGTGGAGAGAGGAAGGGGGCTCGATCCGTGCAGCCAATGAAGCGGCTGCATGGCCCCTCCCCTCTCCACTAAAGGAGAAGACAACGGCGACGGTGCCGTGTCTTGCCGAAACTAAGTTCCCCTGCCCCGTACCGCGCAAGCGCTGCGCCTGCGCAGTACAGGGGGTCCATACTTGCCGAGGGGAACTTTCTCGGCAGGCAGAACACCGGCCGGCTGCACCTGCACTGAGCGGGGGGTGAGGGGGGGCTGCATTGAGGGGGGGCTGCACTAATAGAGGGGGGCTGCACCTAGGGGGGGTCTGCACTTATAGAGGGGGGCTGCACTGAGGGCTCTGCACTAATTGAGAGGGGGCTGCACCTAGGGGGGTCTGCACTAATAGAGGGGGGCTGCACTAATAGAGGGGGGCTGCACTAATAGAGGGGGGCTGCACTGAGGGGGGCTGCACTAATAGAGGGGGGTGTGCACTAATAGAGGTGGGGTCTGCACTGATGTAGGGGGTCTGCACTGATGGAGGGGATCTGCACTGATGGAGGGGGTCTGCACTGAGGGGGTCTGCACTGATGGAGGGGATCTGCACTGATGGAGGGGGTCTGCACTGATGGAGGGGGGTCTGCACTGAGGGGGTCTATACTCTGCACCTGATGCAAGGACAGACTCTGCCGGGGGCACCTGATGCCAGGACAGACTCTGCCGGGGGCACCTTATGCAAGGACAGACTCTGCCGGGGGCACCTGATGCAAGGACAGACTCTGCTGGTGGCAGGCGACGTGGCTAGTGACACGCTCAGGGATCCCACTGATTCGGCATTAAGGTGAGTTGAATGATTCAATTTTATATTACAATGTAATAATAGAAATAATGCGCTTCAATCATCCTGACACCATAACAACCATGGTGCCGGGATGATTGAAGCGTTAACACCTGGTGTTTGGAGTATCTTTATCTGCTGATTGTTAAACTTTCTAGAATACACATATTTCTATTGTGTAGGATCTGGGGCTGCTGTCCCGTCATTCCCCTATCCCCCTTTCCTTCTCCCCCTTTCCCTCTCCATCCCTCATTCATCTCAGACTCTAACCACACCCTCTTGAGCCACGCCCATTTAAGCCACGCCCATTTTTGCACATAAGCCACTCCCGTTTTTCGCCGTGATGCGCTTCGCGCGCTACACGTGTGTTTTTTTTTTGCTAGGCCATGCCTACAAATGAATGCCCCGCCCCCTAATTATTGTACGGCTCCGCCTACAGCCAAAAAAGTGTCCCACATATTTTTTTTGCGATGTTGGCAACTATGGTTTAAACCATTAGGGTTTAAAGTGTATTTTCTGTGCATGGGTGGTTTCTGAAAGTGCATAGGCAGTGCTGGATTAGAAAAAAAGTAATTGACAATAGTCCTATTTTAATGCTACTTCAAATATAGTACATATTTTTCCAGTGCTATTGTGTTCGGAAGATATTATTTTGATATTTTTTCAATGGCTGTCATACACAATATATTCCACTAGATGGCACCCTTGTATAAACACCTTAGAAGTTCTTTTTTAAGAAAAGTATGGAAACCAAGAGTCCTGGCGTCCTTATGAAAAATACTAGTTGTCTGGCTGTGCCCGGCTATAACACTTTTGGGTTACAGAACACTCATGAGACATGAGACTCAGACATGAGATTCCCAGAAGGAAAGGTCAGCAATGGCAGTCTCCATTCATCTCTAATGGTGTGCAGTAAAGTAAAGCATTGTAGATGCCCCATCTATCAATAGTGGTATCAAAGCAGAACTCTAGCTCAGTGTTTCGTAACCAGGGTATCATCTGGGTGTCATCTGGGTTCCCCTGGGGTGCCACGAGCATGGGACTCAGTTTGTCTTGAATCTGCATCATAAGTTGGCGCAGTGCAGGCAGGCCGGCTTCCAGCACCATAACAACCACTAACGGTCTAATTCTAGGACACATGGCATCATTTGTTTCTATGGTGATGGCGACCGGTTCATCTGCACCATGACAATGCATGATTCTGATTTAGGGCAGGCAACATATACAGCTGCCCCTAGCATTCAGGGGATGGAAGTCTGCTTCATCCAGACCTTCTCCTCTCGCCCCTGAAACACTACTGGAGGCAAAAGGTAGGGCTCTGATGTGAAGAGGGGACTGTGTGAATGGGGTGCTCTATGATGGGGGAGGCTATGGGATGGGTCTCTTTGATTGGGGAGCTCTGTGATGGGAGGTAGTGGTATCAAAGCAGAATTCTAGCCCAGTGTTTCTTAACCAGGGTGTCATCTGGGTTCCCCTGGGGTGCCGCAAGCATGGGACTCAGTTTGCCTTGAATCTGCATCATAAGTTGGCGCAGTGCAGGCGGGCCGGCTTCCAGCACCATAACAACCAGTAGCGGTCTAATTTTAGGACACATGGCATCATTCGCTTCTATGGTGATGGCGACCGGTTCACCTGCACCATGACAACGCATGATTCTGATTTAGGGCAGGCAACATATACAGCTGCCCCTGGCATTCAGGGAATGGAAGTCTGCCTCATCCAGACCTCCTCCTCTTGCCCCCCGAAACACTACTGGAGGCAAAAGGTAGGGCTCTGATGTGAAGAGGGGACTGTGTGAATGGGGTGCTCTATGATGGGGGGAGGCTGTAGGATGGGGCTCTATGATTGGGAAGCTCTGTGATGGGAGGACTCTGATATGATTGGATAAATCATATATAGCCAGCCCATGTAAAGGATGACTGTGATGTAATAGGGGGCCTCTGATGGGATGGGGGGACCTCTGATTGATGGGATTGGGGACCTCTGATTGATGAGATGGAGGAATCTCTGATGTGAATGGGAGCTTCTGACATGATTGGTGAACCTCTGATGTGATTGGAGGACTCGTGTTTAGCCATGTATAAGGTTGACTGATGTTATGATAGCCTCTGAAGTGATGGGTGAACCTTTAATGCGATGGTGAGACCTCTGTAGTGATGGGGGGGACCTCTGGTGTGGTGGGAGGGCCTCTAATGTGAAGTGGAGCTTCTGATGTAATGGGAGGACCACTGATGTGGTTGAGGACCACTGATTTTAAAGGGAGGACCACTGATTTTAAAGGGAGGACCACTGATTTTAAAGGGGGGGACCTCTGATGGGGATAGGGGGACCTCTAATGTAAGATTAATTTCACAAAGGAGGTTGTGTGCATCATCTCAGGCTCAGGTTTCCCATAGATAAGTAACATTTACGTATTTTACATTTTAGACTGGGGTGCCTCAAGGTTTTACAAAGTTTTAAAGGATGACTGAAAGGTTGAAAAACACTGCCCTGGATAAATGTGATGCTGAGCCTCCGTGATTGGAAGAACTAAAATCCAATGAGTGAAAAGAGTGGACTAGGGAGGAAAGTGCTAAATGATGATGGACATTTTCCAGCCAGAAAATGAGGTGCGCTCTGTCTGACAGGTTGCAGCTGCTCCCCTTGAGAACGTCTCCTATGATGAAACACGTCAGGGTGGGCTAGTGTTGACTTCATCATGCCGCCGGACCCCCTGGTGGTCCGTTTGTATACTGCTCTGTATTATTTTGCATAATGGGAGTACCTTTTCTCTATAATATATAAATGGTATATGTAGTCTAATGCTATGGAGTTTCTATGATTTCTATCCTTTTCTGGTATTGTGATACATTCCTGCTGGAGCGGCCTGTGGGGAATGGAACAAATGGGAATCATTTGGTCTGTACAGGACAGTGCATTTAGCTGATCTCTAACGCCACACAGACCTCCTATAATTTGGGGTCTTATGTTCCGGTAAGAGGCTGGTGTTTTCTATGTGGTGCTGGGATTCACAAGAGGTCACAGTTGGATTTATGAATTATGAGTGGTGGACTTTTATGCATTTCTTTATGACTTATGTGCACAATTTGCACATTTTGAATGGACTTACATAGTAGATTGTGATTTAAAAGGCACAGCACAATTTTTTTTTGAATTATGCAGTTTCTAATGCACACTGTGAGAAGGTCACAGTGTGCTTCTCACAGTATGCAGTACAATCAGTGTAAAGAATTTCAGTACAGGAGAGGAGCCTGTACAACTGTGCAAGACTGAAGGGAAGACTTTTATGAAATTTGATCCCCTTGTTGGTTAGCTATTAAGAAGTCCAAAAAGTTAAAATAAATCTATAGATAAAGTAGAAACCCCTTCAAGAAATACAATACTTCAAAGAGCAGAATCGTGCAGCAACCAATTAAGAGATGACCAAACAGGATTGGACAAATCAGATCCAACACCATGTCAGTGGGCCCTATAGCAATCACTTGGTCTAGTATGGCTATAGTTCCAGATTTGTGTCCTTGCTCCATAACTTTACCAATTCTTGTGACACTGATTACCAGTCATTCAACCTTTTACTTTCAC